>NC_045477.1:87075357-87679371 GCF_009650955.1 Corvus moneduloides
CAAAGAACCCATGGTTATATCCCTCTGAAGGCTCTGTTGTACTTCAGTTACAATTGCATGTCTTATGTATAAAATGAAAAATCCCTCTATTTCCAGCCAGGTACTGTTTCCCTTTAGCTAAAGAGGTAAATGGGCCTCAAAATTAGGTGATGACTTCATTGTCTTTGCATTTGTCATCCCTGGTGATTGTAAGGTCTACATGATAAACACTGATGGCTCATAAGATGAGAGGAAAATAATCATGATTCATCTGCTTTTCTCTTACAGAAAGTTATTTCACTCAACAGCCACAAGGGGAAAGTCATAGGAAGGGAACAGCTGTTGACAAACCTTTAAGAAATCACTTTAGTGGCCTTTTAGGTGAGGCTTTTAGGTGAGTGATGGAGGAAGGAAACTAGTTAGAATTTTGTGCAGCAAAATCTTGTTATGAGAGAACTCCAGGACAAGATAGCTTGTTCTTTGTTTTAGGAATATAAAACTTATGACTTTCCTAGCACACATCACAAGGCCAGTGCTTAATAAGACATGCAGTCTCATCTCAGATGCAGAGTAGAACCTGTAATAAGGGACTAGCTGCTGAGCTAGCTGGGATGTCATGTTAACACTAATCCCAGCTCCTTGGAGAACAAGTAAAGAGCAAAAGGACACACAGTCAGAGTGCTGTGCAATCACTGTAATGAATGCATATTCCCAAGGAAAGCATTGCTGGATTTTTTTACAAGAGGTTTTATTTTTTTTTTTACTATGCAGCTGTAGCAGAGATGTAGCAAGACTGAGCTTAAGAGAGGTGAATGCCTCGGTTGGGCAAACAAAAGATCTGCTCTACTAACATTTGTTATGGATGAGCTCAACTTACAATTATACAAATTCTTTTGTATTCAACCTTTGAATCTGGCATTTTCATCTAACTGGCTTTATAAGCAAAACTTGGCTCTTGTTAGCAGTTGATATTCAACAACTCCAGAAGTTTTTTGATAACTAGACTGTAAGGAAATCACAGAAGCAACTGGTGTTGCTAAAAATAATGAGTGATAAAACTATCTCTTTGGAGAACTGCAGTTACAAGGAATAGATCTATAAAGAAATGAAGAAGAGCAAATAGCTTCTGCTGATAGCATTTCCCTTTCTCCTTTTTCCCCTACCCCAATTTTTCAAGCAGCATTAGCTTCTGGTTATCACATTGTTGAATCTTCCTCTTCATTAATTCCTGGCTCATCTTCTTCTGAATCATGCCAAAATTTAACCCAGTGTGAAATTTTATGATGAGGTTGCAAAGTAGAAACTTAGCAGGGGAAGCTGATACCAACATGCAAAAGACTGCATACAGTCCTGTTCATCTTTTAAGGGAGATTTTTGAGTGGTAGCTGCTCTGATCCAGCTCTACACATTGGAGATTAAATTAAAAAAACAAAAAACAACCCAACCAAAACCAAGAGAAAAACCACTTCCTCCATAATTCAGCCTCTGCTTTCCAAACTGTATCTGGCTTCATGCCAAAGACTCACAATTCTTTCTTCCAAAATTAACTTTTCCACTGTTATCAACCCCACCCACTTCTGGAATAATGGTGAATTTTGAAGAGTTATTCTAGTTAGAGCAGAAAAAGAAAATATACCTAGACCAGTGCAAACAATATAATTTAATACTCTGGCATATCAGCAGTGCTTTCCTTCTCCATCCCCTCTTTGTCATTGTTAAGAATACACTACAATACCTCTTTACCTGGCCTTACAGTTTATATTCCATATAAATAAAACCTCCCTTTTCCTGAGTATGCCTTTGGGCTACCAACAAGCTGTACAAACTGACAAGTTTTTTAATAATGCTTTGAAATAAAATTTCCAGAAATACAACCCTGCCAGCTCTCCAAACTGCCAGTATCCTCATTCTTTTCTTCATACTTTTCAGCTAATGATATCTCAAGATTGTGGTTTACATGGAGGAACTGAGGCATGGAAAATCTGCAGATGTTTGATGAAATCAAACAGATCCAGAAACTGAAGTAGAAGGGCAGTTCTGGCCTTTCAGCACATGCCAGGAAACCAAAAAATATGGGCCAAACAAAAAGGAAAAGAAAAAAATGCTTTTTACCAAAAATGGAGCATTTTTCATATGCTGAAAACCTGACAAGAAAAAACACTGGCTATTAATTCCTTCTCTAACTTTACATATGACGCAATCTAAAGAAGACCAAAGAAAGCTGAACCAACATTTTAAAACCTGCATTGCAAAACTCTCATTGGTATGCAGGAGGTTATCCTTTCATAGTAACACTCTCATTGCCATCTTTCAAATTTTGGTGTGGGTTTTTACCTCATAAAAAATGATTAAAGCTCCTTGTCTTCAGAAAAGAGAGCATGCCTCCTGCAGATGCAGTGTGCAGCCTTCTGCATTACTCTACCTCTGATCCTTAATTTTATCCAGTGAAATTTTAAATAAACAAAAGAGTTTTAGAGAACCTCACAGGAGCATATCTCACAGGACATGATGCACTTCTGGGATATGAGTGCTGGGGAGAGGACGTTTGGACTTGAGCTCTCTCCATATCAGATAAGTGACTCCATGAAGAAAGGGAGTTACCTTACACTCACACTTCTTTGAAAGACAACTAAAGTCTTTCTAGCTAAAGCAAAATATTATCTGCAGATTCCACAGAGAGTTAGGACGTTGCCTGCATCTCCCTGTAGACAAAGCTTGTTTTATGTTTGTACTTCGAACACTGGTATCCGTGGCACCACAAAGTGCCTTATTCTCTCTGAAACTTGTTGGGACCTGTTGGGAGAGCCACACAGGCAGCACTGAGCATTATGCTCAGTTCTCCGCATGGATGTTCCCTCCCTACTGTTCAATAGAGCCGTTTAATAGAGCCATTTTTAAGAATATCTAATCAGGATACTCCTTTGCATATCCTTAGTCAACAAAGGCAGTCAAAGAATTGGTGTGGATTGTGTGCTTCTGAGTCCCTTGTCAATCAAAACATGATGAAGGTGTTCAGGAACACTGGTGTCACACTTAACAGGACAGAGCTATATATAACACACATCTCCTGCTGTACTGCACTCACAGTTGTGGTTCTTCTCTTCTTTGTGAAATGTAATTCCCATTGGTCCTTGATACAAGACAGAAGAGGGACCCTTAGTCACTAACTGTGGGAAAGCACATGATAAGGGTTGGGAGCTGGCTAAATAAATTTTCAATGTGTTTATCACATTTTCCTTCAGAAGTATGCCGAGTCTTCATAACCTTATATTAATACTGACAGAGCAGCACAAGGCAGTGCACAGCTTTTCCAGTGCAAAGCTGTGAGCTTCTTTCCAGCAGGGGAAAATGCAGAGTTTTGGACTTGCAGGATAAACACAGCTGAAAAGTTCATTTTAATCAGGGTAATCTTTGTAGTTTAAGAAGACTCCAGTTTTTATTTTCCATGGTTGTGCCAACAGAGGTTTTCAGTAATATTAATCAAATTGTTAATGGTACTTCGGCAAGGTTACACAATTACTGTCTCAAAAGTAAAGATATACAGGGGGTGCACATTTTGCAGCTGTTAAATGCTGTCTTGTACCATTTGGGAATCTGTAGTGTGATGTAAGTCTTAAAAAGATTGGGGTTTTTCCCACTGGTCCTGGTATATCACTGTGCCCAGGGGGGAAGGAATCATTTCTTGAGCAGCTATTTCCTTTGTCAGAGTGCTGCTCTGTGGGAAGCCTCTTGCCTTGTTCACTGGTCATTACTCCAGCCCAGCTTGTGTGATGTATCTGTTCTCCATGACGCTTTCTCTGTTCCATGATATAGGTGCTTCAAGACACTGAATGAATTTGCCATCGCACTGTTCCCATGGGAGTGGGAGATTGTATGCTTCACAGTTGAAAAAGAAGCAACTGAGATGCAGAGGAA
Source organism: Corvus moneduloides (assembly GCF_009650955.1). Classification (NCBI taxonomy): domain Eukaryota; kingdom Metazoa; phylum Chordata; class Aves; order Passeriformes; family Corvidae; genus Corvus; species Corvus moneduloides. The sequence continues at coordinate 87,079,252 of NC_045477.1, forward strand.
CTCAGGGAAAATCTTCCCACTGTTTTGGAAAGTCCAGCCTGAATCCTCTGCAGCCTGATTTTTTGAGAGCACCTTATATTAGCTCTTGGGTTTAAGCTGCAGTTTGCAAGAAGCAGGGTGCTAATACTGACTTAAAAATGTTGATGATAAAATAATTAGAGACATACACAATTCCAGATTCTGTGGCAATACTTCTTTAAAAAGCACTGTAACAGTGTGCTGATACTTCAGTGACTCCGTTGGCTCCACTAGAGCATAAAAAAGGTATTATATGAAGAACAAATTGCACCCTTTCTACCACGTATTTATAGAAATTTGTTCTTATGCTAGCACAGATAATACGAGATGCCAAACTAGCAATCAGACTGCCATCATGAGGCTCCACCACTCGTATGTGTCACTCTATCACTCTGATGACAGCCATTTATCTTAGATCGCAGCTCTCCTAGACACAGTCTAAATTATTTGCCTCTCAAGAGACAGCAGTTGGGCTTTCTGCAAGTGATAAAGAGGATAAATAGGCTGATCAGGTTCAATACACAAGCTGCTTTTAAACACACCACTGCACTAGTTTTCATTTTCAGTGGTAGGATCTTGAGAGCCTGTTTACTGACTCAAACAACTGAGGGCAAACCTTTGAATCTGGGAGGGGTTACAGAATGACAGTATTATTCATGTGGTGGTTTTTTTCATTTCTTTGACTTCAAGGGCCTTGCTTGTGTAACTATGTGTACCTTAAACCCCATTGTTTTCTGTTGCATTCCTTCCCCATTTTGGCAAAAGCCGTCAATGATTCCTAGTGGTTCTCAGTGTCAGGACCTGCAAGTGGAAGAGTTTTAAAAAGATACTTAGCAATTGCTTGAGAAATTAGAAAGACTTGTCCTTGTTGTATGCAAACAACCATGAAAAATCCATCCCAGAATAACCCATGATAACTAACAGTCCCCTGGGCAATGAAAAGTTCTGGTCAGAGGACCAGGAGTAAGGCACCTTGCCATGATGAACCCAATCTCAGACATGTGGGTCAGCTCTCTGGACTCCTAAAGATTCTGCTCAGGCCTTGAGACAGTATTTTTTTTTTTCTTGTTTTGGTAAAATTGTTGACAGTGACTTCAAAATTCAAACTTTCTTACACCTTTCACTCTTTCATAATGGGATTGTCCTCCTAGCACCTTTATTTTCAAGATTATGGCAAATAATTGTTGCTGATACAAACTGTTGTTTGTACCAAGAATGTGGCCAGCAGGACTAAGGAAGGGATCATCCCCCTGTACTCAGCATTGGTGAGGCAGCACCTCACATACTGCATTCAGTTCTTTTTTATCTCACTGTAAAAAAGGACACTGAGGTGCTGGAGACTGTCCAGCAAAGGGCAGCAAGGCTCATGAAAGGATTAGAGAATATGTCTTGTGAGGAGGGTCTGACTCATGGGGACCTCATCACTCTCTACAACCACCTGAATGGAGGGTGTGGTGAGGTGGGGGCCGGTCTGTTCTACTGTGCCTGCAGTGAGAGGAACAGAGGAAATGGCATTGGGCTGAGACAGGCATTGTCCAGGCAGGTGTTGGAGTCACCATTCCTGGAGGTGTTTGAGCGGTGCCCGGGTCTGGTGCTGGGTGATGGTTTACTGGTTTAGGGGCTGCAGTGGTGGTGCTGGGTTGATGGTTGAACTTGATGATCTTAAAGGTCTCTTCCAACATTGGTGATTCTGTGATTGTATGTTGTTGATTTCTCTTCTCTTGTGTTTCTTTCTAGTTCACAGCATGACATTGGGTGAAAGTTATTTGCAAATTAGGATTTGTTTAGATTTTTCCTTGAAATGGTAGCTCTGTTTCATTCCTTTTCTCATTAGTTGCTGTGTCCTGTTTTGAATAAAAGGTAAAGCAGACACCGAACATAACCATTCAGTTTTGTTTTCATAGAATGTATTAATGAAAATAAGCCTAGAATTTTTACATGCTGTGTCTGGCTACAAAATTTTAATCACGAGCAAGCTGCATTTTTAAGCTATGAAAGCATTTTGCAGACTACACTTTTATGAGCAAGGGTTTTGAGGGTAGCACCTCATCCTGCAGCCCACCTGTCCCCCAACAGCCAGCATATTCAGGGTATGCACTCAGGCACCAGGAGGTACAGCCAAGTGGTCAGGGGGAAGCATTTACAGTCCCACACATATTCCTCTAGGTTATGCTCAAAATTCAGGCTGAACAGAAAAACAGTCTTCCTTTTTTTAATCCTTTAGACTGGAAGTATGCTGTCCTGGCATGCCACTTGCAAGCTAGGCATTCAGAAGATGGTAGAAAAATGAAGAAGAGGGGATTTGTAAAAGTCTAGCACCTTCACCACCAAAGAAAAAAATCCCTCCTGGAGCTGGTGAAGTGTCAGAAACAAGAAATCAAGCATCCTTCTCTGTTAGTATTATAGTTCCAAACAAGACACTCAATGGTGGCATGAAACTTCTGTTAGCGAGTTGCTTTCTTCCAGCTTGTGAGATTGCTGCAAAAACAGAGCCATTCATGTTGTAGTTATGCCAGTGGCAAGATGGCACAAAAGGGATCACCTCTAAAAAAAACAAAGATCAAAAAAAGAAAAGAACAATCAGTGATGATGTGATTATGACCCTAGAAGCAGAACTTTCCAACCCCATTTGGTGCACAAAGCACTGTGAATATTACTTTTCCCCCCTTGGCTTTATCTTTTACTGCTTCTGAAGATGGAAATTGTATTTCCACCCTCACTTTACAATGACTTTGGAGTAATTGGTTAGCAAAATACATAAAGCTGAGGTGGAGAAAGATTTACTGCGGCAGTTTTAGTAGTATCCATACAGAGTGCCATCTAGGGGAGCTCAGTAAAACCTCATCCAAGATTGGAAGCTTCGTTTGTCCTTAAAAATCCAACTGGAAAATGCTTCACCTGTAGGATAATGTTCCAGGATCTTGCCACAGCTACTGAGCTCACTGCTTGGAGTACATAGGATGGCATTAACATTATAGGAAAATAAATTGGCAAGAGATTATGACAGGGTACAAATGAACTAGGCCCATAAAATCAACAATCCCTTGTTCAGCTTGTAAGAAAAATTATGAGCTTTAAAATCCTAACCTGTAAATGCAGTGATTAAATCAATTAAGAAAATTATTTTTCTTTGTTTCTCTGATAGGACAGAAAGGAAATCTTTAACTCGTACAAGCATATAAGGAAATTAGCAAATTTTTGTTTCATTTTGTTGGCCTGGTTTGATCTCCTGTTCTAACTTTACATATTCTTAATCAATATATATTTGGAGTAATATGATCATGTACGTAATTGCACTTCTGCCTAACATTTCCTCTACTTAGCATTGCTTGAGTCAGCCTAGAGAAGTCTGTTTTTTCTCCTATCTTTCTGGAAATTGTGATAGGCAAGCAAATAAATTCTGAAGGTCTCGAGGTAGCTAATTATGCTGAGCTATTTTGATGACGCTTGAATTTCTACCATTATTTAATTTCCTAAGATAAACTTGCTAAAGAAAATGTGCTTTACTTTTATTCTTTTAGAAAGATTCCTAAAATTCTTGTAAGAAACAGTCAGAGTGGCCTGTGCATTTAGGACCTGCTCTTCAGTCTTCAGGCACGGAGCCATATGCAGACGAGGTTCCTTTCTCCTGCACGAAGCAGCATCTGTTCATTACACCATCCCTGTCTTCTCAGACTTGTGTGTTCTTTTGTTGTCTCTTTTTGGCCTAACATGGTCAAAAAAATGTGTCTTACACATGCTTGTCTCACAAGGCATTGCATAAAAAGGCCTATTTCAGTCTAACAGCCTTGCTGTATCTCCTCTACCATATACATTTCCTAAATTCTTTGGTTAGGAGCAGTCTTCAAACTGTACAGATCCCAAGTCACAGTTCAGTCTATGGCTTGGCTCCTAGGTGCTGTTAAAGACACATATCTAGAAGATTTCATTCTGCTTATGTCTCTGACATCATTTTTGCATCATTATAACATATTCTTTTCCTGGGAAGAGCTGCAATAGATTGGTTCTATGTTAAATCGGGAAATGATAGAAACTGTTCTCATTTTTCCTTGAGCTGCCCAGTGGTTTTTCTCTACAATATTGACTTAACAATTTATAGAGATTTGATATTTACAAGAACCAATGCAAATAAAAACTGAGTTAGCAAATATATCAATGCCATTCTGTCACTTTGTCATCCCTCTCATGAATTCCCAGCACCCCTTTTACCAGCGATCTCCACTCACATAACTTCAACATGAAGATAACAGTAAGTTCCTTATTTTTTTGTAAGCATGATTTACAGAAGGGGCAATGAAAATCAATTATAATTATGGCTAATACACTAAAAAAAAAAAAAAGGAGAGCTGTGATGCTTGGAAGCAAATTAATTGGTAGAAATTGTATAAATGGTTAATAAGTATGTAGTGTGTTCCTGCTCTAACATTTTTCACATTACTAAACTGGAAAACTCAGAGAGTTAATGGTACAAGTGGGCAAAATTCCTCCCACTTTTGTCCCCTTCCAAGTCAGTGTCAGTATCCATTGATTCTACAGGTCTCAGGCAGTGGGACATAACACATGCTTCAGTTTTGTGCGTACCTAAGTACACATAATACTTAAGTTTCTGAAGCCAAGAAATTGTGAAGGATCTTACTTTAATTTCACACTGAGTAACAGTGGGTGAAGTTGTGCTGTGATTTATTTTTTCCTCAGTAGCCAGCCCTCTAATGCAAGCTCTCCTTCCTCCCATTTCCTGCTTTTAGGAGAGAGAGGTGTTGTTATTTAGCAAGTGGCTTTGTCTGCTCTACTTCATGATAAAATGACAACACAGAAGAATAGCAAAAAAAGCCAAAAATTTCAATGGTAACACAGCCATTTTCTCCCTTTTTAAAGAAAAGTATGAATAAATAATCCATAATAGCATATGATTCTTTTACAGTATCTACATTATAAGAAGCACAAAAGCATAATAAGCTTCAGAAAGGTAAAAATGAGTTTTGCAGTGCTTTTGATTTTGTTGTTCAAGGTATACTACACTATATGGAAATGAATCAATACCTAATAAATGTATAAAAAAAAGAAGGGAAGCTTAATTCTTCATACTGGATATAGCTGACAACATTATCTAATTTTGTTGTTAATATTCTTTAATTTTTACTTGGCCAACAAGCTTTTTGCTTTGTGGTTTTTTTGTCTTAGAAGCATTCAAGCTTTGCCATGCCTATGTACAATTGCAGGACAATTCTCATTTGCCTGGCACTAAATTGCAATAAATCAGTTTTAAACTGAATAATCTGTCATGGGAGAATACTGCATGTTGTTAAGCCCTTGTCTCCTTCAAGTGTTCTATGTTAAAATGCCTAGATGGGAAATTGTATTAGCCAAACACCTCTCTGTCTGCCAGTAGCTGCTTTGAGTGGAAATCAAGCGATGCGAAGAACCTGAACTGGGGCAAATCCCTTCCTGAGTGAGAGACTGGTGCACACACATCCCTGTCCCTTTCTAATTAGCTCCAGCAGTCACTGTGCCCACGATTCAATTAGCACTTTGTAATTGTTATTTCATTCTAACCCTATTTTTGATCTTCTATAATGCCTCAAGCCGGCTAAAGTTCTCTTCCCTCTGTCACATAGCAGGGAGCTGGAACGTCCCTGCCAGGCCTCCCCTGGCAGACGCTGTGCCTGCTATGTGAAAATGTACATTTCACCCTTCAGCTAGATCTAATTTAGAAATCTTTGAGCTCTTAATGATTTCCTATAGTTTGGCCTAATTGAATCTAAGTGCTTTTGCATTAAAACTAGAATGCCCAGCTGGGCTGAAGCTGAAAACCCGTGACCCTGAAACACAGTCCTAGAAACACAGAAACCCTCCTTTCTCTATGTTGGCAGTTGCCATCCACTGCAGCAAAGCCACAGCCATCTTCCATTTAGACCCAGTGCATGGATTGCAAAAATAGTTTGGTTAAGACCAGAGTATTCTGCAGAACTGAATTACCACCAACACGTGCAGCAGCTGCTCTATGCAGTGATGCTGCTGCAGCCCGAGGGACTCTGCTGCAAGAGCTGCTCTGGCCCAAAGTTCCCCCTGAGAGAGAAAGGGGCTCCGTTGCTGCTGGGAAATGTGCCACCCAGGTCAGCACCACAGTGGGCAGCTGGGCTCTGGAGCTCTCCCTTCTCTCTGTGACTTGAGATGCTGTGTATGATTGACCAGCACCTCAGGAGTTCTACCTCCAGCAGGTGCTGGGAGCAGGAAGAGATGTGATGGCAGACTCAGAAAAGCTGCCTGGGCTCCTCTCTCTGTGTCTTCCAGCAGGGTTTGCTGTGGGCTTTTCTCTAAATCTATTAAAGCCACTGGTGAAATCTCATGAGTTTCCCTATGAAATTCTCTTCTTGAAGGCTTCTACAGTAGAGGACCATATACCATGTAGGGTTGATCCCTTATCAGTGTTTTGTTTGGGGTTTTTTCCCCAAATTTTGCTGTTCTCTTTAATGTTCAGGCAGGAACAAGAAGTATTTGCATCATGTCTAATTAGAAACCTCTTCTAAGAACACCATACAAATATTGCACAGTACAGAAGTTCTTATTGGTCTATTAATAAACATAAAATATTAACAAATAACTTTCAAGCACAAATACAGAATATGAACCCATAATCTTATCCTCCAGCTAAGAAAGATTCAAATGATGGTATGAATAATATCTAATAATTTTCTAGCTACTAAAATTATGTGTCTACAAAACCAGACTTGTTTTTTTAGACTAAGTTTAAGTAAAAGCACTCCTGGTGCGTCCAGGGGGTTGGAAGAACTTAACCAATTGCTGTCACACATTCAAACTAAATCAGATTGTTAGGCTCTAATATTTACATTTCAAAATTTCTGGCCTACTAAATTATACTCCCAAAGTAAATATCATTGCAGTATAGCAAATTATTTACAAAAGATGAGCTAAGGAAAGCAATTCCATCATTTCTATTTTCATCGAGGTGAAAAACACAATCATCTTACTCAATCCTATGCTCCATTAGCAGGAAAATTTTCCACTGAAGTCAGCACAGATCTTGGTTTCATAGGAAAATATTGTATTCTGTAGCAATACCCATCTTGCTCTCAGTAAAGTCAGTGGAAGACATGCTTCTGAAGGTAATGGTAGTAAAGTGAGTTCTTCAGTGGTGTTTCATAATGTGCTACATTGGCAGGAAAAGAAACATCGATTTCATAGAATCATAGAGGTTCATCTCAAAGAACAGATTTGCTTCTGGTTAAGAAATACATGGCAGTGGGAAATTTAAGAAACTTCAAAGTAGCCTGCACTGCAGCATGGAAAGAATGTCAGACCTTATGCATATTAATAACCGCCACAAGGACAAATCACCTGATTCATTCAATCACTTCTGTGTTCCAGTTAATATGCATGTATTATAGCACCTTAGATTGCTGATTTTGATGTTTACTTCTGTTTTTAATAAAAATCCCTTTGTTTCCCCCAGAAATTTCACAGAAACAAATGAAATCTTTTCTTCTAAATGAAGGATGTTTCATTTGACCAGACAGAAGTAATTTTTTTTTTCATCTTTTAATTTGGCAAGGAAGTGGGAGAATCCTCAGTTTTCTCCAAATTGATTTATTTTTGACTATGATTTGTTTTCATTTTCCTACTTTGAACTCTTTCACAGGTGACCTTCTGAAATGTATTATAAGTCAAATTTGGCAGGTTGAGACAGCATACAGCTCCAAAATCACCACTTCAGTCCTCATGGGATGGTATGTAGGACTATTCTCTCCCTGTGTTCACATACAAAAGCCTTTGGACTTCTCCCTAGAGATGTTCACATTGTGAAGTTGAAGAGGGGCGGTGCATAGATCTCACCAATCTGCCTGCGTATTTCAAACAGAACAATATTGTCTCTGGACTTTAGCCAGGGAAATAATTTAACTTCTCAGAGCAGACAGTTTTTGTCTTTGGCACAGTTGATACTCCCTAAAGAAATAAATAGATCAGCCTACAAGCTGTTGACTTAGAAAAAAGAAATTATTCTAACAGAAGTGTGTTGCAGTAATGTTACTTTTAATCAGTTTAATCACAAGATTTTTCCAATCCAAGAATTTTTCCAATTCTAAGTTTATGCAAAAAATATTCATGTGAGCAGATATATAATACCAAACATACTTCCATATTTATGGAATACATATTTCCATAAGTAATTGGCAGAACAATCTACCAATTGTTCATAGTTTTTTGCAGATATTCCCATATCCTTATAAATTTTATCACAAGACTTTTATAGTTTTTTTAAGATTTAAAATTTTATAGAATTAATCACTACAAAAGAAATGTTAACAATTTGTTCTTCAGTTTGAAGTGTCACTTGTTTATAAAGTTTCAGTTTTCATAAATTTTGAATTAATGATGACTCATGAGCTGAATACCAAGATTAAAACAGTAACAATAAAAGTCACTTTCAGGATTCAGCATAGTTTCCACACAGTTTTATTTTCCCCATGATTGCTTACTGCCAAACACCCCTTTACCACCTGACCCTGCAGCAGAACACTCGGATGACAGTCACACTGGGCTGGACATTGAGGCCATGTGTGGGCAGTTCACACTAAACACACCTTGAGAATGTGTTTTCGAACTTTTAAAATGTTTCAGGTCACTGTTTTAGCCTGAGAGATGCCCAAAGAATTTGAATGCATGGCTCAGGGGTCAGCACAGGCTGTTGATCAGTCCAGATACACTGTGTGCAAGTAACCATGCTGCTGTCAATGTCTGCAAGCTCAAAAGGTGCAGGTTTTCACGGTCAGTTGGCCCCTGGCAGAGAATAATCCTCTGCATATTTAACTTACTAGTGTAGCTGAAGCTTTAGAGGCAGCAGTACAGCTAAACTACTTTCATGTCCATCAACAGTGTATGAACAATTTTTGCAAAGATGAAAGAATGAGTCTGATCTTTACAACTCAGTTGACTTCACATTTGTATTAATTTCCTCTTTCTTAAGTAACGGTTGCAGCATTTACTGATTTTAGATCCTTGGCAGAATAAAAGCAGGTAAAAAGATCAGTGCATCTTATACAATCCTTTTTTTGAGATCCATGAAAAGCTGTATCTTTGCACTGCTGCTGAATCCCATTTTTCAGATACTGTCTCTCTATTGCAGCACAACCCCAAAAAACACAGCTACCACATAAATGATGCATAGGCCCAGCAGTGATACAGTACAGTGAAGAAAAGCAAACATTGAGGCAAGAAGGAGCTGCAGCAGGGAAAAGGAGTGAAGCAGGACATGCATGAAAAAAAAGGCATATGACATAGCAGAAATCAGCTACTTTGAAGTATTAGCTATGGCAGGAATCACATGGAATGAGTTCTGCATCATCTGCCAATTTTAACATATGCCCTATGGGACTTTAGCTGGAGCACTGAATCAGCCTCATATTGCAGTCAACCATACTGTCTTTCCTACAAAAATTTCTCTGCACATTCCACTTGGGGGGAAACCCCACAGAGCTGACAGGATAAGAACTTCACTGCACCTTGGGGAACTTTTGGGCCAGGGCAGAAGGATGAGCCTGACTGTGGTGCCTCATGAAGCAGCTGTTGTTGGCAGTAGAAGTCACGGGGTTGAGCAGTGGAACAACTGAGAAGTAAATCTCAGAAAATTTTATTCACCATTGCCTCTTTCCAGACCTCTCACAGGTTTTTTCCTCCCAAGCAGAGACTGCTTTATTCTATGGCTTCTCAGTAATACTGAACTGGAAGTCAGCCACCTGAAACAGTCATGCTGTTCTTCCAAATGCACATGGCACTCTAGTGTAGGCATCAGGAGCATGATTCATCAGACCAAGGCTGGACATAAACATCTGAATTAGCTGCCTAGACTCCATTTATTGTGTAATGAAAAGGCCTTTTCTACAAAGCAACACACCTCATGCTAAAGTTGCTTTCTAAAATGGGTGGTACACCAGAAAGTGCTTATTTCCCTCCATGGATAGCAAAGGGAGTTCAGATGTGCTTCAGACATGGTCACAATACTGCAGACACATAAAGTTAATGAAATGAAGCTCAGTCATTGTTGCTCTATGTAAGGAATAAAATAATCCAGAAATTAGACTATCACAGTCCAAGATGCCTTGTAGCTGAATTGATACAAAGTTTCATTTAAAAAAGCATTCCATTTCCCACAGCATGTTTCAGTTTCCATTTAATATAGGAAACACTGTTGAATGAAATATTATTATTTGTGGTATTGCTCTTGAGTGTCCACTTGGCAAATCAGAATGTACCAGAACTGAAACATGAGCTGTTACGTAGACTTTAGGCACAGGATGACTTAAAATTTGTCTATTGCTAGAAGTAGGTGTCAGCTTGCTCGTTTCTAGGAATTGGCTATGCCTCCTTGCCAAGAAGAAAGCTTGTAGTACCTGTAGCCTTTTGTTTCCTCACAGCTTTTCGGGAGCAGCCTCTCCTAGCTCCAGCCTGAGGCAAGAAGCAATCACGAGGAGTGGTGTTCTGGGAAACTCACACCCTTATGTTTTTTCTTCACCACATTAAAAGTGTAAGCATGGCCATATGTGTCATTTCTGAGTTTCTCAGAGCAGTACAAATTTACACAGACACATAAGGAAGGCCTCCAGAACAAACCCTTATTTCTGCACTTATCCCCAGGAACAAACACAGGATTTAACAGGGATGTAGAAATACCCATGTGGATCACCCCAGCGGTCCCTACAACCATTATTCTGACACCAGCAGTGGCAGCATGATACATTCTTTAGGGCAAGTATGTGAATGTCACATAAAAGGGGGGTTTCCTTCACCCCTCTATGGTTTTTTTGGTCTGTGGGTGCCCCAGGAAAGCTGAGACCCTTGTTCCTGCCCAGTCTACCAGTGTCCCATTATGGGGACTCCACTGATCAGTGTGCTGTATTGGAGGACAGTTCAATTGACTTGCTCAGGGGCATGCGCTGACAACGAATCAGAGCTGAATCCTTTACAACAATTTAGGAATGGGAACCCCCTCCTGGATGTCCCCACTTCTATCAAGTATGACTGCTAGCACCCTTGAAGGACACACACTGAACAGTTTATGGAATAACAGACTTTATCAATAAACAATCTGATAATAGAAAATTGTGAAAAGATAAGTTTAGAAGATTGCAGTTGATAGCAAAAACCAAATTTAAAGCAATAGACAGACAAGCTGTAATCACCAGTGAAAGCTATTTTGAGATAATCATTCAGCACATATAGAGTAAGTTTCTTCTTATCCAATAGGCGTTCCTGTGGAGAAGAAGACAGGCTCAGCCTTGTCAGCTGATCTCAAAAGTTATGGTAGAGTCTTCCATAATTTCTTCTCATTCTTAACTATTTCTTTACATTTTGGGTGGAGCTTAAGTGACACCAGTCATACATACTTTTGTTACTGATTGGTGTAAAATTCTCTCAATTTGCTCTTAAATTCCAGAATAGCAGAATGTTCTGAGTTGGAATCCAGACGGATCATCGAGTCCAGCTCTTACACATACAGGCCTCAAACCCACAGCCTTGGTGTTTTTAGCACCATGCTCTATGGTCAGTAAAATATTCAGCACATGCCCAGTGAGGGGTGATCATACCTTGGAGGTGGGCACACCTTGGAGGTATGTGTTAATATTACAATGAGATTATAATGAACCAAGTTCATCTGAGGAGAGTGATTTTGCCACAGTTGCTGGTTCAGCAGCAACACAGCTGCTCCTGTGTCCCCTGGCTGGCAGGTGCTGTGCACTTCACTGGCTACATGATACCATCGAGTAGTAATCCCTGCAAGGATTACTACAGAGCCTGGCTGAGATGTCTCCACGATGCTCTACCCTCCATTTCATCCCTCTCAGCACGTGCTTAAGGTTGCAGGTTGAATGTGTGGGGAGTCAATGTGGAAAAGGTTTCATGCGTGCCAACCACATTCCATCCAGGAAGTAGCAATTGCATTTCACCCTATAATTTCTGTACTGTTATAACTTTCATTAGAATTTACATACAACTTCCCAGTTTTCTCTAATTTTAGTTCAGTCATCTTCCCACAGTGAGCTTACCATTTTCCACAGTCTATTCCCTCTCGTACATCCTCAGAATCAAGTAGTTTCATTCATAAGTTGAAATTTGCAATAGTGTGCCCTCTTTACCTTTTCTACCAAGTCACGGAGGGATTTTATTGGAGTGCTTCTTTCCTTCTTGAATTGAGGCAGTTTACCATGGCTTATAATACAATATTTGTAACAGTATCCATACAATAATAATACTACTGTGTGAGTCCTGGCATACTGACATGGTATTTAAAGCAGAATTGTCTGGATATATTTCCCTTTACCTGACCTCCAGCCATTCATTACAGCCTTGAATACAGAGCATCTGACTCAGCTGCTCTCTCTCAACATCTGTAGAACTGCCTGTCTGCTGATGGCCTTTTCTCTCTCTTTCCTTGGACACCTGTCAGCACCCACAGCCCTCCTTCTAACGTAGCATCCCTTGGCTTATATACTTGGAAGAGTAAAATATTCTTTTTCTGACAGGTATCAGGAAACCATATTTCTCAACAAACAACATCCTCATTGCATTTTCAAGGATTCATTCTGCTTTGCTTTTCTTGCTGACCGTGTTACATCTTCTGTTTGATTTAACTCTCTGTGCTGAGGCAAAATAACAGCTTGTCAGTAATGGGATTAAGATATTAAAAATATTACACACAGTTGTCTTGGGTTTTATAGGTTGCAGGTTTGATGATGTTCTACATCATGTCCCTCAGGTCTTGGATACTAAAGTATCTTGCTTACTGTGAGGATCTCAGCTTTCACTGCAAAAAGGGAAAATATCTACCCCCCTCCCTATTGCAAAGAAAAGCTTGAAAACATTATTGCAGCAAAAATAAAAAATTGAAGATCTGGAATCAATATAATATAAAAGCTAGGTTCATGATTTTTATGATTATACATGACTTCAGTGAGGGCAGAGGGAAGGAGCACTCATTCATTATTTCTGCAGGGGTAATACTGATGGCAGAAATGCCATCTTTGGGAATACTCTGCCACCAATGTCTTCAGAGCAGCAACAATAGCATTCTCTCCTCAGTTTGTGTGAATATGAGTTGTCCTATGGTCTCATTTATTCTCTCTGCAGATTCCAACCTTGATCTTGCAAGCTATTTATTTTGTACCCCTGAAAAGTGCTGCAGTGTTATGCAGTAGTGGTATGCACAGTTAAGAAGCCCTGACTGTGCAAGATAACAGATCTTGCAGCTAAGCAAACTGAGTGCAAAAATTCAGAGACATTTAGTTTAACTATATTAAATTTGCCTTTATAGAAATTGCAGTATGTTCAAACCCTGAAATACTAAAAAAGGAGATTTCATAGTACAGAATTCCTGTTCACTAATTGTACTTTACTCCAAAAGTCAAAGGATGCACCTCCTCCCACACTCCATCCTGGCAACACGCGAACAACAGCATGGAAGTAAGGAGAGGGATTTTAATGGAAATCTGAAAGGCTGATACCTTCCTTCCAATTCCATTAGGTGGAGCTCTCAGACAGGAAGAAATGAATGAAAAAAACAACCCAGCAGGCACCCTTAGGAATTACTGGTACTATGCGGGTATTTTTCCCTGCCGAGATCTCTCTTTTCTTGATAGAATTCACTAGTGTCCAAGTAGAAATCTTATTACATGTTTTCAAAACTACTGTTACGCAGCAACCTACCTTTACAACTAGGTTTTCATTAGCTTAACACATCACCGAGATCAAGCTGCAAACTTTGGAGGTAGCTGAATGCTGCATCACTGGTCTCAACATAAACAACCAGATCAACAGAGAAATAGCTATGGAACAGGGAAGAAGAGCAGATAAAGAATTTAAGAGCAAAATATAAAAATCAGAACATTCTAGCAAGTTCCTGACCATTAATGATAGAAGTTCACTGACATTAATGGTGCAGGATTCAGCTGAAAATGTTGTCATGCAAATGCAAGGGCATAAATCAAACAAAAATTGCAAAGTGTTTGCAACCTGATTTTCTGCCGCTTTCCTATTCTAGCTTCTACTCTTGTTTTGATCTTGCAAAGTTTCAGAGCAGGTCTCCCAATTCCTACACTAGGGAAAGGATGAAAATAATCCTGTGTAAAGCACTGTATGAGCAAAGGACAGAATGTTGGATACATATTTTCAAGACTCTTGGCTCTCATACCACTTGTTTGTTATGTGCAGTAACTTAGAAATGTCAATACTTTTGCCAAATAAATTCCTGTTTTTGACAAAATGGGAAAAATGTAAGAAATGTTATAAAGGAAATTAGCAGAGATTGTCCAGAGATATACGGAAGGAAAGAGTCTGAACTGTTTCCTGTTAGACTCTACACCTTAGTTAAGAGAAATGATTAACTTAATTTAATCAATTAAACTGTGATTAAATCTTGCTAGTTTTATCTTTTATGAAGGCAAACATGATACATTTGTAACTGACAATTTCAGTAAAGTTTAGCCTATCTCCTAAATTTATCCTTGATACAAAAATACGATCATTTAATGACTTCTGAGGTATGATGCTGGAAGGTGGTTTGTATTTCACGTTTGAATATCATGTCTGGTTCCAGATTTTGCAACAAAATCTTCTGCAGACACTTGAACAGTCGGAAAGTCTGATCCATATTCAGACTTTTTAAAACCTGTACTCTATTGTACCAAAACCACCATTTAGCACATTGTGCTAAAACAAAAAATATTCAGTGCCCATGAGACATGAGAACTAGCAGCTTCATTTTTGTGTTGAAATCAGTTGGCCTCAATATTTGGCAGGCTTTACTTTTACACACTACTGTAGATTTGCTTCACCAGTGTAAAAAGAAATCTTCTCATAGTATTGCGGACTGCTGCAATGTAGGAAGGTGTCTGTCTCCAACACTGAAGCTTTCTCCCTCACTTCCATATTCTGCTCTGCACAATTCCTCAGAGGAATGTTTACTGACAAGGAATATCTTTTAAGCTTTTAATTTTTTCCACAGGCACCTACCACTGACATTAGAAAGGGGTCACAGGTCAGATCTGGCCTTTCCTTCTTGGCACAGACACCATGGAGCACGATTGTTCTGGTCGTACCGGGCAAAGAACACTGCTTCCGCTGTTTGCAGCTGTAGCTTCCACAACTTGTTTCAAATGCAGAAGGCACAAAACCCCAAAGCATCAGGAGCACATCTTATTTTTAACTTTCCCTTGCCTGCCTTCAGGATGGTTTTAATGACTACAGCATAGGTAGGCAGTTTTCAAGCTCTTGTCCCTGGAGCTGTTCCTCTTTCTGATGACAATACGTATCTGTGCTTTGATATGCTCCATTCTTGGTCATATATGGCTACTCATAGCCTCTACTGTGCTTATCCTGAGACCCTTACCTCTAATGGAGGGAGTTACTATTATCCCTATTTGATGTCTTCAGGCCATGTGACTTCTTTAGCATTATCCATGGAGCCCAGGGCAGAGTAGGAAACTGAACCCAATTCTGATGCATTCCACCTCTGCCCATTGAACTATACTTCAAGGTAAGGTGACATTACACAAAGAGATGATTTAAACTTCAAGAGTTGGAATGTAGGTTATGGTAGTCTTACCCTGCTTGGCTAGATACCAGAGAGAAAAAAGCAGGAGAAGGGTCAAGACGGTGGAGAACTGAAGCATTCTGGAGCCCCACAGTGAGCCTCTGATAAAATCCTGTAGGCAGAGAGCACAGCTGGTAAGATTCATCTGGCTAGGGATGGCAGAACCAACATGCCCATTTTCCCAGTGTAAACCAAAATGCTCTTTCCAGTTCTGAAGTTTTTCCACCAGGAGCTTGTTTTTAGCAGATTAATATTTTTCCTTGGAAGTTTTTACAGCAGAAAATTCTCAACAATCCACTATATGCCCCCTTAATTCCCCTCCTGCTTTCCAGCATCCATGCCCTTGAAGGGGTAAGAATATTCTCTTTTCCATGATGAAGTATTTCCCTAAAGTACAGTATGGTTAAAAGACAGACAGGCAAACTTAACTACCGAGATTTCCATAAAGTTCAATTAAAAGTGCCAAGCTATTGTGACTAGCTTTGTCAAAATCTAGGTGATAAGTTCTGCTGTGCAGCAAACTGTGCTTCTTTCGTAAAATGCTGGTGAGGAATGGTGGGATGTTACTGCTCCGGAGGCTGCAGGCACGCAAACCTTCTGGATGTATCTCCCCAGCTTGCATCTGACCCATGCACCAGAGCTGAGCTGCCCCTTTGAAAGGGAGAGCCTGAGAAGACAGCCAGTGCACATGCTCTGGGCTCAGAAGGGAGACAGTGTGATCTTGATAGGAAAATAGCATTTACACAGCCAAAATCCTCATCTGTTACTGATCATGCTGCACCATTATCTTTCTTTTTTTCACCTGATAATCAGGCATGGTGCTTTGAAGTGAACATAAATCCACTTTTCTTGACTTCTTTGCCTATGCTTTTGGAAAAGTGCTCAGTACTTGTACTGTGCATCCCTATATGGTTTCTTTTTTAATATCTGTTTCAGAAAACACACCCCTACTGCAGCACAGTGCAGCCTATAGCAATGAAGAGGAAAAATAATAAAATCCTTAAAGACAGATCTGGCATTCTGAGTGCTATACTTGGGTCAAACTTGAATTTGAAAGGCTTCTTTAGACCATCAAAAAATATTTTCTCCCAGTCTCACAACAGGTTATTGGATGTTAGAAATTTCTGCTAGTAGTTATGTGGGAATAAGTTGAATTAGCTGAATTCATTACACTTCTTAAAACCAAACTTTTATTTGCTCTGAATAAATTCAGTCTCCTATTTAGTAACAGTCTCCACCTCCTCCTAAACTTCATTAAAGCTTCATCCTGTCAATGTCTGGGCATCTGCTAGTAAACATAGGTGCTTTGAGAGGATCCTGAGATGCCGTGATAAACAAAGCTTCTCAGCCAAGTTAAATGTTTCACTCAGGACTGATCTGTTCAAAACCTGGTAATCCTGCCCATTTGCTTAAACAAGTGGTTCTGTCATGACCAGCCCTGACCTACTTTTCCCAATGCCTTATTTGTTGCACACACGTTTTGGCTTTCCTCTGATTGTACTCCAAACACAGGCTGCCTTTTGCTAGCTCTTAGAAAAAATGCTCAAAGCAATGGGGGCCCTGATGAGGGGACACCAACGCCACTCTGCTACACAGTGAAGAAAGCACAACATATTGCCAGCACCCATCAAACCAGAGGTATTAACCTGCTCCTCAAGCAAGCTTTGGATTCATTTCTCTTAGCTGGCCAGTTTGACTTCTTATGGCATGGAAACAGAGGAGCAAGTTGAACATAAACACGTGACTCCTGCAGAAAGAAAAATCTACAGAGGAAAATCCAAATGCCATTAAAGAGTAACAGCATTTAACAGTGACTATGTCTAATGTCTCTTTACTACTATCAAGAGATAGATAGAAAACTAGTTCAACTCCCTGCAGAACACATTGTTCCTCATCTTTCAAGCAGACCCAGGATAGAGCCTTTTGCTAGGCATATCGATCTCTTTCACACTGCACATGAGCTATCACTCTTTTTCAGGACATCCTTCTTCTCTTTAAATGACAGCTTGATTGTTGGAGCCAATCTCCATCAGAGCAAAATTGTGTATCTAATGGTTGGGTGAGTGGAACTATAAGTCCTAAAGTCCAGTTCTGTGGTCACTGGCTAAAGAAAATGATTTAAACTTGAAAGGATTCTGTTTTAATGTCCAATATCCAAATCTTTAACTCATTAGGGATTCTCTAAAGCTACATGCAAAACCAAAAGAAATCTTTTCCCCCAGCTCTTCCACTGAACTCAGTATGATGTCAGGCAGCTCCTAGGTGTTTTCCAAATAGTTCACCTCGGGTTTGGTTTCCAGTAGAGATTTTTCATTCCAAATATATGATATAAAAGGACAGATTTCAGTTCAGTGCAAATAAAAAATCCATGATCCAAGGTATTTATAAGATGTTCGTGTAGGAGTGTACAGGATGAGCTAAGGGGAAGGGAAGGGAAGGGAAGGGAAGGGAAGGGAAGGGAAGGGAAGGGAAGGGAAGGGAAGGGAAGGGAAGGGAAGGGAAGGGTCTAATTAATTGGTATACTTCTCTCTCCCTGCACTAAATGAAAAAAAAAAAAAAAAAAAACCAAAAAACCTGGTTAGCATATTTGAAAAGAGTCAAACAAAACCAAATATTTTTATAGACTTCTCCACCATTGTACCAGGTAGGAAGGAGAAGGCATTAAAATTTCATCAGATTTCTCTTTTGAAATCTGATGGTAACATAGCTGAGCCATATTAGCTACCTCTTAGGATGGACACGTGCCTAACATAAGCTCTCTTCTGTCCTCTGATCCAAAAGACATGTATCAAAAGCATTCATGGACAATTAGGTCAGAGATAACTCCTTTGAACCTCCTTTTTCTTAAATTGCTTGCTGAGTTTATTCCAGGTTTTCAAATTCCTGTTGATAAAATTGAAGAACAAAAGTGCAGCTGGGGTTTGTGCAAGTGGCAATTTTAGGAGTACCTTCATTCTCTAAACAGCTTGACTTTTCTCGTCAGGGAAGTGTACCTGTCAAATCACATGTTACTCTCCCTAAGATGCAGTAACAGTTGGCTGATATCTGAAAAAGGATGATATTCAAGAACATGCAGTATTTCACAGTTACATTCACAACAATACAGCAGCGCAATCACATCCACTTTCTACTCCTCCTGGACAGAAGAATTAAGTAAATCACCCAAACCTGGTTAGCAAAGCAGTGCCACAGGCAGGAGTGGGACTGAGCTTTCCCAAGTCTCAACCCCACTGCATAACCACAGGGACACTCGTGGTCTCTCAGAAACCCCAAGTCACTATAGCAGACAATGGCATCAAGAATAAATCCAGCTGGCATCAAAAACAACCTCAGCTAGCTGCAGGATGAAATTCAGCCTGGGGAATACAGTGAGTATGGTCCCTACGGCCAGGCCGTGCCAGTTCCTGCATCATCACACAAACCATCTTCCCTCTTTTTCTGGGATGAGTTTGGATCAGGAGCAGCCAGTAGTGTGTGAGGGAATAGCACAAACACTACCCCAAATGAGTGCCAGATGCCCTAAGAGAGGCCCAGAGGGCCTCTAAGTAAACCCAAAGGCAAACAGATCTGTCCATCCTCTGCTGTTATGTCCCCTGAAAACAGAGGAGGGCTTGTATCAGTAGCTTCAAGAGAGTTTGGGAAAGTAGAGCTACCTGATTTTCTGCCCCAATTTGAAGCTTTGATTTGATAAAGATTCCATTCTTACAGCCTTGAGTAATTTTAGTTGCTTTTTCTTGCCTTTCTTTTCCCAAACACTCTAACCTGGAAAGTGGAACTCCAGTACCCCAGGAGGGTATTACTGACATGATGCAGCCTGACAATATGTAACTCCTGTCTCCAGCCTGCATTTCTACTCTCAAGCATTCTATAAAGAACAATTTTTTTCAGAACTGTGTTGTGACGAATACTCAGTTAATCTGTTCTTTTCTGTGGCCAATAAGTGCTTTTTCTTCTCCCCATAAATGACCATTATTTCATACCTCTCCTTGCTGTGAATTTCTCCAAACTGTAAACTCTTACACCCCCTTATATTAAACTGCATCTTCTGAATAATGCATATGGGTTATGAACTCCTATGATTTTTCTCATTACTTTGGTTCATCCAAATAGCTGACCAAAGGGAGGTCCATTAATTAATGTATCTGATAACTCAGATCTTGTTTTCTCACTCACTCTTTTGAGAGGGAGATTTGTTCTGTTTGTTTGCTCTTCATGCTGCATGTTCATGTCTACCCAGGCTTTTATGTTGTGTCCATCATCATGAAATGTGAGATGGTTGATAATCCTCTTCTAATTCACAAAACAGATACGGTCTTGGCAACAGAGCATTTTGGCCTAAAAAGCAATACTTGAAGCCTGACATGTAATCTATGGATTTGTCCAATCTAATTACTGCCACTTGCATCAGTGTTTTTTATGATATAGACATATATCCACTCAGAAAAATCACTAAAGGTACAGAGGTAGCTGCCAGGCAGTTACTCCATCACTTCTGGCTTGGAAATGATTTGAAAGATGCTATAGAGGTGGAAGGCTCTGAAAAGCACATCAGTCCCTTAAACAATGTGTTTTCCTTTGTTTCTGCTCACATTCAAGTATTATTTTAGTAGATTAGACTCAATTTTTCACTAATTTAACTGTACTTTCTTGTAACTAGGTAAAATTCTGGTTTTGTTGAAGTTAGTGAGTAATAAAACTTCTACATCAAAAACTACTGAATATATCCATTTTTAAGATAATAGACTGAGAGTTGGGGTAAATTAACATGCACTGAGCACTGTGCAGCAATGCCAGACAAACTGCTGCTCTCAAGCCTGTTTGTTCACAATTGCCTTTAGTGTTTCTAACATGTGGGACCCTCTTCAATGCAGACACATTCCAGGAACAGTTGGCTATGTGCATTCGCTGGGCATCTTAGACATGTTTCTGACACTCATTCTCCAAGGAATTGTTCTGTAAGTCTGGAAATCATTTTAATAAACCAGAAAATGTCTCCTTATATTTTTCTTGCATTTAAAACTCCCGTGAAGCCATTGGAAACTGGGCATGCAATAAGAGATCATATTAAGAAATGATCAGTCTGTGTTTGACTGACTGCACCAGAATTGCCTCCAGCTAACACCAGTGTCAATCACAAGCCTTTCACTGACACCCCTGAAATTATATGCAAAAGTAACTACCCTAAAAAAAATAAAGGGATTAGGCTTGTTAGATGTTTTCATTGATTTATTTCAGCCTCAACTCATCAGTGTCCTGCCCAGTCTGCCCCTGTCCTTACAGAAAGAGGGAAACACATTTGTTTTGCATTGCTGCCAATTTTGGGGTTACAGTGAGAGAAGATTAATAGTTACAACTTCTCCAAGCAGCAATCTCTGTCTGTACAAGCCTTATCCACCAGCACACACCACTGGTTGTTTCCTTCACAAACACTGCAGCCCTCTCCTGGGAATCCAGTGGCTTCGGATCTCCTCCCAGGCCAGGGATGTACCATGAGTCGACAGGATTTGCTCCCATTAGTGGAATCTAGGGTGACACAGACTGTCCAAGCCTGGGGATATAAAACTGACCCTGCCTTTCCAACAGATTTTAGCAGGTCTGAATAAACATCCTGGCAGGAGGATTGGAGAGCCAACAGGGAGCAAGGATAACTTCATTTTGGCTAGGATTGCTGGTGAAATTAACGAGAAACAGCCAGGTCTCCTTGTGCCATCTACATCGCATAAGCATCCCGTACCTTAGCACTGGATTTAATTTGGGCATTTAAAGCTGCCTGCATTATGATGTGGCTGTGGGTCTTTTTACCCATCTTTTGCGCATGTTCTTCCTTGCAAATGTGTATTTGCTGCAGCACATTTTCAAAGGGAATCGAGAAAGAGAAAACTAAAAGCTGTATGTATTAGTATTCCTGTTTAATATCAGCTTACTAGGTGGAAATTAAAATGATTTTTCTGTCACTGTTATCTCTCTTCACTTGGCAAAGATTGATTTCCTTCTTCCCTGCTGCTTACTAATAAGACATCTGAAAACTAAGATGGTTTTTATGTTTACTTCCTTGTTTAAATCAGCTTTCTTAACTAAGGACAGCTTTGGCAATATATTTGTTGTTTAACTTGTGATTTCTGTGTTGGCTCAGGCTCCACCAGTGACAGAACATCAAACACGGAGATGCTATATATTTTTAATTACTCAGGGATGCCCTCGTGCATAAGTACATGCAAATTAAACAAACAGATTTTAAAACCGGTTCAGAACAGATTGCACGTTACACAATCAATCACATTTTGGTTTCAGAAATGATGGTGCATTATTTTGCTTCTCATGCTGACAAGTACGGAGGTTATCAGCCATCCCTTGCCATTGCTACTGCTGTGTCTGGCACTGCCAGGTTTGGTACCACTTTATCCAGAGCTGACAAGCCAAGGAAGGTTGATGGCAATGCACAAATGCTTGAGTGTGACAATCAGCTGAAGCACTACTCTATGTGGAATGACACCTTTCTACAAAGGAAATACTAATGTCCGGCAAGTGGATTAGAAAGCATTTGTCTCAAAGAACTGGACACAAGAACCCATCCATCTGCCTCCAGAATCTATCACTCTTTTGAACTGGAAATGATAAACTAATGAGCACAGTTGGTGTCTGGAGTCCAAGCTGCATTGTATGAACTTGGTACTGACACCCTGGTGGCACTACAGCTCTAAACAAGATGTAATAATTTCAAAAGATAAAAAAGGTTCAGTGAAAATGTTGCAGGGGAAGGTGTTCATATCAAAGGAAAAAGGTGGGAAAAATGGCCATCTGAATACTGCAGATGAGGAACTAAAGCATTACAGACAGAAGTGCTGTGGTGGGTATCCCTAAAGAGCCAACCATTCCTCCTGCACAAAAAAGCTGAGCTTTTCTGAAAAACTGAGTAATGTGTCCTGCAACACATGCTTTAGAGATATTATGTCATACCTTTTAGACATTTCACTGTATCGGAGACCTCCTTATTTAAGATCCTAATATTTCTCTTTCCTACTTTCTTTCCACTCCATCTTAAATCCCCATGCTCGGCATTAATAACAGTTTTTCCTCTAGAGTATTTATGCCTGGAATGCCTGTATAGCAGTATCTTACCTTCTTCCTCTCAAATTTGATTATCCTTCATTTATCCACTTTTTATATATTGAAGTTTTAGTCTTTCCTTCTCCCTCTTGATAAAGTTGCTCTTGTCCTTCTTAGGGGATGGTGTCTCAAGGTTTCTTTAAGCCCTTTCTTACATGGTTCAATGACGCTCTTCTGTGTTTCTGTATTTTTGATATAACTGCACTCAGAACTGAAATCCAGCAAGCACATTCTGTGAAGATGCACCTGGTCTGTCCCCACTACAGATCAAAGGTGACAAGTCCTTGCATTGTACCAGAAGCAGCTCACGCCATGTGAGCAGCCTGTGTTGCACCAAGGGTGCCCTCGCCAGCCACCTGCTTGGGTGACCTGAGGGAAGGGTGCCTGCATCTCTGGCTGTCTCCCAGCACAGGGCTGGTCTTGGGGCACCTGGCTCCTGGCCCGAAAGCCTGGTCCTGGTCAGCTGTGCCGGGCAGGCAGGCAGGAGTCTGGGCACACTTCAGGCGCTGAGTGCCAAGGTTGGTGTGCATGTGATGTGCCGCTACACGGGCACTTCTGGCGCTACGGAACTCGGGGGTGAGTTGAAAGCTAAACCAGAGCTACTGCTGGGGGTGAATAAGCAAGCGATGCTCTTTCATCCAATTTCCATCTTCCTGTCCTATTTTCACGCTATCTGTCCTGGTGCACCTTTGGTACATGTGCCAAAGGCCACAGAGATGCTGGGGGAAACTTGGCAGGCTGTGACCCATGCCGACCTGCCTGAATTAAAAAAAACCCTTTATTTACCGGAGGTGGGGAGGAGTGACCTTTCTGCTTAGAAAACGTCCTCCCTGCCGCCGAGCCCCGCTCCAGGTCGGTCTCTGATGGGGAATGTGGGCGATGGAGATGCCAAGTGCGGGCGGAGGGGGTAGACGGGGAAAGGAAATCCCGTTCCCTCGCACCCCTCTGCAGTTACAACCACAGCACTCACCCGGGCTGCGGGGCTCCCCCGCGACGCGGCGGCGACGGGAGGCGGGGGGGCCGCAGGAGGCGTCGGCGGCGACGGAGGAGGAGGGAGGAGGGGGCGAGCGGCTGGGAGGGGAGGGAACACCTCGGCTGGGCGGAACACGCCGGCCGGCGCGGTCCCCGACTGCCGCGGCCGGGCTGCCCGCGCTGCCCGCTGCTCCCTCTGGCCCCGCACGCTCCCCCTGGGGCCGGGGGCGGCGGCGCCCGCCGCGTCCCGCCCGCAACTTTCCCTCCTCCGTGGATGGCTTTCGTCGGAGACCTGCAGGGCAACCGGGCGCTTGACACCTGTCCCCCATGGGCCGCCCCCGCGCCTAAGTTTGCCGGCGCCCGGCCCCACTCCGCCGCCGCCGCAGGGCGGGCTTGAAGCCGCGGCGGGGCCGCGGAGCCCATGGCCGGGCGCCCCGCCGCGCCGAGCTGTCCGTGCGCGCCGCCCCGTCCCGCCCGCCCGGGAGCCGCCGTGCCCGCCCGAGCGCCGCAGCGGGGGCGCTGAGCGAGGCAGCCCCCGGCACTCCGCCACCGGCTCGGCGCCAGCCGCCGGTGCCCGCCGGGTCGCTGGCGGCGGCGGCGGCGGGGGCGGCGGCGGGGCCGCGGGATCCGTCCGCGCTCGCTGCCCCCGTGTAGTTCTCGAGTCGTCTGTCCTCGGCGGCGGTCCGCGGGTGACATGCAGTCCCTCATCTCTCCGGTGACCAAGGCTATCCTGGTGGCTTTGTTCATCTTCGCCATCCTGCTGATCCTCTACGTGATTCTGTGGTACATCTGCCGCGATGTGGATTGCGACCATGGGATCTGAGCGGCGCCGCGGGGCCAGGGCTTAGGAGCCGGGATTCACCCCGCGGGGCCGGGAGCGGCAGCGGCAGCGGGAGCTCCTCCGGGCGGCAGCCGCCGCCACCGCGGCCGAGCAGAGGAAGAGAAGGGGAAGGAAAGAAAAGAGGAAAAAAAAGAAAAAAAAAAAAAAAAGCGAACGAAGGACCAAGCCGAAAGAGCCCGGAGGACAACTGCGATCAAGAAACCAACCTGAGCTTGACCTTCAGAGACCAGGGTGACCCGGTGAGTCTCCTCTCTCCGCGGCGCGGGGGATGCGCGGGTGCGGCGGGGCTGCCTCCGTCCCTCCCGCTCCGCTGCCCTCCCGCTCCGCTGCTCTCCCCTCGCACACACAAACACACACGCACTCGCACACGCACGCACATGGATGTGGCACAGGCGCTCCATACACACGCCGCGTACACACACACTAGTGGATGTGCGTGCCTGAGTGCCTGCTGCACGCAGGCATGCGTGTCCCTTGGGGACATGCAGGACCTGTCCTGCTGGCCGGGATAAATTTTGCCTGCCCCCGTCCCCGTGTCCCCCCGCTTTAAATTTTTCGAGGTGACAACGCGCAAAAGGCAGCGCGCCCGCGGGAGCGGCCGGGCGCGGGAGCCGGTGCGGGTGCCGGAGGGCGGCCGCCGCGCTGCCTTTGCGGCCCCACATTGGTATGCAGGCGGTGGCTGCGCCGCCAGGCAGACCTAAAAGGTGAGCCCAGGGGATGGGGGAAAGTCAATGCTTCATCAGCCCGGGGGCAAATCGGGAAGTTACAGACAATGAAGGAAGGAAAAGACGTCAGGTATCCGGCCAATGCCAGCAGGCAGACTTCGGTGAGGGGATGTAAAGCAGGATGAGTTTCTCCTTTCTAGGGCCAGGTTGACGGAAGGAAGTGGGGAAGATGACAGAAAAATGTGCATGGGAAGTTCTGGATGGTAGCGCTCTTTGTCTGGTCTCACTGACACTGCATTTCCTATGTCCTACTCTCTCTGAAAGGGTTAACGCTCAAGGGTTATCCCTTACGTGCTGAAGGTGGGCAATTTCAGAAAATGTTGATAAAAAGTACACAATTGATGACCGTGTATGTGCTGACCGTGTTGGGACACAAGAGGGGATGTATCCTGCCCAGCCGTTTTCCCACCTGAGAGAATTTGTTGTTGGCTGTTTCTGCTCTTATTGTTTGGTTGTACTGAATACCCTGTGCTGAAGCAGAGAGACAGCAATACATTGTGTTGAAAGTGGAAAAGACCTGCTGAAAGATAAATGGTCCCAAACACTTGGGCTGTAACTGTTTCTGTCCTTGACAGACAAGCTGTCAGGAATAGGAGCAAACTCTAGCTGCATGCGTTATCCCTGGCGGGATGTATTCGGATGCTGCAGAGTGTGGGTGCGTGTACCCAGTGGGGAATAGGAGAAAAATCAAATTCACATTTAAAGCCGGCGAACAGGGACCTAGCCAACTGCAAAGTGTAATCGTGTGATTCTGGATAATTTGACATTGAGTACTGCTGACCGAAAGCTCACCTTTGCAACAGGGCTCTGTACGTGGAGGAAACTGTTCGGAAGTCGATTCTCTTGCCATTTTGGTTTGTGCTTCTGTTCCGTTTGTATTTCGTAGGGCTCTTCACCTGACTAGTTGATCAAACATGACATTACCGTTAACACACGCTACTAATGTGATTATAACAGCAGTGACATCAATGTTTCCTTGCCCTGCAACTACAGTAGCAATGCATTTGTTTACTTCCCCATGCACGCTCTGAAATGTCTGTTACTCAACAGCTCTGAACAGCAAGGGAAGAGAGAGGAGGAGGGGGAAACTCTTACACATTTAAAAATGGCTATAGCTCTGTTTCCCTTATGCATATAATTATGTGGAAATAAAACAACCTCCAAGTCCTCTTCATCTTTTTTTTTTTTTTTCTCCTCAGTCAGTACACTTGTTTTTACCTAAGTGGCAAAAACCTCTTCACACTTTGATATGTCAGGTTGTGTCACATGTTCCCTTCCAAATTAACAGCAGTGCACATCTTCTGCCCCTCTCCCAGCTGGCTGGAGCTAGTGGGTGAGACAGTTATGGAGGCTTTGCCATTAAGTGTTAATTATTTCACAGTAAACCAAACTGTTATTTATAGCACTGGATGAAATGTGGCAAATTAATGTGGTTTTCAGAAAACTTTAAGTATCAAGAGGTATGTGTAGGGGTGATTAAATATCTGAAGCGTTGAGATGACCGAACAGATTTTGTACTACCCATCATAACTGATGTTAATCAGCTTAAAAATTGTAAAAACCATGAAATAGTCCATTCAGTTATTGTCTGATCACTAGTGTTTCCAGCTGGCTCATTATTATTTTAAGCATATTGTTTTTAGGAGACAAGATGTAGAATTTTTTTTAATACCTGGTTTTATTCTAAATAAGGTGAATATATGTATGTGTTTATATATAAATATACAATAAGATTTGTATACACTCAAATGGGTATTTTCTAGCCTGACAGAACTGAAAAATAAGTGGAGCAATGATTATCAGTATTGAATTTGATTTGTAGTTGTAGTCACAGATGTGTTGGCTTTGGTTTGATATTGCATGTATTGTTTATTGTGTGTTAGCAAACGCAAAACCCTAAAGATAGAGACCCCACCTTTTCCTATTCCTGTGATGCCTGATAGAAAGGAATGATATCCTGGCCTTGCTCAGCTCCGTGTGGAATTTTGCAGTTGGTTTTGACGGAGTCAGAAATATGCTGGCAGATTAGCATTTGAATTTGTAACAGCATGATGTTATTAAAGTTGAGAGAGATATTAAAACAGTAAAAAGGGTAAATTGGTTACAGTGGAATACCTAGAGACCATATTTTTCTAATTATTTACTTGTTTGCTCTGAAGTTTGGTGGTGATTTTATTTCTATTCGGTGTTTGTGCTCATGCCCCAACTCAATTTTAACCAGCTTGCTGTCTTTTAATGTAAGGTAGTGTTTCAAAGGTGAACTCTGAAATATCACCTGTGACTGAGATGCAGTGCATCAGGTAGATATAGATCACCTGTAAGTACTTTTTGCAATAAGACAGGTTGTAACATCGTGAGTAGTGCTTTTGTTTAAGGCAAAGACAACTTGTTACCATGTTCCTACTTAAGCCGAGAAATTTTTACCATATTGCAAAAATTAGTAATTAAGTAATTAAGTTTGAAAGTATGTTTTTAGTCCAAAATCTATTTAATAGGCTGTTCAAAAAATATTGTGTTGAACAATATTTCAAATCTTTGCCTTTTTGTGTGAAAAAGACTCTGAAGTTACCACTGCTTCGTCAGCAGAAGTGTAATGAATTTTATGGATTAATTCTTACTGCAAGGTAGCATGCTATAGCATGGTCCCAGGAATATTGTCACATCAGACTTAAACATGCAGTATGTTTCTGGATAAGTCATTCTTTATGCAGTTCCTAGTCAGGCAAATTCCCTGAAGATTTATTAAATACTGTCTGTAAGTGGCATGAAAGAAGAGTAACTGGGCAATGAACATCACAGATTTGCTTATTTTCTATTTTCTTCCTTATAAAATGGATTAATAAGAATCAGTGTCTTCATGGTATACCCTCTGTGCATCTTATACCATTTCCCTAAAACAGGCTTAAAATGAGCATTGAAGATGATTCCAGCATAGGAGGGTCTCGCAGAGATGAAAGGTTAGCCGAGGTCCAAGGATGGACAGTGCTGCTTCCTCGAGATGTCCTTGTGTCATGAGTGCTCAGCTGTACTTTTTCCCCTCCAGGTGAGTGTGAAGTAGAGAGCCTTCAGGCTGCTGTAAGGCAGGCCACATAGATCTGCCCTATGCAGCTCCAGCCCCATTTGTTGGAGGGCCCAGTCTAGGACCGATTTTCTACTGTCTGTTCTATGCAAGGTGATGATCCTTAGATTATTGGTAATGTGACAAGCACTTGGCCCCATTTGTGTGTTTATAAACAGCTCAAAGGTGGGATTGTTGGGATTAATTGTACAACTGATGCTATTTCTAACACTTGAAACTGGCAGGGTCCTTTAAATGACAAATTTGGGGGCAGCATTAGGGAATACAGAATCACTGTAACAAGTGTATTAAACCTGCAGCATGAGCAGGCCATATCTTGCTTCTTGCCTCGCTAGAATAACAGTCTTGCATTGGTAATGTTAATACAAACTCTGGTGGTGGTGTAAGGGAGTTATAAAGAGCAGGCATATTTGCTCTCCACCTGAAGATCTCGCTCTGCTCCGGGTGCGGATGTGCCATTAGATGCTCGCCTGGCTTCTCCCTCCCTGCTGCATGGCACCGCGTCAGGGCTGCAATTGGACATTCAAACATACAGGAAAGTTCCACTGCCGTTTCTCAACAGATGACTTTTTCCCCAGTTTTTCTTTGATGCATGGTGTTTTCTCCTTCCTTCTAAGCATTAATCCTCTGAACTGTGACTTAGTGCGTAATGCGGTTTGTAGACAAACTGCACGGATTGATTTTCCTGGAGTGGGCTGACCAAATGATGAGTGAATTGGAAAGCAGCACACACTTGCTTGTTTGTTGTTCTGCAATAAGCTAGTTTTGTTGGATGAAATATCCTAATATATATTTAGCTAACTTAAAAAAAAAAAAATTACGAGTTACTTTTAATATGCATTGCTAGTATGGTTCATGTAGTTGCACAGCAGCATCTACTCTTGTTAGAGGCATTTTGATAACTTTTAAAATTTTGCCCGAGTGAGAAAATTTGAGCTTTAGCTTGGAGGGGCTCATAACACTGTGTGCTGTTGAGAATGACATTCTTATTTTGAATATTTTGATACATTACTTTGGAATGCTAAAGATATTTACTGGTGTTTTCACAAGTCATTAAATCATACGTAAGGGATACCAATAAGGTGACATTCAGGTTTCATTGTAGCATAGTTTGAATGTAGATTATGGTTGCAAAAAAGATGTGGAAAAAATTGCTTGTGACTGATTAAGAAACACAAAGGAATGGGAAAAGAAAGAAGAATGTTTTATCAAGACAGAAGAAGAGAGAGTCCAGAGTGTTCAAATTTTAAAAAGTGCAGCTAATGCAAAGTAAAATGAGAAGCTCGGAGCACAAAAACTGCCACCTTCCTGTACAGAAACTGTATGTACATAGAAGTATACATGCAGACATATGCATGTGTATATGTATATGCATTTGTACAGTCTATGTGATCAAATTAGAAATTAGCAACTCTAGAGCAAGCTGAGAATCTTTACATGGATGACTTTTTCTCTTTTTCCTTGAAACCTGACCATTAATGCCCAATAGGAAATTACTTGAAAACCAGATAGTGTTGATGACTTGATGATCAAACATGAGTGGTATTGAATATTTGGGTTATAAATGAATCATTTTTAGAAAGAAAGTGCTAATGCTCTGTTCACTTTGGAAAAAAAGATAATTCAGCTTATGAGGGCTGGAAGAAATACATTAGTAACAAATAGATTTTATGTCTTGTGTTCTCCATTGACCTCAAAGAGACAAAATCTCTACTTACCAGGGAAAAGTCCTATTAGGTAATTAACTTATTATGACCAAGATATATATGTGAGAAAAGAGCATCTCAGAGAGAAGATAGTAGAACTGTAATATTTTGTCTCAAACCAGTAATAGCCAACATCTTCTTGCAAAGGTACAAATGTACAAACCTTTGATGTAATACACCATCTGTATTTATGTTTTTAAGTGCAAAGGATGAAAGAATCCTCCTGAACTTATGAGTGTTAAAACTTATGCACATCCGCTTCAGGATTATGATGCTTTTTGGGTATTATGGTATTTTATGTAACACCTGAGTAAGAAAATGTTTTGGTTTTCATGAAATACAGCAATGTGTTTACCAAGTGCTAGGGAAAAAAAGCGCCCTTTGTATGAATAGCTTCTTCTGCATTTATTCCATATTGGGGTAAACTTGGAACTCATGGAGAAAATTTTATTTGCTATTCAGTATCCATTTCAGTGGTGAGTTGTGTTGCTGTGAACCCTATTAAATGAATACCCAACAAAAGTCATTGCGATACCTACAGCAAAAATAAACAAGGTCTTGATTAAGTTGTACTCTTCATGGAAACTATATATGATGTAGTCAGGTAACCTGCAGTGCATGTTTCTTATATAGCTCTTACAATTAATGCACTCCTGAACATACTATCATCACCTCCTTTGTGAGATAGGTGTATATAAATGGGCTTAAAAATAAGTTTACAACCAATCTCCATTCTAATGACTTGGTTTTTTTTTTCTACTGCAATGCCATTCTGACACACTTAATAGGGACAATAACTGAGTGGGAGTTCAATGAAGTCTTGGTATCAGTGAAGAGAAAAGGAAAACACTGGGCACACAGAAATACATCAGTATATGTTTCTAGTGACTGATACAGCATAATTCAGCTTGGCTGCAGCGACCATGAAACAGTGAAGTTTAAGATCCTTAGGTCAGTGAGGAGGGCACACAGCAAGTTCACTACCCTGCTCATCAGGAGAGCTGACCTTGGCCTCTTCAGGGATCTGCTAAGTAGAGTACTGTGGGATAAAGCCCTGGAGGGAAGAGGGGTCCAAGAAAAACTGGTTGATACTCAAGATTGCCTCTTCCACGACCAAGAGCAATGTATCCCAAAAGAGAAGTCAGGCAAAAATGCCAGGCGGCCTATGTGGATGAACAAGCAGCTCCTGGACAAAGTCAAAAAAAAAAAGGAAGCCTACAGAGGATGGAAGCAAGGATAGATAGCTTGAGAGGAATACACTGAGGTTGTCCAAGCAGCCAGGGATAGGGTTAGGTAAGGTAAAGCCCTGATAGAATTAAAGCTGGACGGGGAAATCGAGGGCAACAAAAAAAAACCTTCTGTAGGTATGTGGGTGATAAAAGGAAGACTAAGGAAAATGTGGTTCCTCTCCAGAAAGTGGTTTCCCAGGACACGGAGAAGACTGAGGAACTCCGTTACCTTTTTGTTAGGTACATGAGTTGGCAATGTGCGCATGTTCTTGCTTCCTCTGGGGGCTTCTTTTTTGTGTTTGAATTTGTTCAAAAGCTCCTTCCACTAGACCAGATTGCACAAAGCCTCATTCAGCCTGGCCTTGAATTCTTCAAGGAATGGGGTATCCACAGTTTCTCTGGACAACCAGTTGCAGTCTTTCCACCATCCTCACAGTAAAGAATTTATTCCTAATCTAAACTTTTCTAACTCTAAACCTCTTTCAGTTTGAAGCTATTCCCCCTTTTCCTATCACTGCGTGCCCTTGTAAAATGTCCCTCTCCAGCTCTCTTGTAGCCCCTTTTAGGTACTGGAAGACTGCTATAAACTCTCCCCAGAACCTCCTCTTCTCCAGGCTGAAAAGCCCATCTCTCAGTCTGCTATAGCAGAGATGATGTTCCCCTGGTCACTCCTGTGCCCCTTCTCTGGACCTGCTCCAACAGGTCCATGTCTTTTCTGCGCTGAAGCCTCCAGAGCTGGAGTTGAATAGTCTTCATCCTTGTAGGTTTTTAAGACCCTCTTGAGCAACATGGTCTGACCTCAAAGCTGGCCCTGCCTTGAGCAGTAGAGCGGACTACAGACAGACTTTCTGAGGTACCTTCCAACTTGAACTGTCCTAGGGTTGTATGATCCTTTCAAGCATGTATTCTTGAGAGTCTTCTATGGGAATGAGCACTGGCTGGCTTGTTGTTATACACTCTTAATGTGTGCTAGACAGGTAAACCAAAAGGATGGAGGCACAGAACTGGGACTGGGACTGCGTGAGAATCTGTTCCCAGTGGTCCTAATCATCCTTAAATTTTACATCCACAGTTCCTACACAATACTCCTGGGTAAGGTGAGGTGTGCACCTGAAGTGGCACCCGGCAGTGCACCACTAGAGCAGAATGATCACTGTGCTCGTGCATGGAGGATGAAGCCTTCTCAGATCATAGTAGCCTGAAGGTTGAAGACAACAATTGCAATATTCTTATAGCCTGTTTAATTCTTACACCTCTGTGGGGACTCCAGCACACTTCTAGGAACTGGAAATTAATTCAGTTACATTGCTCTGACTATAATATAATCATGCTGGGCATACTCTTGTGTAGTATAGTTTTTTTTCTGCAATCTGATCCAATTTTTATCTTTGTGTTTGTTTTCATCTGTACAAAGCCTGTCACATTAACTGCCATGCCCATACAGCTAGTTGGTACAGTAGGATTTTCAGGTACTGCCTGGCATAAATATAAACTATGGCTTTGAAGAGAAAATCTCATGGGAATGGCATGCTTCAACACCAGACTTGTCATCTCATACCTAGGCTACTCACATCTTATGTTTAGGTGAAGAGCAGATTACTAACTAGAGAAAAATGCAAATGCAAAAGGCCGTTGTAGCTTTTCTTCCCAGGTAGAAAAACCCTTCTCCTCAGTGCTCGGAGTTGTGCTGCGATACCCACCTGCCTGTCTGGATGGTGGGCAGACTCAGGGGAGAGCAGGGAAGCTGCACAAGGTGGTAGTGGATCCCCTTTATTCAGGCATTCCATTATGCGCCCAAGTGTAGTCTGAATTTACAAGATGGAGCTATCAAGGGTGATTATTTTCAGTGCAGATCCAAGATAAAGGAGAGCTGCAGTGCATCTGTTGTCAGGGGTTTAAACAGTGATTCTCTCATGTTAGTATACAGGCTCACTGCCACCCCCCACCTTATTAAACACATGAAAAGCCACACTTCTATAACTCAGTTGGGTTTTTTTTCACTTGGAGATGTATCAAAAATGATGAAAACATTTTGAGCCTGGGAAAAAACTTGCATATTTGAATGCATAAACTGCTATTTTTGAGAATTCTGAAGTGACGTTAATTTTTTCTCTCATGTGGGCTTACAAGCCTGGAGAGATTTTAAATTAAAAGTGGAAGAGAAACTTGCTTTTTACTTGAGTTCATGAAAGCTCTTTTAGTTCTGAAACTAAATTATGTATGAAGCAGTAAGGTCCTGTATTGTCTATTAAATTCACATGGCAATTCCCTTTTTAAAATTTTACACAGTATTCAGGTGAATAGATAGTATATGCAATGTATTTATTACAGACTTCTATGAACCTGCTGCTGTTAGGAATTAAATGTTTTGACTGTTCCTGTCCCAGGAACACGACATTGACACCAAATTCATTTAGCTTGAGTCTGCATGTTGGAAGTGCTGTGAATTCCAAGGATAAACTTGTGATTGTATTATGAAATAGTATTACCTTTACTATCAGCCAAGGGTTTCTTGTCTTGCTTTTGGCCACACAAACAAGGTCAGCGGGAAGGAGGGTAGAGCACAACAGAGGAAGCCGGGACTGGCTTGGAAGACACTGCAGCCACTATTGTGAGTCATTTTCTTTTAATCACGTAGGTAAAATCCTATGGGCATGTGGGATGATACATAAAGGAAGGCAGAATTTTGCTTGCTGTGGAGGAGCTGTTCATTTGTTACAAACATTCAGCTGACTTCAATGGAGAAGTGCCAATTTCTGTTAGCACAGCTTTGGATCTGAGGACACATATATGCGTTAATAAACAGTTGGAGTCCTTCTTCAGGCTGCAGAAAGTAGCAACCAAGTAAGTGATGCAGCTAGGATGACATCCAGCCACCTCTGTTGCTCTTCAGCCTGTGTAGCCAAGAACCCTTTCTTGAGCTGATTTGGCAATGATTGACATACAGAACTTAAAACTAGTAACATTTATTAATGTGTAATTAATGTGTGTTCTGTACAAAATGTTGCTAAATTAAAATGCAAACGGTTGTCTCATGAAATAGAAATGCTCATGATAAATGGTTGAAACATACAGCTATGTAATGTGTGCCTTTGGTTCAGCAGATTTCATGAAAGAAGGTAAAAGAATCAGTGCTCCTGAGAACCTCTGTATGAACCAAAATGCAGTCATTCTTGGATAAGCTTATGGATATTCTGCTCCTATTTGAAGAATGTCAGCTAGGCAAACTAGACTTCTTATACACACTGTGGTCCTCTGGATGATTAGAAGAATCAAACGGTTCTTGTGATAACTGTAAAAATAACTTAAAGCCTCTTGAGATTCAGTAAGAAGGTGGTTCACTGAAAGGCAGCATCCTGGATGGGATGTACCAGTGGTAGCTGTGCTTTGGGGGGTGGGAAAAGTTTTGCAGGATACCTTGCTAGTAGCTGGAAGAAAAGATTAATATACAGTGTAGCATGGATGGATGGATGGATGGATGGATGGATGGATGGACAGATGTCAGGCAAATCCTCTGGGGAGTGGCAAACCCCAGGTGCATTTCTCATGGGAAGAGGCACTTTGAAGACAGAAGAGTATACCTGATAGATGCTCCCCAGTGTCTGGCGAGGAGTGGAACTGCAGAGCTGTGACGTCAGGACATGCTGTACTGTGGCAGTCACTCTTTGATGCAGTCTTGAAAGCAAGCTCAGATGCACAATACGACATTTAGAGTGATGTGCCTTATCAAACAACCTGATATTGTGACCCAGCATGTAGCAATCTGCTTACTGGATATTTTATTAAATAACATTTTGGTCTCTGTAGTAAAATTGTTTCTTAATTTGCCCTTTTTAAATTAGCTGTTGTTTGAATTAAGCCTGTGAATAACCTTTGTTTTACACTCCTGTGATTCCTGCACTGGTACTGTAACTTCATTTCTTTTTGACCTACATTTGTATGAGTAGAGCAGTTGCTTAAACTGTGAAATCCATTTATTTTTCTCTTACCATTTCAGAAAGTAGATAGTTTCAGAACTCTTATGTTGTAAGTGTGTAATGTTGTTCTCATAACTGGCTGGATGGTGTGTACTCCTTGATTTCAGTTCCAACACAATCTCTTCATGCTTTTATATCCTAACATGCAGCCCTATAGCCACCTACCAGTCTCGGCTTCCTCTCACCAGAGCTGTTCTGCTGGAAACCTTTGCTGGATTTCCTTTCTCCTGTGTAAGCAGCAGGTTTTGTGCCCTGATAGGGGACAGACTGAAAAATGCAAAATTATCATCACCGCTGAGCATCACAAGAGAGGAGAATAAGCACTTTCAAAGCAGAAAGTGACTACATTTTTCTTTCCCTTGCTGTAATAGTAGCAGATGGCACTTGTGGCCCAGAATAATTTGTCCTTTGAATAATGGTCCTTGCTAAAGAAAGCTTGATTTTGCTTTTTCCCATGTGTAAAAAGTTAATTTCTAAAAATTTAAACCCACATGTAAATTTTCTTATTTACCTGCATTTTGCTGGCTTCTTTTTTACCAATTATAATGGTTCTGTTTTCAAAAACATTCTGTGTAATATCTGTTACATTAAGGTTTGCACCAAGAGGATTTGTTAGTGTGAGTTTAAAGAGATCTTACACAAACGCACATATATGCACGCATTTATTACCAGTGATGCTTGAATTGAAAGTGGCCTGTTATACCTTGATTTCCTTGTTTTGCTTAATTTTAGGTCACAGTTTATTACGTCTTATTACACAGTTTATGAGCTGGGTCAGTGCCCCAGAAATGAAGGGTGAAACCACTTCATTTGCAAAAGGAGCTCCTGGAACTCCTGAGAGTGTGAAGTTTCTATGGCTTTTCATTACACTTATGCCAACAGGAATGAGTCTGGAAATAAACTCCATTGCAAATTAAAGGCATTCCTGAATTAACTTTCTTGATGGGCTTTATCTCTGGTCAAGATGGTGGTCCACCCATGCCTGTCTCCTTTCCTTCTCAGCACCTTGGGTAAAGGATTCTCTTTTCCAAGAGAATCCTCAGCTTTGATATGTGGAATGCCCTTATTTTGATGCTGAAGCACCATAGAAACTGTAGTGTTACCACCAACACTGAGATTTGGAAAGTCACTTGATTTTCACCTGACCTGGACTTGTTCAGCTATCTATCTATCTATAAATTTTATAATTTGATATAAAATGCAAATGATAAAATCCTAATATACAGTTTTATATTAAAAAGCAGTACAAAGACATATGTGTACAGAAACCTATATCAGGAAATTAGGAATAATTAAGGAGAGGAGAAAGGAAGAGTTCGTTTTAGATTGCTTGTTAGGTACATCACTGAAATACTATATTGCTTTATTATTTAAGGACTTTTGTCCTTAGTTAAGGACAAAATGAATAAATAAAAGTAAGAATAAACAATATTTCTTCCATTAAGAAAGGTTTTCTGTCTCAGGGAGTTAACCAAAGCATAAAAATATTTCTATAAACATCTTACAAAAAAAACCTTGCCCTTTTGCACGGTTAGCACTATTGCAAGTTTTTTCTGTTTCTATTTGAGGGGGGTTTATTTTTTATTTTAACTCTGCAAGACCTACTGGGAAAGGCCTAGTCAATCGTAGAGAAAATTATTGATTTTCCTGTAAGTTTAAGTGCACTGGTGTGGAAAGGATGGTCTTACGCTTCTAAAATATTTTTCGAATGTAAACAGCAGTCGACTTTGACCAGCCTGCATTTGTGTTTGCTCAAGACCCAGCACCCTGGAGGCAGAAAACTGAAGTAGTAGGAATAACACAGTATCACTGTAAAAATAGAACAAAGACTGTAATAACAGAAATAATATTCAGCCTCTAAACTGTAAATACAAAAACTACGTACACCATGTTGTCCAAACACTTTACAGAAAAGATGGGTGTTAGTCCCCCTGCTTTAAAGGAGAGGAAACTGAAGCTGAGGAGGCTGGTGGCACTTCTTGAATTCACTACTCTTCCTAGTGGAAGAATTAGGCTTACAAACTGACTCTCTGTATCCCAGTCCAGTGAGCTGCCCTTGAAACTGCTCTGGGATAAGATAATGATGTTGGTGATTACTGTGTTTTGATCTGAGAATGTAGTGGTAATGGATTGCATATCATACCCTATCATTTTATGTAATTTTCCAAACATTTATAAATAATTCAAACTTCAGGTTGGATGTGGCACATCAAAGTTTATCTTGTCACATCCCCTTGTCTTTTTGCATCAAAGGAACATTGGAGACAGTGCTGACATGTTGTAGCCATTAAATAAAATGTGAGATTTTGAAATGAATGATATTTGAGTACCAGACTTTGGCTTATAATGGTAAAGTAAGAGCTTTGCTAATAAATCTGGTTAGAGCAGTGCCATCCTGAGGAGTATATTGACACTGGAAACCTTTGTCATTTTAAAAAAAGACTAAAGGCTGTTCTTGACAAGAGGGTTGTTGGGTAGAGAGGGCAGGGTTCTTTACTGTGACCATTCCTCTTAAATAATATGTCATTATTTTTAATGACATATTATCTATGTCAACTTACACTGAAGTGGGAACTGCTGCTTTCAGCAAAAGGAAGCGTTATCCTAGACTCCAACTGAAAAACCAAAGCAACCCCAAACTTCAGATTTGACTATATTACAATGTAAAACTAGAAATGTTTGAAGATACCTTTGACCTTAAGACTCATTTGTTAAATATGCAAACAACAAATGATGTTGCTGAATGTTTAAAGTTGCATGAACAAACACATTTTGAAATGCATGTGGTACAGACAAAGTCTAGAAACACTTAGGAAAGATTCAGAAGGTAGAACTGCCCAATAAATTAAGAAAGAGCCCAACATAAGCAATGACTGGCCATGGCACATTGGCTAAAACCAACACAGTTAGTGACACAGAAAAGGAAACAAAACCTGTTCCATGTGATGACACCTAAACTACTGTTGGTTATTTTAAACTTGGAGAGATGTGTTACAGGCAGGAATGCAAGCTTCCCTGGAGAGCATGTGAAGGAGGTAATGCAAAAGAAGCCAACACGGATATTACTGGGTGTTGTTTCACCCATTATTAGTGGGTGAAAATGCAGTACTTCCTGTGGCTGGAGAT
The DNA here is from genome assembly GCF_009650955.1 of Corvus moneduloides. Lineage (NCBI taxonomy): Eukaryota > Metazoa > Chordata > Aves > Passeriformes > Corvidae > Corvus > Corvus moneduloides. The sequence continues at coordinate 87,117,633 of NC_045477.1, forward strand.
TTGGAAGTAATGAAGTTTCAGTCAATCGTTTACAAGGAGAGGAATCCCATTTTCAGTGAAAGCAAAAGAGATGTTATGTTTAAACTGTCTGGATATTATTAATACAACATGATTGCTTTTTTAGGTACTGTAATAATTTTTTGCAGCAAAGAAATGTAGAGAAAAGATCTGCAGGGATCATTAGTTTAATCTATTGAAACGTACAGTGCCCCACTGCCCCCTTTTGCCATGTACCTGGAAGAGCAGCAGCTACAGTAACAGCAGCCACCATAGCAATGGGTACCTTTTTCTTGCAGGGCATGTACCTTTTGAAGTGGCTCACAGACCAGTGACACAAGGGATCCTTTGGGAATCTTCTCTTTCATGTTACAAAAGGAAAATACTTCGAATATGACCTCTTCATTTACATGCCAAAGGACCAAATATTCATTCTTCAGTCCTGCAGATTTTCCAGTGAAGTCTTAAGTGACAGTTAGAGTTTGATCCCAAGAAAATTTGTTCAGAAGGTACTGCTATGCAAAACATCTAACAGGGATGCTGAAGAAATGGAGTTAAAAACTGCATCAGGCCTTGCCCTCCACATGCATTCTGCTAGGAACCAATTCAGTCTGGTTAATATCTCTTTTGTAAGGCGTTTTGCAAAGGAGGAAACCCCATAATTGTTTGCTATCTATCTGTCTTGCTTACCAGGAAAAAAACACGTTCAAAAAATTCTGTGCTAGCCCTTCAAAATCTTCCTGCTAGTTAAGAGGGTGCACTTGAATAATTATGTTTATAGTTGTCTTTCTATTTTTCACCGTTGACAGTACCCTCTAGGAGCTTGAAAATTATTTTGGTTTTCCTACCATTTTCACACTGAAATCTATGTAGAAAAGGAATAGCCTTGAGCTTATGTTGGTGTCTTACTGTCTTGCCAAGATATATAATTTTTTTGCTTTTGCACAAGCATCACTGACAGTGAAAACACAGATCTTGGAACATTTTTAATCTGTCAGGTTTCCTGCAAGGTTTGTAAAGAATAATAATGAACAAGTTCATCCATTCTATACTAGAGTTACCTCCTGGCTAAACTTGTCTGTCTGCATTTTTAGAGCAAGCACTTTGATTTTTGTATTTTATAGAGAAATGACCCTCTTATGCATTCATTATTTTTATAAAAATATCAGTGGAAACATACAGAAGCATATGACATAGAAAATCTTTCTGTTTGCATGTTGCATGTATTCTTTTACACCAGTTTTTTGGAAATTATTAGACTCTAAATTACAAGATCTAGGTTTATAGCATCTAACCAAGGTTTGCTTTTAATGTGAAGAGGTAATAAATAATCTGAGGATGTTTGACTTTTATTTCCATACTTGTTTATGACAACTCATTTGTTGCCATTGAAAATAGCCACTGAAATATTTTGGACAGTAAAAGGATAGCAATAAACACCAAATTATTGAGAATTCAAAGGGGATGGTTACAGAGTCTGTCAAAAAGTGAGATAAACATGTAGCAACAGAACTGCATACAAATTCTATCAGTTCTTTAAAAATTACGTAAAAAAGGCCTGCACATGATCCTTAGGTCAGCATAATGATCTGATCCTCTATAATGAATTTTGGAAATTTGTAACCAGTTGAGAAACAGCTGAAGAAAAACACCTGTGTAGGTAGCTAAAGAGACAATACATCTGTAAATAGACAATAAATGTGTAGGGGAGAAAGGATGCAATTCTTTAAAATATTGGAGCAAGGAATCCCACCGTTGCCATTCAGTGCATTGCCTGTTTAGCTATGGTTAATTACTGATACAAATGGTAGAAAAGGATGTCTTTGAATATCTGAAGTATGAGCAAATGAGGAGCAGCACATATGAATTTACAAAGATAAAATCATATTGGATAATGCCACATTTTCTGAGGGAAAAAGAAGTAAAATTACTAGACATTGTAAAATGTCTAGAGTGCAATAAAACATTATACATTGTGTCTCTCAAAGCACTGTATTGAAAAAGAGAAGATTGGTTTTGGTACAGTAAAGACTTGTACTAACATTGTCAAACAGCTTACTGGAGGACTGTGTAAAAGGTGGCAGGTGTTTGGAGTTAGGAACATTTGCAGTGAGATGGCTGAAAAAAAATTGCAAGGCATAGTTTATTTCACATCTCATGAGTGGTCTGCTTTGACTGCAGATTCCTTTGGCTAGAAGCATCCTTGATCTTGTGTTTCCCTGATCCATAGCAGACTTCCCTTGGGTTACAGGGTGGTAATAATAATTGATTAAAAAATCAAGGATGTATTTTGCAAACTTCACTTTCCCCATTTGCAAGACATATTTTGCTGTGCAGAGTTTAATTTAGGTTCATGTCCGATAATTTTCAGGGGTGTATTCCACTGGATTTATTTTGTGGGATTCATAAATAATTACTTTTTAGGATGACCACTCTTCCTTGGATCTTCCATTTTGAGTGGCAACAAGAGAGGTCTCTGTCACCTAATTTAATTACCTTTGATCACCATCTCTAAAAGGTCTGTCATTCTCCATCAGCTGAACAACATTAGTTAATTTTTTTTTTTTTTTAACTCTCTCTTCTCCCTAGAGGAACACCAATGAATGCCAACTTTTCTTCTTAGATCCATAAAGGTCTCATTGACTCTAGTGAGATCTTAGTATCTACCCTTTGATGAGAGAATTTGATCCTAAGATGTGTCCAATTACAGAAGTATCCAAAGATTCGCTTCCTAAAGGAGCTTTTCTGGGAGTTACTGGTGAACTGCAGTGTTTTTTTTTCATCCAGTCACTACTTCATTATTTCTGAAGCCCAGTGGTTTTGCTCAACGTGTGACATTCATTAGAAAGCAACATGCTAATCAGAGTACTACTGTTTTATGTTAGGTTTTCCTTTTTTATTACAGTGCTACCTGACATTTTACTTGACATTTTAGAAGCTGGATAGAAATTTTTCACTTTCAGTCTTTTGTCATGCTGAATGCATGTGATGGTTTCCATCAAAAAAATTCAGGGAGCATGTTGTTGCCACTGTGATGAGGGAGATCCTGGGGCTCTGTAGAGGTTTACTGGAGTCAGTGGATCTCTGTGAAAACTCTGGTTCCATCTTTTCAATTTTCTTAGGATCATCTTCAAGTTTTTGAAGGTTGTGATAATCCAAATGTAGCTTCAGGGAAGCATGAGAAACCTCATTATGTATAGATCCCATCAAAGATCTAGTAAACAAGAAAACCAAACAAATAAAAATGAGACAGCGATATAAAAATATAATTAAAACGGCTTGAATGACTAACCTCCGTGTTGGTGAAAACACATGGATAATTTAACAGGAAAATTGCTGTAAATACTGTGACAGTGATGACAACTGTCATGTTTATATTTGATTAGATTCTGTTCTTAGAATCCTCAACTTTGACTTTCTAATTTCATCTGATTCCATCAGCCTCCCCATACTTTTAGGAAAAGTGTTTGTCTAATGATCAGGATTGTAGAAAAAAGTAGCATTTTACTATCCTAGAAGGTTCACAGACTTGGTAACAGATTAGAAAAAACAATTCCTAAAATACTAATTTTACAGAATGCTCTTTTAGTCTGAAGATACTAGTTTGAGCCAGACATCTGTTAAAATGTACTACGAGAAGTCAGGTTTGCCCAAGCCTCACATTCAGATGGTGGCTTGGGGTGGACTCTCCTGCCCAGCTGGGGCTGGTGATGGGAAGCAGGATCTGTGGAGAGCCTCCAGAGGGAGATGCTGCCCAGCAAACCTGCTGCCTGGGTGTAGAGATGTGCCTGCTCCATGGCTCTTCCTGGGCTTCCCTGTGCTCCTGGGGCTTGAGTGCCAGCCAAGCACTGCTTGAACTCACAGCCCTGAGCGCTTGGCCCTGGAAGTCCTTGTTTACCAGCATAGGTCGCTGGAGAATTTTATCTCCCATGCTTGTTCTTGCTACTCTGAGTGCTGCTTGCAAGGAAGTTGACAATTTAATGAGATACTTGGCATCAAATAGGTCTCTGTGCTGTATCCAAGTGCTTACTTTCATGAAAACCCATATTTAGTTGGTACTTTGAAGTAGGTGAGTGTCTGGATGAACCTGTAAGGGCAATGCCAGGGCTTCCCATAGGAAGGGCACCTCTGCAGCACCTGACCAGAGCAAGAGCAGGAGATGCCCCAGCACCGGTGGTGGCCCACTGAGGAGCACCTTACACTTTTGGGGGTTGCATGGTTTGGAACTTTTGCAATATGTCCTGTACATGCTACTTTTCAGTGCTTGCTCAGGCATAGGCTGTGTGCTGAACTTTGTCTGGAAATCAGCAATATCACTGTACTACTCAGCAGTTTGGCAACACACTGAAAATCCCACCATTAGCTTTTCAGTGTGAGCATGTCCCTGCTTGCTACATGGGCACAGATAAGCTTGTTAAGTGATAGAGACTGACATTTGCTCCTGGAGAGAGAGGCCTTTATTTGGAAAAGTTATCAGATATTAGAATGATTCATCTGCTACTTGAGGCTAACTGTTTAGCTTTCCTTCAAGTCAAATTAAACAGTTGCTGTTGGCATGAAAAACAGGGAAGGCAGGCAGAGTAAGAAGAGAAAGGACAACTTATAATTAAAATCAGGCTTGATCTTATACCACACTTCATTATACCACTGAAGAAAATGGCTGGTTTTACTTCCAAATATTTAGACACTCCAAGCAATACTCAGCCATAGCAACACAACTTTAGACTAAGCAAGAGCAAGTATTACAGTAGGAAGATTAGCTAAGTAGTTTTAAATGCTCTTAAATGGCAACATAATCTTTGAAAAAAATATATTGTGGGCCTTAAAAAAATTGACATCGGCATAGTCATGAAGTGGCAGCTGACCTGCAAGTGTGGTGTTGCTTAGCAATACTTCACCATCAGGCAAATTGGGAAAGTGGGCTAGAATGATTTACACCAGGGAAGAGATATATGCTAATTTCCTCTAGAAGATTCAGGTTACTGTGGTTATTAGGAAGGATATTAGATCATAAATACCTCTCCACCTCTTCTTCCCTTTTTTTTTTTTTTAAAGGTGTTGAAAAGTAACTCTCCTATGAAGACAGGATGAGAATGTTGGGGTTGTTCAGCCTGGAGAAGAGAAGGCTCTGGGGAAGCCTTATAGCACCTTCCAATATCTAAAGAAGGCCTACAAAAGAGCTGGGAAGGGAGTTTCTACAAAGGCATGTAGTGATAGGACAAGGAGGGATGGATTTAACTGAAAGAGGGCAGGTTTAGATTAGATATTTGGAATAAACTCTTTGCTATAAGGGTAGTAAGGCACTGAAACAGGTTGCTCAGTGAAGTTGTGAATGTCTCATCCCCAGAAGTGCCCAAGGCCACATTGGATGGTGGCCCTGAACAAACTGGTATAGTGGCAGGTGCTCCTGGCCATGGCAGGAGGGTTGGAACTAGATGATCTTAAGGTCCTTCCAACTCAATCCAGCCTAAGATTCTGTGATTCTATGGTTTCGAGAAAGATGATCAATTCAAAAAACCAGTCTGTGAGAATGCAAGTACATTTGCTTCCAGAACAGTAATTTCAGAAATGGTTGATACAAGCAATACAGTTGGAGGGAAAGAATAATTTAATAACACAAAGGAAATTTTATTTTAATGCTTCTTTGAATATTTTCATAGCCACTTCGATTTCTGGATTAGTTGCCAGAGTCCTGACCCTGCCAGAGTCCCTGCAGGTGGGATGCTGAACCTGCCTGCAGTTCAGCTGCTGCCAGAGGCTGTGCCAGCCCAACTGAGCTCACTGCAGGACCCAGATATGAATTAGCTGGTGGTCTGGGTTGAGACAGATGAGGAAGAAAAAGAAAATATTTTGAATTTGGAAACTTGGTGGCAAAGTTTGAGAGTTTAATAAAGATAAGAAACTTCTTTCTCCCTTTTCATGTTTTGATGTGCAATCCACTTTTTATGCATCCATAGCAGTAGATAAGGAAAGGGGAAGCATTTTGCTTCACCTTGGTTGCCTAGTCCAGACAGATCTCTTACTTTGTGTGAGAGTAAAGTGAAAGCTTTGTCTGTCAGACTTCCTGGTTATACTGTAGAGACACAGGATGTAGTGATGCCTTCTAGTGTACTGCGTGGCTGACAGGACAGCTTTGCACAATACATGACAGAGGTGCTGTGCTCTCTCCTGTTTTTCCTAGAAATTTTTCCCGAGTCTTAAAACCCACAAGAAAGATAGCTGAGGTTCCGTTGGTTTTACTGCTGGTGGTAGACAGGCAGTTTAATTGCGCTTCCAGAGTGTAGGAGCTATAGGTGTGCAAAATCCGTTTGCATAAAACACATAGATTGTTTCTGTACCCTCCCACTATGATCTGCACAAAGCCTAAACCCATACTGAGCTCTCACTTCCAAAGGTTTCTGTATGAAATTAATGTTGCACTCTAATTGAGCTTGTGTTGCCCCAGAAATACTTACACCCAACTGAAAGGTGCAGCATGTTTGTAACATGTAACACAGGAGCTGCTCAGTACAAAGATCTTGGGAACTAGAGCATAGTGTAAGTTAGAGTAGATGGTATAGTCTGAACTGTAATATGTATATTGTATGATGGATTTCCATGAAAAGTATAACCACATTATGATGTGGTGGCTGCCCATAGAAAATAAACACAATAGCTTTTCATTTGCTGGCTCTTTTAGTACATGGTCAAAGAGTGAAAAGGATTTCATATGGCTATTTCTTAAGCTGGAACTCTGACATTTCTATAGCAGATGACAAATGATTTTCTAGGCACATTTCTGAGTTCATCTAAACTGAGAGGTAGCTGTTATATCAGAATGCTTGTTTGAGAAGTAGTTAGTCCTCTCCTTAAAGTGACATAAAGTATGTGAGAGCAGGATGCAGAGGGTCAAGTACAGGCTCTTTTGTGCAATAAATAACTTCCAAGTCATAACTCATCTCTTTATATAAGTATCCAGAAAGTTTTCAGCACATTTTTGTCTTGACCTTTTAGCACGAACAATAGTACTTCTGCTTGCTAGGCAAGTGATTTTTGCCCATCACTTGCGAGGTTAAAATGAAATAGCAGTGATTTTTTACCACTGTTTCAGAGGACTGCAAAAAGAAAAGGTATTTAATCGAATGCATAGCTTCAAGGAATTACCAACTGCTATTACAAAAATAATGGAAAATATTTCAGAATTCCCAACCATTACATATGGCTTTTTGCCAGTGTACCATTTTAATGATAATTTCAAGAGGAGACAAAGCCTGACAACATATATCATGACAGAGAAATCAGAGCTGCAATCCAGAGAGCAGTTTTAGGCAGGAAGCAGTGGGACAGTTTCACAGTTCCTTTCAAATAAGAAATGTAAGCAACATACAAATGTGCTTTACACACATTTGTGTAAATAAATAAATTTAAATGCACCATTAAAACTTCTCTCCTAAGTAATGTAGTGGAGAAAATCCTCCCCAAAATGTAAGTTAAACTTGCTGTGTGTGTGTGTTTTCATACTGTCATCATTGCACCTTCCTGTGAGTATGACAATACAAACCAGAACCAGACACTATTAATGACTTAGTAACACTGAGTGATGTGACTGTGTATGTTTTATAAATATTTACATTTTGTCTTTATTAATTCAGATTTTTCTAGGATGGCAAACTACTGATTTCAGTAGGGAGCGCAGGCTTCTGTTTGACCTCCAAGTAATAGAGAGAAAATTAACCTCCGTGTGCATAAGTAATAATAAAACACTTTAATCCAGAGTTAATACAAACTCTAGTCATATTCCTGTCTTCATACAGACTTTGCTTTTGCAGGGTACTGTGCAGCTTCACTTTCTTGGATGAACTGTGCTAAACTGCATCAGTGTATCTGCTTAACAAATGCTTCCTGAAGAACAGTGAAGATCCTGAACGTGTTTGCAAGGGCACCCCGTTAGCTTGCACACATCATCCGTGCCCTCAGTGCCCAATTCATGGCCATAACCTCCTGCTTCCTCCTGCTCTCAGCTCGAGCACCGGGGAGGCTGGGTGAGGCTGCAGAAGCAGGCGTCTGGCTCTGGGGGTCTGTGCCACAGTGTCCCTTCGTCAAGACATCAGCCATCACACACAAGCTTTAGCTACTTGCCCTCCTCCAGCCTGGGAAAGGCACCTTTGGAGCAAGACACGCCCTTGAACTGAAGTGAGAAGATGGACAAAAAAGTGCAATGTTCCTGAGTTTGCCAAAAATATTTTACTTACCAAACAACACAGCTTTCATGGGCTGAGAGACCTTTAGCAGAGAGGAACTGTGGAAGAGGAAATTTGGGCTCATTTCGCTGTGCATATCAGGCTGTGGCCAAAACCAAAGTAGCTGTGCTAACATGTGAAAAGTCATCTGATGAAAGGCTGCTGCCAAACAGGAGGAATAGCCTTAATACATTCTGTTTTTTGGTTTTGGTTCCAGAAGATGTGTGTGTCTCTTGACTGTAATAATACTCAATCATCATGCTATAATGAAGGGCTTTTCATGTAATCATCTGTAGAACTGATTACTTTGGGCTATACCCTTATCAGGCTGAGCTTCCTGGCAAAATTCCCACTGACATCAGTAAGAGAAGGAGTGGACCTTTCCTCAGCAGTTTACCGCTATTGTTTGACAAAACCACGCTTTTCAGACACTTCAGAGTGGAGATTAAATATTTAGACTCTTAATTCTTGAAATATTAAAAAGGCACTGTAGAGATAACACACTCGTTCTCAGAAGTCTAAGTTTGTTCTGGTCATTATTGCTTCTAAAGAGTACAGCACCAAAGCAAGGCATGAACAGGCATGGAAAAGATTTTATCCAAGATGCTGAAAATGGTAGACTCTCAAGGTGTCAAAAATAGGAAGGAAGATAAGAGATTTTATATTGTGGATGATACAGAAACATTTGCTTGCTATTTCTTACCGTAAAAAATAACCAATTCAGCAATCCAAATCACTAAAACTTCAAAAGATACTATACCTACAGATTTACTCATTATTTTTAAAAAATGTACTTCATCCTTTTTAGCCAAGTTTTGCCACTAACTCTGAAGGGACCAGGATGCCCAGGAGATCAGTAGGATCTGAAAAAGGACTGGACACTTATAGCAAGAGCCAGAACACACACAATATGAACTCTCTAAGCTTGTTTGTAGAGGTTAAGAGCCTGTTTTTCAAAATATTGAATGTATGTAATTCATTATGACTTGAGTGGGAGTTCAGGGCGTGCAGCAGTGCCAGGGAAGAGACCTTAATTTCCTGTCACAAGGGCCAAGTGTCTCTATATTTGGATATTCTTGCTTTTCATAATTCTTGCTTTTCATAATTTGCACTGCAGTAGCAATTAAGGGATAACATTACAGGCAACGATCCCATTGTACTAGAAATAACAGTTGTTCATTACTCCAGAGGCCTTCAGCTCTAAAGCCAAGGCAATTATCGGAGGCAGTTTATTGAAAAGAAAAGTGAAGAGCAAATCCCTGCAGTGCCCATCTTTAGGCACCAAGTGCAGGTGTCTGGATGTGGAGGCTGCTCTGTGGAAATCCTCTGCTTGTCCAACACACAGGCAGATCACTCGAAGCAGCGGCAGAGGTGCCTGAGAGTTGCACAAGGAGACACTGCAGCGTTCCCTCTGGGGACCATGTAGGTCAGGGCTGGGGAGCACAGCCTGCACAGGGCAGGGACAGGATGAACTGGGCTGTGGAACTGCACTCTTGCGGTGGGGTAAGAGACATGTCATCACCAAGCATTGTTTTTCCCACTTTCAGCAAAGCTTTCAATGCAGTTGCCTGTCAGAAGGAGAACAGCAGGTCATTGTGTCCTGCAGCTTGGGTTTTCAATGAACTAGGCATTTGAGAATGTGTTCAGGAGAGCTGGTCACCTCCCAGTGCAGCTGACGCATCTGCTGTGAGGGTGTCACAGAAGACATCCTGCCTGAGTACACAGTTTCCAGACACAGAGACGCAGACTAAGGGGCTACAGAGGCAAGTCAGGGAGTGTAGGAGAACTTCTCTACCTTGCAGTGTAAACATAACCTTCATGTGTAGGTAACACAGGTGCACCTGTGCTGTGGTTTGCCATAAGACTTGTATGATTCCATAGCATATTTACCACGTTTCTTAAGGATTATGCTTCACAAACACTTTCATAAAGGTCCAATCTCAACTAAAGAGTTGCAGGAATATTCTAAATTTGGTGGGTGGTATGTGGATTTTTATGGCTATGTCTGCACTAGCTCAGCAGAAGCAGACTGGAGGAAAAGGGATCTGGTGCTCCAGGGGTTCTTACTTTGGACCAGGTCCATGGCATGGCCTGAACACCTGCACACCCAGGAGCATCTCGTGAAGGGGCTCTTCTTCTGTAGCCCAGATGCCTCTGGGGTGCACGCCAGGCAGTCTGCTGGGACAGGCAGGAGCTCTGCCTCAAGAAGAGTGTGCCTTGATCTGAACTAACAGACTCCTGCAGATGCTCCACCCACGACCTGCACTCCCACGGGCATCAATTTTGTGGTCAGAAATAGACACAGAATTTGAGGTTATGCACAGCACTTTAGCTGGCCAATCTCTTCTGTGAACTGATGCACTGAGCCATTTTTCCAGAAGCATGACATTCTGAAGCCCAGTCTAAAGCACAGGGCTACGCTGCTTCTAATCCTAGCTCTCCCCTGAAATGCACACCTCTCTTTGTCCACCATTTTATCTGCTTACTTGCCTTGCTTGGGTTTTATGAGTATTTGGTTTTGCACATTAGTCCTAAGATGTGAAGGCTTCCCTATAGGCATTGAAAAAAAATAAATTGAAAAAAAAATTCAAATACACTAATAAAAATGCTTTGTGATTATACTAATATAAAGGAGAAAAAAAGGAAAGGAAGGAAAGAAACAAGAAGGAAAGATAGACAATATAATCAGGATATTGTCAAAGAGAAGCGGTGCTGGAAGGTGTCAAAATTTAGCTAGTAAAACAACAGTGGTTAACAAATATTCTTTTCTCAAAATGCAGATATTTCCACAGTGCTTAGAATCTCCTCCACAACATCCTTGTTCAACATCAAAATATTCTGTTTTGTGAGTTGAAAGTGTTAAATTTTCCTATTCTTTTCATGTTGACTTTGTAATCATATTGGAATAAGGAAATAAATGCTACAATATGTTTCTACTAAATGCTGCAGATATTGATATACATAGGACAGTGTTTTGACAGTATCTATATGGAAGACCTAAAAATCATAACTTTTCAGAATTTTTTTCTGATACAAATTTGACTTTTTAAAATTCTGATTCAGCATGAAAAAAATATTGAAATATTAAGTTTTCCCCAAGAGTGGAAACTCTTACTGGTTGTAATTATAATTATCCTAAATACTTTTGTTTCTGAAGCCAAATAGAGCAATGGCAGCTAGAATATGCAGGCCTACATGTTGTAGTCTATTGAATTTCACAGTTTATGCTTTTCATTTGAGCAATTTTCCTTAATTTTTATTTTCTTACTGTGTATGCAACTTATGCAAGACACATTCATTCTAAAATAGCTTTTAGTCACTTAAATCTTTTGCTCTATTGTTTCTAACATCAGACATTTCAGCACTGGGATGTTAGCAAAGCATAAAATGTCTCTGATTTTTTCTGACAACATTTGTTTGATCTGTTCCCTTCTTGGTTAGGTTATGAGATTAGAGAAGAAAAATATGTATGGAAAGTTTAAGATTTTTCCAGTAAGCCATTCAAGTATGAGCTCAAAATATTTTTTTTGTATACCAGACTTATTTTCTTAGGTATTGTTTCCTTTTGTATGACTATGTCTAGAGATATTCATATCCCCAGGTGAGACCTGAGAGTATTTAAGGGGAAGAACACACCATCTGGAACATTTTTCAGTTTATACATTTTCAACATGATTTAGCTGTACCCATCAGCTCTGCAGCTTGGCTTGGGCTGCACAAGTTGACTGGTGTTTTTCTAGCTGCTGTCCCATTGGATTTATAGTTCTGCAGTCCAAATCCACCTTCCAGTTAACTACAACCCCACTGACAATTAATGATGTTGTATGAGGTTAATTGAGGATATCATTTGCAGTTATGTGGAATCATGTGATGCCTTTTTTTTTTTTTTAAATTTTTTTTTTATTTTTTTTTTTACCTAGGGTCACTTTCTGGAACAAAATCATGGCTTAATTACAGGGGTCTTATGGTCAGTAAATAAATTTGAGACTCGAAGGCAGCGTTGCAGAGACTAGTGATAAAGCAGAACAGTCACAGCTTGGATAAGAGATTTTCTACAGCATTTACATTTCAGTTATCACTGTTTTTTTTCCCACTCTTGGAAAACCTGCCCCAAAAGCAGACTGGCCACTCTTAGGGCTGAAAAAGCCCCCAAGGATTTAGAAGATGAAGGTTGGCTCCTGGCTTGCTCAAAGAGACTACTGGAGAGAAACAAGGCTTTTTTTGTTAGGATTGATGGAGAGAAGCATTTTGTGTTGGAACGTCATTCTGGCTGCTGTTTTATTTTCTGTTTGTCATCTGTTTTTATAGACCTGAAAGGGTGCTTGGTATTTCCAGCCAGCCCTCCCTCCCCATCCTCCTTTCTACGGTATTCTTGAATATTCTGTGCAGCTCTGCCCTTTCATTTTGCAGTTGGGTGTCACGTCAAAGGGAATCAAAGCCTACTGAGGTGCAATCCATGGACTTGCTGGGCTTTGATTCTTGCCCTTCATGCATTATCAGAGAAAGTTCTCAGCCTAAGGAATTTATGTAACTCTTGAGAAGATACAACAGTTGCAAATTGGATTTTCCTGGCCATAGAAGCATAGAATACCATTGAACAGTTCCAGGGACCACAACTAGTACTAGGCCTGAAAATAGTTGGGAGTATGGGCCATAAGAACATGCAGCCCCTCTCCTTCCTCGAGCAGGACTGTATCCACTGGAGTTTTGTCATTCTGTGACAGAGAAAGTTACAGGCGAAGTTAAAACTTCATTTTAAACCTTTAACTTCTCATGTCACTTGACTATACCCTTGAAGGAAAGTGATTTATGACATCGGCTTTTCCTCCCTTGATCTACTAGGAGATGAAGCGATGCCTGACAGGGATATCCATCTTCATTGCTGATATTTTGATTGGAACTCGTGGGTGCTAAAGAGACAGTGACCATGCCTTTCAAAATATTAGGAGGTGAAGAAATATGCTTGAGGAGCTGGCAGATTATCAGAGGGAAAAAAAAAAAATTCAGAAAAAAAGAATCTCTGTTAGGAAACCAATGTTTGTTTGCTGACGCTACTAACTAGTCCGTAGGGGTTTTGTCATGTAATTGCCACTGATCTTAATAGATATATTTCTTTCTAGGCACACAGTAGGTCTTATTTCTTAGTTTGAATATTTTCAGTTAGCTTATTCTATAGGCAAAAAAAGAAGGACACTGAAAAATAGGCAAAGCCTAAGACTTTGCAAATCCACTAACTATCACAAAATATGGGAGGATTTCTTCTGCTTCCAAGGCTTCTGGAACTGCAATTGGCAATTGGGAGTGCTTGGTATTCTGGTAGTGACCCTCCTCCCTTCACAGCCAGCTCCTCGGAAGAGTCACAACATGGAGACATGATGGGTTTGGGTTTCTCTGTAGAGAGGTCAGAGGCAGCAGCATCGTGCTTCAAGTGCAGGTACAAGGCAGCAAAGAAAAATAAACAGAAGCTTTGCAGAGAGTCAACTGAAGCAAGAAAACAATATAATAAATAAACATAACACACTTTTTTTCTCATTTCCAAACTCTGCCTACGAGGGCTGGTAAATAAAACCAGTCAATCTGTGGAGTGATTCCTAGTCAAGAAAATGAGTTAATATGCAGCAGAGTGTAGAGCTGGTGTGCACCATCTCTACCTGCTCGTTTGTTTTCCCTGACACAAATATTTCCTATCATCATTAATGATAATTTCTGGAGACACTGGACAGATGTGATAAAATCACTCCACATTTCAAATGCATGTGGTTATTAGTCACTAATAATTTATGTTAGTTTTTTATTGGTGGCTACAAGTTGTCAAGAAATATATCTTCTGGGTGGTGAAACCTATTCTCCTCTCATAAATGTGAAATAAACCTGAAGTGAGTAGTGTGCCACTGATGCACAGCAAGCATAATTGAAGGTAATACGATTTCTATTTGCAGGCACCATGCTAATACTGAAAGAAGAGCAAAGTTCCCCTTTGTGCAGGAGGCCTGAATGCCCAACAAACCACCTCCTGAGCACTCAAAATTATGTACTTCTTGTCTCTCTCTAAAGGTGTGAATGAATTTCATTCAAAGGACACAAACCAACCACATAAAACCACATCCAGTTGTTTTACTTCTCTACTGGAATCATTGTAGTTTGTATAAATGGAAACTGGCTGGTCTGGGAGAAAAAAACAAAAAAACCAAAAAAACAACAACCAAGCTGAAGTATGTGTACTAATTAGGACCATCATCCAGTGCAATGATCAGAAAAATGGCTTGAATTTATTAAGGGGAAATCATTGAAACTATCAATCTAGTGCATAATAAAAAGCCTAAAGATAATAGATTGCAGTAGACTGGTCTGTGTAAGCAAGAAAATAACAGGGAACACATTTGATTCTTGGTATATGGGTATTGTATACTTGTACAAGTATATATACTTGGTATATGGGAAATTGCTTTTTTTTTTTTTTCTGGAAAAAATCTGAAGCATCTATACACATTTATTCCATAGGCAAATAAAGAAGGACACTGAAAAATAGGCAAAGCCTAAGATTTTGCAAATCCACTAACTATCACAAAATATGGGAGGATTTCTTCTGCTTCCAAGGCTGCTGGAGCTACAATTGGAAATTGGGAGTGCTTGGTATCCTGGTAGTGTTCAACAGGTGTGTTTATTTTCACCTATGATATAGTTAGCAGCTTGTGTATCAATGTGTACAGCAAGCGTTTGCTTTTAGAAAATTATATTGATTGGGTTTTTTTATCTTTTTAGAAAACCCATTGCAATACATACTGTGAGCACAGAGAATGACACAGCATAAACAAGAGAGAAGTAATCAGCATGGTTCCCTCCCCCCCAGCAGGAATAAATCATTGTAACTCTAAATCACACAAGTTCTTACAGGACTCAAAGAGCCCTGAAAATTCCAAGTAGCAGAAGCAGATAATTAAAGCGGAAAAGTTAAGACCGATAATTCTGTTTAAAATGTTTCAAGAACTCATTGGAAATACCTTTCTTTTCCTTCTTTCTCTAAGTGGAAAACAAAATGTAATTGGAAAAAGAAAGTGGACCAAAAATATTACTTACAAATTGTCCTTAGCAGCATAATGGCCTAATTGGTGAAGGGGTGATGCAGTCCTGGAGTACAGAGAATGGCACAGATGGAGAGCAGTTGTGTGTGCTGATGAGAGGGCAGATGCTCTCAAAGGCATTTTGCAGCATTAGATATCCTGGCTCGTCTCCATCGGCGGCACCGATCTCATTACTCTCACCACGTGAAGAGATTTCACCCTCTAACGCCAGGGCTGCATGGCTATAATGAGGTGCACCAGTGCTGGAAACAGCCAAGAGAGCCTAGGAGCAGAATTTTAGGAAAACATCTAGAGCAGTTGTCATCTGTATTTTCACATGACCTTGCAATTCAAAATAGGGTAGACAGCAGTCTGGTATGACTAGCTGATACTGTGCAGGCCTTAACAAGAACATCCCTTGTCGGTGGTTCACTTATTACTCATACGTTAGTCTCTGCCCAGTTTACACTTGCAGTTTTGCACTATAAATATATTAAATACTCTTTATATCAATACCTCTTTCTGTGTATTAGTCTCAGTTACAGTAATACACTCCATTGTACAGTTTGAACAGGGGTGTCTAAATAAAAGTTGACAGATTGCGTTGTATTGTGAATTCCCTCTGAAGAGACATAAAAGACCTTTTACAGTACACAGGAAATGAGTAACACAAAAAAGCAGTATGTAAAATAAGTTGTTTAAAGATAGACTGGGATTTTTTTCTTTCCTGCCTTGTACAAAAGTAAAGGGCTATGCAATGAAATCAAAAGGTGGTAAATTATAAAATATTAAAATATTTTGTGACATGACATATATAATCATATAAATAAAATGCAGCACAGCTAGAAGAGACAATAAAGTTAAAAAATAATTTGGAGTCTTGTCTACATATCAAAAATATATAAAGAGACAATTAATGGCAACAGGACAAAAAAAAGGATATAAAATCTTCAGAATCTTAGCACAACAACCATTACTAAGTAGCAGTATAATAAGTGGAGAAGGAAAGTAGAGATTACCATGTAGGAGGTTGTTTGCTGAAAAGATTTTAAACTTTCCTCTGAGATACCCGATCCTGGTTGCTGTAACAGATATATACAAATCTGTGCTGATTTTCCATCTCACCCAGTGTGGCTCTTCAGTTCCAGATCCTCTCCCTGAACTACAGATCATGCATTCTTCCACATGCCTTTCTGAAGCTGAGCAAAATTTTTTTTCATAACATCATGATTTAAACTAACTTTTTGATTAGCAGCAGGAAGAGTTAATAATTAAATAGAGAAAAAAGTTAAACCTGCAGGTAAAAAAAAAGGCCATTTCTTTGGGTCTGGTTACAGGCAAATTTGTGCACCTTTCTGTAAACAAACTGTGTTTTGATGAAGCAGTAAAGTTCTCTTTCACTTCATACTCTCCCTATTAATTCAACAACAGCAAGAAAGACAGAATCAGATCCTTGATTGCTATTAATGACATACTGTAAACGGTTGCAAGACAATGCAAAACAAGGGTGTAATTAATATCGTGACAAACATAAACCAAGGGAAGCCAGATATGAAATACAGTTTTTTTCTTGGCTTCTCCTTGAGAAAAAAAACAACTTAAGCATAGTGAATTGGTAGTTAATAGTCTCATAATTAAGAAGCAAATCCCCAATAAAAGGCAGGCTGGCCAGAAGTAAAATGGGTGCAAGACCCAACATGCAAGTTGCAGGAAACCCCCTTGTTTTGCAATGAGAAACCCAGCGAGTGAAACTGTGAGCATAAAGCTACTCACCCTGTAGGTAATGTACGGTTTTGGTTGCTTATTCTTCTTTAATCTGAAACAGTAGTAAAGGCTTCTGGATTTATACTTTTGATGGATAAAAACTTGTTTGCTAGGGCTTGCAATTGAATATGTGGCTACCAGGAGAATTTGCTCTCCATCTCTAGTTTTTGTAGCTAGTGAGTGTTATAACCAATATAATTCCTCTATTCAAAGTAGTAACAATGCAGTAATGTGATTTGTATACAAAAAGATCCCTGCTTTCTTGTGGAAAGAAATAACAGCATAAACCAATGCCTTTAAACACTTCTCTATTCACTCCTGGGTGCAGGAAATGCCATTCCCCTTCCACATGCTTAATAAAATTTCAAAATTTTATTTTACTCTCTGTACACATAAATATGCATATACATTTACAGTGTATATGTATATACTTTTTATTGGTGAAGTTGTCTAAACTCACTTTAGTTATCTAGACTTTATATTAATCTGCTTTGAAGTGATGTCAGGAGGTAGGAATACATCTTCTAGCTGGGATTATGGAATAAAATGTTCTGTATTGCTAAAGCAGCTTACTCTAAACTTATCAATTAACATTTAGAGTGACAGGTCTGACTGTGTGATGGTATTTTTGCAAGTTTCTAGATAACAAATAGCCTAGCTTTAAGAAGTAGGTTTAAAGATTGCAACTCATCTCTTGAATTGTTGGTTGGTTTGGATTAAGGCCTTTTACTTGATGAAAAATACTCGTTATAAAACTGTTTTAAAAGCTTCTTATGTATGTAAAATACCTATGCCATTTTATACTAGAATGCTAGTACTTAAACACATGCTCTTAGACGTGCACACACACACACAAACTCCCTAACTCAAACACTATAAATTTAACATACATACAAGCAGCAATAGCTGAGTCCTTGAGGTTAGGCTTATTGTCATTAAATATTGAATGTAAATGGCTGATACTACTGAAACAGCAGCAGCAGATTAGAAAGCAATACGAAGCCAAGACTAATCCAGAATCTGAAATGCATCATTTCTAACCACTGCACCTCATGGGAATCTGAATTTCATCTATCAGGCTTGAGAAATTTCAGCTCTCAGGGAAGCCAGAGGACTGAGAAATACCCACTTTGTTACATATTTGAGATTATCTAGTCAGAGATTTTAAAAAATGGCTGGTGTTTCATTCTTTACTGTCTCAGAAGATTGGGATGATGATGTTGAATTAAACTGCTGTCTTAATAGACTTGAAAATTAAATTACCATAAGTAATGGATTATGTATAATCAAAATAGTTTATGACATCTGAAAAATATGAAGACTAATATCATATGTAAAATTGGAATCTGACATAGAATCATAGAATATTTCAAGTTGGAAGGGCCTGAAAAGGTTATTGCTTCTAAATTCCTGCTCCTCGCAGGACTGCCCAAAAGTAAACCATATGACTAAGAGCGTTGTCCAAATGCTCCCTGAACTCTGGCGGCTTGGTGCCATGACCACTTCCCTAGAGGGCCTGTTCCAGTGATCAGTCAAAACTAGAAGTGTGCTCTTAACAGCTGCCAGGATGAGCCCTTGGCTTTTTCCATCCTTTAAATTATTTTTATAAGCAGAATGAATTTTCTGTGATAATTTCTAGGGCATACATTCTAGGGGGTCAAACTACAATTCTGGAACATTTTGCACTTCCTCACAGACAAGTATTAGAGAAAGTGTAAGGTGTGAACCCTGCTGAATCTTCTCTGCAGTTGTTCTTAAGGCAATTCGGCATTGATCACACTATGATTTGCTTTTACACTGACAAAAATGAGATGAAGAATGAAAAAAAAAGCTCAGTGTTTACAGAGACTTGGATCATCCCATGGACAAGGAATGACAAATGTCTCCTCAGACATCAGATGTCTCCTCTAACCTTGTCTATGTCATATGTGAATTTGTCCTCAAGAACAGAAGGACCTACTTATTCTTTTGTTCAACTTTTCCCTTTAAATTTAAAATGTTGAGTCTGTTAATGTCTTGGCCATGTGAGCTTTTCCTTTGTGCTTGGTAAATTAATGTAATGCTACAGAATAGCCAAAGTGCAAACCAGTAGTGCACAAGCTGAACATAAACAAGTTATATAACATTGCAATCATTCATTTATTAAAGTAAGTGGAAATTTCAAGGCATACGTAATCTTTTTGGACAACTGACAGGCAGGTGTGATCAAGAGAACAGAGAATCCAGTGATTGTAGGCAGACAGAGAGACAGGTTTGTCTGGGTGATTAGAAAGTAAAGTGAGATGGAATTGGGAAAAATGGGAGAGATCATTGGCTGTCCCAGGACAAGCAGAAGTAACAGTGCAGAGATTGCTGAGGGGGTTAGACAAAGAAGCTGCAGCAGAAATAAGTGTCTCGGGAGATTAAGGAGACAGGACCCATTCACAAAGAGTAGTACACAGCATCTGTGCCAGAGCAATGGGATAAAAAGAAGGGTAAAATGGGCTTAAGGAACTGTCAGACCATTTCCTACAATCAATAATCCCCCAGTATATTTGTTATAGAATGGAGAAACATAACATCGGGCCCCAGACACGTCCCAGCTCAGGTCACTGTTGCATCCCTCTTGTTTGTGGTCCACCTCACAGCACACCTCTGCCCGAGGTCAGGGAGGGGCAGCTGGCCCCTGCCACAAGATGGATGATTTTACTGCACCAGGCTTTTCAGCTCCACTTGCTTTCAAACATCCTCACCCTACAGACCAGAAAGATCTTCATCCTACCCACTGCATGACATGATCTAAGTTAGCAGTGACCTAGACCATTTTTAAGTTAACGAAGTTTGAAGTTAAACCAAAGTGAATCAACCTCTAGTCTTTCTCACAGCTCCTATCTTCTGTCACCTGCTTGTCTTCCCTTGCATCATGTTTTGGCCTGATCTTCCCCCCAGCTTGTTCTACACATCTCTTTACCCATCACAGCATTTGCTCTCTCATATGCCACAGTCCTAGAGACAGGCAGCTGGAAATACCCCAGTCAGTCTTTAGAAACAACAGCAAAAATAAGAGATGCTCTTCCCATGTTGACATTGGAGAGTGCTGAGGTCAGAACCTGCCCCCAGTGAGCCAAGTACAAAAGCAGAGCGGGTCCTAAAGACAACGTGTAAGAATCCAGTCTAAGAAGTCAATTGCTGAAACAGGAATACACGAGGAAAAGTATCTTCATACTGATATGAGGCACACACAGACAGACTGGGGAACAAAGCTGGGTTACTTCAAGCTGTATGAAAAGCTCACAACAGGTAAGAATTGCCCTCTTCTGGCAGCAGCAGGTGCCTCCACCAGCTGTCTAAAACATCAGTCACAGCCCAGCCTCACATGCATGTCCATGAGGCACAGTCCTTGCCACTTTGGCCATTTCTGTCCAACTCTGAAGATCTTGACGTTCAAACTCCATCTTCCAGCTTCCTTGACCTGGTCACCTATCCATCATCAGTGTAAGTACACCCTGCTGGTGGCATGGAGTCACCTGTTTATCTATAGCTGACATGCCCAAAACCAAAGCTCACATGTCCTCAAAGGATTCAATCCCACTGCTTCCTGAAGCTGACTGGCCAGCTGCAACAGCAGTGAGCGTAGTCTTCAGGGAAGTGCCCACAAACAGCATAGATGAGACCAGTGAACTCTGCTCCTGAAACTTCAATACCAACAGTCGCAGTGTTGTCATAGTTCCGTTTGGGTAAGGGGATGGGCAGGATTACATGTACCTGAAAGCTGGTCTGCTACGTTCTCCCCACAAATCTTGCTTTGTGCAATATTATTTTATGTGGCACTCAAGTATTCTTGCAAGTGGATGCAACAAAAATACAGGTGTAGATCAACTCACAATGCCCAGTTTTTGAGGGGTGATTCTGTTTTATTATTTCCTTCATATTAGAATGATGCTAGCCACATTTCTGATGAAAGATGTGTTTATCTTAAAATATTGCTAAGTAAGAGATCAAAGACACATGGAGGACCTGAGTGTCATGGAAAACTCTTGCTTTGGACCATAATAATCTTCCTGTACATTTGCTGACCCCGAACAAAATTGTCTTAGCTATGGGTTGGGCAGTGTTGCATAGGGAATGCACAGGTGCTTGCAGACATCCCTATACAAACACTGAAATAATCACATGACAGTTATTGACACTAGATATTTTTTAACACAAATGAACTGTCAACAAAGCCATTTCTATAGTGGGCATAATTAATCTTTTTTTTTTTTTTTTTTTAATAGCATTACTTTCTTGGTGTTGAAATATTGCCAGAACACCTTGCTTGTTTAAATGTCTGGAATTCCCTTGCTGCTCTCCTGTCCTGACTAACAGAAATAACACTGTGCCGTTATGGTGCAACAGCTTTTCCCTTACCCCATCTGAGGCATTAAGGAATGTATTAGCCAGAGTTGGATGTTCAATGGAAACATGACACCCTGTTCTTATTTTGCTGTGATTTCCTGATGAAAATCAATCACTTTGTTTCACTCTCTGTGGGATTGTGTTTCTATTTTTCTGTTTCACAAATATGCTGGTTCTTATCCCCTGAGTGCTTATCATCCCTTGTGTGCAGGATCTTGTCAAAGGGCTTTTGAAACTTCATGTATGTTAATCAATCAGTTAATCTACTTAGAGACATTTTCCAATAAATCCAGGAATTACATAAAAACTGATTTTCACTGCTGAAATAATACTGGTTACATCTAGAATTTCCATATGACTTGTTCTTGTTTCAGCCAAGCACAAGTTGCCATGTACAGTTTGAAGCCTGTTAATACCCCTGCTCAATTCTAAATATGTTTTGTATTTTTAAGTGTTTTATGATAGACGTTTTTAACAAAAGCTTGTGTATTTTTGTTAGCACCTCATCTGCTTTATACTTATGTCTCCATGCAAGTTTTGTGAATAAGCACATGTTTGGAGATTTTTTAAAAATTATTTTTATTTTTGTAACTGCTTTTTTTCTGCACACCTTATTCTGACTTTTTGGCCTATGAGTCTTGACTGCAGGGGGGATGCTCAGAACTTACCTGATATGGAAAAGGCATATGAGGGAAGGTGAATGCAAACCCAGACCAAACTACTCATGCTCCAGGCTTTTCAGACCAGATACATCCTGAAAGTGTGACATACACTGAATACTTAGATGCACAAATACAACAGTTGCTGCAGAGATGGTTGTTTAAAAAAAAAACTCAGCAGGAGCAATAAGCACACTATGCTTCTTGCATAATAGCTGAGTGGTTTGAGCATTTTGTGGAATAGGGGAAATTGTCCCTATTCCAAGACTCTACTGCACTTATTAGTCCATATTTTGTCCTGTTCTTCTCTAGTCTAAAAAGCATAGGTTCTTCAGGGAATATGGATTTGAGCACTGTTGCCTCATTCCCATTAACTTAAATGCTAGGCTAAAAATCCCTCAGATTTCTTTTCTTTAGCGTGTTCCTGGCTGTCACCTCCTTATACCCACACTGGCAAAGGTAATTTTTTTCCAAGTGAGATCATTTTCTTGAAAAGTGAAATATCTGAAAAAGGCTGAGAGGGTTCAAAAGCCATCCCCCTTCATGGGGAAATGCTGTACCATGGTTCTGTTACACAGAAGGCTGGTCTTAGACAATCTACTGTCTATCCAGCATTACTGAAAACACCTAAGTATGTCCCATCAGATGATTGCCCACAGCAGAGGAGCCTGCTCTCAGTCCCTGGGACTTTCTACTGTGTAGCTTGCCGACACCTCTCCCTTTGGCAAAGTTTCTTTCCTCTTCTAAGTAACTGACCCTCCCCAAGCTACTATGAAGGCTGCTCCATGTAGTCCTGCTATGCTCAAGTGCCCAATATTAGGCAAGATGATGTCTAGTTCGAGGGTACCTAAAATTACTCCTCCTGTCACAGAGGGAGAAAAAAAAGACATATGTCAAAAAAAAAAGGCAGACTGTCAAAATTGTCTGCAGGTGCAAAAAACCCTACATGAATTCCACATGCAACCCCAAGTGAGTGTTTCCCAGCACTGCCTATTACTGTGAGCAACTCCCTACTGAACCTGAAAGCTCCTCAAGCATTTAACTATATTCACACATGTGTTAAGGAGATCCTGTTCTGGGAAGATAGGCACTTATCTCTTGCCTCAAGTCCCAGTACAATCCAGCTTAGGAAGACAGGCATTTAAATCCCTTTTAGAAGTCTGAAAAATTAGCAGCAGTCAGAATTATGTCTGGCTTTTTCTGACATGGGCCATCAGCTTCGACATAGGTGCAATAAGGTTGAGAGCATGACTTGAGCTAAGCACGGGAGTGCAAGTGTACATTTTACCATTAGACAGGGACTGATGTGTCACTGCCATCTTACAAGACTGCCCCAACTATTACACCACGCTTGGGCAAAAAGCATTAACCTCTCCTACTGTGTGTGGATACGAGGAGTTGTTCGCCCCAGTTCTTATCTCAAGAGAAAAAAAACCCAAGGGAAGTAAATTCATGTATGTGGAAAAGATGTGTCATACAGGAGACAAGAAAAACAAAGCATAACCTTGTAAGTCTCCACCCTGTGTCAGAGAGGATCTGGACTGCTAGGCCAACCTTGGATTTGCTTTTGCCTTCTCTGATGTGGCCCTGTGCCTCGTGTGTTCCAGGCTGCGCAGGCTCTCAGCTGCAACACCTACCATCCAAACTACCCGATGGTTGCTGATTATGCCATTCTGCTGGGAAGTTGGAGCTCAGGGCTTAATTAGAGTTTAGAAACATCACCCACTTCCTTTCTTACAAGTTTTTGCATCTTTATGCAAAATGTGGGTGGAAGCACTGTGATCTCATTAACGTCAGTCCTGCAGTAGGGACAGAGAGGCTGGATCGTATGTCGATAGAGTGTTAGGAGTGTTTCAGATGAGTTTCCAAGAGGATATCAGTGCTCTAGCTGTAGGCTGACTTTGCCCACTGGCACTGTGAGTTCATTTGTAGTCGGTGGAAAGAAGGAGGCACTCTAAGTGCCTCAGAGAAAGCTGTCACTTTCTGCAGGTCTTCAGAAGTGCCTCTCTGTCCTCTGCCCATACAGCAAAGCTGAGGAATTAGATTGCTACTTTTGTCCCTTCCAGGGTTAAGACATGTAAAACTTGAGGTAATAATGTCTCAGTGAGGTATCTAACATAGATGGATGAGACTCCAGCCTGAATACTCGAGGCTTTGCAGTAAATGATTGCAAGAAAAAAACCAAAGTGTCAATAAGAAGATGCAGGCTGTTGAAAACCAAAGAAAAGAAAATATTGATTAAAATTAGGATGTATTATAAGACAATATTTGAAAAGAATCAAAGACCTACAGCCTTTTGTAATTATTTTCATTTCTCATGCCCCATAAGCCTTTAGAAAAAAATAATATATTGTTGGAAAAAAATTTCCTTATCCTTTCTGTGAAGCTCTACTCATGAACCATGGAGGGCTAAAAATCATTGTGACACCCTGAGAAAAAGTAGTGAGTCCAGTAAGACTGTAATGTTAACCCATTAGTTTTCCCTAAGTTAGTCTAATTCTTTGGATAGCATAAAAAATGACATGAAATGAAAAAAGTGGAATATTTATTGCAGTAGCTTGAATATGCATCAATTGATTTTCTTGTACTAGAAAACCTGAGAAAGTATGGTTTATTTATATACAGATTGTGTAAATACACTGTAGGCAACAATTTAATGTTGAAAGGGCTTTCATTAATGGTGTAGTTCTGAGAAAAGGATGTAAAGCAACATAAAAGAGTTGAGATTTGATTTTTACTGAGATAAGTTGAAAGAATAATTCACCATTACTAAATGTGTTTCTTCTTTCATGTTGTTTTGTGTTGCTCTTTCTACTGCTCCACGCATGCTTGCAAAAAGTATCCATTAGGAATGAATCCCTCATTGATGTGACTTCATGATGTCTATTATTTATGTTTGTCTAATTCTATGTGTTAATAAAGAAAAATAATCATCAGAGATCCATAAAATTAAATGGTTGGTTTTATCCTGGAGCAACTACACACCATGCTTTTTCTCGATATGTATTTCTAACAGAAGACATGAAGTCAGTTCTGCTGAGCAATGTAATCTGATACTGAAAAAGTATGTTGTTAATTGTATTGTTTTTTTAGAAAGTATGGAGTGGGGTTTTTTTAAAGGCTAGGAGATTACATTTCAAACACACTTCCAGAACTTTGTATGGCTTCTCATCTTTCTCAAAGACAAAAAGTTACCTAAAGATTTAAAACTGAATATATGGGCCAACGTCTCCTATTGTGCAATGACTGATTTTTGGTTTGTATCGATACTGAGGGTAATCTGGATTTTTGAAACCCCCCGGTTCTGTGAATGAAAATCACGACATCAGGGCTAGGCGCTGTATTTCCTGTAGCCGAAACCAGCCACCTACCAGAAGAACTGGTAGACAGGAGTTTTAGATAGATAGTTTCTGTCCCGAGTACTCGGACTAAGTACTCAAACTAAGGCTGAGGAATGAAAACTGACAACACGAAACTTTCGAGATATAGCATGCGATATACCAGTAATCATTGTAAAGAAGGTCTTCGTCAGACAGGTGTAGAATTCCGGCTCCTGAGGTAGGAAGGCTCCGTACACTGAGCTACATTTGGAGAAATCGGTACCTGCAACTGAGCCCTCGAGATGAGTAAGCCTGAGGGACGCCCGAGATGTCAGAGGCCGTGCCCAGACCCAGCGACGCAGCAGCAGCCCCTCATTTGTGCCAGAGTGAAGGGAAATGGTGAGACAACCCGACGAGCGTTTTCAGCCACGGGATCCTAAAGCAACGCCGTGTGCTTCACTCCGCCTAGGCACTGACTGCCTGTAGCTGTCACAGACCGGGCAGCAAGAGCCTCTGTGCCCAACCCCGGCGGCCTCACCGGGCGGGCTGTCACACCGCCACCGCCGCCCCCCTCGCTGCTCCGTCGCGCCCGCCGCCCCTCTCCGTCTCCCCCTGCCCAGCTTCCCGGCCGTCCCGGCGGGGGCCGAGCCGCCGCGCCGTCGCTGCCGCCGCCGCCGAGGCCGGTCCGCCCGCCGCCGCCCCTTCCCTTCCCCCGCCACCGCACATGCCCAGAAGGGCGGGAGCCGCGGCGAGCCCGGGCGCTGCTTGTGACAGCGGCGGCGCTTTCCCTTCCGTGGGTGGGTGGGGGCCGCGTCGCGCCCCCCGGCCCGGCCCGGCGGAAACACCGCGCCGGCCGCCTGCTCGCCCAGTGCCTTCCCCGCCGCGCCCCGAGCCTGCTGCCGCCGCGGGGCGGGAGGCGGCCATGTCGCTATTGTCTGCGCTGGTGCCCTTGCTCCGGGTGTACTGCATCGGCCTCCGCGTCATCCTGCACCAGCTGCGCCGCCGCTTCCAGCCGCGCTGCCCCCCGGCCTCAGGTGAGCACTGCAGCCGGCGCCGCGGGGCGGGGCGGGGCGGCTCCGGGCCGGGGGGCGGCAGCCCCCGCCGCGAAGAGGGGAAAGTTTGCCGCGCCTCCCCCCACCCACCGCGGGCAGGCGGCAGTTCCGGGGCCCTGGGGCCGAGACCGCGCGGCCCAGATGGGAGCGGCGGACAGTGAAGAGAAGGGAAGGGAAGGAGAGGAGAGGACAGGGCAGGGCAGCCGCGACCTTGGCTGTAGCGCGGGGCGCCCGGCCCGTGCCGCATCCCCCGCAGCGGGGCAGGGGCTGAGGCACCGCGGCGGCCCGGGCACGGGCGCCGCCGCCGGGCTCCTCCCCTGCTCCCCTTCGCCCGGCCGAGCAGGACCCGCCGCACCGCCCGAGGGCAGCGGCCCCGGGGGGCTGCGACTGGCGGGGCGCCCTCCCCGCCCCCGACGCACCCCGCCCTCGCTGCCGGAGCCGGGCCCCGGCCCCACCGCCCCGTCCGGCCCCCGGGCCGCGGCCGCCCCGGACGCGGGGCGGGGCGGGGTGGGGGGCCGGGCCCAGGACGGGCGCCTGGCTGCACGCCGGCCTGACTGTGGCTTCTCGAGGCAGCGTGGGGGCTTCGTGGGCCGGGGGTCCCCGCTTCTCCTCTTCCTCTCTTTGGCTCTCTGACAGTGTTTCCTGAGACCTCGGCTCAGACCCGCGCGGGCGCTCCCTCCCTCAGCCCAGGTAGGTGCTTGGAAGGCGCGTAGCGGCGGGCAGCTTCCCCCTGCCGGGGTTCTCTTGCCGCTGCTGCCCGCCGTGCCCCCACCCCGCTGGGGCGGCTGGGACCGCCGGTTTCGGCCTCCCTGTCCCGACTGCTCCAGGAGGGGAACGTACCTGTGCTCCAAAATCTTAGTATTTGACACCGGCTGTCACTCGCTGATAGCTTTTAAGCTGACGAGTGAGTGACACTTGTAGGTTTTCTAAGGGACTTTAGGTTAGTCGTTGTTTGAGAAGTTGAGAAGTTAGGTTTTTTCAGTGATTTGGATCAGCAGCATGTTAAATGCTGACTTAGGGGAAACTTTGAGTTTGCCAGAAAAACAACAATCTGCTCACATTACTCTCGAAGACTCTAAAACGTTTCTGAGTTTATAAACTTAGAGCAAGCTATGAGTTCAGACACATGTGTAGGTTATCATCAGAGCTGAGCATACCACTAGCATTGAAGTCCATGCCTTTAACTTTCTGTCCTTATCCACAAGTAAGCTTTTGTGGTCCTGTTGATATTTTTAACCAGAGGAACAGTAAAAAAAGTAATATAGAGAGGGCCGAGTGTTTCAGTAAGGAGTTCAGGCAGATGAGGGTATTGGCATAGAGAATATCTGAAGTACTGGGAAGGAGATGGAACAAGTACACCACACGATAGGAGAGTATTCGTTCTTCTTATCACATGTGGCATCGTTGGGTAGCATTTTGTCTACTTTTTGTTCATTCCTTATTCTTCTGCTGGATGAGATTTCTCATTCTCAAAAGGCAGCAATAAAACCCGCAAACAAACGAGACGACCCTGGTGACAAAAAGGGCAGATGTGCATATGGTTTGAAGTCATCTGAGCATTTTTCTAGCATTAGCGTTTCTTGGCAGAGGGAATTTGGGTATTTTGCCTAGGGTGTGTAACACTTTCTAAATCTTTTTTCGAACCACAGAGAAATAGCATGACGAAAATATGACCCAGTGTTTTGTTGCAGTCTGCTATTGAATAAAAAGGTGTTGAATTTGGAAATGCCGGAGGAAGGCGGTGAAGATCCAACCTGGGAAATGTCACTTGCCTAAGTGGGACCAAGGCAGATTTGACAGATGTGAAAAGTTTTCTTTTAGCCCTAACTTGGGATGTTTTTTTTCCAAGGACAAGTGGTTTCGTTCTCAGCTAGTTGTTTGCATGCAGTTCCCTCTTGGCAGTTACGTGCTGCTGTGCTTTGACTCGCTGTGTCCAGCCATTGCTTAAAGAAGTGATTCACCTTAACAACTGGAACCTTTTTACCCAGATGAACCTCGTTTCCATAATAACTTCAAAATAGTGATGTCAGTGCAACAAAAAGCAAAAGCGCTATTAGAACAAGCTTGGATCAGTAAACTACAATTTCTGTAAGAAAATCCTGAGTACCTTTTTCAGACAGTAATCTAGAAAGGTGTATATGTTTAAAATGTTCTGTATCTTTTTGAGGGGGTGTCCATAACTCTCACAAGTACAGGCATTTTATTGTAAAAATGCCTTCCTGGGGAAAGCTTGGAGTGGCAAAGTGGGGCTGAGAAGGACAGGACAGGGAGGCAGAGATAGGTATTCCTCTGATCCTGGCTTCCTTCACCTCAGTTTCCATGTCAGAGTTCCCACTCTCTGTACAGCAGCAGTGGAGATCTCATTTGGAAGATTTAACAGAGAGAGATGCCTGTTGGCTTGTCCTTTAGCTTTGTGGATGAGTAAATGGTTCTGGTCTCCGTGCAGCCCTTCTGCCTCTGAATTTTCCAAGAAAAGCTTGCTTTCGTTTCCTTTTTGTGAAGAAGTGCTCAGGATTTTAATCCAAGTAAACAAAACTAGTTTCACTTTTATTTTTCCTTATCCTTACTTAAGAGTTGCGTGCTCTTGGCACATGTGCTTTTAAACATGACATGTATTCTTTCACATCCTACTGGAGTTCATCTGATTTTTGTAGATGGGATTCAAGACAGTTTTTTGGGGAAAGACTTTGATCTCTGAAATCTAAGTTCAGTGCAAAAACTTGGTAATTGTTTCGAGTTGCAAACTGAAAAGATAGTAACATTGTCTATTCAAGAGAATGTCCCCCACCTCAACGCAGAGTAGGGAAGTTGACCTAAAATTCTGATCTTGAAGCTCAGGGAAGGGAAATACAGAGCTGGGACTATAAACAGTGTGTGCAGTCAGCGATTGCTTTGCTAACTAAAATCAGCATAGAGGAAAGTGCAGAAATAAAGGGGAACTTAAGTTAAAAACATTTCTCCAAGTACTAATTGCATAAACAGTATAACTGCTAATATGTAGTTTTAGTGTTCAATGGTTTAAACTATTAATAGTTTCCTTAGAAATTCCTGCTTGGACTTCTTTACAGGGCTTAATCTTAATTAATTGGAAAGAATTAAAAAAAGCTCTGCACGACTTAAGTTCTTGGTTAAAACAGCTTTTTAAAAACACCAATCTAATCAGTGGATTGATAAAAGATAAACTAATATTAATTGTGACACCAGGATATTACCAGTGGAAATATGATCACCAAAAGTCATCCTACTGATAAGAAAAATGTTTCATATAATTAAAAGCTGCTCAAAGAATTTATTTGGCATCTTTCTCCTGCATTTTTTCTTCTACTGTACATATCTCATTGAAATTTGGTAGGAGAAACCTAAATGCTGAGTCTTATGTAGTAGTTTTGAAGTCTTTGTAGTTAAATTTGGAACATGTAATATGTAGAAAACTGTATCTGAAGAAGGTGGTAATGTGGATTAAGTTCAGGAGACTTTAAAGGTGACTCCTGTTCTTCTTAAAAATGATTGAAATTTCATACATGTATTTTATTTCCCCAATTGTTAGTTATTCAGTATCCTCATTTGTACTAAGTTTCCTTACAGTTAATTGTGAAATGTTGATTTAGGATCATGCATCTCTTAATTTTGATTCATATTTTGAGGGCTCTTACTTTATATGAGTAAAGCGTAGTGAGAGACTGAGCACTTCCTGCTCAAAGCTGTGTGAGCTCCAGGTTCTAAATCATCCAGAAATGGGTAGAGAAGTGACCAGGTAGGAAGGATTGATGGCAGGCAAAGATGCAGTGTCATCTAGCAGTTAAACCTTCTCCCCACGCATGTCCCTAAAAGAGTTATTAAGTTAGTTTCAGAATGAGGAATCACTTGCTTTATGCTTGCCCTTGTACTGACTGAGACAAAGGTTGTGGGACAGGGATACCCACAGGGTGCCATTGCTGTGCATGCACAGGGAGGCAGAGCTAAGGTTGCAGGGTGTCTGCACACCCATTTCCTCACATTCCCGTGCTTGGTTTCACAATCTGAGTGACTCTTGTGTGGGTTTTGAACCAATTTTCTTCGCCACTGGGGAAACCGAGCCCTGCCTGCGAGGGTAGTACGGCTGCCCTCCACGACACAAGTCATCACTAGCATTATTATTTTGGCCCAAGGCCTGCCCTAGGGAGAGAAGTTCTGGGTTTGTGTTAGGAGAATGAGATGGGTGGTCTGAGAGTTATGAGGAGACAGCACAGCCTGGCCCAAGAACAGCAGGGATGAGGTGCTAGGGCCAGAAAGTCTGGACTCTTCCTTCTCCTCCTCCTCCTGTGGCAGCTGAGCTCACTGGAAAGCCATCAGGGGATCCTCTCTGCCGGCTCTTAGAAGCCTTGCCTCAGTACTGGCTGATGGTGTTGGCCAGCTGTATGGAGGAAGCAAGGGAAACAAACAGCAGCTTCTCCAAAGGTGCTCTCCTGTGCGTAGTAATTCAGGGTTGCTGTTGTTTTTGCCAGGAGTAGACTCTGAGCACTGTTTCACTGAAAGTGCAAAAGTTTACCTCTTCTTGGAGAGAAAAGAGAGGTGTGGGGTTTTTGTTTTGTGTTCATAATGCCAGTTATGCTATATAACACTCAATGAGAGGCAGAGATGATTAGCAGTTTATATTTGAGCTATCATGACAGCTGAAATGTATTTTGCAGCATTCTACTAAAGGCTGTGTTACACTGGCATATCCTTAGCTGTGACAATGCTGCTCTGGGCCACTATTGCCAAGTGCCTGATACATCGCAGAACGATGGCAAAGCTGTGACATACATGAGAATGAAGAGTGGGGTGAGTCTGTAACACTCCCGTACTCTGAAATAACTTCTACTTTATCAGTTGGTGATGAACTTTTTATGATCCAAGGTGTGTCATACTAATTTTAAATATTAAAGGTGCATCAACTCTTTTATTACAGTGCCTTCCTCCTTACTTTCAGGAATTACCAGGTAACTGCAGAGCAAACTCTTAAGATTTAATGAAATGCCATGAGCCTCTGTGCTTTCTCGAGATAACATGTCATGGATTGAAATGGAGGAATCTAAAAGCTATAATATGTATCGATATGACATGTCTTGTCAGTGCACTATCTGATGCCATGGCAGGGTTACCTCATTGCACATTACACCACTTGGTCTTTCAAAATCATCAGTTTTTGTGGGATTGCATACCTTGGTGCTGTTGATATGCACATGTTTGGAATTAGGCAGCATTACCATGTTGAATCAATAGTTTATCCTGGCAACTTAAAGGCACTGAATGAATCACAGTAGAAGGCATGCTAGTAGGCAGAACATTGCCCCTCCCTCAGGAAAAAACCCAAAGTGTCTACACCCAGAAGTAAATCTTCAGAAAAATCCAATAAAATGCTTGCCCTGCATCTCTCATTCTGCTTCTAAACCAACAGCTGTGTTTAGATAAATATGTTTGGTATTGGTTAACCTGTGTTTGGTTTTCCATTCAAGACATTCAGAAAATATTGCAAAATACCAGCTATAGTTCAGAGAGAAAATTGGTTTTTTTGGGAATGTTCACCAACAACAGAAAGCACCCCAGGGAAGCTTGCACATGTACTTTTTTTTTTTTTTTTTTTTAATATTCCCTTGCAGCAATATGAAAAAGTCAGATTGTTTCTTCCTGCCCTAACCAGCCAGTCTTGCCACCTGAGGATTTCTGGGCTTGGGCACAGGTGCAGCTCCCAAGGAGCAGAGAAGTAGCAGTGCCATTGTTTTCAGTCTGATGCTCCTCAGGTTCCTCTCCTGTTCTCTTTCTCTGCATTTTTGTGGAGGAGGCTGCATCTATGTTTACCTAATGTCTTCCTTCTCTTTTCCAATGCTGGCCAAGGCCGTGGAAAAGGGCTTGTTGCTGTCACAGTGGTGTGGAAGAAATAGGGAAGTGTCAGGGTGCAATTGCACTGTGCTGTGACTTGGCTTTTTGGTGAAGTGAGATCAGCTCTGGTGGGTGCCAGCTGCCAGCACTGTTCACAGAGACACTGTAGGCCTCAAGTGTGTGACTGCGCAAGAAGTTTTCCTGTGCAGATAATCAAGGTACAGATTGCCAAGTCTTGCCTTATCACCACACTCATCTCTAGTGTCATCCCCTCCCAACTTTTGTAGCCTTTTGAAGAAAATGCAGCAAAATTATTTTCCAGCTGATGTGCATAATAACATTTATTAGTGCTTCCCTGTCTGCTTTTCCTGTAATTATAATGCACTATTATTCCAGGAACCAGGATTGTGAACTAGTACTTCAGGAGATGACTTTGATTTCAGAAAGAGAAGGACAGGAAAGGTGTCAGACGTATTGTTGAGCTGCATGTAGGTTCAAGCTCCTTTTCCTTGTATTTCAGTCAGAAAACATCTTTACATTTGAGAGGAGCAGATTATTGCCATAATTTGCACCACAGATTTTTATTATGGGTTTTTTTTTTTTTTAAAGCAAAAGCTGGAACAGTTAGATCAAACTAACAGAACTTCTTTCAAAATAAACGAACAAGAAAACCTTTGCTCCTTCAGTACCAGGTTTCAATTGAAATAAATGTTAACAGCGAAGTTCAGTAATTCTTTGGCAAGAGGATGTTGGTCTAGTTCTAACTTAAGAGGCAGGAAAATTCTGTAGCAGAAGACCAGTTTTTGTGACAGTAAGTTATCAAGTCTGTGGTGGTGGTTATGCTTTCTCTACCCAGAATTATGAAATTCCAGAAAAACAGATTTACTCAGGTCTTCTAGCTCAGTTTCACAGCAGAATGGGATATATTAAAACCCTTTTTAATTTTTGACAATCCAATGGGCTTCTTGTAGGTCACACTTCCTGCATATTTTATCTTTAAATTTGCAAATGTAATTAGTGATTAGGTTTCTTGATACATTCACAGAAACGCTGATTTCACATAGTTGAGTGTGGTCAAACTTGTGCTTTCTCATTGTATCTTTATCTTACTGCCTTTATCAGGTACTCATTAATGAGTGAAGGATCAAAAGGTGGGACGGTGGCCAAGAAGCAATGGAGAATAAAAGTTTAGAAGGTTCCCCATCAGACCTAAAGTTAGTGGCTCACCCGAGAGCAAAGAGTAAAGTGTGGAAGTACTTTGGGTTTGATACCAATGCAGAAGGATGCATATTACAGTGGAAGAAGATCTACTGCCGTATTTGCATGGCACAGATTGCCTATTCAGGAAACACGTCCAACCTTTCCTACCACCTTGAGAAAAATCACCCCGATGAATTCTGTGAGTTTGTGAAAAGTAACACTGAGCAAATGAGGGAAGCCTTTGCCACAGCATTTTCAAAAATCAAGCCGGAGTCATCACAGCAGGTTGTTCAAGATAGCCTCATCATGAAGACCTACCAGAACTACGAAAACAAAAAACATCAGGAACTGACATCTGCAGTCATCAGCTTAATTTGCGAGGGCATGTATCCAGCCTCCATCGTTGATGAACCTACCTTCAAGGCCCTCTTGAGAACAGCAGACCCCAGGTATGAACTTCCGAGCCGGAAGTACTTCTGTACAAAAGCGATTCCTGAAAAGTACAGTGCTATTAGAGAAATTGTGCTGAAAGAGCTCACTGAGGTTCTGTGGTGTGGCATATCCACGGACATGTGGAGGAGCGAAAACCAGAACAGGTCATATGTAACCGTGGCAGTTCACTTTCTCAGCAGCAGTCCTGCCAACTGCCTGGCTGTGAACTCACGGTGTTTGAAAACATTCGAAGTACCAGAGGATAACACTGCAGAGACCATTACACGAGTTCTTTATGAAACATTCATTGAGTGGGGGATCAATACAAAAGTCTTTGGTGCTACAACAGATTACAGTAAAGACATTGTGAAAGCTTGCTCTCTCCTAGATATTCCCGTACAGATGCCTTGTTTGGGGCACACTTTTAATGCAGGAATACAACAAGCTTTTCAGCTCCCCAAACTCTGCAACCTTCTTGCCAGGTGCCGAAAGCTAGTAGAGTATTTTCAGCAGTCTACGGTCGCAATGTACATGCTGAGCGAAAAGCAGAAGCAGCAGAATATTCTCCACTGCATGCTGGTAAGTGACCGTGTTTCCTGGTGGGGAAGCACGCTCGCTATGCTGCAGCGCCTCAAGGAGCAGCAGTTTGTCATTGCGGCTGTTCTCGTGGAGGACAGCAACAACCACCACCTCATGCTGGAATCCAGTGAGTGGAATACAATCGAAGGGCTGGTGGAGCTGCTCCAGCCTTTCAAGCAGGTTGCAGAGATGATGTCTGCTTCAAAGTACCCGACGATAAGTATGGTGAAGCCACTTCTCCACATGCTTCTGAATACTACTCTGAACATCAAAGAGAACGATTTGAAAGAAATCAGCATGGCAAAGGAGGTGATTGCTAAAGAGTTGTCAACCACCTACCAGCACACACCTGAGATAGACATGTTTCTCAATGTTGCAACTTTCTTGGATCCCCGCTACAAGAAACTGCCTTTTCTTTCAGCCTTTGAAAGGCAGCAGGTGGAAAACAGAGTGGTGGAAGAAGCAAAAAGCCTGCTGGAGAAAGTAAAAGAAAATAGCTTTAGAGCTGAAGAGAAATTCTTCACTGTTTCAGAAGAGCCCCCTATGAAAAAAATCATCATCTCCTCTACTCCTCCTCCTACCAGTGTCATCAACAACATGCTTGCAGAGATCTTTTGCCAGACGGGAGGCGTGGAAGACCAGGAGGAATGGCATGCTCAAATCGTTGAGGAGTTGAGCAACTTCAAGTCACAAAAGGTCCTCGGTTTGAATGAGGACCCATTGAAGTGGTGGTCTGACAGACTAGCGCTGTTTCCAGTTTTACCAAAGGTTCTTCAAAAATACTGGTGTATTCTGGCCACAAGGGTCTTCCCTGAACGCCTTTTTGGTTCTTCTGCTAATGTTGTGAGTGCAAAGAGAAACCGGTTAGCCCCGGCTCATGTGGATGAGCAGATCTTTTTGTATGAAAACAGTCGGAATGGGTCTGAGGCAGAACCGGAGGACGAAGACGAAGGAGAGTGGGGTTTGGAACAGGAACAGATTTTTAATTTAAATGACTCGGTAAACATAAACAATAATTTCTTTAATATTCGAGACAGTGGGTTTGTTTAACAGGACTGCTGCGGTACATTTAATAACAAAGAGAACAGGTATTTGTCTTAAGTTACCAAAAATTCTTCTGTTTTGTGCTATGAATGCTGTAAATATTGAACAGTTGTAACAAACTTGATTTAGCTTCCATTGTCTGTGTTTTTCCCACTGTCTTAAAACATGAATGACTTGTGATTAAACAGCACTGAAATGAATGAGGAAATAAATTCTACAAAGACCGTGGTTTCTGACTGTGGCCCAGATTTCAGAAAGCACTTATCCATGTGCTTCCTATCCACTTGTTTCAGTGGGAGACAAACACATGCTTATGTGCTTTCTATCATAAAATTATTTTCCTGAGTTAGGACCTTGAGGAAATTTTTAAAATTTATGCCTCCATTTGTAAATCCTGTGTGACTCAGGATGCTAGCTTTAAATTTTGGATTTTAAAATGTTTTTAAAATCCATAAATCTGAGCAGTGAATATTTTTAGAATATATTGTTGCTATGGAATGAAAAAAGATCTTGAGCCTGATTTTCACTACCTCATGTCTTAGGTCTGCTCTATGCTAGAAAAGTTCAGCTGGGATAATTCTGTTGGTTAGGGGACTGATGTGTTATTATTTTAACTGATACTGTGCTGGCATAGGCTGTAGTTTGGGTGCATTTATACCAGGATAATTTATTTTCCTTTCCAGTGCGGTGTAAACGATACAAACACTTTTAAACTGGTATTGCTGTGTCCACATTAGTCCAGTTTTACCATTTAACTGCAGCTAAATGGCAAAATTGGTTTTTTGTTTGTTTTGCTTTGTGTCTAAGCAAGCCCTGATTGTAGTCTCTTGTGCTTTTGCAAAGTGGTAACCAAGTGTGGGGTCGAGGCAGTGTTGTGTTACCTTCACCTTGGGCCGATGCCGTGGCTGATGCCACATGGTGTGTAGCAGGCAAGGCATCAGCCCTTTGGTAAGGGAGGGAGGGAGAGAGGGATGGAGAGGGCAGGGAGATGTCTACAGGCCACAGGTCTAACAGTTTGTCTGTGTTATAAAATCCTTAACATCTTCATTTAATGGGGACTTTGCCCAGGGTAGCTAGAAAATTTTGTTGGCAAGAAAAGCAAAATAAAAAGCTTTAATATTATGTAAATATATTTAAAAGAAGGGGACCCCTCCATTTCCTCACATGTATTTAGTGAGTCTTTAAAATTGTTTTTTATTCCATTAGCACTTAAAAACTTTTTTCTCATCTCTTTTTGATTCAGTTTGGAGAGTGAACTTTAGTCCCATCCAGTCTAATGTTTGAGTACTGTTTCCGATTAGTTGTGTGTTGTAACTGCTCCCTTTGTGTCTCTAAGCATAAGTGTTTTAATCCCTTTTGAGAACTTGACAAACACGAAAAAAGAAAGGAAACCAACCTGAGACCCCCCCCTCAATCTCTTTTGAAATACTGCAGGTCATAAACATGATTAGAGTTTACCCTAGACACAGAGTAGGATGCACCAGGTTTTTTCTCTGAGGTGCAGTGGAGGAGTCTTGGCATTTTCCGGTTACAATCGAGGTTTGCTTGGGATTTTATTTCTGTTACTGGTGTCTCACCACCCCCACCCCCCCGGTGTAAGTCTACAACTATGTTAAACAATATCTGTCTGTTACTGTTCTGGAGGAAGAAAGCTGGGGTTTTTTCATCACAGTGGCACCCATGGACATTGGGTTGTAAAAAAGGCACAGACAGCAGGAACATACAAAAATGAGAATGGCAATGGAATTGAATCTATTGCCAAATTTTGTTTATGGTTTGGTTTAATAGTTTTTGGAAGTTTGAGGCCTCTGTGTTCTTTGTAGGTGGCGGGAACAGGTGGGTGAGTGAGGAGGGAGGACAGAAGTTAGGCTGAAGGAACAGGAAGCAAGTAATCGCAAACTACATAAACAAAAATGTTTAAGCCTGGGAAAAATGCTGTTAGCAGGTGGTGCGGTCTGTGTTTGGCTGTTAGTAAGCCTGGGGTTTTTCTTTCCAGCCCCCTGAAAACTGATTTGCGCTTGTACAAAGTACACGCACCGTGCATCCTGTTGCATGTTGCTCCTCTCCACATCCACTGAAGAGGTGTATGTGATTGCCCAAGGTGCAAAACGCAGAATCCCGCGGGTGCGTAAGCTATCTGTGTGGGCAACAAAGTCAAGTTACAAAAGGGAGTGAGATACCTGAGCTCCTGTGACACCCCAGCAATCTGCCAGGAAGACCTCTTGGTTTTTATGGCCATCGCTTGCAGCAGCTGTTACCACCACTGCAAGCCCTCCCTCCAGGAGCTGCACAAATGCTGGTGCAAAGTGTGTGGATCTTGTCTTAGATGAGCATAATGTAAAGCTGTGTCCTCACAACCAAGGCAAAGCCCAGAGCACCGCTCCCCTGGTCCGCACTTGGCCTTCCCCTGTTGGCAGCATTGTATTCATCTTCATCCTCCTAGGGCTGAACAAAACCAGTGATGCTTACAAGCAGTTTTACCGAGATCAGTGCAATGCACTACTCTCTTCCTTCCAGCTTCTTTTTATTTTTTGGTATCCAAAATAAAATTGTAGTCGGTTCCATTGATGTGTCTCAACATTCTTTTAAAAAAAGGAGAAGAAAAAGAAAAAAAAAGGAGCAAAACCACTGTTAGTCTTACCCATTGTCTGTGAGATTTTTATTTAATGTTCTAAGCCTGGAATATTGTTAAATAAACCAGAAAAATAAGTTAGTTACTAGATTATTTGTCTGATGTGTGGTCATATCTGCAGCACTTTATGACTTTGAACTCTTCCGCAACAGGGGGAGGTTGTATTCTGAGGATTTAAAGCTATGCATTTATTTTCCTTTTGATCCTGTAAGTTATTTTTTAAAAATGCTGTATAAATCTTTTGGATTAAAAAAAATGAGGATGAAAAATGTTGGAAGTTTAGATGATTTCTGTTGCTTAAATACGTGTGGTGTTTTTCATTTATTGACAAGATTTTCTGTTGTTTAGTTGGGTGGAGAAGGAAAATTGCAGAGCTGTTTTAAATATTGCTACAACTTGAGTTAACCCTGATGTTACTGCCAAGGGTGGGCCCAGAACACATTTCCTGATAATGCTACTAAGTCAACTTTATGTTTGTGTTTCTTGACAGCTATGTTGAATCCACAGCCTAACCTTTCCTTTTCTCTTCAGTACGGCTGAGACATCTTTTTGAAGGGGCAATAGAGGAACGAACTGCAGCTTTTGAGTGTTTTCATGCTGAAAAAGTGAATTTTTGAACAGGTTCTCAAAGTACATACTCTGTGTCAAAAGAAGAATAGCCCTTTGTCACCAACTAGATGTTGGAAATTCAGGGTTAAAAGTCGGTGGGCTAGCTGAGGTTTCTTGGGGTAACAATTTAACTAAAGGGTGTTTTGTGTTTCTGACCAACCTTTGTACGCATTTCGCCTCCCTATGCCATCAGGGATTATGTGAAGACAAAGAGAAAAGCCTGAAGTTGAAAAGGTGAATTTTTCCAGCAAACAATGTCTGAAATGCTTTGGTTTAAATGAGGGCAATAAAGTTTTGTATTATTTATGGAAAGGGTGTATTGTTTTAAGTTTCTATTGCAGCAGTCTCTTAGATTATTTTCAAGCGTTTTCTTTAACCAATGTCATGGTGTCCAATTAGCTTTACAGGAGCTTTTGTAAGCAGGCAGGAATATTAAAAGCAAAAGAAACACAAATTGATTATTTTTAATATTTTATAGGACTTCTGAAAACTTTAAAAGTGATGTGTAGTTCTTGATTTTTGTCCTTTTTGTGTGACAGCTTAAAAAGAAGGGGCTGCGTGAGGACATCATTTCTGAAGGAGGGGAAGTGCATGGCTATGAACACAGAAGTAGTGTATTTTACATATTCCATGACAGCTGGGTAAAGGAAACTTTATGTTGGAAAAATTACATTTTAATCTCTGCACACCATACTCCTTTTGGTAGTCTCCATTTCTGAGTGTCCTTCTGAAGATCTGGTGATGCTGGTTCTGGTGGTGTTACCTAGTCTAGACTGTCTTTTTATCTCCACTGATAGGACTTTCCTGGTCTCTTAAGTTTTGTGGCTTTTTTTTTTTTTTGCTTTGGACCAGACTGTATGGTCTGTCTTGCCATATCTCCTCCAAATTAATTTCTGCTAAATTCAAAACATTTTTAGGGGACATAGGGAAATTGTGGAAATTGGTTTTGTGTTTTTAGTAACATTATTTGGTGCTGTAGAGAGAACTTAAAGATACAGCTTAATTTTATGTTTGCCTTAAGAGCACATCAGTAAAGCATGTCTTAATGATATTATTTAAACTGATTTCAAAACATCTCGCAGTTTATGATGCTACCATTTTTGCATACAAAAGAATTCCCTTTATTTATTGAAATTATTGAAAAATAAAAATCAATTGAATTGATTTTTACTGCTCTTGCAGTCCCTTTCATTTTAACCCAATCCTGAAGTTGGGTTAAAATGCCCCAAGTTGAATTGAATTTAGCATTAAAAAAATGGAAAAAAAGAAAAACAAACCACTGTCTTTGAGCTCACCTTGTGTTTTAAAAACACAATTTGGTTTAGATCTTTTTAAAAATTCAAAGGCTGTTGCAGCAACTAATTTCAAATGAGAACTTGGAATTGTTAAAATACTAAGATTTTTGAGCATTTCTGTTGACATTTCCACACTGAGTGGTATTGATTTCTC
The DNA here is from genome assembly GCF_009650955.1 of Corvus moneduloides. Lineage (NCBI taxonomy): Eukaryota > Metazoa > Chordata > Aves > Passeriformes > Corvidae > Corvus > Corvus moneduloides. Next base: position 87,157,868 of record NC_045477.1, read on the forward strand.
TTGCTTCCAGAAGATCACAAAAGTGATGCTGCCATCTGCAGTGCTTTGAAATGATGATCAGATGTATTTTTTTTCAGAGGTTTTGAAAAGATGCAGCACCAGGTGCTGCACTGGTGTTGTGGTTTCCTTGCATCACAATTAGTATTTACTTCCAGTTACTTGAGTTTACCAAATCCTCTGTCCTGTCCTCTCTCTGGTCCTGCCTGAGCAGAATGCCATGTGGGAGCAGTAGGGAGGAGAACTCCAGCTTCTTCTCTTATAGAGAGACTTCTTGGAGAGCAGATAAAATTCAGTTTAAAATGAGTTTAAACTACGTTCTTATTCCACTCTGCTGGGGCTACAGCACCTGTGCCATGGTGTGAAAAGGCAGAGCCAATGATTCCTCTCCCCACAGTGATGTGCACTGGAACACATGGCTCAACTGGACCAAAATTGCCTATGTAAGGGGAATATGCTGAGGAATTGAGCTCAGCACAGCTAGGAAGCTACACTCAGAGTCAAAGGCATAATAAGCATGTCAGGGTAGAAACAGTATCTGTGCTGGTCTCCTTAGATGGTGGTTTAAGGCACCATAAAAAGATACTGGTTTGTGGTCCAGGCCAAAGCTGTGCCTGGGAAATTTTGTGATTATTCAAATAGTTACGTGTTTAATACTTACACAGAAAAGAGTGTTCTGTGACATTTAAATAAATATTTTATATAGACAGTAAAGCTACATTTCCTATTTGGTAGATATTTTGGTGGTAACATTTAGAGTGGTTTTCCTGGAGTAAATGTCATGGTCAGAGGTACACCAAGATTCAGCTATCAGAAGCAGTAGGGCAGTCCTGTTTGTAAGTATAACCGAGACAGGAGGGAATACTTTCATTTGAAATAAGTGAGAAATGTTGTCTTTATTTTAACACTTTTAGGTAGAAGACTAATTAAAATGCATCCGTAAATGTTTGTGATAGCCTAATAATTCAGATATATCTGTAGAGAATTAATCCCTTTGTTTTACTTAGTTCACTGAAAATATGACTGTATTTGTCCATAGCTGCATGTGCATGATGTCATGTTCAACAGTGCTTCCCCAAACAATGCAGAGTAAGGTTATTTTTAAAAAGGCAGTTTCTTTGATTACATGCAATCTTCTGTCTGTTCGTTGTCCCCAAATACTTGCAGTTAGGATAGAAATATTAGTTTTTTATTTCTCCAATGGATAGTGCTTTGCTTTTAAATTTGAGACATTTTGTATATCACTGTGTCTTTACAGACACTGAAATTGAAAGGGTTTAATTCTCCTTTTTTTGTTTTTGCTTTTTTTGTTTGCTTTTTTTCTCATGAGTCATCAGTGAGGTTTACAGTGATAGGAATTTGCAGTCATAACAAGGAAGATGTCAAGTCAGCATCAGGAGAGTTCATGCCAGAAACATCCCGTCCCATGTGAATGCTGTGCTCCAAGGGAAACCTTCATCTTCTCAAACATGACCTTCTGATGTGTGTGTGAGAGAAAAATAAAGTGCTTTTGCAAGCAATGCACTGTTCTGTTTTATGGGTGATGGTGCAGTTTGGTGTGAGTTTGTGCTCTGGGATGCACTTAGTGGTTTGGCACCAAATAAAAGTTTCTTGAGCACACAGCAGAACTTACATGAACAGATTACAATTAAATGTGAAAAATATGATTGCTTTACTTATGGGAACAGACAGGAAGTGGGTCCATTGAGGGAAAATACTGAAATTTTATCAGGAGTCTGCAATTCCTGTCCGAGATCCTGATAGCATTTAAAAAATGCTAAATGACTAACCTTCCTGTAGTCTGACATTTCAGAACTCTGTAAAACGGTTGTTTTACACACTTCTTGTGTTCAGATGCTGCTGGCAATGAGCTCTGTTAGCTTTGAAAAACTCTTGCGCTCCCAAATGGCCAGGGAGGAGTTTTCATTATCGAGATATTGGAGAAGAAGGGAGATTGAAGATCTTACTGTGACCTATCCTCTAGCCTGTGGGAGCCTGGGCTGAAGGGACTGTTTCTGGATGGTATTTTAACACGTTGTTCTACATAGATAAATCTTCACGTGCAGTCCAAGAACTTGCCACTGATTGTAAATCTGGCTGGTTCCAAGGGAGCGAGTGCTGGTGAGAGAGCCACTCTTGTGGATGAGTGGAGCCACCTGTGTGCAGCATGTATCCCCTCTATCCTTCATTCTAAGCCCCACTTTATTTCCTGTGCAGGCAGTAAGTACGTTGGTGCTGCTCTTCGCTGTGTTATTTGCTGTGTGCCTCTTGTATTCCAAGTGTAAGAATAGGAGAACGTGACCTGTGCGTTTTCAAGCCTTGGTGAAGGTAGGCAGAAGTTCACCTGCAGTGTTCATGGTTTGCTGCCTGGTTTGCATGAGCAGTGGGTTAAGGATAATAACAGTGTTATTTACCCCGTGGTGCTGGGAATGCGGGACTGGCACTGCTGCTCGGAGATTCTTGCGTACCTGCTGAGAGAAATGAAGTGAGAAAAGCACAGCCTTGAGCTGTTGTATCTAAAGGTATGACTCAACACCCAAGTGGGCCTGAAGTGCTTGCATGAACTAGTTCTGCTGTAGTCTTGCAGACAATCCACCTTGTTCATGCCCTGCCCACTGCCCCTTCATAAAAGTTCACAAAGATTTCACAGTTCTTTTTGGACAGATAAATTCAGAGATAATACATGAAACTATTTGTCAGTTGTTAAGATTGCATACACTTTTTGTGCCTTTTTTGGCAAAGCATGCTAGAGCTGATGGGAGATAAAGTTCTTATTTTATCCCAGAGACAGCTCTTCCTGCAGTGAGGGGATCAGCTCAGTCCGCAAAGTTGATTTGTTGGCTGCACTTCTGCCTTTTCTCTAGGCTGTTTAGGAAAGTTGCTGTGCTCCACAGAGGCAAAAACAGATTCCTCCAGAATGTTTTCCCTGTGTTTTTGTGTTGCTGGGGCTGCTTTCTGGTCTGCACATGCCTGAAGGAAGGGGTTGGGCCAGGCTTTTTGCCCTGATTCTGCTTCTTCCCTGGGCCGGTTGGCCACCTCAAGAAGAAGATTGTGCAGAAGGTGACACTCCCGGGTGATAAGTTTGCAAACACCAGGACTACAAAATGATTAATTCATTTTATATTTATATTTAGGCTAAGATTAAAATGATACAAAATGTGGCCTAAAAAAAGTGTCTGCAGAGCCCATGCACTAACTCTTCGACTTAGGTATCCAAATAAGATTTAGAGACCTTAACTCCAAAAGCAATCAATCCATTTTGCATGCTGTGTCTTCAGACCCTCTAAAAATGCTGGCATCACAAGCGTGTCTCTTTTAATATCTTTTAAATAATGGTATTTTGGGTAGACTGTGTATGAAATGCAAACCACTTTTTATTTTTTGTGTGTCCATTTTGTCTTCCATTGTGCTTCAAAGGTTAGTAGCCACAGAATTATTCTGTCTAAAAGCTATTGGAACACTTCAGGTACAAAATGTAGGTGAGCTTCAGAAGTAAGAAGTATTCTCTCCCATAAGCTGGAAGGCTTAATTATTCTGTTGTCAAAAGAGGCAATTGTAACTGCATTTTACCAAAATATGTGAGAATGTGAAGGGTAATATTTACATTTTTTCGGTAAAATTCTGAGTAGAAGGCTTAAATGTAAGCACCTCACTTTGTGCCCTTACGTGCATCATAGCAATATGGAACAAGACCTGTGGTATTTTAGTGAGGGTGCAAATGAAAGAACAACCCTCTTTTACTTAGTCATTATTCTGCTTGTGAGGATGTTTCAGTTTTGATGATTTAGTCGTAACAAGAATAAAATCAACAGTTTCAGCAGATGTGAATGAGCATTTCTATTGCATGGTCCTTCCTTCCTCGATAAACAGGAACTTATGCTCCTTTGTTAATGTAGAACAAAGGAAAGGAGGCAAATGGGGGTACAATATTGTAGGTGGAAGGTTGGGCGTTTGCTTTGTGCTCATGCAGCTGAAGCAGTGATGGATTTCAGAGCCAGGTGATGGACTCTGTTAATGCATTTGAGTCTAAAGATGGGCAGAAGGTATCTTTGCAAAGGACATATGGTCTTCGTCTACAAGACTGCGCTATGCCAAACAAAGGCTGGTTGTGCAAATTCGAACTTCTGCCATCTCCTAATCTCTGCGGTTTTGGGGCTGTTTGGCCTAAAATCTTCTTGTTTAGGTGATAGAGCTAGTTCTGTTAGCTTTAGCATCTTGCTGCTAATGATGAGATACTGCAACTTATGAAAATGAGCTAGAAAATGTAATTGTTCCTTTATTCCACTCAGCCACACTTCAGCTGGAGGCACTGGAGGTTATAGAAGACTCAGGTGAGGAATGTAAGAGCTTTACCGACAGGGCAGTTGGGTGGATGAAGGTCTTGAGTCATGCAGGACCTTGTGTGGGCTCCACCATGAGATTGCCTGTGTAGGACAAGTTGCATAACCAGAAGTCTCATTTGGTTTAGATGTGAGTGCTGAAGCAGCCTCATAACATTTTGCAAGGCCAGAAGGCAGGTGGAAGTATTCACAGACCCCATGAGTTGTTTTTAGAGATATTTTTGTAGTAGATAAGTAATAAGTCAGTTTTCTTAGACCATGAAAATACTGTCCCATCACAAATGATTTACTTGGGGGCTCCCTTGCACAGTGCTGGAGTAGTGTTGAAGTTCCATGGACACTGATGTGTGATTCTCAATTCAAGTCAGCTGTGGTATAAGGTTTTAATGCATTGAACAAATGCATTCTTAGGAAATACTTCGATATCTGTGTCACTAAGGTTACGTGCCTTGCCTTACAGACAGGACAAGGTTCCAGATTTGTGCAGTTAAGAGTAAAAATGTTAAATATCCACACACACATGCAGTCCTCTCTTGCTGTTTGCAGAAACTGTCTCCTGCCAGTTTCAAGCTTTCTATCCTCGAAGTTTCTAAATTACAGATGTCATTAAAGACAGTGATTTTGGGTTTGTGGCTTTATCATACTGTGTGAATTACTGCATTAAAGTTGCAGATGTGGTGGATATAGCAAGATTCAAATGGGCATATTACCAGCAAGGAAAAAGAAATATTTGAGAGCTGCAGTTCCCAAAGCAGATAATCAAAAAGGTGGGGAAGTTCTGCTTCACATGAGGATTGCTTTTAAGAAAAAGAAAATAACATATTTTTGTAATAAAATGATGACATTTATTTTCATTACATTGTATTTGTGCTCTGCTAGAAGAGCTTTGATACTTCACAGAACATTCATTGGGCAAGAAAATGACATTCCCCATCCTACTCATAACATCCTCTGAGTTGTGTAAAGCTGAGTTAGAGTGCCTGGCTCTGATACACTTCTGCTTTTGGTTGTGTGCCTGTTTTCTGCCAGAGTATGATTTCTGGGACATGGACATTTTGCCATCTGAGGGAATGCCTAGCCATGATTGCTAACATTGCTCAGTACTTTAAATTAGCCTGTAGAGGGAAAAAAAAAAAAAAGGAAAATTGGACCAAAAAAATGTGCTGAACTTGTTTCTGAAAGACGACCTCAAGGGAATAGCTAAAACCTTTCTTTTTTTTCTTGTTGGCACACAGGTAACACTGGTAACATGGTTGATATAACTGAACACCCTTTTGACTCTCTGAGCAAAGAGTCATCCTGGTAAGCTCTGCACCGAGTTACCCTCTGGTGTGAACTTCACAGGTGTGAGGAAACCAAGTCACGCCAATTCAAAGCAAAGCTCTGCTGCCTCCTGACCTTGCATCTCACACTGGTGTTTCTCTTGTGTACAAACCAGGGACTGAAGTTAATGAACCTTATGAGTGTTCAATGCGTTCGGGATTAAGTTTTTAATCTGTTATGCTGCGCGCAAGGGTTTGATTACCAGCTCCGGCTGCGCAGGTGTGATGTGCTGCGGCAGGAGGCAGGGGATGCTCCGTGTTAGCCATTTGTACCGAAACTGCTGGTTAGGGCCCGAAGGCTGTGTTCTTTACAAAGCCAGCCCAGAAGATGTACTCTGTTCTAGGAAGGCTATTTTTAAAACAGAAACAGATAGTTCTGTATAACAGTGTTTTTTAACAAGCATGTCAACCAGTCCTGACTAAGGAAATTACAGATGAGTTGGCATCAGACCTCATTCTTTAAAAAAAGTTCAGTAGTACCACTGCAAATGTCTTACGAAGTCTGCAACAATCTAAGAATTGCACAGAATGAAAAGTCAGTAAACAAAACATTACTGGCACTATATTTTCTGCAGACCAGGACTGACGCAGTGATGACCTTGTAATTTTTTTACTGAATGTATCCCAGTGACAAGGGTGCCTGCCGAGCAGTAACTGTTGTTTTTCTGGCAATTGAATATAACCTCAGTAACTGGAAATTGAACATTTGTGCTATGAAATGCTTCTTCTAGCTGAGGTACAAGGACTTCTTGGACCTGTTTTTCCGAAATAACATCTTTTTAATGAATAAAGTCATCCAGTTGAATACAGATATCAGCTAGTCTGCCTGCTGGAGTGTTTTCATGGTAATTAATACCACCACCTTTATATGCCAGTCTTACTTGTGCATTCCTAACTGGAATCGCTGCATTGCATGGCATATAATTTCAACATTAAATAGTCTGCTGAAAATTAGTAGGAAAAAGGTCAAGAAATGCAAAATCCGTGTTCTCTCAATGATGCTGTACTTCCTAATTATATGATACAGATATTTGAAGAACAACTAATTTGAGTCAGAAGCAAGTGTCAAGAGCTGCAAATGCTGCCATTCGTAGTGCCTACTAGGTGCTAGCAGAGTTCCTTGCACTTGGTTGTAGGCATGAGTTCTTCCTGTGGCTTCTCATGGGTTGCTTTTTTGGAGTCAACTATTAAAGACATTGTGTGTAGTCATCCAGCACTCCAAAGAGGAAAGGGATATTTGAAGAAAGAGGGTGTAAACAATACAGGTGGGTGATGTTGAGGCCTGGACTTCAGTTTGAGCATAACCCTGTTAGGGTTGTACTACAGTAGCATTTGGACTTGTTAATGCACTAATATAATGACCTTTTTTGGGATTTTTGCTATTAATTGTATCTTCTATCCATCTCTTTCACATCAATTTTCAGAGTGTTTTTTTTTTTCTCAGTATTTACACATTGCTACTAGTCATAAAGTATTCTAGTGAGGCACAAGTGAAAACCGTGATTTTTTACCGGTCATCTAATCCAATTATCAAAGTATTTGTTTTCTTCCCTAAAGAAGAAAAAATGTATAAATACCCACATATGTATACAGAAAATTATTGCAATTTAGCAATGAAGTCCAGTTTTTTCAGTCCAGATTCTTCCAAAATGCCACCCTCTGCTGTAAAGAACAAAGTCATCTTTGCAAGTTTGGTCTGGCTGACAGCTGGCTTTGCTGGGAACTGTGGGGACAGGGACTGAGGCTGGGTGGCTCAGAGAGCAGCGTGTGTCTGGCTGTTTTGCTGGCAGCCTCTCTGCAGGCGTGATCTGTTCCTTGCAAAGGCATCAGGGTCTGTGTCAAAATGGCTTTGCAGTGTGCTCCTCTGGCTTGGCACATGGAGGCTTGGAGGGGAGATGCTGAGACCTCTTCTTCCTGCCCAGTCCCTGACACATGCAACTACAAAAGGGTTGAGTAAATAAAAGGCTGGCAAAGTGCCTGTGCTCCCTAGAGAAATGTCGCTGCTGTCACAGGAGTGTAGGTGATGTCATCCTGGTCAGTTCTTCTGGATGTTGCTCTTTGTACTGACAGTGGTCCCATGTGCCTCAGGTTTGACTGCAGCTACTGGTTTTTAACTTGAACGCTTGTCTTCTCCAGGATAGACCTGCATGGGGCTGGCTGTGCTGGTGTACTCCATGCTGAGCAAAGCACTCCCCTGTAAAGGTACCACAAAGATCAGCAGGGCAGCACTTGCAGAACAGCTTATTCAGTAAGATAATGTTTTCTGTTCCCCAAAGCAAAAGAGGGAATGCTGATCATCGCCTGAAGCAGAGTTTGGGCTTTTGCTGGGACAACAGCACTGGTCACAGACTGCATGAGAATGCAGGCATGTTGGCCAGATGTCCTAGCATGCCTTGGGAGGGAGGTAGAACTGTGGCCGAAGTGAAGGTGGTGTGACCCTCAGCACTGCTGGATTTTTTGTATGGATAGTTGCAAAGCTTCAAGTGCAATAACAAAGGAAAAGCTGCTATAAGGGCTGCAGTAGCTGCTTCTGCAGCTTGCAGAGTTGGCAGAGGCTCACTTTTCTCTTCTTGCAAGAAGCTGTTTACCTTTTACCTTCTGTATCACCAGGATTTTTTTCTGAGAGAGATGCTAACGGCTGTCAAAGCCCCACTGGAGAACCGAGTGTGAGTGGGCTGGCTGTTTACACTGTGTGTTACAGGGGGTTGATGGAGATGTAAGGCTGGAGTCTGGAATAGAAATTGCACTTTAGGGTCATATCCTTGAAATCACCTGGAAGTCAGTGCACAGTGTAAGGCATGCGTTTCGAATGCCTTGCATATTTATGGAAAAAGGCCTAGAGAGAAAAGTATTGGAAACAGCAGAGATCTGCCAAACAAGCCACTGCAAGCTTTTGGGCTTTTATTCCTCAAGCTCTTTTTTTTTTCCCTCCCCTTGATATGTTTAAATTTCTAAGTTCCTTTATGCTTCTTAAAAAGAAAGCTTCATTCAAATTATTTTAATTATTTAACACCCAACAGATGTGAGCTGTAACTTTTTGCTGTTTAGTGTGAGGTGGAGTAAAAGTGCTGTGTGTGTAGTCAACCATCATCTATTGGCTTAGAATCATAGGATCATTTAGGTTGAAAGGGATGTATGTACAAGATCATCAGGTCCAAACATAAACCCAGCACCATCATGTTCACCAGCAAACCATTGCTCTAAGTGCCACATCCACATGATTTTTGAACACTTCTCTGGGCATCCTGTTCCGATGCCTTCAATATTTCAATGAAGAAATTGTTCCTAATATCTAATCTAAACTTCCCCTGGCAGAAGGTCAGGCCATTTTATCTGGTCCTGTCACTGTTTTGAGGCTAGATGAGGTCCATCCTTTGAGAGGTGGCTCCAGGTATATCAGCTTTACTAGAAGTTGATTATCATCACTGACATGATGAAAATAGGGCTATAAGATCTGTTATAGTAAAAAAAGTGTTTGGGTTTTATTTTTATTCTCAAAAAAGAGAAAGGAGTTGTGCCTTGAAAAATATTTCACACTGCTGAAATATTGGCTGTTGCAGAGCCATAGGATTTGAGCTAAATCCTCTGTTCCGGTGGAAAAAAAAGTAGACGTGAAGCCTGTTTGAGCTACCAGTGCTACCTGAAAAATGCTGGTAGTTCTGGCTGATGTCCTAAGAAGGGCTGACAGGGTGCGCTGTGATGTATCAGCCTGTTTGAACACCTGGTTGAAGAGTGAGGTTGTAACATGGCTCTGTAGAAGGGCCAGTATAATTCCTGCAGCTGTCACCTCCCTTCTTAGAAGCAGGATGGTTGGAAGGTGTTTGTCAACACAAATGCATATTTCTATACAAAAGGAGCTAATCCCTTAAACTTCTGGCAAGATATTTATAGAAGGTAATTAAAGGTAGGAACAAAAATAGGAGGTTTGTGTCATACTCCTGGAGCATTATCAATGAAGGGACTTGTTTTGTGAGTAGTTGCGCATTTCTTCAGAGGAGCATGTGATGTTCTCTAATTGAAATATTAATAGCAGATAATGACACTCTGGAATGATGGCCTCTTAAATGGAGACATACTTTAACAGCTTTTAATCGGTGCGGTAACTGCATATTAAAAATCTTTGACAATTTCAATGAGAGCAATTATAGAGCATGCACAGTAGCTGTTCTTCTAAGTTAACTAATTCCCTAAGTCTCATGAATCTGCACTAGATTAATGGCCTAGAAAATTTCATTCCAAAATAAGTTTTTCACTGAAGAATAAAAACATCTAATTAAAAAAAAAAAAAAAAACTTTCAAAACAATTAGCTGTCTTTATTGCAAGGTAGTTGTTTTCCTGTGAAAACTTCAGTGCATATTTTATGAGGAACAAGAAAGATGAAAATTGAAAGATAATCTGCAAGTATGAGATCACTCCAGCATTTGGTAAGAAAGAGGATTTTGAAAAGAAATAATTTTTTCCTAGGAAAGGACTGTTATAAGAGTTAGGAAATGATATATAGTATAGTCTGGACCTTTCTGTACTTGCACATTCATACTCCATTTGAAACCCCTGACCTGCTTGTGTTATCAAAGAAGAGAAAAATGAACAAAATTCCATATTTGGAACACAAATGTTGTAGCTGTCTTGAAGACAAAACATGTGCATACCCTTTGTACTTTCTCATTCTGAGTTAGAACTGATTTTTAAGTAGTCTTGAGTATGAAACTGAACTCCATACAGTGGCTCAGAGGGCTTTCGTAAAACTCCTATCTTAAAAAAAAAAAAAACAAAACTAAAAAACCCCACAAAGTTCTGTTCCATTAGGGGTTTTTGCTGCTGGAGGTTGGGTGACAGCCCCGGGAAGCAGGGGTTAGGCAGCCCAGTGCAAGGACAGCACCTCTGGGGCTGTGCAGCTGTGCTCTGCTTCCACACAGGCCATGTGTGCTGTCCTTGGAGCCACTGCTTTGGGCCGTACCCCGAGAGGCAGACCTCTAGGAGTGACAATCCACAGACAGCTTTTGCCGTTGTCCCGACTCTTCACCAGATGCTGGCCAGATGAAGAAATAAATGTGCTGGCCAGTGGCTGGTTTGAAGGATATGCAAGCAGAGCAGAGAGAGAGAGGAAGGGATGTTGAGACTATTTTCCATGTTTTTTTTAAGTCAGTAGCATCTGAGGTTAATCTCGCATTAATGTCAATGCTGTAATGGCTTCTGATCATTAGTTGCTTCAAAAAATTTAATAATATGGAAATGTGCTTTTTAACATTTTGTGTTTTAATTAATTGCAGGTATCTCAGGGAAATTTTTAATACTGATTGGTTTATGTGCTATGTTTCCTGTTAACTAGATTTTTCCCAATATTCTCTAATCACCTTGTACCTCTCTTCCTGATTCTAATTACTAGAGCTTTGTATATGATAACAAGCACTTCAGTTCACAAGTGATTGCAGTGTTTTGAAGTGAACTACTCCAGAAACTTTCAATTATCTTTTAAGTTCTGTATACTAACTCGTGACTTCTGCTTACTTATTTGATGGGAATACTGTCACCCTGAAGCCGTGGGAAGCAAAGGGGACTGTTTGAGTGGCAGCAAAGCATTTTTGTTGGCTGGAAGAGGCAGATCTGAATGTGACCTTCAGCTGGATGCTCTTAAGCTTGATTGGGATATGGAAATTACATTCTCTGTCTCTGGGAGGAGAGGAGATGCAGTTTAAACTACTCTTAATGATCTTTCCAATGTTTTTTTTTTCACACACACACCCCCCTCACATTCCCAGAATCTAATATAGTAAGGGAATATTTAAAGAATCGACTTTCCCAATGTATTAGTTGCCCAGCTGTATCTTTCCATCTGTGCTGTGAGCAAGATGGAATGATTAATTCAATCTTTTAATATCATGTGGTCAGAATAAGAGGTGTTGGAATTCACAAACAGTATAAGAAGAAGCTGTAAAGATGATATTGGGGATTGTGATACAATATATCCTGTGCTGTCTAGGAATATGATGATACTGTGAATACTGTCTTGAAAATAGAAATTAGGATATTTTGTCTTTTGAAAGGTATAGATCATAGTGCAAAGTATAAATTGTTTTCTGTTGTCTTTTTAATTCCTCTGGTGAGATGCTAAAATGCAGGTAGCAATATTTTGCTTCTCGTTTGGGTTTCTAGTTTGACTATAAGTAGATCAGTCTTTCCAGTTTTACCGTAAGTAACAAGATCACTCTTTGCTTCAGTCTCTGCATGAAAGTGCTGATGAATCATAGAATCATCGAAACATTTAGGTTGGAAAATTCCAAAAGTTAACCCACACTGCCAAGTCCATGACCAAACCATGTTCCTAAGTGCCACATCTACATGTCGTTTAAGTATCTCCAGGGCTGGTGATTCAAGTACTTCCCTGGGCAGCCTGTTCCAATGCTTGACAACCCTTTCAGGGAAAAAACTTTTCCCTATATCCAATGAAAACCTCCTCTGGCTCACCTTAAGACCATTTGCTCTTGTCCTGTCACTTGTAACGTGGGAAGAAATATCTACCCTCTCCTTGCTAAAACCTCCTTTCAGGTAGTTACAGAAAGCTATAAGGTCACCCCTGAGTCTCCTTTTCTCCAGGCTAAGTACCCCCAGCTCCCTCAGCTGCTCCTCATCTGACCTGTGCTCCAGACCCTTCCCCAGCTCCATTGCCTTTTCTGGACATGCTCCAGGCGTTTCAATGTCTTTCTGGTAGTGAGGGGTGCAGAACTGAACGCAGGATTCAAGGTGTGGCCTCACCAGTGCTGAATACAGGGGCACAGTCACTGCCCTGGTCCTGCTGGCCACACTCTTTCTGATGCAGGCTGGGATGCCACTGGCCTTCTTGGCCAGTGGGACACACACACTGGCTCATGTTCAGATACTGACAACTGGGACCTCCAGGTAATTTTCTGCTGGGTCCTTTCCAGCCATTCTGCCCCCAATCTGTAGCACTGAACAGGGTTGTTGTGACCCAGCCTCAGGACCCAGCATTTGGCCTTATTGAATCTTATACCACTTGCCTTGGTCCATCAATCCAGCCTGTCAAGCTCCCTATGTACAGCCTTCCTACCCTCCATCAGTTCGACACTCTGACCCAACCTGGTGTAATCTGCAAACTGGCTGAAGGTGCATTGGATCACCTCATCCAGACCATTGATAAAGATGTTAAACAGGACTGATGCCAATACTGAGCCTTGGGGAACCTCACTTGTTACTGGCTACCAGCTGGATTCCATTCACCACCACACTTTGGCCATGGTCATCCAGCCAGGATTTTACATAGCAAACGGTGTGCCTGTCCAAGCCATAAGGAGCCAGTTTCTTCAGGAGAATGCTGTCTCAGCATTCTGTTTCAGCAGATGCTGAATATCTGACTTTCCACATTTTCTGTGCTTTGGGCACTTTAAATGTTCTCCAGACTTCAAGGTTTATGATAGACCCTTTCTTCCCTGCAAGGTGTGGGGACTTGCCTTCTTAGGATTATTTCTACATTTTTTGGGATTAAATCAAGAATAGCAGCTGTTCTTTTCTTCTTCTCCTTCTTCTCCTTCTTCTCCTTCTTCTCCTTCTTCCCCTTCTTCTGTTTATTCCCCTCCTTCTCCTTCTCCTTCTCCTTCTCCTTCTCCTTCTTCTTCTTCTCCTCCTTCTCCTTCTTCTCCTCCTCTTTCCCTTTTCTTTTCTTCTCTTTTCTCTTTTCTTTTCTTTTCTTTTCTTTTCTTTTCTTTTCTTTTCTTTTCTTTTCTTTTCTTTTCTTTTCTTTTCTTTTCTTTTCTTTTCTTTTCTTTTCTTTTCTTTTCTTTTCTCTTTTCTTTTTCCTTTCCTTTCTCCTTTCCTTTCCTTTCCTTTCCTTTCCTTTCCTTTCCTTTCCTTTCCTTTCCTTTCCTTTCCTTTCCTTTCCTTTCCTTTCCTTTCCTTTCCTTTCCTTTCCTTTCCTTTCCTTTCCTTTCCTTTCCTTTCCTTTCCTTTCCTTTCCTTTCCTTTCCTTTCCTTTCCTTTCCTTTCCTTTCCTTTCCTTTCCTTTCCTTTCCTTTCCTTTCCTTTCCTTTCCTTTCCTTTCCTTTCCTTTCCTTTCCTTTCCTTTCCTTTCCTTTCCTTTCCTTTCCTTTCCTTTCCTTTCCTTTCCTTTCCTTTCCTTTCCTTTCCTTTCCTTTCCTTTCCTTTCCTTTCCTTTCCTTTCCTTCTTTTTCTTTTTTTTCCCTTTTTCATTTTCTTAGCTCTCTTTGTTGCAAAATAACCATCATTAAAGTTTTCTAAATGAGGTTTCTTCACTGCAGTCAGTTATGACATTTACTCAGTCTGTGATGGAGTGACAGTGGCATCGCGCTTTGCTGATTCATGTTTTCTTCAGCATTTCAAACTCACTGCCATTACCCTGGTTTTTAGTCAGAACTATAACCCAAATGAAATAGGACATGAAATTTTAATACCTTAGGAATTCTGTGCCACATTTTGTGAAGACAACTGTCAAGTTTTTTGAGATATATGGGATGTGGTCTTTCCTAGGGAAGACCTTTTCTGAGATTACTCACATTCCATTTTGTTTCATATTTATGGCTTCTTTACTGAATATCTGAACATGATTTGGAGAAATACTATATTTATTTGGGACTTTAGTGAGAGGGATGAGTGTCTTTAAATGGCAAATGTTTACTTAAAATGAAACTTTCCCTATTAAATGGGGAATTACACTTGGGAAGGCTTTTGTATGCTCGGGGTATGTCTGAGAGCAAGGACTTGAAATGGTTTCTTACATCCTGAGGGATGTAAAGCATTGTCAGATGCAGCTGCATCTACTCATTAGCTGTTTGGGAAATCTTGGAGCCTAGACAGTCTTCAGTTCCTGGTAGAGAATGAAAAAGTAATTCTAATGTCTCAAACTTTTGCAGGATGGGAAAATGCATTCTGCAGCTACTAGATTATGCAGAGCTATTTCCATTACCCCATTTAAATCTCCTGGGATAAGCTCCTCTTTTTCATCTCTCATTTCACAACAGGAAAAAAATATAATTACATGATGACATGACTTGAAGAGCATTGGGAAGTTTTACATAAAATGACATTGCCCAAGGTATTGCAGAGTTACATTTGCCCAGAGGGAGGGAGTATGGGAGTAAGTATCAGTAAATCTGTTCAAAAGATAATCAGATGCTTTTTCTTGATTTAAAGATACACCTTTATATAACTTCCCTATCTTTAGCATGACTGGAGTGAAAGAGAAGAAAGCCAAAGAGTAAGACTTAATAGGTAAATATATAAAAGGAATGAAAGATAAGCAGAGCAGGGAATACAAATGGAAAAATCTCCTTCTTTGTTCTTGTGATAGTATTTTCCCATGTTAAAAATTATATGGGTAAATGGAGCCTTTAAATATATGTATATGTAGGGGAGATTAGTTTCTTCGTGGAGCTAGCATCGTGTTTCTTCTCCTGATATTTTTAACAAATCCAGTAATCTTTCATATGCAGGCTGTGTCTGTTCAGTATAGTGTAAGGAATTAGTGGGATTTCTTCATATTATTGCAACAACCGTCCTGCCCTTATTTCACAAAACCCCACGTTAGATTTTTGTGAAGTTCCTTTTGTGACTGAGGCTGGGACTGCTCATGTATCGATCACTGTCACTGAGCTGACTTAGTGCTTGTCGGTGACAGTGCTGTCCCCATGCCTCTCCTGTCCAGCTCCACGGCAGCAGAGCCCCCCCTTCCATGCAAAGGCCGTCTTTCATGGCCTCATCCGAGTCCCCACTTGGCATCTGTCCCAACACAAAATAATTGCACAGTGGAGCAAAACATGCCATGTGTGGTGTAACGCCAGTGGGTAGCCAGGTGCCAGATATTTTTGCACAAGTTTGTCAATGTGTAGTATCCACCTTTATCTGAAGTATCCTTAAGACTAGTGTTTGTCCAGAAAAACAAACAAACAAACAAACAAACAGTGGCTTAAGCCAGGAATAGCAGGAATATTTAAGACAAGGACTAGTGTGTGAAGTTGCAGGTGTCTGTTGGGAACTTGCAGAGCCATAATTTCACTAAGATAACTTGTACTTGTCGATCTAAGGCAGCTTTTCCATCTCTTGATTCCTTCTCTATCACCCCATGCCCCTCCCAGGGATCAAGTGCTCTCCTTTTCCTACACATTCGGTTGGGAACTTTACTCTCAAGAGCAGATTGTGGGCAAACTTGTGTTCCTGATGATTTTTTAGGAGATTTTAATACTGCACTGTGGTATTTTCCATCTGAATGATTTGTATAGTGGTGTGTTCAATCTATTTGGCGCTCATAAAAAAATATATTCAAATATCTTACCTTTAGATGAATTTTGGCAAAAAGAGCAAAGTACTCAGGAATGTCAAACATGGCCAGAAGTGAGATTCAGGACTCGGGAACTGCACCCTCTCATCTACTTTTGCTTTCTTTTACCTTAGGGCAGCTCCATATTTGTTAGGATCAAATTTCCTAATATCTCTGTCAAAATCAGCCTGAACTTGTATTGTAAAAAGCTCAGATATATTCTTCGTCAAATTGTTTTTTAATGCAGTCGTATTTCCCATTGAGAGAAAGGCAATTCAGAAATGGCAAGAAAACTTCCCAAATTAACAATCCTCTTTAGTTTTTTCCATTCTCATCCTCATCTTTCTTGGGGAAGAGGGGTCAACATTCAGCTTTTTTTCTGTGTATGATCAGTGATCCTGATGCAAAAAGTCTGCATAGTGTTTATTGGAGGAAGAGTTTCTTCACAGTCAGAGTGAAGATAGCATAAATCAGTTTGGGAAATTACCTTCTATATTACTTTTGAAAACGGCAATTATCTTTTTCTCCATTCAGCCCTTCTGCCAAATCTAGCAGCATCACAGAGTCCAAGACAACATTACTGAGCACCCTATTTGACAAATAAAGCAAAAGCATTCAGGCTTCAGTCAAAAGATGTATGAAAATGCGTCTTCCCTTGGCTCTTGTAAACAGGCAGGACTTCTTCACTTGCAAGCACACCAGCCATATGCTCTGAAAAACAGGGCACTGAAAATACATGTGCAAGTGCAGAGGAAATATTTTTTTGATTACTTTGGCATTAGCCGTAGCTTACTTTTCTAGCAGTGTGTGGATCAGTGCCTTGACTTACCTCACCAAACCATTGCTGATTTGCATCTGTAAGTAGCAGTGCCAGTGTCCTCACTGGGGTCCTTTTTTGGCCTTGAGGACAATAACACTATGCAGAGATTTATAATTCAGATGTATTAAATTGCTTAGAGCTGTATGTCACCTAAATACCTGGAGGTGGGTGGAAGGTGAAGAGAGGGGCGAAAGGGGAATGAAGCAGTCAAAAATGACCTCATCTTGACCAAAAAACCTTTTTCCTGTGTCCTTTTTGAAAGTCTAATGCTTCCTTCTGCTTCCCCTTCCACACCCTGCTTTCCACACATACTTCTCCCTTTATCTGCACGTATGCTGTCTTTCCAAGAATCACTAGAAGAAATGCAGATGGGTGTGTCATGCAAATGAAATTTTTCGTGTAGCTTTCCACTCCCCTTCCCACTGTTGCTAGAGAGATCTCTTTCCACAGGTCTTGGATTTTTGAGTGCCAAAAACTCCTGCTCTGAACAGCTGCCTTACTTAGGGTATTGTTATTTTTCTTTAGCAAAAAATATTTCTTTCAGGACTGTAATGCTGGCATCATAACTTTCATCTTACTACTGCACCAGTTTATCTTACATCTTTTCTAATATGTGGGAGCTCTTTTACTGTAGTTAGGTCTTGCTGTGGATACTTAGGCTCCAAACTGGTGATATTGGACTCTAATAATACCTATTGCTATCTAATACCCCCCCCAAGGTTCCACAGTGTGTTCATGAGTTGAAAAAACAAGAGGAAAATGAGCTGTTCTGATCATTTGTAGTATGATTTTTGCATGTGTTAAATGAGATATCTAGGAACAAGTCCTGGAATGGATTTTGGGAGCTTGTATCTCAGCCTTCTGTGAAGGGCTTGTCATCTTGCCTGCAAATGTTATCACTTCATTCCTATAAGCAAGCTGGCATGCTTATCAAAAAGCTAAACAAATGTTATAAATTTAGAGCAGCCTTAAATTTGATTTTTTTTTAAAGTTGTTTTCATTGGCAATTAAAAAAAAATCATTAGTCTGGCTCAGCAGATGTTTGCTGCTAACTCTGAAGAAGTGTCGCTTGTTCCCGTGTTGACAGTGTCAGGAAGGGATGAGTATACACATTAGCTCCTTAGCTGGCTGAGCACTCTGCTCCTCTAGTTGGTGTATCTGCCAGCTCCTCTGCTTTTGTGTCATTTGCTGCCTTGCTGCACTTTGGCCATTTGTCCAGGCTTTCTGGATATGTGGTGCCTTGGCTGGAGTTACAGCACTGGTTGGGTTCCCAGGTCTTTAGGCAGCCCAGACAAATTGCTGTTGCTGTGTGGGAGCTCTGCTGTGTTGTGGAAATGTCCACTTCGTGGGACATAGGCTGTGCATGCATTCCCCTGAAATACAGACATGAAACTTCTGTGAGTTTCCAGAATTGGTAAGTGTGAGTCGTTGTTTGTTGTCTCGTTGGCATGCAGCATTTCAGGCTCTGTGTGCGTCTTGGTTAAACAAGAAACTTAGTCTCATGTGTGCCAGGGGTTTGGCTGTGGTTTTGTGAGCAGTTGTTACCAGTCGTATTCCCTGTCAGTGGCTGCGTGGGAGCCTTGTTAAATTAGGTCTTCCCCAGGCTGCTGAGATTCTTACAGCCATCTGACTGCTGCTGTTCCATTAATAGCACCTTGAGATACCTATGAGTTTGTAGGGCAAGTGAAACATTTCCATGGTTAGGTTTCTCTTGCTAATCTGGTTCTTCAACAGCTTTCTCTTCCCATGAGTAACTCTGGAGCCAGCCTCTCTCCAATACCTCCATTTCTTCATGATTCCTAACAAAAGCTGGGAGGCTTGTCACCTATCAGATGCAAAACTGAGTTGTGTTTGGAAACAGATGCTCTCCCTGGACAGATAAATCTCCCTTACACAACGCACCCAGCCATTCGAGGTCCGTTGGACCTGCTGGCCATGGGCCTGTGGATCTGCATGTGGGCATGACAGTTGTTCATCATCAGAAGGCCCGATGGCCTCAACTGCTGAAACCAGCAGGATACCTTTTCACAGAAGGACTAGTTGGGCTGGTTTCCAGCCTTAAAGGCCTTCAATCTTGATTGCATATTGATGTTCATTAGGAAAGTGATTGGAAGCAGCAACGGCAGAAAAGATTTTGGTGTGCAAATTTGGGAAGACCATTTGCATTTGAAAAATCATCTGCACAGGTTTAGGACAGGCTTAGGACAGTTTGTCTGGCTTATCTGTCAGGATTTGAGTGCCTAATTGTCTTTTGTTAGGATAGTCCTGGAATGACATTTGAATCCAGACCCTGTTTACCTGGTTTCTGCCAAACCAGAATTTTTGGGAGATGTTTCTGTAAGGCACACAAAAAAGGCTGTTGCTGAAAGCTGTGTGGGTTCCCCAGCAGTTTACTGATTGCCTCTCAGAGCGGAAAATGAATTATTTTTCTACATCTGCTTAATGGCTGTAATCTCAGTATTGCCACAGTATAAATGAAGGAAAAAGAGCCAGAATATTTTGCAATAGGAAAAACTACTCAATGATTCTGTGGTACACTGAGCTATATGATTTCTTTGAAGAACTCGATTGTGCTTTGTCCTGTGGTGTTAGACAAAGACTGGAAATTACAGTTTGCCCTCTTTTTCTCACTCAGTGTTGCTATACAGGAATGGCTCCAAACTTGGATCTTGTTGTTCAGTCATGAAACTAAATATTCATTGTTGGTTCTTTTCTTTTTATTTTTTTTCCATCTGTGCTTCTGCCAGTTACCTTCAGGACTAATATTTGCATATAAATTATTCAGTTATAGGAGGAATGAAAAAAAAAAAAAAGTTGGGATTTGTCTGTAGGGATCTCTCCAGCACAAATGCCACCAAAGCTCCTGCACTGAGTGGCCAGTTCAGGAGGTGCAGGCAGGTCCCAGCATGGCACCTCACAGGTGGACACTCACCAGCTTTTTGGATGCCTTCAGCTGTACTCAAGTCTTGCCTGATAAGCACTGGAGACTGATTCAGACAATCTAAATTCTACCCTTGGCCTTTGATGTCCTAAAAAGAAGGTTAATGAGGAAATTAATATAAAGATATTATATTTTAATGTCCATGTGACCCATAATGTCCCACCATGCAGATGCTGGATTAGTAGGCTAGGAGATGGAGCTTTGTAAAAATTTGATGCAATTTGCTTTTAATAAACTTTCAATACTTTTTTCTTTTTTTTTCCCCTTGGCCTCAAGCACAATGTTCTGCAAAGGTTAGAGAATAGCAAAGCAAGCTACTCTTAAGGGAAGCTCTTCTGAGGTTTGCATTGTCTGTGTTCACATAATGCATTTCTGCAAACAAAAGAAATTTTAATTCCTCTGTTTTGATTTGGCTACTCCAGATTTCAATTTGGCTACTCATCCCTCCCCCAGAGCTGGGATTTTGCTGGCAGGAACTGGTCATTGATATGGAATTGGCCATTGATATGGGTCTTCAGACTGTCTTATTTGTCTGTGGTCTTGGCAGTTGCAGAGGCATCCTGACAGCCCTGTTTTAGAGTCCTCTGAAAATTAGTATTTTTAAAAATTACAGAATTGCCTTACATTCTTTGTAGTATTGAATTTGTGTGAGGATGTCTCTGTACATGGAAGTTCTGATTAGGGAGAATTATGTTTAAAAGGAAAATAATTATTTTTAAATAGCCTTATATCGGGACATAATAAGTACGCCTTATTTTTCTGTTTTAGGGTATTCCACTTGCAAAGTGACCAGGCTTATGTCATCTAAATACATTGGAATGCAGGCAGAACTGCAGCCTGAGAGAAGCTTCTCGCAAACATTGCTGTGATAAAGCAGCACTTAAGGATTGCGGGCTTGGTTTCTTTGAACACAAAGGCAAATTAACAGCTACTGCTTGGTTGGGGGATTTCATTAGCACAGGGCTGTACCGTTCTCATGTCCCACGGAGAGATCACTGGCATTACGCCTCTGTACTTGAGATCAGTATCTACCTCCTTACCAGGAGCAGAGGCAGAAAGAGAACTGGGGTGGTTTAAATGAGGTGCAAGAGATGCCAGAGGGAACTTCTCTGGGCATTCCAAAGCTGGTGGGTCTCCACTGCCTCCTGCCTGGGGGGCTGTGAGCCTCCAACTGCACTCAACCTTTCACACAAAATAAACCAGTATCTGCTGAAAAGCAGGCTGAGCCCAGGTTTGCTTTGAAAATTTCGTGCTGAGTTTCGTCATGGAAGGGGTGTTTTAACACTGAAAGTTGGGTGTACTGCAAACTCCACATGACATTGGAGTTCTAGTGGAAACAGGACACTAATAAACAGCCTTTCACTGGAGTTACCCCTGGCTCACACACAGAGCCTGTATTTGATCTTGACCACTTTTTTTGACATAAATACTAGCTGTGTCTCATTTAAATGGAGATTCGTTTTACATTAAGCTGACTTGATGGAAACTGTACACATTTTTAGAATTAATAACAATTAAGAGTTAATTGAGGAATTTATTTTCCTCCTGCCCCCCTCCCCTCCCTGATGTGTTTCAGTGTTTCTCTTCGCATTTCCCATTTTGACTAAAGTGAGTGGATAGACTGAGATGTGCCTGAGTGTTGTGTCTATTCAAAACCATGCTATGTGGAAGCTGTATACTGTACCTCTTGTAAATAAAACAGATAATGGACACTTGTCGGTGTGTGTGCAGCCCTCATTTCTCCCTCCCTGGCTGCTTTCTTATGTCCTTGGATCTAGCTGCAAAAGCAGGCCCGTTTTAAACCTCTCTGTAATATAGGATCTCACAGAATGCATTTTTACAGTCGAATCTTTAAGTGACCATTAGGACCAAAAAATTGTCCTTTTCTTTGCAGTCACCATGGACAGGATAGGTCTGGACGTCTTCTTTCATCTGCTATATTGTGTCCTCTGCTAAGAACCACTTCATCACAGTGATACCTGTTATCACTTTGCTCTTCTGACTTCCCATCTTTCTTTCACGTCATTGCCCCTTCCCCAGTCCTGACTTCTTTTTCTCCTTTTCTTTCATTAGTTTTCTTCTAAGTGAATTAATTTTGCATTAAAATGTGACTTCTTATTTAATAGGTAGGTATAGTGGTGCAGTAATGGAAATGAGGGACAGCACCTGTATGCAACACGTGAAATCCAAATATCAGATCAGCAATATGGTAAGAGGCCAGAAGCAAGGGAGGCATGAGGAGGCAGAAGAGGAAGATAAGGTACTCAGGCCCACAAGAATGCATTTTCTCTTGAGGAGATTTGCACCTGTGGGCATTTAATTTAGAGTTTGTGATTAGAAGTATTTTTGGTGGAAATTGCAGGGCTGCTAATAACTAAATTGAAGCCCCTTAAGAAATCTCCTGGTGAAATTTTATTTAGCTTGAATTATATATATGTCAGGACACCTGTGTGCACAGATATCACTGTAATTGGAGTTAACCTTCAAATACCTGCAAACAATTCCTGCTCTGCATGGATGGGAAGAACCAAGTCGTTACCTGAAGAGAACAGAAATTCCTGTTGAATTATGATAGATAGAACTCTGTATTGCAGAAAAGGTGAAATCTGGGTCCTTTTTGAAGGACTTTGCTGTGAAGAAAGGAGTTTGTATCAGTGCTAGTCCTGTGTTTCATAACTATGTAAAATCCAAATTTGTGTTGTACAACAAAGCAATCCCCTGAAAAACGTAGAAATCAAAATAGAAAGTCCTTTGATAGATGAAAGTTGGCATCTTTTTAACATTTGTTATCTATAGCGTTGCCTACGGACACTGCACCACAGCAAAACGAAGTATTCAGTACCATTTTCCCTGTGCAAATACCTCACGGCTTCTACTCTAAAGCAAATTAGAAATTCACCTTGGTCACCTAAGGACCACATGGTACTTCACATGAAACATTCTCCACCTTGTCAAAAAAATTGTAGTTGATATTAGACCTAATTCATGCCTTTCCCAAGCAATTAAATCATAATGCCTTTGTTCTGCTTTGGCTGCAGGACTCCCTCCTCCCCTCCATGGTGGGGGGATGTGCTGCAACCTGCGCCCAGTGTAAGAGCTTGTAGTTGGAATGGCAGCTGCTCTGCAAGGGCCGTTCCAGACACTTCTTGGCTCAGTTGGCAGGCTAAGGGCTGCCTGGGGATGCAGGAGACACAGGCTGTGTCTAAGTCACCGCTCTAGCAGAGGGAGTTTGGGAGCATCTCCTGCCTGCTGGGCTGTCTGTGGGTCAAGGAGCACTTGGAGTGGAGGTGGAATGAAGTTGACAGTGGGTATTGGGGATGCTGGCTTCTGTGGGAGAGCCTCCTTCCTTTGGGGCTCAGGGCCCTGTGATTTTCAGAAGGAAGAGTGCTCAGCTATGCAGGGAAATTAGGCCAGGTGGTGTACTTTAGATAGCTCACCTTTGACTGAGATCTTTCCTCCATGTTACTGGCAGAGGCTGGTTTTTGTAATTCAAAAAATTTTCAGGATATCATGCTGCCAGTAGAATTTTTATCCCTGTACACATAAAGTAAGCCATCCCTGAGCTGACATTACTTGCATCACCTTACTCAGTAACAAAGTTATGGTGGAAATTTTAAAGGTCAGATGACTGCAGGATGATGAAATGCATGCAAATAGAAATGAGATTTCTGAAGTGGGTGTTTGCTTTTTGTGTCGTCAACCTCAGTCTTTCGTGAACTGTTAATACTGGAAAATTATAGTGCAGTAAATAATGGTGGATGTTCCATAGTTTTTATTTCCATACGGAGTTTGCTTCTGAGATGGTTTACTGGCCTGGCTTGAGCAGTCTGTTAAGTGTACACTCTTTAAAATGCATCTTAACTTCTTAATCGTGTTCCTATTGCGAACTAACCTTGTGTTGTTTCTTTTTTCCTCATATAGTTTTCCCTACACAAAATGGAAAGGTTGCTATAGTGACTGGAGGCACTAAAGGAATTGGTTACCAAACTGTGAAGCATTTGGCAAGACTTGGCATGCATGTGATAATAGGTAAAGTCATTATTTTCTTAATATACTTTTTGTTTCAGAAAGTAATTTTTTTTTTCTTCTAAGGGGTATTTTCTCTCCAGCATAAGTAAGGATATGTCAGGGGAATGCAGGAGAATGTTTTTCTAGCATTTAGCACAAATAAAGATTGATTTAGGTTTTGCTTCACAAGTTCTTAAAAAAATAGTGGATGGCATTTTTTTTCTGTAGAACTTGGAAGAGTTGTACTACCTTAGATAAGAAGTAAACAATAAAAAAACTTAAAAAGATGAGTTTTACAAAAATATTTTAGTTCCTTGTTACTGGGGAGGGATTATGCATCAGCATTAGACTGTACATGTTCATTAAGAGGAAAACAAATGAAAACCTTGAAGGAATATTATGGTGATTAGTGGGGGATGATCTGTGTTATAAGGGCAGAGGAAGCCCTTACAACTTCATCCGTGTAAAAATTACACATTTACTTCCCAGTTTGTCACTGTAAGAAGCCTCTGTAGGCAAGACAAGGAAATAAATACCTTGAGATTCAGTCATGTCAGTCTGAGACAGACTGGACAATTCACCTTCTGGAGGTGCCTGTTTCTCTCCATGGACAATAAAGAGTTTATAAGATTGGAGTGAGACATTTGAAGTCAGGTGAATTTCTCTACAAATTCAAAAATGGTCCTGTGTGCACCATTTCTTCTAAGCAGATACTACTTAGGAGACTTCCTATTTTTAAAGCTTTCTGTACTACACATATATATTTATGACTAATATGTCTACTAAATAAGAATGTAACATAATGAATACTTATATGTTTAAAATGATAAATTTTCTCATTTCATCTTTCTTTAACTAGATTTTTACCTGAACCACTGTAACTTTTATTCCATAGAATCACTTAAGACTGCTGTTTCATTGAATACTATCAACCCAGTGATGCCATTTTGTTCAGCTTTGATACAGAATGTACAAAAACTCTCTAAAGCTTTGCATACATGTCATTAGAAAAAAAACCAAATCCACTCCAAACAATGGACGAGAGCACAGTAGCCATGTACTTTTAGAGTAGTGCAGTCAGTAACACTAATGGAGTTGTCCTGGAATCGTACAGGTGTAACGTGGAACACCACTTACTCATACATGTTTTAATAGATGTGTCAAACCCAAGCGTCTGCAAAATGCAAGTAGATGCCTCTTTATGTAGCTAAATGCTAGATGTTGCTAATGTAGCTAGATGTAGCTAATGATGTCAGCATTAATATTTCACTAAAATTGCTTTTCATCTTTAAGGTGGACTGCAAAAAGGTACTCAGTGGGAAAAGAGAAAGGGTACTTCTCTTTGCATAGGGTCATGGAAGCGTAGAACATTCTTTTTTTAAGAATTATTTTGTATCACTCGAAGTTTAGGATATTCCATGTAACAAAATTCAGCCTGAGAGTTTTGGGAATGGGAAGGTGAGGTATAGGTACAGAATCTCTAAATAAGCTGAATTTTTTTCAACTCACAATCACTCCCTCATAAACCTCATTCACTCACACCCTCACCTGTACTCTCATAAGCACCAAGATGAGCTCATGTGGTCTTGTGAGCATCACTTGAGTATGAGAAAAGGTCATGCCAGCTACTAAATCCTTGTCCCATCTCTGCGGTTCTTCTCTGTCAGAAATGACAGGCCAGTTTATGGTCAGAGCCGCCAGAGGGGTTGTGCAGTCTCCTCCTCTGGACATACCATCAATTCGTCTGAATGCGACCCTGTGCTCCTTGTTCTAGGTGAAACTGCGTTAGCAGGGGGATTGGACAGAGCTCCCTTCCAACCACAACCATTCTGTGATCTTTTATATTGCTCAGCAGCTCTCAGCACATTTTTCCTTGTCTGCAATGTATAGGCTCTGTCTATAGCCTATTTTTAGGGTGGGCTAACAGAAAAAATAATGGTATGGATATTATGCTGTAATGTGGATGTTACTCTCCTGATGGCAGAGTGCATGGTTATCTGCTGGCCAGTCTTCTGTGCTGTGGCCTTGACATGCACAACACAGGGACAGTCTCCTCTAAACATGTCTTTTGTTTGTCAATAACGAACATTCTTTTAACACTTTGCCTTTTCTTTTGGTGCTTACAAACACACACACTTCCATTCACTCTACAGTATTATCAATCTTACTACTTGCACTACGAATCTCTACAAACATAAATTAATGAAATTAATTATAGGAAGCATTTGATGAGTAAGATTTGCAGCTGATTCATTTCTTCCAAGCAAACTCTGACCTAAACACTGAGCCCTGTGAGTCACAGCCATCTTCTTTGCCTGTGAAATTCTTCAGACCAAAGCAGCCCTGTCAGTAGAATGGATAGTCCCAGGCACTTTTCCAGCTGCAAGATCATAACAATCTCAAAAGCCCATTAAATGCAATGACCTTCCATCCTTGTTCCTCACTGTTGGGCCCAAGTGTCCAGAGTATGTTTAAAATATCTGCTGGCACACTGGCATGCATTAGCACATTCAGCTTCAGGCCACACAAGGCTCAAATAAGACAGCAAGTGTGCTCAAGCTTTCTCCTCTACAAATGTTTTCACGCTATGTTTGTATATAGACATGAACTTCTGTGAAAAAAGTGTGGATGTTAAGTGAATTTGGGCTTGCAAGAGACACTCATGTAGCTTACAGTCAATCATGCTCAATCACTGAATGCTTGTTTCCCATTATAGGAACTGTAGCAATAAAGGATGATATCCCTGCAGCAGGCAAATGAGTCAAGCCTGAATGTCTGATGTGAAAAATGATTCACCATTTGTGATGGATGTGATTTTGATTCAGTTTGACATTTTAGAGGAGTAAATATTTGAAGCAACCTACTTTTAAATCCGATCCACCAATGGAATGAGGAAAGCAAATAAGTAGGAAGCATGTTACCTTGTGGAACATGAATAGGCGCTGTACGAAAAGGCAGTATGTTCACTCAGAGCCTTTACAGAAAGTGGTTTCATAGTTGTTTTCCACCTTCTTCCTTTCCAGTCCCAGTACTGGTGCACAAGACTCCATTCTCCCACTGATGGTTTCCCTCTGCGGGTGCTGCTCACCCTGTCCTCAGCCTCTTCTTGGGAAAGAGGTTGGGATGAATGCTGAAATGATGAAAGTAATTTTCTGTGTGTTTGATAGATTTCACTGAGGCTTTTTGCCAGGCTGCTTTTCCTGGTAGCTTTACTCACAGTCATCAGGGCTTTTACTTCAGGAAAATCTCATGGCAGGCAGCAAACCCCTGGTTGGGTAAACTGATGGCTATGGTGAGTCTTCGGAATCAAGCCAGGGAGTTCCTGCACCCTCCTATGTGATTTATTGCTTGATAAATAAACTTGCAATTTCATTTTCAGAGAGAGAAGGTAAATGACACTCCAAATCCAGCAGTGACTGATATTGAAGGTAGTGTTTTGTGTGCACTTAAAAATAAATATGCTCTTCACAATGAGGACATTGGAAATCAAGATATCCTGGACATTTCTATGACCTCCCCCAGCCCAGGTCATAAAAAACAGTAGGTTCAGCTCTGGTTTAAGATGTTTGCCACAGTTTTGTGAGTCTCAATTTAGACTGATAAAATGCATAAACTCTTCATACTCCTTCCATCCTTTATCACAGCTGTTTAATTTTATGAGGATTCTGTGAGTGCATGTTAAAATTGTTGACTCAAAAAAAAAGAGCCTAAATTTGTTTTTTTCTTTTTTTTTCTGAGTACATTAGTAAAAGAAGGCCGAGATAATGTGTGATAACATCTAATACAGAAATTTTGATAATTCTATCTGAAAATGGTGAATGAAAAATCAAAAGATTTGCACCTTTACAACGTTACACATATGCTGCTTGGTATAAAACACCAGGTTCAGGACAGAGTAATCACGTCTGAGTATATCCGTGTCACAGGTTTCTAAGACAGGCTCACACTTTGAAGGAAGCAATCTCATTATATTTATGTATATGTATATATATTCATGTGACTTATTTGAGCTCTTCAGTTTTGGCTTGAGCTCTGCAATTCTGGCATAAATAAATTTACTTCCATCACCAGATTCAGCACTTCTGTGTGACCTCGGTAAGCCCTGCAGGAGACCAAGCAAGAGATATTTCTGTCACCTCTTTCATTCCGGTTAATTTCCAATTTTCAAACTGGATTCTCTGTACCATGAATCAGACAATTTTTATATTGTATAATACTACAAAGTGACTTTAGAGGGATAATTAAATCCTATCAAGAGGGTGAAATTGTTCATTTTCAGAGACAGTTTGATTTAATTTCAATTACTGAAAATTTCTTTGGGTTACTTTAATAGTCTTTTTTTAATATTCATAGATCTATGAGATGCTTGGGTTATAATTTTTTTTCTAGAAAAGTATTTATCTTTCTAATTTCAGCCAGGTTTTTTTAGGCCTGAATGAGTTCTAGAGTTAGTCAGGAAGTGTCAAAATTTTACCAACCTATAAAAAGTGGGTGATGGTTTCTTTTTCCTGTATGAGCATAAAAAAAATGCATGCAGATTGCTATATAATTGTAATTCAGTTCAGGTTCTGTCATATCAGTGCACTGTAATCAGGGTTATGAAAAACTCTGTTTACAGTACTGTCTGTTACTTATGCACCATCCATGTGCACACAGCCTTCCAAATACGTATGATTTTTGTCAAACACTTTAGTCCCTAATTTCTGTTGGAAGACTGTCACATCTGTGCTTGTTTTAACATATGGTGCTTTCAACATATAATTTTATAGGAGGAGCAAATAACGAAGAGACAAGTCCTTTGAATTGTATCAAACCTATTCAGGGTGATAAAGACCAGGGATGTGTGAAGAATTGCAGGAAGACCATTAAGAAGCTGAGTGTTAAAAGGCATGTGCAGTTCAGTGTAGAGCAATATGGAGTGATGGACATGGGGAAAAATCTCAAGTCCAGAAAAAGACATGATGGATTCTGTGTCGACCGTCAGCACTTTGGAAGTCCATCTCAGGGTCAAAATAGATCATTCTGTGAAACTCAGTGGTGCTTCATAGCGTGCAAAAATCAAAACAAGTATTATAAGTAGTTGGAAAAGGAACCAACTAAACAGACAACAGGAGTTGATTCAACTGTATGAATCCTTTTTGGGCCAGAACATCAAATACCATGTTGTGTTCGGGTCTGCCTATTTCAAAATGGTTTTAAAGGGTTTATAGGAAAACAAGCTTTATCAGGGGGATGGAAAGGCATCCTTACGAGGAGCAACCAAATGAGCTTGGAGTCTTCAATCTGTTCACTGTCTCTGAAGTCTATAAAATGAGCAGCTAAAAAGACACAGAGCTTAAAATAGTATGGAGATTGATACAAACTCAGTATAAGTACAGTACTAAACATCAAAAAAAAATTAAAACAGTCTAAAACAGGCCATTGTGATTAAAAACAAAATCCATCAGAAGTGTAAAAGTATTTTTGGACTAGTATCTACTGCACAGAACCTTAAATCATCCTTGGTAAAGGAGAAGTGTAAGGTGGACAAATACAGGTGCTGGGCAGTTTTCAGAAGAATGTTGTGCATAGGCCAGTAAGTGTGTATTTTATATTGAAAAATAAGTCAGACACTTAAAAAATGTAAAGTTAAATATGTGTTGATGAATTTTGGAAGAGTTACTGCATTTTTTCTAGGCATTTGTTTAATTTATTCATTAGGCATTTATGCTAAATGCTTTGAAATATTCAACAACTGTGTGAATTAATTTAGTCTTGGTTTTCAAAAGCTTTTTTTTAAGATTCATGCCAGAAGATTTAAAGTGGCTGGCTTGTCTTGAGATAAGAGAAAGATCTCTTGTAGTTTAGTAATAGATTAGGAGGCAGAAAACAACATTGAAAAATTATTTGTCAGCTTCAGGCCAGAGCAAAGATACTCCTGGTCCCGTAGACATGTTCAGTACATTTATAAAAGATAGATACAGAATACAGGGTGAACAGTGAGATGATGCATTCTGTTTAAATGTGTTTAGGATAGTCAAATGAATTTGACTATTGATAATTAAAGGATTTGAGTTTCTGACATGTAAGGAGAGGCTGAGAGAGCTGTATTCAGCCTGAAGAGGAGAGAAGGGTTAGAGGGATCTTTTCCAGTGTGTAAGTCCCTGATGGGAAAACCCCCTTTTTTTTTTTTTTTTTTTTTTCCCCCACAATGTGAGTGGTCAAACACTGGCATAGGCTGCCTAGAGAGATTGTGGAGTGTCCATCCCTGGAAATACCTGAGATCTGACTGGACATGGTCCTGGGCCACCAGTGGTAGCAGAGGGTGGGACTGGGTGGCATCCAAAGATACCTTGTGAAATCTTAACTACTATGAAGAGTAGGAAATAATCTCCCAATAGTGAATGACTGTTATGAAGGGATGCATAAATACAGAGTGTTAGTAAATGCAAATATAGAATATGAGAAAAAAACAGCCACACCTATGTATTTACAAGAATAGGACCTAAATTAACAGCTACTCAAAGAGTAAAATAAATATTGTGATTTACTGTTGAAAGCTCTATGTACAACATCATCGATATTTCATGCCAGTCATAAAAGCAAATAAAATTATATTACTTAGCAGGAAAGAAGATGAAAACAGGACAGAAAGTGTCCCTCTTCCTTTATAGAAACCATTGGTTCATCCTGTTGTGCATACTCAAAAGGAGTCTGGTTGAACTGGAAAAAACTAAAGAGTGATGGTTAGGAGTACAGGATGGCTTTGTAGGAGGTGGGGCACAGAACAAAGGTCCTTCTGCTTCCAAACAGATGACTGAGGTGTGGTATCATACAATTATGAATGGTTTAGAAAGTGAACAAGAAGTGGTCATTCCCTGTCTTACTGTACACAAAGTAGAGAACATCCAACAAAATAAAAAATACAACAACAAACAAACTACTGAAGTACAACCTTTTGAATGTAATTAAGTGTGTCATTAAATCACAGAGCCGGCTGCCCCAGAACTCTTTGGCGGTCAAGCGCTTGAATGAACTGAAATTGCAAATAGGTGAAGTAGTGCAGACCAGGTTCATTGGGAGGCCATGTGTGACTTTTGGTTAAGGAAATCTCTGAAACTTCTTGCTTCTGAGAGGGTGTATTGGAAAAAAAACACTCCTAGTCCTACTGCTGTCATATCTTTTCCTTAAGCGTCTGCTACAGGTTATTGTTGGAAATAGGGCACTTGTCTAGATATATTTTGGGTTTGATAAATAGGGTCATTCTTAGCTTCTTGTTGGAACAGGTGAGTAGCTGAAACCTAAGGCAATAATGATGATTTCTTTTCTCTTTGCAATTTGACATTCTCTCCCTTGCTCATTTTTTGCTTCTTTTCTCAAAGAAACGTTTACAACAATGTTTTTGCCTTCCATGTAAAAAAGGCATGTATTTAATTGTGACTGCTGTATGATGAACTTGATGACAAAAGCATGTGATATCTCTAGACATAAGGAAGTTTGTATCAGTTTCACAATTTATTTTTGTAGCTGGTCACGTCCTTATACCCAGCTTTATTTAAATCCATGCCTTAAATATTTTACAGGTGAGACCCAAGATCTGTATTCCTTTTTCTACTGAAGATTTAATAAATTCCATTATAAACCTGCTCATGTTTTATTGAGTTCAAATTTCTCATCCTCTGAGTTTTTTGGGGGCAGTCATTCCTCTCTTTTAGGCATATTCTAGTTGTTGTGCACAGTCATAAAATCATAATCTTCCTAACACCAGCTGATAGGATTTTGTTTTTCTCTTGAGGCATTGGGTGCCCTCACAAGTCCTGTCTTCGGGCTGGTGCTTTAAAGAAGTCAGTTCCCCTTTAATCACAGTGAGGATTATGCTACTCTGAGGAGGCATCTTAATTCAAATTTCCATTTGGAAAATTTTATATTCTTTTGCACAAAGTCATCTAACCATCATCCTTTGCAACTCCTTAATCAGATGGTACACACTTACACAGAATTGATTACTGTACCACCAAGCTTTTCCTGGTAATGCACATATACATAAGAGTTTATGGGCACCACTTCTAAACCTGGGTTGCTCGAAGTCAGCAGTGGGGAGGGGCGAGGGCCATGGGGCATTCTGCAAACGCTGTAAAGTTATCCATTGTTTCCCTGACAAACTTAGGTAAGCAAGGGCTTTTTGGATTTGTGGGTTTATTCTCTCCAGGTACCCTTAAGCTTTGCAGGCTCTATTGTTGATCACAGACTATTTTAAATTTCTTTATAATGCCCTGAAGTACTTTTCCTTGAAACATCAAGATTGCAAATTCCTAGTTTTGCAAAACACCAGTTGAAAAAGCTCTTGCTTTCTTTATCAGGATCAATCTTGTGCATATATTCAGTGTGTGAGTGGCAATTACTCTTTTGGAGAGATATTCACTTTCAAAGAAATTAAAAATATTGTATAAAGAATACATATAGATGTATCAGAACCCCTTAACTAGTAATAGTGTGTCTTTAGCCCATGCTGGGTTTCTACTGGCTGTGTTTTTTTCAGCTTTATTCAGACTGAACAATCTCTGTGATAATTCTGTTGAAATCCCTCAAATAACTTTCAGAGTTAGGATCTACTTAAGTGACTAAGATGACAGAGCCTGACATTTAGGATAAGATCCAAAGCCCATTGCTGCTGATAAGAATTTTAATATGTACTTCTCTGGTGGCTTTATATCAACTTGCTTTGACTTGTGGTGTTTGTGTAAGTGAATGTGGAAGAGATGAGTAAATTTGTTTGACTAAAAGTCATATTTAAATATCTTTTCCTTTTTTTGCAACATGAGTTTCAGTATTTTATTCATTCATCTAGAATGGATTTATTTTTATATTACTAGTTTTATTTTCAGAGTTGATTGTAGTCAGCATTGTTATTGAATCAGTCTCACCTAAATTTTTCACTATTCTACGGGGGCTAAGTGAAAAAAAAAACATCAGATAGGGCACTGAACAGCTTGCATAAACAATTCTTGAGACAACTATATCTATTTAGAGTTCCCAATAGACACTTTAAATTAACATGAAAAGCAAGATAATTATGGTTTTGGGTACTTTGATGATCTAAGCTCCCAAGACAATGAATCCTTCTTTCTCAAAGCTTTTCTTAAGATTCCCTCACTGCATAAAATATGTGATCTGTCTTCCCTTTCTTAGCCTTCCCTTCAAACCACTTGAATTCAGAGTAGGCAGATCTTATGCTACAGATGCTATAACACTTAAAATGGACAAATTTTGGTATGTGGAACATATGGAAATTATAGTGAATCATTGAAAAGATATCCAGCCAGAGGATTATTTTGTGTATCATGAAGTTTTTTAAAGAATCACGACAAATACGCTACTGGGGATCTAAACCAGCTGACAGTGGTAAGAATTTGATCCTCGTGTAGTAAACCATCCTCCTCCTGAGTTTAGGGTGCTGTACACCTGGTCAGTGCACTTGAAGATTGTGCCCTTTAGTGACCCAACTTCATCAAGAAGATGCAGATTAGGTTTGATTTTTCCCAACCCGAAGCTGACTGTGTTAGCTTGGTGACTTGAAAAACATTTTTTTTTTTCATTTTGAATAATTAATGTAGCACTTGAAAGGAGGTTGATCTTTTTGATGCCTAGCACTCACTTTGCTTAGAAGATCCCAGAAGGACGTACTAGAAGGGTAGCAGTGCAAAAGTGCAATGTCCCTTTCCTCTCCCACCTGCCCTTGGCAAGGGGGTGCTGATCTCCTTAACCTGACTCAGAAGCCTAGATTATCCTCCCAGTTTCATGGTATCTTTCTGATCTAAGGGTCTTTGAACTTTTTGTAAAGATTTTGGTCATTTGCTCAGTGTCTTTATTCTTTCTTACAGGATTTTCTTTGAAAGAAGGATTTCAAAAGCCTCTATTACTGTGGCAGTTTTCACCGAGGCTATTTCAATTTTGCAATACTCCAGCCTTCAGCATCTGGCTTTCAAACTCTGTTGCATCAGGCTGCAAACACACATCTGAAGTGACTGTTTAGCAAAATAATTATTTTTTTTTCCCAGTGGTCTAGAATGAAAAATATGCAAATATGAATAAAACGAGCTTGTTTGGAAGGCACTGAGCTTTAATGAATAACCATTTATATAACAGCAAAATAAAGCAAATTAAAATTTGTTGTGAACACAAGCTCTTTTAAAAGAACAAATTAAATGAACATACTGAGAGTTAAATCAAGACACTGGAGGCTTTAATAAGCCTGATCTCTGTGTGAGAGGTGCTGAATAAAAGAGGAATCAAATCAGACCTTCACAGAATTGGCATAAAAGTATTTTTGTTTCTAGCATAACACTATCCAGCCTAATAACAGCACACTGAGTTTGAAATCCTACTCTAGGACATCTCTTGAGGTAAAACAGTGAGGAAAACTGATCTGTTGCCCATGAACCCTGTGCACAAATTTCCCCAGAAACGGCAGTTTCACTGGAGGGTTTGTTTGTTGATGCTCCATCTATATCTGGAAATTAGCATCAAACTGAATGTTTTTCTTCTCTACAAGGCTGGATGGTTTTAAAGGGGGAAAAACAGCAAGAAGAAAATACTGCAAATGTCTGCTTTGTTGTTTTGGGTTTCTTTCTTTCTTTCTTTCTTTCTTTCTTTCTTTCTTTCTTTCTTTCTTTCTTTCTTTCTTTCTTTCTTTCTTTCTTTCTTTCTTTCTTTCTCCAAGCAGTATAATTCCATAGTTAATGGAATTTATGGAGAACAGTTGTACACCTGTATGACTCTAGATTTTATGTGAGAATTGTTTGCTCTCCAGTACCTGGAATGCTAAATGTATTTATTTTGGCTAAATTTATGTAAACGTTGAGTTTTCTTGCATATCATGAAAACAAAGATGTGTTTCAAATCTTTTTACTGCAGAAGCACAGCTAAAACTACATTCTCAAAAGAATGCATTTTAGAGTAAATACAAGTATGTACCAGCTAATGTGAACAGGGAGCTGAACCAGATACCTCCTGAGGTCTCTTCCAGCTTCATCTTATTCTGTGGTGATGTGAAAGAGAGAACAGGAGACTTGTAGGCCAGCACAAGAAAAAGATGTTTGTATAGAAACTTCAGCAGAATTTTATATAATCAGGAAAAGAAGAAGGCAACTTCATGATGTTCATAAGAGATATCAGTATTTTTATCTAATTTAGATAATAAACAGTAGGTATTTTGACATTTTATGCTATGGGAAATATTTGTGGATGGATAAATTGAATGTTAATTAAAAAAATTTAACTTGTGTTAACAATTCCGATATTTCTCTTGTGCTTATTTTTTTTCCTTTGATATGTTATAAAAAAATTGCCAAACAAATGTCAGGCAATTAGTAACCACCCACCAAAGCTAAATGGCACAAAAGACATTTATGTGACGCTTAATCACATTTTATGTTAGCACTAAGAAAACTTCTCATGAGCATTTGAAACAGGGTAGTAAGGACTTTCCTTCAATTGTGGAAGTCTTCATTTTGGAAAAAGAGAAAGGGGAAGTCTGCTTTAACCTGTTGTGAATGTTTTGCAGAATCTGGATGTGATACAATTCACTTGGCTCACAGACTCGAATCTCAAGTCTGCTAGTCCAGTAGATAGTCCTATTTTATATGAATTAATGAGGTAAACTGGCAGAACTTATGTGAACAGCAGTGCATTTGTGCAGCCCTCTTTGACAACCTCTGCTGCCTGACCATAAGGAAGCACATCTTTCCACCTAAAACTTCATACTGCTTTTACACTGTGGGTAGCACTTCATAATGGCACTCCCTAAAATGATTGTATTGCTAATTTTTCATTTTCTGTCTTTTAACAGCTGGAAACAGTGAAAGTGATGGCCAAGAAGTGGTGAGGAAAATAAAAGAAGAAACTTTGACTGGAAAAGGTACCATATTATCTACTTTCCTTTAAGAAATTCTTTTCCCTCTCTTTTTACAGTCATCTCCTTTTATATGAGATCCCCTTGTGTATTGCTGAACTTTTTTTTAAATCTGGGGCACTGGAACTGGTTGCCCAGAGCAATTGTAGATGCCTCTGGAATTTGTTCAAGGCCAGTTTAGATGGAGATCTGACGAACCTGGTCTAGTGGAACGTGTCCCTACCCATGGAGGTTTGGAACTAGATGCTCTTTAAGGTCCCTTCCAACCCAAATGATTCTGTGATTCTATGAACTGAATTCCTGAAATAAATCTGACTCAGGGGTAAAATAGGATATTTTTAAAAAAAAATGTTTTCAGACTTGTTTGACTTTACTGTTTGTCATTGCAAAAGGGCTGCCTGCAAGTTAAAGT
The DNA here is from genome assembly GCF_009650955.1 of Corvus moneduloides. Taxonomy (NCBI): domain Eukaryota; kingdom Metazoa; phylum Chordata; class Aves; order Passeriformes; family Corvidae; genus Corvus; species Corvus moneduloides. The sequence continues at coordinate 87,193,884 of NC_045477.1, forward strand.
CTGCCTGCATATGTGTATGGGCACAATGATTTAATAGCGTGCCATATTAAATAGCTATTTAATAGAATACCAGTAATTTTTGCTAAGGAGAGGATGACGGCAGGTGAGAGTGTGTGCTCTTTCCTTGTTTTAGGAGGTACTAGTTTTTGAAAGATCAAGGCTGCTTGATTGTGTTGACACATGTTAAGAGCTTATAATACTTCATAAAGTAAAATATAAATATAAATTAAATATAAATGGACCTTTCATATCAAGCCTAAATTCCTACATTTTTGTGGTTTTTCTCTTATTTTCTTTATCTGATGATCTATCATGTTTGTGGAGATATAAGGAGAGCATAGCTTGATAAGTGAGAGGAAAGGCATGTTCCACACTATCCACTCTGTGACTGTAATTTGCAGTTTATGGTGGAGGTTAGTGCAGCTCATATTTTTGTCCCTGGGTTTCACTGGGTGTAGTTCCTAATAGTGTATGATGATTCATTCCTGCCACTTTGATGTAACATTTCTTGGCAAAATGATAGGACAGTGTTGCTAGTCCAACCTATTTAGGATCTTCAGGGCTTCTTCTGAGATCTGTTTCTGTTTTTGTGCCTCTAATAATTACTGTTATGATGATCAAAATGCATGTTAATTTTTGTGTTAAAAGAACCTTTCATTAAGATTTATCTTTTGACTTAAATAAATGTGCATCCATTATAGCCTCAGGATACATGTTAAAAGCATCATAAATTAAGGCACAGTTAGAAGGATCATGAAAGGAAAAAGGTAATTATTACATCATTAAACTCTTTTTGCTGGAAGTTTCTGTACAGAGACCAAAACCAGTTGGAATTAATTGCATCACATGACTTGCATGAAGCTGAATAAACCAGGGTCTGTCTTATTTTCTCCCTTCTGTGTTATCACAGGCTTTTCTAGCATCCCAGTCTTTCTTGATTTTTCTAACTAAACTCAGTTGTAGCCCTCAGTTATAAACTGTTAAGATACAGATGGCAGTTTGAGGAAGCTGAAAGTGTATTTAAAGTCGACTGAAGTTGTTCCTCACTGTAATTATTTTGACTGAGGCTTTAGTAATCTCAGGCCCTGGTAAGTTTGGCCTAAAAATAAATTGGAAGAGTATTGCCTTTTCAGAATTTCTCACTGCCAGAGGCAAATTCGTATTTGCGAGTGCAATGTCCTGTACAAAAGAATTGTGCAGATCTGAGTGCCACTCCTTTTTTACTGTTTATCAATGAATTTGCACTTTGCCTTCAATAGGATGTGTGCATAGATACTATGACCAAGACAGGGCTGTGCAAGAGTATCACCTTTTCAAAAGCTACAGCTCAAGATCTGTTTAGTCACTGCGTAGAAACATTATTGGCTGTCTTGACCCTTTGCCCGTGCTTTTTCTTTGAGCATTTTTCATGGCCCATATGAAAACACTGCTTTACAGAAACCGTTCCCATCAGGAATATCAGACTCTTGAAGGAGAACTACTCAAAATAGTATTGTTGGGCAGCCAGTGTGGTCAAGGATTGGGTCAATATGGCTATTATGGACAAACAACATGAGTGGGTGCCATCAGTTTGTTATCCAGATCTCAGATCTCTTAGAACAAAGAAAATCTCCTTGCTTTTTATCAGGTTAGACAGCAAAAGGGAGCAAAAGACCTTGTCCTCTCCTTGTTGCCTGGCTGAGCCATACATAGTACAAACATCCCCGGAGACAGCTCTGGGAAAATGCCAGGCATATTGAATGCAAGTAATTACAATGTTTTTAAGGCACTATCATCCTTCTCTGTCTTGGCCCACTGTCTGTCTGGGGCTCTGTCTGAAATCTAAGGGTAAGTAGTTTTACTTGACATAATCTATACTTACTTCTGGGACAAGTGAGATTCAAAGCATGTATGTAAGTAATTCCTACGAAGCAGCTGATGAGCAGTAATGTGCTAACAGTTGCAGAGGAGGATAAAGGGTAGTAATAAAAAGGCTATGCAGGCAGGTGATGGGATTTTTTTTTTTTGTAAAAGAATGGCGAGACATGAAAAAAGAACGGACAAAACTTCTGAATACAGGGAGGTAGGACTCCTGGTTTCCCATGCTGGAGGCATGGAAAGCAGAGCCAATGTCAAAAGACAGGAGATTACTGGAGAGGAAAGCAGTTGCAGCCATTTGCCTACAAAGCAGCCATGCTAAAGGACTTAGAAAATCTGAGCAATGTATCACTTCACACTTCACCGCTTCCTTCCACCCATCTTCTCCCCTGGTGCTTCATCAGAAACCTCCTTGGTTCCTCTCCCTGCTGATTCCCTGCTGATTCCAGACTGTTTAAGTCCTTGGTTTTGGGTCTCTGTTCTGAGTAACCTATTGCAAAGTGTAAAGAGGGAGGAGGTACATGGGCAGTTGAGTGGAAGTAAATAAGCTACAAGTCCTTGGGGCATGATAGACCCAGTTAGCTTAACCATCAGAATCTCCTCCATGATAAAGAAATCACAGCCCTTAGATATCCAGAACAGGCCAGAAGTAGTGCTGCATTGTCATTAAAATTCTCACATGGGCACTGTTTCCAAAAGACCAAGGGCAACAGATTGTTACACCCTGAATCATAAGGCTGGGAGAAGGCAGGATGATGTGGACGTTTATCTTGCTTCCATTTGTTAAATTGGGAACTTGTGTTGTTAATAGTAGCAATTATATGGCTGGGAAAATCGTTGATGGTTTGGGATTGCCACAGAGAAATTCTAATTGGGTAAGTCTGTAATTTGCACATAGGGTGTGTCTGTGTTAATATCTTCCTTAGTTAGATCAGGAGGGTGCTTTTCAGGCAACCCTCAGCTGTTGGCTGCTTGCTGAGCACAGGTTCCTGTCAGGAAGGGCGCTGCAGGTCCTGGCCTGGATTCCCTTTGGACAGGACTAGCCTGGGAGGTGAGTTGCAGCAGTAACAGAGCATTAGTGCATGGGAGCAAATTTAAGGGTTTATCTGAACTAAGCCTTCCACAGACCTGCAGCGGTGCCTATGTCAGGTGCCCAGCACAAAATGAGCTCCAGAAATGGTCTTCTACTGATCCAAACTGCTTGTTAATGTAGCTATAACTGTAGTTACTAGTTGTGAACAAACTTCATTGAGTTGCGGAAATGAGAGGTTTCTGTGATAAACTCAGCTCTCAATGATACTGGAAAAGAATCTTTCCATTTATATAACAGAGTTATATCTCCTGACTCAGTTACCCTCAGCTTATGTCTCTGCAAACGAAAGCTGGATTTAACCCCATGATTACAAATATACAAATGTTGGAAACTCATATATAAACATGAATGAAAGGTTCGTTCATTCCAGCATAGGTTCATGAATGCCAATGGAACCAGCAATTAGCAAAACTTTATGCATAAGTATCATGTAGCACAGTATCAAGGGAAGGCTCTCACAACTGGAGTGTAGGAGCTGGAGTTGCAACTAGAGTCAAAGAAGAAAAAAATTAAAAGTTAGTGAGAAAAGAGGGTGTAAAAGTCGTTTTAACCATAGACCTCTTCAAAAGGAGAAGTCTGTGTTTAATCTCACCCAACATTTTTGTGGCAATTCAAATAAAACCACAATTATAGAACTACGAGCTAAATTCGCAGCATTCATGAGACTTCCATTTGAAGTCAGCTGAGACAGGAAGAAGAGACTTTCTCCCTCAGAGTCAGAGGAATGCAGAGGTTAGCACAGTGGCAACCAAATGGTGTCATTTACAGTCTGACCCACATCAAGACAGTGTGGGCCAAATGTAGGATGAATTGTCTTAAAAGCAATTCGCATGCATTTAACAAGCCTGGCTTTTTCCCAGGGCTTTCTCTAGAGATGTTTATGCTACATGTGGCTTAGCCAGGGAATAAGGAAATGAGAAAGTCTCTTGCTTCCTTTTGTAGTATAACCTGCTAATAATCAAGGAATTTTTCCTTGTTATTAGAGATCTGAGATTGAAGAACTGACGTGAAAGAAGAAGGGATAGTAGAGCCGATATGTACCACATGTAATTACAGAATAACTCGTGGGTGGTTTCTCCACCAATGCTTGCTGTATGTCAAGCACCATTTTTAACAGAACAGTCCACCTTTTTCTGCTCTGTACCAGACTGTTGTTAGCTTTCCCTGCAGGCTAGAGGAAGTCAGCTGCTGAGTTCCCAAATTCACAAACTTTTAAATTTGGTGGTGGTATTCCCAGCACGTGAGCTAGAGTTTTGTTCAGCAAAGAGTTCAGTTCAGCAAAGACTGATGCCTTGTGAATATGCGCAGAAGTGTCTGCCAGGACTTTTTCTTCCACATGGTACGTCAAAGATGTCATTATGGAAGTGGTCATCCAACCACTCAAAAATAGTGGAAAATATTTGTAGTTGAGACATATTTTCTACACGTGTGCATAAGCTTGCATGAGTTTATGCTTGCTTGCACCAGATTTGTTTTTTGTGGTGTACTTTTGAGTTGTAAGAGCGTAGCATCCTGGTCTTGTGGCTAGACCTAATGTGGCTACTTTGTCTCTTCTACCACTTCCTGCTATTGGAATATCCTTTCTCTACCACTGCTGATGCTGAAAGACCTGTAGGATTGGTTTAAAGAGCTACCTGGCAATAACAGTGCAGTTTCCCTCTACACGGTTTCTGTTCTCATGCTGGTGCATTATCTCCAGTACTTGGCTTTGGCAGGTCAACCGCCCTCAGAGTTGTACAGGTGAACACCAGGCTGATGAAGGCATCTTGAAAGACAAGGTGTTGATATGAATGGGAGTAGAGAAATCTCAGTCTGACAGTGGGCAGCTTTGCAGGACCCTGCAGAGTTGTTCTGCTTTGTCACTTGATGACAGGTATAAGAACCTTGCCTAAACATTAAGATTTCTGTTCCTTCCATAGCCTCACCTGAGGTTTTATCAGGTATATTCAAGCCATATGAAAATATCTGAATCTTGAAAAATATTGGATGTGTTAATCTAAGTTTCTGACTGGATCATCCCCATGCACAACAGATGGAAGACTCCTTTCTGGAGTCCAAGAAAGTAATGCATGGGCTAATACTTCTTCTCTGTGCTCACAGCACTTATGTCCCTTACCCAGTAAAGCTGGTGACTTTTTGCTTCGTGTCAAGCAGGGAAGATTTTAATCCACAGAAAGGTGTCTCCAGAGCCCTGTGATAAAATCGCTTAGGTGAAAAGTTTTCAATTCAATTGTCCTGCTTTTCTGTTTGTTTTACGTAATTCTTTGAACCAAAACCATGGTTAAATACATTAAGCCTGTTTGCTTATGTCTTTTCTTGTTCTCCTTTTGACTTCCAGTGTAACATGATACAATATTTCCCCTACTCAGTTCTTACAGATATTTAAAACAATAGAGAACCCCCTAGTTTTTGGGTTTCTTAAAACACTTCAGAAATTGAGTTGTCATGTTAAGACTGTGGCAAATCAGAAATTAAGAGCAATATGAGTATGGTTCATGTAGCTGAAGGTGAATTGCATATCTGGACAGTGAGATGGAGATAAAGTCTTTCAAATGTGAAATGTATTCATAATTCAGGCACAAGCTCTGCCTGTTGGTTTCCTGAATTCCCATTTCCATTGGAAATGTGAAACACATTTCATTAACAGGCTCTGCCACTAGGAAACATGATTTTCTCTTATTTAAATTATCTCTAATTGAAACTTAGAGACAAAGAAGTGCACAGGTGTAGCTGTAGGCAGAATAACAAAGTCCCGTCAGATGTCTTGAAATGATTTTCTGACTGTAAATCACCAAAGCTATGTGTGACTAATGGCACCAAAGCTCTGAGGTTAGGATTTTGCTGATTGTGCTGCCCTACTGAAGGCAATCTGGAGAAAGGGAGTTTCAAATTAAAATTGCCTCTTCAAGGCTGGAAAAAGCTCCCATTTCAGACTTTTACAGGATTTTGATCCTCTTGTATGTACTTGTAGAGTCGTGATGTTGTGCAGTGGCTGAATAAAGGTGCTCCTGGGTTTGTCACCTCCTTTAATATGCCATTATTTTTTCCATCTCAAGCAGTAGTTGCAGGCAGGTTGTGTGAGCTATTTCCAGACCTTGTCTGTTTTCAAGAAGATTGCCAGCATATACTGAAAGACAAAGCCAAGAAAAAAGCAATTTGCTTTCCCTCTGGAATGCTTTCATATTTCTCTTCCAAGAACTACATTATATAGACCTAGCTTCTGTGGGTTACATGTAGGGCTTTAGAAGTTAATTGGCTTATAACAAGTAGAATATTTTCTGTGGAAATGCCATTGGCTTCCGTGCTGGGGATCCAGCTGCCAAGAGCATGGAGAACTAGTGGGCTGAAGTAAACGTGGAATAAGCAGAGCCTGAATGCCGTGTGAGCAACCTCCCAGGTATGAGTTGCACATCAAACAACAGATGCTGGGCAGCCTGAGTGCGCAGGCAGTGCTGGTCTTTCCTTGTCAGCTCCATCCTTGCAGCAGGATGGCAAAGCTCCAGAGAAAGCACAGCTAGAGAGGAGCCTCTGCCCCTCCAAAGGACCAATGCCAGTGTGCCCATGCTTAATTTGTGCTTCAAGGACTATTTTTCAATGGCAAAGAATTGAAGTTCTTAAGTAAGTTATGAGCCAGGCTCTCCCCAGCAGTGTCCAGTGACAGGACCAGAGGCAATGGGCACAACCTAAAATGCAAGAAATTCCATTTAAAAATAGGAAAACTGTTTTTCTTTGGTTTTTTTGTTTAGCATAAGAGCTTTTGGGTATTGGCACAGGTTGCCCAGAAAGCTCATAGATTCTCCATCTTGAGAGATATTCAAAAGACATCTGAACACAATTCTGGGCAACAACCTCTGGGTGGCCCAGTATGAGCAGGGACAATCTCCTTCCAGCCTCAGCCACCCTGTAACTCTGTAAGTCTAGCAAATTTTAGCTGCCAAACCCACATGAAACCCTATCTGCTTTGTGTGTCCAGACCTGAATACGGGTACTGTAACATACACGGATTCCAGGACTCCAGGGCCTTCCAGAAACTGTATCAGTGTTCATACAGTGTCATTATTAAGACTCCTAGGCACATATAGTGATAAGAATAGCAATAATTTGACCATACTGCAGTTTTAGGAAGCAGGTGTTTGAAAAGAACTTGGTAGCAGTGTAAAAACCCACATCTGTGCAAGTAAAAAAAAAGTTCCATGGAAACAAAGAGAAGGAGTGTAGGAGCACTGATATTTAGAGTAAGAATGACTCCAAAGCAGCTTCCCTTCTTCCTTTTCTTGGTGTTTAGGTTTTTGGTTTGTTTTACTGTTGTTGTTGTTGTGTGTGGGTTTTTTTGGGTTATTTTTTGGTTTTTTGGGGTTTTTTTTGATTAGGTTTTTTTGTGTGTTTTGGTTGGTTTTTTTTGTTCTTGGTTTTGTTTTGGTTTAGGTTTGGTTTTTTCTCTGTGCAGGGCATAGACTAATATATTTTATTTTAAGACTCAAGTTTTAAAATCTAAGTTTCAAATTAAATGTGTTCAAGATTACATGATACATGTCATCTCTGCCACATTTTCACACTCTGACTGTAAATTATCATGTTCATGTATACTTCAAAACCCTCCTGAGCCTGTTTAAAGTCTTGCAGGCAGTCTGTAATGTTTTTTGGTTTTGGTTTTTTTCTTTTTCATAGTCTTTTCTGATACTTGCTGCTAGAAAATCTTGCTTGTAAGAAGAAAAAGGACTATTCCTAAAGAGACTTACAGACTCTTCAGTTAAGCCAAACATCTAATGTGAGGATCATTACATGCCTAATAATCATGTCTCAGTTTGGATTTCTCTTCCTGTATTGAGGCACTGTTTCTGGACAAGGTGATGTGAGCTGTTACCACCACCTGATTGATTTCCCCATGATAATGCACAGCTGTGTTTCATTCCTCATTTCATTTTAACATTATGTCTGCCACTGACTTCTCTTACCAAGATTACTGTTGACTTCAGGCTGCTTAGCAGGAGTAGCTCTTCACAACTGATGTGACTTGAGGAGATGAAATAAATGAAATCATCTTTCCAACATTTACTTTGACCTAGTTGAAAAATAATCCTTGCCAATGTTTTACCTCCCAAGCATGAAAAATGTGGGGGCCTGTGGTGGGAGAGAGATCTCTGTGGCTCTTGGCAGGATTTGCTGTTGTTCCATGTTTCCTCTCATTTTACTTCAATCTCACTTATGCTCACAGACTTGCGCTTTTTAAAAAAGTAATTTACAGCAACTAAGCTTCCTGGAACATGGATCTCATTTAGATGATACAGTGTCTGTACTTCTGTCTCTTTAAGAATTTGATGGCATATCAGAGGGAAAATAAAAGGAAGGAAAAACATTATAAGGAAAAAAGCAATTTCTCCTTTTCAAAACTTTGTCATGGGAGTCGGGGGCTTCTGAACTCGAGGTTTGTAACAAGTTAATTTTCCAACCTAAAATATTGCAGGCTTTCTCCTAGCTTTTACTTAACACTTGAAAGTCAGTCCATGCAAAAATCCCATGGCCCTAATTGGAACAAATTTTTGTGAAGACGGAATTTTTCTAAGAGGTATGTGTGTTTGAATGACATGAAGCATTTATTGGCAAAAGAGAGACAGAAACACTTTTACACTCATATCTACAAAATAATACAGAGAAAGTGTAAAATCTCAGTAGAAGGGATTAACCTGAAAAGTGGCAGTTTGTGTTCAGCCCGATGCAGATCAGAGGCTTTTCATCCCAACTGTGTTTCTTATGTCCCAGACTACTGTACTATAAAAGACAATCTTTGTTTTAGAATCTAGACCTTAAAATCTTCCTGAACTAATAAACTTCTGCTTATCAATGCTTTGTGTTGATTTGTAAATGCACACTATAAATGATTTGGGTTTTTTAACAGGAACATTTTGCAAAAGTTTGTTTAAAAAAAGATTTCGTTTAAAAATTGCCACAAAGTGGAAATATCCTATGGACAACACTTCTTTTGTGTCAGTATGAACCCTCTTTCCATCAGTCTATTTTTTTTTTTTTTTTTGCTTTGAGCTGATGCAAATTTAATTGTTCTGTCCCTGGCTAAGTGATGTCTTCAAATGGGATTTCCTTCAAGACTTTGTTTCTGAAAGTAGAAGGCAGAGCACATCTCCAATGCCATGAAGGCCTTATACTTTGGAGCCATTGTTTATAGATGATAGAAGGAGATGTCAAGTAATGTGCTTATTTGGGAAAGAATAATGATAATACACTGAGCAGTTCTCCTGAGAATCTTAGGCTCTTCCTCCAGTTAAGATGACCTCAAGTGGCTGGGCAAAGACTGCTATATGAGAAGATAGATGAAAGAATTTTTTAGTCTGGAATCATAATCCTGTAGTTACCTTGACAACTACCAATGATATATAACTATGTTGTGTTTGCCTCTCCAGATGCCCTTTCAGTCGGTCCTACAGAGAGAAGACGGAATATTGTTTGTTTGTTTATTTGTTTGTTTGTTTTTAATTTGCTTGAGTCATACCTCTAGAAATATGCTAGTCAGAAAGCAGTACCCATTTCCGTGTTTCCACCCAGCAGGATAAAATAGTATGCTTGCCTTTGCTTACAAAAAAGAACAATTTGTTGCAGTTTTCCCATATACAATTAACTTTTTCTTCATCTCAGTGCAGTCAAAAGTAGAGCATTTAGGCCCATGTTTGCATTTATTGGTGAGCATTGGGTCCCAGGGTGCTGGCAGTGTGTGTATCTATGGAGATGGGCAGAACATCGTGGCTACAGCAGCTTTGGGGAGCTGACTGAGGCTGAGCTGAGAGGTCCTTCACCCCCTCTGAGCTCTGAGGTCTGCCTCTGTCTCCTTGTGGGCAGGCTGTCCAGGCAGTAGACTGGGGCAGAGCCCGGGGTCTCAGCCTTGTGCAGTGGGTGCACAGTCTTTAGGGGAGTCTGATACACAGATCCTAATAATTTTTTTTATTTAGATGATAAAGAACTCATCAGGTGATGTAAATTGCTGTCACCAAAGGTAATTTCTCAAGGGTAGTCCAGAAATACCATTCTTAGGCTGTGTGAAAATTTAGCACCTATATCCTTTGTCTCTTAAATGTAATTTTACCTTATTTTCTGAAGATAATGTTTTAAAATAAAGTCATTCTTCTGTGCTTCCAAAGTGTTTCCATGGGGGTTATTTTTTGGAAGCTGGATGCAAAATGGCTAATCTTTCATTTCAGCTAGTAAAGTTCTACCTGCCAGTCCCAGTTTTAGGGATTTGTAAAACAGCAAAATGAGGACAGAACAGGGAATTTAATTAATTTCCTTCAGCCTATGGTAAAAAGCACGTGCTCTGGGGAGTTTGGGTCCAGTGCAGCATGGTGACTCATGGGGGACAGTTGTGTCAGGAGTGGGGGCTGAAAGGAAACAGTGTTTGTGGGTCCCTGCCTCAGTCTGTTCTCTGCAGCTTGATGGGGAATGGACCTAGGTGGTGCTTTCCTGGCTGCCTGGCTTCATGGACCCTTTCCACAAGCTGCCATTGCAGCAACCTTTTAAAACACACCATCTTCTGGTGATAAAAGTTAGTGATGTTTTTCCTTTAGTTCCTGAAGCTGAGATTGTATGTCACTGATGATATAAGGAGTAATCAGTCTCAGAGGGATGGTATTAATTTACGCTACTAGCACTAAATTATTCTATGACTTGAGAAATAGATGTTTTTACGGACCCTATTTATTTTTAAAACAATTTTTAAAGCAATTTCTCTTTTTTGTAGATTCATTTCAGATAATATTTTTTAATATAGTTTAATCTTTGAGTTAAATAAATATCAGCCTTCTACTGCAATGGATGCTATAAAAAGGAATATGTACCAATGTGTTCAAAGAGCAACTCAACCAGACAGATAAAATGAAAGAAAATGGGTGAAAAAAGGAAAACAGATAACAGAATGATAGGAGAAAGAAAAAAATCCCTAAGTGAATTCCACATTTCATGTTCCATTTTCTTTTCGAATGGTCATATTTTTTAATTTTTAAATTTAATCCAGAATAGACAGTTAAGACACTAACATGCATGTTAATAAGCCCAACATAATGGAGAGATACTAAAGGATGAGAGGAAAGAGAGACTAAGAAGAAAACCAACACAAGGAGTAGACAAGGATGAAGAAGTATATGAAGACAGAGAGAAAAAAGAACCTGGAAAGAGGTTACTTCCACATAAATTTGAAGGAGCATAAAATCATATCTGGAAGATATTATGTGCAGGGAATGACTGTTTATTTAGTGTTTATGCTAAGCAGACTTTTGAGTAGATGGTCCCTGAATAAAGAACTGGAGTCACTCCATAGTTCAGGATTTCTTTGTTGGAAGTTGCATTTATTACGCTAAGGTGTTAGAGAAACCCTCAGAGAGTCATGTCCCGGTCAACAGTGACACAGCTTTCACAGGTGTACCTGCTTACAAGGATGAGATGGGCTCGCACAGAGCACACAAGGCTTGTTTAACCCCCCAGGCAGTATGTGTGAGGGTACAAGCTTTATTCTAGCCCTCAGCTTGCATAGTCCCCCTAATGCTCCATCAAGAAAATTGTGTATTTTCCTTTCCATTCTGTGTACTTAACTTTCCTTGTCTTCTCTGAAGATCTTCCAAGGTGTTCAGCATTCCTGGCACCATTATATTTCCATCTCTGTCTCTGTCACTCTTTTCCCTTTCTCTTTGCCTAACTCCCCTCTTTTCCTTACTCTCGCTCTCCTTTTCCATCTCTCTTTTTTAAAAAAAAAATTCTATAGAATGGACAATACAGCTTTGTAACACATATCTTGCTGTTTCATGTTATGTTTAAGATGGTATTCGTGTACTCATAGGAGTTGCTTTGCATTCTGTGGTTTACATACTGCAAACCAGCAGTAAATATCAATGGGAACAACTTTTGTTGTTCTATTGTGCCTTTTCATTTTCAATTTTAAAAATAATCCCAGGTTAATGGTGCTTGTACAGTCAGAAAAGTGGCACATTTTTAAATGGAACAGTGTGATTTGCCATTTTCATCCACTCTGCTGTTTTTTAGTTTCTCTTTAGCTGACTTCTCAGGTGGAGACATAAACCTACTGCCCAATCAGGAAAAACAAGTTCCTTCATTGATTTTATATAGGATTGGAAGAGTACACATGGATGATATGGATTGCATGTTATCTTTTCTCTGGCAACTATTCTGTTAAATTAATTTCAAAGCTGTCAAATTAAAAATACAAAGTAAGAGTGACATGTTATGTCCAGTGGGTGTTTTTGTCCTAGGAAGAGGTATCATGCTAGCCTTGGGAAAAGTCTGAAAGATAACTTCCATTATCATTCAACTGAAAAGCAGAAAAGAGTGACTGAATCATTAAGCTAGTTTTCTCTGAAGGGGATGAAATAGCTATTCAGGGGTTTTCCTCTCTTCCTGTGTTCCTGCCCTCTTCATCTCAATGTCTCCCTGGCATCTCCATTCCCACTGAATCATCCCTCTGTCCTTTTCCCAAACCTTCCTTCTCAAGTCCTGTATGTGTTTCTAAATATTTCTGGCTTCCTTTTTTTTTATATCTCGGAACTGCAAATTCTGAGTTTGACTGCCAAACGCAAGGCAGAAATAGGTATCAGTGGGCAGACACAGAAATTTAAAGGCAGGAACTTAACCTCTACTTATACATCTATGTATTTTAATCACTGCCCCCAAGTTCCTTGTCAGTGTGGCTCTCTTTGCCTTTGACATGGGAGCTTTCTGGTTGTCTCTTACACAGATAAACTCAAACATTGTCTCCTTCTCTAGGTTAGCAAGGAAAGCCCCTGAGTTATGCTACGAGGAAGGACATCCAAAGCCTCCATTCATGGCATGGGGACACAGAGCTTTCCCCTGCTATCTAGGGACTGGAGGCTCGTGCTGCTCAAGGTGTTTTGTACAAAAGAGGCTGAAAGGGCATTACAGGTCACCACTACTGAGGTTAGAAGCCCTGTTCATTCTTCCCCCTCTCTTTTGTGGCAGGTGCATTTGAAGTGCTTCCATCGGCAGCATATATTGACCCAATTCTCAAGCATTATTAAAACCTAGGAAGCTCTTTTAGTGGTTTTGTTTTCATTCTGGACACGGACAGCAAGCAGGTAGAAACCTGTGAAACCACACTGGAGCTTTAGGAAGACAGAATGAGAAAAAAACCCCTTAATGTTACTTTCCCTTTCCTGACTTTTTTTTTTTCCTGTTCTTTTAAGTTGAACTGTATCCTTCCATGCTAGGGGCCAAGTAACTCCTTAACAAGTGAACATTAAAGGAAAATAGATATAAGAGTATGGTCAGAAAAGAACTTGTCATTTATGCAGGGCTAAGAAGAAATGTCAAGCATTCTGTACCTAACAGTTTCTATGATTACATTCAATAAACATGACTCACAAAGCCACTTGATTGTTGCTTCTAACCCTTGTGGTGGGAGTATTATAGCCTTGTAAAAAATGGGGTTTAGGGCTGTAATTCCATCTCTTCTTGAAAACGATGGTAAGCTTACAATTGACTTGAATGCAATCAGGGATTCTACCTCATCGTTTTCAAACATTTCAAATATTTCTGTTTATTGTACTGCCTTAATTAGAAGCTTGCTTTAGATTTATCAGGCAAGTGACAATTCCAGCAATTCATCTGGACAGTTACTCAGAGGTACTTCAGGAAGGCCAGAATTTTGATCCTAGTTGGCCATAAATTTGTGCTGGGAGGAGAGTCTCATGGCTCTTCAAGTCTGAATCATAATAAGTGTGCAGGCAGCTGCTATTCCCTCCCATGTACGCACTTACTACTAAAAGACCCACAAACTAAATTTCTCGGTTTCTTCAGTCAGTAAAAACTGTAATTTAGCTTCATATTTTAAAATGCGTGCCTTGTAATATTTTTGTTTCCAATGAATTTACAGTTAATTGCAAGGATTTTTTGAAAGCTTCTAAACCCTTATTTAGCCTGTGTAGCACTGAATAGTGGTGTGATTTCTGTATATGCCAGAGTTCATATATGCTAATCAGTCTGACTGCTTAGAAAACACTGCATAGCACCGGACTAATTTGCAGGGAGAGTAGCCTGTAAAGGTTGGCTATTAGCTGGTTTCAGTCACGTTTTGTCTACACATTGCCTGACAAACAGCTGGATTCTTGTGTGTTCCCTACAGCTTGCAGTTCCAGTGCAATGAAGCTGAACCAGTCTTTTCTGTATTAAGGATGAAATCAAGCCAAAAATAGTCTCTGTAACTGCTGTTTTCTTTTATTCATGGTAGTTACAGGCAACAAATCAATGATCTCAGTTGCTTTGTGCTACACACCCCTTCCCCCCATACACACACAGTTGCAGGCATTTTGCAGTCCTTCCTTTAATGAGCCTCTTATTCTGAAGAGGTCACACTCTTCCAGAACATTGTTTATTTTTCTCTGCTTGGGAGCAACACCTTGCACATATCTGCGATCACTCCCCTGTTAAGTGTTGTCTAATTGCGCACTTTCGCTCTGTCTTTCAGGAAGTTCCTAATGATCCTCTCAAGCCTCTGCTAAGCTAAGTATTTCTGTGTTGTCAGCAACTTTCACCACCTGTCTGTTCAGCCTGCTTTACAGAAAATTCCTAACACCTAGCACTTGTTTGGGTATGAGGCAAATGAACCACTGCATTTTTCTGGAGAGTGCTCAGAACTGGCAGCAGGCAGAGGCAATGACTGCTCCTGGTGAACAAAACAATCAGTCAGCCTTAGAGTCAGGTGCATAGGGAAAGGTTCTCCTTGGGGTCCAAACAAACCTGGCACTGAAAACCCGGGCTTGGTTTTTTGTTTGGTTGGTTGGTTGTCTTTCCCGTGATGTGTGTACAGAACAGCAAATGCTCAAATAAAACAAGCAAGCATGACTTGGAAATAGCCAGTGCCTTTGCCTCAAATCAACCCCATCTTATAATAACAGTTATATTAAGCTCAGTGGAACTGAAGAATGAAGCTTGCAGGTTGCAAAAGCAAGGAGCTGAGGCACCAAGAAAGTAGCGTGCTAGGATGCAAGCTGCTGCTGTGTAGCATCTTTAGAAAGAGGGTATTTTATTCAGGAGTCCTCCTGTATATTACCTACCTCAGTGTGTGGGTGTCAAGTCTACTGAGAAGATGGAAGAGCAAGCAGTTAGACACAGAGCAATGGGAATGCTCTATCGACTGGTTGGAAACCTTGTCTGGAAAGTGAAGCTAATTTTAAGTGAATGCAGCAAGGATATATGTAGGAAAAAGATGGATAAACTTGGAGGTTGTTTTTTTTCCTTTTTGTTGGGGTAAGCAAAGGAGTCAGGGAGCCATAAGTTGCCAGCAAGAATATCAGAAGGCTTTGTAAAGGTTTTTGTGAATACTGTGACGTGTCTTTAACCTAGATATGTTGAACTGAAAGGGATGCAGGTACTAGCATGAAGATAGAAGACTAGATAAATGCAAGATTTTTGAGTTGCTCTTTCATGGAATAGAGGATTTTATCTCATATTTTTAACTCTCTAGGGAGAGTTTCAAGAAATAGATCCAAGCCTAGGGAAGCAATAATAATGATGGAAGAGTTACCAATAGCTCAGGAATGACTGTGAAGTCAACTGCAACTGGAGAGCTGCTGGTTATATTGGACAAATTAACTGTATACACACAGATCTTTCAAGTTTTTTAATACAATAAATAAACAGCAGTTGGTATTGAATCTCCATATTCTGTTTCAGGAGTGATATAAATTGCTGACTAAATGGTCATTTCAGAATCCTGGCTCATTTTGTGAAAGTCACAGAAAGCAGAGCAGTGTGGATGAGATACAGGAATGGTTTCTAAAGATGAGCAAATGTTGGACTTTTTAATTACAGTCATCTCAGCCTCTGAATTCATGAGTAGGCTTTGTTCTTTGGATTTTTTTTTTAATGCTATTTATTGTTACAGTGACGATCTAAATTTCACTATGTGAGTATAGGGAGAATTATAAATTGAGGCTTATTTTGGCTTGATATTAATCTTTTCTTATGTAAGCCAAAAGTGAAAATTCATAAAGGAAGTAATATTTTGTTTCTTCTGTAACATGTCAATAACAGCTTGTGTTTGGGAATTTCAGCCTTTCCAAATTCAATTTTAGCACTTACATGTTTACCTGTTTTAATTAAGAATTGGCAGGAATAAAAGAAAAAATCTATTTTATGAGCTGATATGATCTTGATTGAGAATGCCTGGCTCTCATATTGTCAATGATCACTTACTTTTGTGAATTGTCTCAAGGCACACGAGGAATATGTAATACTCCCCCGTGGCAATATCTAGCAGAAGGAGCTGAGAGAGCCCAGGTGTTTTAACAAGGTGGTTTGAAAAAGGTCCAGCATTAGTATGTGATTTTGGAATCCTTGGAGGAGGCAGGGACAGCTTTCCGAACACCTGGGCTCCTTGATCCACCTGTAGGATAAGCTTTCCTGCCTAAGATGTTGCAGCATATTACCCATCTTTGCCATGTTTGAACAATCCTTTGTGGTGGAGCTCCAAAACAAAGGTGCAATGTTTTTGTGAAGATCCCATAGAAACATTGCCCCATAGAATGTATTCTTCCCTGCCTTGTTTCCTTCAGACTTGCAGAAAGACTTTGAAGGAGTCTGGAGGAAATAGGAAACAAGAGGCCTTATCACGCTTTAGAACTCTATGTCCTTAAGTATTCTCCCTCCAGTGACAGAGGGAAAAGTACAGATGCTTACCTAAATAATGGTTTGGTTTTTAACTCAAATGTAGTTTCTGAGTAGAGCCTTTCAAACTGCACAGTTGTAATAGATCAGACAGAAGCTGGGAGATGTTAAAATGTATAATGACAGAAGTGGAGGTTTAGCTATTTTTTTGCTGTGCAGGAGGGAAAACGTGGGCACCAGCAAAGCATGGGAGGAAACAGAGTTGTGTCAGTGAAATAGTTTCATAGTAAATGCGTGATTTAAAATGTTCATTTTAATTTTCATGCATACTATAAGCAAATTAATAAATCTCAATGTTTTTTCTCAAATGTTTATTTTCTCAAAACAAAATATCATGCAATATACTGAAAAAATTTGATCCAGTGAGATGTAAGATAAGATGGTCAGCAGACCTTTCCTCAGATCTTTATGGGAAGAGAAAAAGAGGCCCCAAGACTACATCTGATGCAACTTAGGAAGAATATATCATGTGTGTTATGAAGTGGTTATTAGTTACTGCTATTAAAAAAATTGCCTGCTGTTGCCAGGCCTAACTTCAGCTTTTTGAAGTGCCTAACTTATATTTTTGAATCCTGTTGTTCTTTCATCTCCAAGATCAAAGAGCCTTGGGCCTATTTAGGAATGTTTAGACTGTAATAGGCTCAGTTAAGGTGCCTGTTATATAGTACCTACCCATGTCATGACTTTGGGTAATATATCCACATGGCTTTCTGAGTCTGAGAAATATAATCTGATCCCAATTGTTCCTGAAGTAACTAGTAGCTAATGTGTAAACTAAATGACCAAGAAGGTGCTTCTGACTGGTGGCATCCACCTCCTGTATCAGGGTAAACCAGAGGCACATATCAATGCTGACTGTCACCTTTGTTTTTCCAGGGAGGAAATCTGGAAACTCTGGAAAGCTACTCAGTTCTGGATAACTAGGGTATGCTACGACATGCTCCCACCAAATTACTTGAAGTGGTCATCAAGTCAAACACATTAGGGGCTTGAGTGGTTTTTAAAATATTCCACAGGAGGTGGGGTAGAATATGGTGAATGTATGTTGTATGAAATATTGAGATTCTTGAATTTCTGATCAAGGTGATCAAGGGATAAAATCATATTTCAGCATTATGAGAGTTGGAGATTTCAAGAGCTAGCAATGTGGGTTTACAGAGAGATATATATACTAAAGGTTTGTATGAGGCATCTCATCCACCCTGCTGAATCAAAACCTCAGTTTCGTCTGGTGTAAAGATCTCATTTGGTATGAACAATTTCTTCCAGGTACAGGTTTTAAGTATTTTTGTTCCAAAGATGTCAGGAGACAGCAAGCATGTATGTCTTTCCTCATTCACGTAGCAACAGATCCTTTTGTGAGGAAGGAGCTCAGGCATACTTCACGCATTTTTTATTCTGTGAAAGAAGCAAGGCCTTTCATTACTCAGCATGATATCCCCTTTAGGAACAGTCCTCTGGCATAGCTAATGTTGGACACGCTATGGTCATTCTGTCTAATCTCATCTGTGCTATTGCTTAAACTCAGTGACTGAGAAAGCCTTTGTGGACTGTGTCGAGTAACTTGTGGTCTTCACACTTGCTGAAGTGTCTCCAAGGCATAGCTTGGACAGTCAGCATGTCTAAACCACCAGTGCCTGGGAGCTGGTAGGAAGTGCTGTGGGAAGCAGCAGTAACTGGTGGGCTGGACAAGCCCTCCTCCCGCTCAGTTTCAGCAGCGACCACTGTATGGAAAGCAGCTCCACTGTGTCGCTGCGGCTCGCGCATGTTTGCTGCAGTTGACTGTAGGACAAAACTCGCCTGAACTGGTCCTGGGGAACTGGAGTGCCCTTTGGCAGGCCATGAGGAAATATGGAAACCAACAATTGGTGCTGCTGGTGAAGATGATTTTGGCAGCTTGAACTCGGGCTTTTGTGGTCCTGCGCTGTGTTCCCTGGAACTGTGATCTCCTCACCAGCCTCAGCTGTTTGAGAGCTGGTTGAGTCCTTTAAGCTCTTTACCCAAGCACCTTCACTAGTAACAGGAGAGAGACTGTCACATCTAAAAGGCAATTTCTGCACCTGAGACAGCTCTTTTAAGGAGGGCAGCCTAAGTATCTAGGTGGAGCTAGACAGCTGACCTCTAGGCAACTCTAGCTAACTGATCGCCTCCCTTCTTTCTGTCTCTTTGCTGCCATGCATAATTCAGCCCTTTACAGGGAGGACAAGTGTTTGTTGGAATTAGAGAAAGAACAGGTTAAAGGTTCCCAGGAAGATAGATAGATAGATAGATAGATAGATAGATAGATATAGAAGTATTTCAATCTGCTACAAAACAATTTCTGTCTCTTTGTAGGAAAATTTATAAACTTTTTTTTAATATGAGATAAGGAAGAGAGTAATTTGACAAATAATACACCTACCACTTCCAGACAAACTCAAGAGAGATGTATTCTAGGGTAACTGGCCCCAGTCCAGCAAAGCCATTAGACATGGGTAACCCTTAGCAGAAAGAAATCTGCTTAGCTCCCCCTCCTTATGCTTGATCTTGTGTCTTGATCCATTTAGCCTATTGGGCTGGAATGTTTGAGGACCCACAAGGGAAAGGCCGCAACCTGGTCCAAGGTTCTGTTTACCAGCCAGCCCCTGCCCTCACCCAAAACCAACCAGCCAGATTTTTTTGCACCCCTGAACCCAAAGAGTTTTCCTTTTCTACAGTTTCTGTGTGTTGCGTGCCAGCCAGTCCCTTACCCTTCAACCTGGGTGAAATTTGTATGGACTCAGTATGCGTCAGCCAGGATTTGAGCCCAACCTAAACACACCCAGGGCATGACCATTATTCATCAGAGGCACAGAAGGGATGGCTTAACCTTTGGAATGCTAAGAGTCTGTTCTTCCTCTAGTTTTGGTTTTACTCTGGGGGCTGGGGGAGCTTGGATCACTGAATGAAACTGTAAATGGAATGAAATAATTTGTGCCATTTATGAAGTAAATGGTTTAGATAAGGACCCATCAGATTTTTTCAATGGCCTAGCCAGTTATAAATCTTTGTAACAGGAACACATCATTGTGTTCAGGGATTTTTTTTTCCTGAATGTCCTGGAATTACACAGTGCATTTTTATATACTTCTCTGTGTTTCTGGTAAACAGTTCTAAGACCCCATGGGTCTTCTGAATTGAGCCAGTGGTGAACCTGTTCTTTTTTCTGTGATGTTGGTTTGGTGTAAATGTGCCAGGGTACATGATCTGTCAGTTAAAATCTGCATTGAGGCTCCAAAATTTTATGGTTTTGATGGTTGTACCTTAAGGCCAAGCACAAACAACTGATATTTTTCCCCATTTCAGTTCCTCTGCCTGAGTCTTGTTTAAGCTAGAGACACAGTAAAATCTCTGGGCATCTAAACTGCCTTCTAGTTGTGTCAAATAATAGCTGTTCATCAGTGAGATACTCTGCTATGTAAGATTTCAGAGAAATGTAGGTATGCTTAAAGGAAAATACAAAAATTTTATGTCTTACTTTTGTGGTTGATCTATTCATCTACCTGTTATCTATGAATATGCCTAGTCATGCCTTATGCATGTTTGGGTGTTTTCTTTGTGCAGTGGGATTTGCCTTACTGCCTCAAGAGGAAGCCCTTACCTCTGTGAAAGACTGCTGGTGCGATGGCCCTGGCTCCAGCATCCAAGCTTCATACAGAAGCACACTTCTAGTGCATGTACTCAGTATCAACATCTGTACATGTTAGATACAGCTGTCAGTTCTGTAGCTTCCAAAAATGTAATTTCCAGGCTAGCACAACACTGTAAGTTGTCTGATGCCCAGAGCAAAGGCCAAGTCTTCATTGTCTGGAATGTTTTGTCTGTTCTGCAGAGATTTGCAGAGTGCTGTGTCTGTACTTGCTGGCATGGTGCCTGTGAGTAGCATCACTGTAATGCAGATATGCCTTACCTTTCTCACTCCCTATTTCACGCAGATGCTCCAAGCTCAAAGCGGTGTCATCTGCCCCTTCCATGAGCAGAGGACCCTTGGCAGATATGTCCCTTCCCATGTAAAGATCGCAGGCTGCCACCACCATGAATGCTATGAACAGTTCAGCTGAAGCCATCTTTAAGCCAGACAGAAAAATAAATTTCTCACAGTGGAAAGAGCTCTTCCACATGATCCAGACTGCCTCAGTATAGTCCCTCAGGACTATTTGTGCAGTGAGATACTCTTCACTGTGAATAGCAGTGACAAAATCTGGCCCAGAGTTAGTTCCCCAAAAATGTAAATATAGAAACTGCTGCAGAAACATGTGCAGGGGCACAGAATTCTTTTTTTTCCACCTATGATCTTTTCCGGTGAGGTCTCTCTCTCAGAGAATCACTGCAGCAGTTCAAAGCTTCACTTGCATTGCAGGTTGACGGGGGAAACATTGCTGATCCAGCTCAGAGAAGCAGGCAATTTGCTTCTATAAAATTACACTTAGTAAAGCTTTTTGGATTTCATGTAGGCTTCTCTGAATCATGCGTATCTCAAGTGCTCTCAGTCATGAGAGGAAGAGGGGGTCATATGAGGATGAGCAGCTCTTCAGACAGAGAGAGTAACCTTTGATGAAGTGCTCAGGCCACAGACAGGGAAGCTGCAGTGCAGTGATCTGGAAGTACTGACTGACAGTTTTATTGTCTTTCATAGAGATTTGCAAAACACTGAAACCCCGAACACACACATCTGCATTACCCCATAGATGCTGTGCACCTGGTCCCTGGTGTGGTAGGAGGATCCAGGCTTTTGTGCAAAGGGCATTTCCTTGGCAGGGTGGCTTCTTCTTCCCCCAGCTCTGCTGATTCTCAGGGAAGTCACTTCACTGATTGCACTTCTCTCTACTTGCCCAGTAAATGCTGCTAAGCAGGCAGGGGAAATCAGGCTGAGGTTTCCTGTGTGGAGAATTGGGTACCCTTGGCATAATGCTTGAGACTACTGAGTCAGCCTTAACCAGGAGCTCTCACCCCACGGAATGAATTAGCCGTGGTAATCTTTGCAAATGGAGCTGTAAGTAACAAAACTGCTAGTCAGAGGTGGGCATATGGTGCTGCTTTTAGCAGTATTGAATGTGTTTCTATAAGAGTTTCACTGTATTACACTCATTTGCCAGGAGTTGTTTGACCTTTCCTTCGTGCACTGTATGCATGCAGTGCCCAGAGGCTCCATCCTTGGCAACAAAATTTACTTATTTCTTTAGAAATACCTCTAGTGTTGGGAGAGGTAGAGAATTTTTTTTGTTGGTGTTGTTAACCTCACATAACTCTTCAGTTATTTTCCCAGTCTTCTTTTTTAATTTTTTTTTTTTCTTTTCAATGCCAGTTACAGATCCCAGATGTCAAATAGCAGCAGCAGCTGGCTGCATGACAGATCCCTTAGGCTGCAGCTGGGTGAACACTCCGGGACTTATTCTAGCTGTGTCATATAGATGGTATGCAGATGATTTCTCTGACCTGTCATGCTTTTCAAATGCCTCTAGCTTCTTTTTTTCCTTCTTTTATTCTGGTAATACACAGAGCCTGGAAATTCAGCCTTGGAGAAATCTTGCATGTATTGTGTACAGGGTCTGTGCCTCCAAAGGATGGCCTATCTGTGCATTATTCTTTTTACATAACTAAATGATTCAATTAATAAATACCCAATATTCCCAATACTCTATTAGATTAGGGTTGACTCTGTCGTTCAATACTCTGCATCTGTGACAATTGCACTCTTGTATGAAGATGAAAGGAGAAACATTAATTCAGGAAGTCTGATCTCTCTTGAAAATTATGTACTCAGTGTCCAAATTGGTTGAATAGTACTTTTGGTACTTTTCATTAAGTCAATGTGAGTAGATTGATTGAATGTCAGTGACAGAACAGAGCTTCAAATTTCAACAGATGAGACAAGCAGAAATAAGAGTAAATTTTCAGTAGAAGCATAAATACACAATATGCTGTATTATCTACAAAGAAGAGTTTTTTCACTGGATATAATTTTTAAAAACACCTGTGCTGGTGAATTTTCTCTAGCAGTTGTGCTGTACATTACTTTTAACTAAATCCTTTTTGTAATGTGTAATAACTCTGCCTAACATTAATGCAATCATAACAAATGTTTTGCTTTAAACTACAGTGTATGTTTTGTAAAAGCCGTATAATTTGAAAGAGAAGTACAATTTAGGTATTCTAATTAAACTTCAGTATCCTTACTCTGAGTCAATAATACCTAGAGAGCTGAATTATTTCATCTCAGATTATTGGGACATATGCTTAAAATTCCAAGGTAATATTTCAAAATATCATATTCTAATAATTTCCCTCTCCAATGCTGTCAAGGATATTAATCAACTCAAAACAGTTTATTCTAGAAACAGAAGTGCTCATTGACTAAGCCACCATTTTTCCCTTTTGGGCAAAATCCAGAAAATAGATTTCACCAAGTGGAGCAAATACACTTCCTCTAAATGATCTGATCACTTCTGTGCTCTATTTTATCTCAGGTTTGTTTTCTCTAAACATTACCTGCAGCTAAAATGAAGGTGGAAGTTGTAGATACATGAGAACCTTTCCCATTGCACCTTTCAGAAATTACTGATTTTGCTTACAGACACAGTGCAGAACCCAGCTCAGAGCTCTGGGAAAATGCAGAAGTGCCAGGCAAAAGTAGCTATAAGCTGATAGAATTTGGAGCACTAATGAAGGTAATTCCACTGTCATTTGTTTTGAATCTAAAGACAGTGTATGTGTTTCTTCTTTATAGTCATTGAATTATGTCCTGTGCATTACTTTTGAATGGGGTATCATACAGCCTACACCTGTGTGGCTTCCCATAGCTACTTCTGCTTAACTCTAGTTCATCTTGCTGCTTCCTAGTCACAACTTTCATCTTCCTAGAGACCCCTCATCTTTACAGCTCTCCAAAGGACATCACAAGCTGGGTGATAATATATGTCATTCTCACAGAAGTTATTAAAGCTTTTTCCCCTGGCTCAAAGATACTTATATTCTCCCTCCCTAAAGGAAATGCTATGTATGCATTGATCATATGCTATGAGCAGTATTGATGCTTCCTTTTGGTGAAACTATGCACAGTAGACCTGTTCTGGGGCTCCCTAAAAGGAGATTAGTCTGAGTGCATTCTTGATTTCTGTCCTTGCTAGTCCAGAATAGAAACCTTCTGTTTTCCTCTGGTCTCTTTATCCCCAGCAGTATTCCTTCTCCAGTTGCAAGTCTGAAGCAGACACTCAATGCAATTGTTCATCTCCTTTAATCTTTTGTTGTTGTCAGGAAAGTTCCTGCTGGTCCTTTGTTGTGCTTCCAGCTGGTCAGATTGCTCATTCTCAGTCTCACAGGCTGACTGACATGATAGAGTGGCAAAATATCCTGACTGCTCTGAAACAGACTATTGTAGGCCTGCAGAAACATTATCTTCTAAATGTTTTCCATGTTCTGTTTTATGTCTTTCAGCAAGAGGCTTTATTGAAAATATTCTTTCAAACGATCTCTTTTTCTGTCTTATTTTTTAACTTTTGCATCAGAATGTTTCTGATTTGGCTACATTCAGTTATATCTAAAAAATTTAAAGGTATTCTAGAAGCTTCATGCAACACCTAAGGGAATAAGAAATATTCTGCTTAGAAATAGGGTAATACAGAAACTTCTCTTGGTGGTTTTTTTTTCCCCTTTGTTTTTTTCCCCTGCTTAAGATGTCAATCATTTCATCTCCAAGTCTTATGCTTTATCTTGCTTTAAGCTTATCTAAATTGCTGACCATCACCATAATCTTTTTTTCCCAAGTTACTGGTCATATTTGCCTCTATTTACAGCTTTTTCAATGTAAATTCTTCTGATAATTCCCTTCAGTTACCTGTTCTTCCATCTGCCTGCTTGATCTCCTCCTCCTGTAAGCCCTAGTTCCTTACATCATGTTACCTAGCCTTAGTCTACGTCAATATGCACAACTTCCCCTGCGACTTCAATGGTCTTAATCACTATCCTTCCTTTTTTCATTTTGTTTCTCTAAAGCCTCACACTGATGTAAATGTATCTTTGACTTCAGCACAAAGAATATCAAGCTCCACATGCATCACTGCAGGACTGCTGAAATAGTTTGAGATTTGCTTTGTAAATACTTCTGATCAAGCAGGCTACTTCTCTCCTCGGCTTACTCATGGGTACTTAGTACAAAGAGGGTAGATCACCTGATGTCAGTGCACATTTATAAAAGAATGAAAATTTATAATGTAGAGCTTTTCAGTTAGGGCTTTTGTTTGGTTTGTTTGGGTTTTTCTTCCCACCATAAAGCATCATTTTAACACCATAAATTTTTAGTGAGTGCTTGAATTTTATATCATGAAAGAAATTCCAGTATGCCAGACATGTAGGAATTGCAGTTCAGATATCATACATTAACTAGCATATTGAAATAATTCTTCTGAAAGAACCCACTACAGATAGAATTGTAGAGGAGATCCCACCTTGGAAACACCTAAGACAGGCTGCGATATTGCAGCTTTCATGTTTTCACAAGAGGGAAGATGATGTTTTGCATTAAGTATCTGGAAACAGAGAGATTCTTCTGACATGTGAGCCTGTATTTCTGTAACAGTCCCACTATTGCACAAAATCATAAAGGCAATTACATAGAATTCCATGTTCAAAGAAGAAATGTAAGTCGAGATAGGAAAAAAAGCCAGCCAAGAGAAACATGTCAGTAAGAGATGACATTGAGCTTATCCATGTACACTCCTGTCAGTGAGGAAAAAGCTACTTTTCTGTTGAAATCTTCTTGAAGTTGAAGGCCTAGAGGAAAACATAAAGCCAGGTAAAACAGGGTTCTTCTTGTCAAGTGATAACTGTGTTTAAACGCTGTATTGAAATGCTTGAATTTTAAGTTTTTGTGGTGCCATGGTGTGACGTCTCTTTTTCAATAAAACAGGTTGAACCTGGGTTTGTGCCCTAGATAATACATAGCATCTCTGCAGCTTGTTGCAGCATTCAATCCTTATGTATGAAAAGTTCTCCTTTCATGGCCTATGCATGTATTATAGGTAGTAGATGATGAGGAAATACTGCTCTAAGCACAAAACTACAAGTATCTGCAGCTCACGAGAGTATCTCCTGACCGATGAAGGGAAAAGAAAATGAAGAAGGTATTAAAATATTTATTTTCATGACAGAACCAGACATTCATGTGGCATATACCAGATTATTTATTTGATGTATATTTTGACTACCTGGTGGGGTTTGGGACTCCTGTGAGTAATAGTACCTGGGCAGCAACTGAATGCTCCATCATAATTCTCCATTAGTATAAAGCCACAAAACAAGGAAAAGCCTGGAGTTAATTTGAATAAAAGATAGAGAAAGGCATATACTCTGAGCTGCGTTCTGTGACAGAGTCTTAATGTTTTAGAAGAATGCTAATTTAATCTGTTCAGTAATGTTGGTGAGCTTTCTAATGCCATTCAATACCACTTATATTTGCATTTTATCCAACTGAATTCTCTTCATACGTAACTATGTATTTTAAGGTTTTTTAGTCAGTGGTGACACAACCAGAGAGAGAATAGGAATGACTGCAAGATGTACTGTGCACAGTAAATGATGACGTCAGATAGCCAGTTTTAAAAATATGATAAACAAGAAAACCTGCAAGATTTTTTGTTTGAAATTCTGAATTAATTCTGCATGAAGCCACAGTGTTGTATAGTAATTGTTTTCCTTTTCCTATATTTTCCTTTTAAAATTTTAATTAAATGATTAATCTAGTTACCAATTCTGTACTTAATCATTTTCATAGAAATCAAAATCCCTCAGAATATGAAGCACTCCTTAGCATGTATTTTGTAATTAGCTGTAAAAATTTACATAATGAACTAAATAGTTAATTTCTGAATGTGATGTGTGTCTGCATATATGAACCACGGACCTATGCCCAGTGCCTATGATAAGAGATTCTCAGCTAATCAATTCCTGTTTGAGGCTTTTGAGCCTTCCAGTTAGTTCTAGGCTGTCATCTGGACAAATTCACCATGGTTAAGAAGTTGATAAGTGCTGCAAATTAAAATGATAGCTTTTTTCACACTTCTATTGCCTGTGCTGTCCATACTTACAACTACTGGGGCAAAACACTAGGAAAACCAGACCAACTGTGTGTTCTCAAAGATGTAATTCGGAATACTCTGACTACATTCCTACCCAAGTATGGTATAATTTAAGGAGAGTTGTGTTTCTCTGTTTGAAATGGTTGCCTCTAAATCTGTGTGTCTGGGTACATTTTTAAAAGAATGTTTATAGTGTGGCATTCATTGCTCACAGGCCATAGCATGGCAATGGTTGTCTCACAGACAAACTGGAGCCATTATAGTTGTTTCCTACAATGGACAAGTCAGTGGAAAAAGCTTGAAGCAACTGAGATGGCGCAGTCCAAGGATGAAACAATTGTTGACCAACTTACATTGACAATTTCTCCGAGTTGTACTAGGGTTGGAATAATATATGAAAGGAAGAGTTTTCATTATAGGAAATGATGGTGGTAGTTTCCACTGACTAAGAATATTACTCTAAATATTTCTTTAGAGCCAGTATTTGTTTACACCTTACAAGTTTCTGAAGTACTTGGGGATTTTCTAGAAGGGGAAGTGGAAGAAGTTGTTCTGTCATTTAAAAATCCCAGCTGAATATGAAGTCACGTTAGCCATGACTCCTGCTATCCTGCAAAGGGTGATGTACCCAATGAGGAGCCACCAGATAATCAAGACAGCTCTGCTAGGTGGCAAAGTAGGACAACAAGGAATGGGCAGAGGACTGAAAAGTCCACAGTAAACTCATTTCATAATGGATTTGCTTCTGCTAGCACTGAGACATCCCGAAACTGGGGCTATGCCCTGCCCTGCCAGAATAGCACAACCAAGGCCTTATTTCTCCCATTTAGCAGATGGGTGTTCTTCATTAAGGCATGTTTGCTCTTCTTAATAAGCTGTGTGAATCTATTAAGTTGGGAGGCTTGACTTGAATTGATTTGCTTTGTTTAAACATGCTCTAGCTTTTGCTCATGTATATAGCTCATAAAAAGAAACCTGTTTGAGTTTAGCCTAGTATTCCATGGTGATTACTTAGATGTGCTGTCATAGCCAAGAGCTTAGAGTCTAGGATTTTGCTGGCAACAGGGCAGCTGCAGTAATTACAATGATATGGAAAACTGAACCACAATTTAAAAACCAAAAGGACTATTGCAACTCTAACAGTTACAGAGATTGCTGAGTAATGTCCATTCAATATATGTAGGTAAAATTCATGATGCTTTATTATTTTTGGTAATTAATGTGGATCAAATCTGTTTCAGAAGCTCTGGTTTAAGCATGCAGGTAGGTTTGTTTGGCTGTTTTGTTTAACCAACCACTTAAGAGTCAAGTAGAAGTTTTAGTGAAATTAATTTTCGTTAGTTAATACTTACAAAAGCCTTTGAAGATATTTATTGCCATATATTTGTTAGATTTTTGTCTCATAAGCAACTTCTCCTGTGAAAATTATTTCAACAAGTTTTTGAGCCTGTCAGCAGGATTTTTTTTTTCTTGATCGGAGCCTAAAAAGACTTAGATTTTCAATAGCTTCTGCTGGGGCGAGACATTGAATTCCTTCTGAATGCTCTGTGCCATGAATTCTGATCCTTCACATTGACTAAAACTGTCACACATAATAATAACGAAAACCAGTGTGAATTTTGAATGCACAGCCATGGCATTGATTCAGTCAGTGTGGATCAGAAACAGTTTTTGAGATGACTTTGGCTAGAATGCAGAGTTGTATTCAGCACCTTCTCCGAGGCTGAATTCAGATTTCTTATTGGGATTTCTTTCAATGAAAAAGCAGTTAATTTGCTTAATTAAAACATCTTTAGTTGAATTACTTGGCCATTTTTGAATAGTTCTTCTTATTCTTCTGGTGACAACTAGAGCTTGAATATACCAGCCTTTCACTGGAATGCACCAAACTTGATTACATTTCTGCAATTTATACCCCATTCGTACTATAAATGCTTGTTTAACACTTGGTTTGGACAATGTTGACTTTGAGAGAATGGTGGCAGTGCAAGAGAAATGGATATAATTTGAAATCTGGATCCTTTGGTTGTAAGGATTGATCCACTTAGATTGTAATGTATGAACAAAAGAAAACTGATATGCTGTGGGGAACTGGTCTGTAGCCTTATGAAAGAAGCAGTTGAAAAGTAAAAATGAGTGCATCTTTTTGGAAAAAACCCCATAGGTGATATGACTAGTATGTTTTCTCTCAACACACAACTGTATGTCTGATGTAATTGAAGAATGAAGAAAAATGACATTTCTGAATAATTTCTGGTAATTAGTTTAAACAGAGACAGATTTATGGAGGTGCAAACTATTTTGAGTGGCCAGCAATTGTGTAAGCTACACCTCACAGACAAACTTTGTCTTCTGTTTAACAGCAGGTTTGTCATCCTGTCTAACCAGGTTGTTTGGTAATGTTGAAGAGCTGATTTTCTGCTTTTGAGAGAATGTTTGAAAGCTGTGGATATGATTTTTATGTATTTGGGCAATCAATCAATTTTATTGCTTGGCTGCTTTCCCAGCTCCTGCTTGCTTCCACTACTTAATTTTGCAAAGAACAAGCAAATAAATGTTCTAATTGTATATAAAGAGAACTGTTCTGATTGTCATGTTTTGAATTCTTAACAACAGCTTAAAGTATTACAACTGTATCCTATCAGCATATCATGGCAAGTCTTGCGAATTAATTTCAATGATGAGTACAAGGCAAATGCTACTGAAACCCTGCAGTACAGCTCTGACATTTTTTTTGCAGCTATTTCCATGTTTTTTTATCTAATGAGGATTTGTTTTCCTAGAAGATGAGTTTCTTGCCCTGTTTCATCACAGCACAGTGTTTCCAAAATGTGTTGAGTTTGAATTCCACTACAGCCTCCATCAGTCTTCCACAGTTTGGGTGTCTTAAGGGTGAAGGAGACTGTTGGCATGTTTGGTACCTGCTGACACAAGGAGCAAGGTATTCTTTGCAGCAGAAGGAGGGTGCTTGCCCCACGGGCACCATGGGACACAGCCCCAGTGGGCAGCGCAGTGGAGGGCAGAGCTGCGGGTGCTCGAGCCCCAGCGTGCAGGTGAGGGAACCGCCATGGGGAGAAAACATTCCAGAAGGATTGTGTGTAACCTCAGGAGGCCAGGTGTGAAGGAGGTATCATCCAGGCATTCCAAACTGAAATTTGCTGCAGATCTCTGAGACACCTGCCCACAGCAGCTACTGCTGTTTCCTTTGCCATTTGAATGTCTGTCACCTCCTCTCCTTTTCAGGTGCTTCGCATCTTCTTTGTGCTTGATCCCATGCTGAGGTCCATTACTTGGAAAAGCTCAATTAAAATCTGGCCAGCTGCTTCTCAGCTGCATGAACAGTGTTGATGCAAAGTGCTGGCTAGAAAATGTTCTCTACTGATGTTTCGTTGGAAGCAGTTGGTTTCTGGGGGCAGAGGGAGGTGGCTCCAATTGGCAGAATTACAGTTTGGCCTGGAAAAGAAAGAATGAAATCCCATCCCCTGTTAACATAATTTAACATACCTGTTAAATCACTTGCTTTGCATTAGAATAATTTCACTGTTAACCTTATTAAATAGGGATAGTCCATAGGCCACACAAAAGTAGGCAAGTCAAGAATTTGCCTAAACCAATTTTATATGTGCTCCTGGTAAGTGTATGCATCAATCTCTTTTTTCCTATGGAAAAAAAAAATGGAAAACAACCTTAAACCAACATTGGATCAAAACTATAAGATCTTAAGATTAAGGAAGTCACGAATGCTTACTCTGTGAAGTGCTGTGCAAAATCAAAGGAAGGAGCAGCACATTAAGCCCCTTAACATTTTAATGATACTCCAAAAATCAGACTTGCTGCAACAAAATGTGTATGTGTGTGCATACATATATGCATACACACACATAAGGTATTGGAAAAACTAGGGAAAATATAAGGGTGGATCAAGGAAATGACTGAAGAACTGGAGAAAGTGCCTTAAAGGGAAAATTAGGTGTTTTCCAAGTATTTGCCAAGTGTATTTGCTTATGCGCAACTCTACATCAAATTCCAGACCAGAGCCAGCTTGCATCCTGCCAGTTTACACCCCAGGCAAAAAATCTGTGTTGAGCTTCTGCCTGACCGTGTAGATTTTTCTTGGAATAGCACAGTCTACTCTCATAAATTTAGGAGAAAAAAATGCAAAAGGTACTAAAACTAAAGGGCTATTAGCAGCAGTGGGGAAAATAAAAGGCACAAGAAAAGCAACTAAGAATCTGTTAGGGAGAGCTGAAAAACAGCTAGTTGTAATACAACATTTTGGATGGTTTTAACAGTGATTGTACAATGTGTGGTCTCCTGTGAAGACTAGAATTAGATAGAAAAATTTGAACGTCATCAGATGTATGTCCCTCAGTTAAAGGCAGATAAGGTCAAATGAGAAATCAGGTTTAATAACAAGAGTGATAAAAACAAAATAAATAGAATAAAAATTTCCAGAAGAGATGAACTTTTCATCTTGTCTAGTCTTAGATCAAAATAGCTTTCCTTTCTGAAAGAGGGGTTTCTAGTTCTGAAATGTAAATTAATGAGCTCACTGAGTCTCTGAGAAAACTGTTATGAGGTGAATAATGAAACAGTTACATGGGTGAGTGGATTCTTAGCAGAAGAACAAACGCTGGGGTAGATAAGCAGGTAAATCAGTTTCATTTTTCAGCATCATGGTAGAAGTAGAACGCACAAAGAATGCGGTCTCTCCTGGATGATTGTTATACCTGGACACAGACTTTTGCCATGAACAGGAGCATCACAAAACATCTCTAGCCACCACTCTTTGAGATACCTCTGACAAATATAACACTGGGGAACTAATTTACTTTCTTAGTACTCATATTCTATATAACCACTAAAAATTATCATGTGAGAAAGTGGAAATGTAAACATTTTTGTTTTCTTGTCATACTTGTTTATTCTAGTCATCTAGGCAGATAGTCATATTCCTGGGTCCTACTGACTTTCTACCCATTAATAAGCCAATTAAATTATGTTTTTATCCAACTGCTAGAGGGACCAAAAGCATTTTTTGGTTGTTTTTATCATTAAACTTCTATTGATAAACATCTTAATTACTGTATCAGGTCATTGCATACAAGACCCACAGTTAATGTATAATTAAATCTAATTTTAAAACAATTTCTGCTTGTTTCCTGTATGCATTTCATTAAAATTCTTTTCAACATAGCGGAATTTCATTACGGGAAAAACAGAAAACAAAGATCACACACAACCTACTTGCCATTCATCTGCTTGAACAGGCCATGCATTTTCTAATCCATAAGCGCTGTGCCAGAGTAAGAATGTGTTCACGAGTTACAGCACTGGTGTATAGTGAATCCTGTGAGATGTCAGGGTTGGATTCACACGCTTTGAGGGAGTAAGCTTGTCTATCCTGACCTGTGTAATAGGTTTGATGGAATGAAGATGACCTCTTTAATGTTCCACTGATTGCTCTGGGATCCCCCAGGTCTGGCCCATGCTGGAGAAGGAATGCACACAGAGGTGTATGTTTAAATAATAGGGCAGAGACTTGAGCCAAGAGAGGGACATCTGACCACACAGGTAGCTGCAGGAAGCAGGAGACAAGATAGCAGTTGTTGCTTTGGATGTAGCCATCAGTCATGAGCAGATGGACTTCAGTTGCCTACCACAGCTTGCACAGAGCACAAGTGCAAGAGCTATCTGAACACTGGGAAAAAGCAATTGTTTCTGTGGCAGGTGCAAAGTATGAAGGAATAATGAAAAGAAGCTTTGAATCACCAATTCCCTCCCATGTTATAACTAAGAACAGGATAAAGGGGGATATGATGTGACACTAGAAAAAAAAGTCATAAATCAAAAGAGGTATGATGTATTAATGGAAATTGTGATAGGACACACATGTTGGTAGGACAATGTACAACAATGACAAAAGGAGTACAAAAAATATGTAAAATTTCAATATAGTTTGTGTTAATATGGTTTATCAAACAGGAGTGAGGGACTAATCAAAAATATTGAAGAAGTTTGCAGTCAGGAAAGTAAAGTTTGTTCTTATGGCTTTGTAGTTCCAAAACTGGAGTTTGTTTGCCAGGAGCTCAGCCAGGCCAGAGTAGCTGCAGGTCTGCTGGTTGTGATTGGGACAGTGAGTCTGGAGCACTGTGATTCCTCTGATTAGAATGCAAGTCAAAAATAGAGACACAGCCCTCCAAGAGCTAAGTGTTGTTGATAAAACTGGAAACAAGTTTTAAAATAAATTATTACCATTTAAAAAAATAGAAGAAAAACCACAAAAAAACATCTGTGCCCCCTAAACACCCAACCAAAACCCAAAACATAAACAACAACAACAAAACCAAAAACATCACCTAAGAAAGAAACCTCTATTGCTACAAATGCAGACAAAAATAAACCCAAACAAACCCCAAACCCCAACCATTTTCATGCTTATCTTTTCTAACAGTTCCTCATGGTCACCAAGACATGTTTGAGAAAAAAATTGTTCAAAACTTTGCTGTTTAATTTATCTCTTTCCAGCTAAAATTCAAGTCAAAGTAACTGTTGCTATTTTATTATTCACATTGCTATAGCTTATCATATGTAGTTGAAACAGTCTTCATTTTCGTTTGCATTCTTGACATGTTTTGTCTGGTGTTTTTCCATTTGATGGGATCAGAAACCTTTACCTCGAAGCACTGTCCTTCTGCTCTCCCATTTTGCTTCCAATACAACCCAAAGATCAAGCAAAGAAGGGGTAGTGTGTTAAAAAGTTGCTGTGATATTTGGTGCTGGCTTTTTCTATGTGCTCTGTATGGGTATAAAGAGCATTATTTAAATGTGAACTTTCAGAGCCTGTCATAGTTGATTTTTCCATGGATTGGTGTGATGAAACTTAAACGAATTTTAATGGCAGATTTTCCAGCATAGCTTAGTTGAACGTCTTGATATTAAATTTTAATCATCTCAAATGAAGCTCTGTGTGGTGCAATGAAATTCAGCAGAAGTATGCTGTGCTAATAAGCTGCAAAATATTAATACTGAGATGATTGTTTGTCTGTCTGATATCAAATGGCTTCCCTGAGCCATAACATAAAATAAGATTTTAGCTATAAACTCAAAGCTCATCTGTTAAAAATAGCTGGGGAAAAGGAGGAAGTCTGTGTGTTCAGTGTTACTAGGATGACTAAAGGTGACAAAGAGAAGCCATATCTGTAGTGGTTTAGGCTTTCATATATCTATGGAGAAGATAAATGATCCTAAGATGTATTTGGTCGTGTATACCCAAAGGAAATTAGGAAATATTCAACTTATATTGCATTCCATCTAAAATACAAGGTACTGTCCTGCACTTCAAGTTCATTAAAATGAACTCAAACTGAAATGGAGGAGGCTTTCTGAGGTAAACAGAGAGTCTGCTTTAACAAAAAAAGACCAAGTGAACTTAGCTAGTTTTGTCCAAAAATAATTAAATGTGAGAGAGGATGCTCTGGCTGTTCGTGAACATGTCACTAGGACAAATAATGAAACCAGTACAAGTAAATTTATAGTAAAAAGCAATTTACAAAACCAATGAGGTATAAACTAGCCATGAAGGTTGGAAGGTTAGAAGTTATTTTCCCATCAGCTGGATAAGTGAAATTATGGCTTAGGCTTCCCATATTACTGCAAGAAAAGATGTATTTCAAGTAGAAGTTGGTGAGTTTATGATGGGATATGGCATAGGACATGTGGATATGCCCATGATTTCAGAAGGTCTGCTCGCTCCATGCTCCCTAACTTTAAACTTCAAATAGGTGCTTTGTATATAACTTTATAAAGTAAAATGAAAATAAGTCTTCCAATTCTTTTTCTGTCTCTTCCACAAACCAACACAAACCCATAAGGATTAGATAATATCTTGCATTGTTTATTATTGCAGTGATTTCTATAGCTCAACCAAGACTGGGGCTCCCATGCGTAAATAGAAGGTGATTAAAGAACTTGCAATAAACAATTTATCACTAATTAAAGTAAGTCAACTGTTAAATTAATTTAGAAAATTGCCATTGTATTTTCACTCTTAAGAGTTCCTAATAATTATTTTTCACAGATCAATTTTTGCATTTCAATAGTGAAAGAATAAACTACAAATGTATATCATTATTTTCCTGTATTTTACTGTTCCTGATAAACACTGTCACTTCTGCTTATGAAGCTGTTTCAAATCTTGGATTCAAGGAGCTCTCAAACACTCAGATAGCACCGAATACCTTCCCCAGCTAATGCTACATTTTAACAGATCGAGGACACAGACTGCTGGAATAAATGTGATAAGTGGCCAGGAAATGGCTCATAGGTTAGAGAGATGTCTTTTGTATGGTCTGATGATTTTTTTAACACTTTTTCAAAATTCATAATGGCTTTTTGCACTGCATTCTTTTCAGGTAATTTTCAGGTAGATTGGGTAATGTGATATGAACGCTGAATTAGTAATTTTTCAGTTCTGTGCTTTGTTGTGAATCTGATAATTGTACCATTTGTTATCATCGTGGACGAGTACTCATATCTGTCGGGCCATCCCTGTGCACATTGGTATGCTCTCCACATTGCCCTGCAGAATTGCAGAGCTGTGAACAGATAAGGGAAAGCCATAGCATTTGCCACACCAACGTGTGATTATTTGACTACTTTGATGTTCTCGCACATGATAGCTCATCCTTTGGCTTCAAAGGGATCCCACTAAACTGTAACTGCAGCAAGGGCCTACAGGAATCTTGTTATGTGTACAAAACAATCACACCTTTTTCTGTGGTTCTTCTAATCTTGTCATGTTTCAAGTATATAAACCATATTGCACAGTAATCTTTGCTGGCTCACCTGAGTACTTAGGTCAAGGTTTTTCATGACTAGTGGCTTTTCTAGAGCTGTGTCTTATAAGGCTCTGCAGCCTGTGCTTCACTTTCTGAGTGTTTGAAAGTCTGCTTAAATTATGAAAGTGATAAGTTTGGACAATATTAGTACTTTTCTTGCAGTTTCAAGAGGTAGAGTGATATTGAGTAAAGTACCTTACCTTTTTTAAAACCTTTTTCTTCTTGATGTCTTCATTTTTTGAAAATCTTTGCTGAGGTACAAATTGCTTTCACAGGTTTTTTGATACATTTTTGAAAACAGTCCCACATTATAGTATAAAATAATTGCTTTGAGTCACATCTTATGCAGACACAATGCAACTTCTGCTTATGTTAATAAAATATATATTAAAATATCAAAAGCAGGTTGATTAGAGCTAAAGAATGTAATAATTTGGAACAATGCAAGTCAAGCATCTTAAAGGGTTTGTTTTCTGTTAGAAATTTAGATCTCTTAAAAAGAATTGCCAAGCTGTAACAAGTCTTTTATTCCACAAAAACAAAATTATGTGGAAAGTGAATATTGCCCTCCAGCAGAATTAAATTCCACGTTGTCTGTTCTCTCTGGCTCAGGCTTCCCTTTCTTTTTCATTAACTTAGCAGAGGCAACAGCAAAGATGTGTCTTTAGAGAAAAAGAATGGAGTTTTTTAAAACAGGAAACACTCATGATTGATTTACCTTTTTGTCATGACTTTCAGAACAGTTTATCAGAGAATGGGTGTTAGAGAGGCTGAAATCTTTCCACTTCACCTCTTCTCTTTGGGAAGGTAATCCTAAAACAGAAATGAAGGCTGAGTACATTGG
Source organism: Corvus moneduloides (assembly GCF_009650955.1). Taxonomy (NCBI): domain Eukaryota; kingdom Metazoa; phylum Chordata; class Aves; order Passeriformes; family Corvidae; genus Corvus; species Corvus moneduloides. The sequence goes on from NC_045477.1 coordinate 87,230,304, forward strand.
GCTGTTGTCCACACAGACTGTTTGGATGTGTATTATAGATAGATGTGCCTATCAACAAGAAGCAAATGACTGTGGTCTCACTGTGAAGTCCAGAAACTTTAGAGATATGTTATCAGACAGACACTGAAGCCTTTGGATAGAGACAGCTGAAATGCTGCCTGGATAATATCAGGTGGATGTCTGCTTAGCAGATGACAATAAACCTGCAGTTTATGCATTTAAATATTTATCCAAGGAGATGTAGAAAGAAACAAAGGAATTCTCCAGTGGTGTCATGAGCAACTCTTCACCCCCTGGTTATCATGCAGCATAACCACTGTAGTCCCCCTGTCTCATCAGAGGACAGGAAGATGTAACCATGGTCACACAGGCTTTCTACATCTCAAGATAAGCAGCTCATGGAGAAGTAGCATGTAGCATGATCTTACTGCTGGTAGCTCATCAAGCTGTGCTGTAGCTCATTGAGAAATTATAGGTTTGACTCAGGATGGAGTGAGCGAGGAGTCAGGCCCTGTGTCACACAGGAGGTCAGAAAGATGGGCTATACTGGTGCTGATCTGAACATTCCTGCGTTATCTTCCCACCTCACAGTAGGTCAGGTCTTTCTCTGAGTGTTTTAGAAAGACTTTGAGGTAATTTATGCCTAAAATAGAATCATCCTACTTTAATTCAGGCCAAGACTAGTATCATTTTCAGGCATGCTGGACAGAGGATGATGTCTCCCTGCTCTTAAGTGCACCAGCACCTTGTGCCACTGCTCTGTGCCTGCCACCTGTGGAGAGCGGCTGCCAGTAGCTGGGAACAAGATATATTTCTCAGGAAAGCAGTAGCTGATGATTTGCTGTAAGCACAAATCTCCCAAAAGAAGATTTTTTCTGGAGAGCATGGAGATTGGGAGGAGAGGATAAGGGAAGATGTGGGAAGTGAAGTGTGTATGAAGGATGACTGGATGGGGATTAATTCCTCCTTTGATGATTTTGGAGGCTGAGCAAAGGAAAATACTTAGTTTTCCTCATCCATGAAAGCTGTCAGGACAAGCAAAATGCAAAAGTGGACTACAGAGTAGAGTGGTCCCTTGGGAGAGTACCCTAATGTTTTTGAGAGGTTCATATTTGGATTTAGATAATATTTCTAATCCAAACAGTCATTTGTATATTAAAGCTGTTTCAGAGCCCAAGTGGCATCTGGACACTTGCCTCCCTGCATCCACTAGCTACCACCACCGTTGCAGTGCAGATGGCAGTATGTCTGCCTTGGGGCACAACTTGTAACAGGGAGTGAAGGTCTGCAGTTGCCAGAAATTGAATTACCAACAGCCAAAGGTCTGAAAAAGTGGAAAAATTAAATAGAGATAAATCACAGAGAGCTGATGGCTGCCATCCAAGTTGTCTGAAAGAGCCAAATAACAAAGCAGCCAAGCTGCTAACCCAAATATATAATTTACCATTAAATTAGCACTCTACCTACCTATTAGAAATGTGCTGTTCCAGAGCTTTATACATGGCTAACCAAATTTACTCTGGCCCCCCAAAATAATAGCTGAGGAAACCTGTGTCACTCCTGTGAAGTAACCAGAGGAAGCACAAGCGACACCAGGGTTGGGTGGTTGCTCCAAGTCTCACAGCAGCCCCGCTCCCCATTTTTCCCAGGCAGAGCTGACATGTTTTCCCAGGTGGGCATCAGCTCATCTGCGCTGCCCTTTCCTGAATAGGAGAGGGAGGGCAGGAAGGAGACCCAACACCCTTCCCAGCACCAGGGTGGGTTGTACAATGCCTCCTGTGGCATTGGAGGCCAAATTCAGCCTTTTACAGATGTTAAGCTGAACCATAAATACAGGTTTATGGAGGCACTATGGTGGGTGAGAATTTTCTAAAAGCAGGCAGTGTGGGTTTTATGTTATGACTTGCAACACTAAAATTTTGCATCACAGACTTTTGATCTTGCAGCACTAATAATCTGGAGCTCTGCAGCAATTCATAATGTATTCAAACAGTACCATTCAGATCCAAACCTGCTGTTAAAGGTTGTCTGCTAGAATCACATGCTTAAATGAATAAAAGTTATTATCTGATTTTGTTCCCAATATGTGTGTGTGGGGTTATCTTCCCCAAAAATGCTAGTTTGTCACTATGCAGAAATCCAAAACCTTTATGCTCTCAGAACCAGAATCCTGCCAGTTGCAGATTTCTACTCCCCTTTTTCATAGTGTCAGGATCACAGTTATCACTGAATTAGAAATAGTAGTCCATGGTGAGGAGAATTTCTAGCTTTTTCATTAAGTAAATGCCAATAATACATCAGAAAGTGTAGGAAGAATAATTTCATACATTATTAATTCCCTGAAGAGGATGCAAAATTTAAAAGAGATTTGTTTTTCTGTGTTTATTTTTCTTAGGTTAGAGAATGGGGAAAAATCCATTTTAACTGTATTGAGTTATACTAGGGAATAAGCAGACTAATGAGAATCTGTTTTCTCCCTCACCTCTCTTCAAGGCTTTTCCCTGACGGGTGCGCACCAAAGGAAAAAAAAGTGCTGTGACTTTTGGCTTTTAAATGACAGACCATTCTGATGCTGGTCTCCTCCCCAGTACAGAGAGAGTAGGTGTACACAGAGATAGATTCATGCACTTCTTATGCATTTAACTGTGCTATACATTTCTTTTGACTAATTCACAAGCTTGGCTGCCTTCACTGCAGTACGACTGACACGTTGATCCTGGTGTCCCTTCTGCATGTAAGAAATTTAGATCTGGAGAAATATCCCACCAACACTTTTTTAAAATTAGCTTAGCTAATGAAGTAACTCCAGAAAGTCCACAAATCGAATGGGAATGCAAAGACTTACGTGTACAGGTAGTTCTTTCTCTAAAGCTGGTGTAAAGGGCAATGGCAAAAGACTGTCATGCACAAGTTGGATTTTTGAAAAGGAGAAAGACTTAAGTATCCTCTTTTTGTTCGCCTGGTACCTCCCCCAAGGTGCACCTTTAGAAAAAAATTGTTTGTTTTGTTTTTCTTGAAAAAAAAGGGGGTTATGGGCAGTTAAAAGTATCTGTTTCTTCCCTAAATAGTTCCCGAATGAGTATACCTTTTGCAGCTGGACATAGCCTTTCCAGGGTTATTTTTTTTCTATCAAAAGGAAGAATTTTCACTAAATGTCTAATGGAAATACTTATCAGCATGAGCCAATACAGAACAATACACAGGATGCATATTCCTAAAGGCAAGAATCATACAGATGTCCAAAAGTCAGTTTGCCTTCAAGAAGAACGAAAATACCGGAAGCACTGAATATTGAGGTGGAGGAGAAGAATGCTGTGGCTCCTTGCTCAGCGGCTCTGGCTGACATTGCCTGAAATTCCAGGTCAGCATTAGCAGTGAAGTGCTATGAACGATAATTGCTTTAAAGCCCCATCACTGGCATTAGAGTGATCGTGTTAAAAGTTCTGGAGGGCTAGGAAGGGAGGTGAGATGAGAAGAATAACAAGCAACAAAACAGGATGGGGTGAGGGGAGAGATCTAAAGTTTCCTAAAGATGAATCCATCTCAAAGAAAAAATACAAAAGCCTTTTTTATATGAATACATTCCTAAAAATAATAAGAAATACCTATTTGTATAGAATTAAAAAGAGAAAGGAGGTGGGATCCAGTGTACAGGGCAGCCTGTGAGGCAGCAATCAAGAGACGGGTTCTATTCTTAGCATTTTATTCTTCTGCACTTCTTTTTCCTGTCACTTTGCTAGCCTGAAAGATCTCTGCAGCAGATTAGTAGCTGTGAGAGCTGTGTGATTTATAGAGCAGCAGAAAAGCTGCTGGTTCTCACCTGGGATGCATAGCTATACTGTCATTATTGTAAAAATTATAATGTCTTGCAGTTTGCTTAAGCTCAGTCTCAGTTACATGCACGTACATACACAATTTCATCCAAAAAAGCCACTACAATTATCCTTACCTTCTTCTACTCTTGGGATGTGTTTGTCAATTAGAGTGTGCAACAGTATCTTAAATTTTCTCTTGAGAAGTCACAGTTATTTCAGAGGCATTCACAATAAGGGAAGAATTTAAACACGCCCTGCAAGACTTATCTTTTTCCAGCATGAATTTTCTTTGTGTTACAGCTATATATGAGCCTTTGCCAAGATTCTTCTGGAAGTTCTCACTCTTTTTTTTTTCCAAATCTTGAGTATGGTGAATAACACTGAATCATCTGCACACATTCCCGATTCTCTGATTTTTTTCTCCTCTTTTCTGTTTGTTCATTATTAATTTAAACTGAACACAAGGATTCAAATCACCTAACTTTTGAGGTTCATAATGTAGAGGTTTAAAACTGAGTCAGTGTCCCCAAGCTCCTTTTGCAGTCTGTGGAGAGGAATAAATAGTTGTAAGACATGATTCATCTCATCTTAAACTAGATTTGTGAAACAGGTCAGATGAATCATATCTTAGAAGCCCTCTACAGACCTAATCTTGCTTAAGCTTGAAAGAGAAACAGTCTCGTGTCAGATCGGAAAAAAAGGAAAAAGTAAGCCTATGTATCTTGCTTCTTGGAGGAGTGTGAAAGAACGACAGCATTGCTATGCAAGGTTATTTATATTCCCGTGCCATAACACAGGTAACATCCCAGGTATGGGTTGGCATGAACCAGGAGAAGCAGTTGCACCAGCAGACATGTGTGGGTGGAATAAAGAGGGGCAAGGATATGAGGGGAGAGCAGCCATGCCACTGGGTGAAACCAGGTGAGCTGTGATTAACCTGGCCCTAAATCTGAAGGGGTAGCCCTGGCCCCTTGCAGCTCCTCCACCACTGCTGCCTGCTCCTGCTGCCTCCCCTCCCAGCTTTGCTGCCTCGGCTGCCACAGGGAAGCAGTGACTTGATTATCCATGCAAATATTGTCTCCAAATAAAGAGAAAAAAAGGAAAAAAAAGTAGATTGAATCTGTATCTGAGAGCCCCTCAAGCTTGCCTCATGAGCGCTAGGACTGACATGAGAGGGAAAAGCAGAAAACCTCTGGGGAAAAGGAATGTAGTCTTTGTCAAAGTATGTTTTATGGATAGTTCTCATGTCTAGAGCAAAAGATGTTGTATTCTGGACAACTCAAAATTATTCTTGCCTGGAGCTTGGAAATATTATTCCCTTCTTTGTTTTATTTTCTTTGACTCTGCAAGGTTTCTATCCTTGAAGTACTACAAAGCAGAGACATTATCAGCCTCTCTGTGCTACCTGAGAGGGTGTGAAGCAGAATATTTGCTGAGGTGTTTTTGCGGTAATACAGAAGCTTATTACAAACATGCTTCTTCACACCAGAGGTTTTTATTTTTATGGTTTTGAAATGGTAAGCAAATATTCTCAGAAAATGTATGTTCTTTTCAGGAAATGTAGCCAATGGGAGATCTGTTTTGCCATCACATAATGATTCTCTGGTATTAAAGTCTGGCCAGGAATCAAAATTTGATATCATTTAAGAAATATCTAGACAGTGTACTAACAAACACCCTACTAAAAGTGATTTACTTCAGATCTCCAAGTATATACTTAATATTGGCTTATGGAAAGAAGCTCCTGCATGGCAGACTAGGGCATGCTGGTTGCATTCTGAATTTTGACTGAAACATTTGATACTTAAATCTAGAACAGCAGGTAGAATTTACAAGACTGAAGGTTACACATCAGTTCACATCTCTTGACAATTACGTCCATGACAGAAGCCAGACCTGCACCAACAATGACCAAGTGGCCCAGCTCAGTCCTGGGCCACAGTGGGAACTGGGGTATTATCAGTGCTAAGCTGTTTCAGTCCAGAAGTAGACTAACTGGATTTGGAGGTTCATTACTGTAGCAATTAGAACAAAAAGTCAGTTCTACAAACATTATGGCTCTATGAGTGCCTGCAATTAAGGCAGCCCAGTTTTAGCAAACCCTTCGCTATCTGAACAGCCGGTTTTTCTTTGAAGCTCATGTTGATTCTCTCTCCAAAATGTGTATATTGGGAATGTGAGGGCTTCTTTCACACTAAAATTTAAATAAATTAGGGAGGCTGAGGGAAGCAAGATTTAGGGGTGTACAGATACAAGTAAGGTATCTCGTTTGAAACTGAATTGAATTTGGCTAGCTTGGAGAAAATGTTTTGAATAAATAAATAAATTTAAATTTCTTGTGAGAAGTAAGCTGATAATATAGAAAAAAATTCTGCAAGTTAAGACAGAAACAGCTCAAGATGAGTGCTGATGCTTGTTTTAGTCAGGATACTCATAAAATATTCTGAAGGAGAAGAATACCAGCAAAAGGTCTCTGGCCCTTTATTTTGCCATCTCTCTTTCATATGCTTGTATGTGTCCTTGATCATCAAATTATACAAGCGAATTGATATTTTAGCTTTGAAGCTATGCAACCCAAGATGCATTGGGAATGTGCAAATCCAGAGCTGAGAAACTGGAAACAAATGACAGCTCCATACACTTTGCAAAACTACACCAGTTTAAATCAGTTGAGGACTTGGGATAATTTCTAGGAAGAATCATGCTCCTAGCTTGCTCTGAAGTACATTTTCATTTTGTCATCTTGTATAAGCCTTGCTGACTTTTATCTTCAGTAATAGGTTGACTCTGTATTACATCCAAAAAGCTCTTTACTTGAGTTTCTGTCCCAACAGAAAGTGTCAATAGAGAACACTGTGATGTGTGTGTCACCTATGTGCCAGATATTTTTAGGTTTTAAATGAGATATAAGTCACAGTGTAGAGTAAGCCATTCCAAGGAGTAAATGTCACCTGAGAAGAAAAGGAAACATATCTACAGTTCACAAAATACAGCTATGAAATTTAATATAAAAATCTGTTCACCAGGGAGCAAGAGGAAGATACATCTAAAAGTATACAGAATCATAGAATAATTTGAGTTGGAAGAGACCCTTAAAGATGGTCTAGTCCAATCCCCCTGCAATGAGGGTAATAATAGTAAAGAAGATATTTGAAACCATCTTCTCTTATGTCAATACATGATGAATCTTCAGAAGCTCACTGTGAGATCTTCTGTCCCTGTGAAGCAAAGGGATTTTACCCAGGCCTGTCCTTTTGGTTTTGATCCTTCTGGAGGAAAAAAAGCATGCTTAGCTGTAAACAGGATGAAGGCTGCCTTCCTCAATCCTCAGAAAAAGATATGAGAAGCATGTTCATTGCAACACTTTTTTTTTTAATTCCGAATACCAGGCTCAGACTGAAATTAATGTGGCCATGGCATTTTCCCACCATTTCTTCACAGGGCTCTAAATGGTCTTATGAAGAACCAAAGTCACATTTCTTTTCAACTTATGTGAAGGCACACCAACAGAAATGGTGACAGAAGGAGATCCCCAAACAGTTCTCCAGAGGAGTGAAAACAAAGTCTTTCCATAACAATAGGGGAGGATATCAGAGGACTTTGTCTCTCTACTGTCAGAAACCTGGGTGATGAGCACCTGAACTCATTGTTGAGATCCAGTTTTAAGGTTCTTAGAAATGCCTCTGCCTGAATTAAGGTGCAAATGAGACCATATGCCAGTGACAAGGGTTTTATTTGATGAGAGGGAGAGAGAGAGAGGAAAAAAGGAAAGAAGTAGAAAGCAGGTGGGAGGGACAGAAAGGGTGACAGGGACAGAATAAGGAAAATATCACCACTCTGTGGATCCTGAGATGTTCATTGATCCTCTCCAGCTGGTCTCTGGGTGGGGAAGGTCCCCCGGAAGGCACAGAGTCCCATGGGTGTACATGCTCAGGCTGGGTGGGCATGTCTGGCCATGTCCCCCTGGGGTGGGGTCAGTCTCTCACAGCAGACTCTGGGTCTGTTGCACCACGTGCAGCCCTGTGGGGCCAAGCCTCTCGCGGGAAAGTCCCGTGGATGTGCCCTGTGGGGTTGGGGGTTCCACAGCTGGGCCAGTTTGCGTAATGGAGGATGTGTGTTCAGTGCCTATGGCCAGAGCTTACACCATGTACCCAAAATCTCCTCCCCCCACTCCTCGGGTGGCTGGGGGGTGTTAGAAAAGTCTGGCGACTGCAGCGGGGGGAGAAATTGCAGACCAGCCAATATGGTTGATAAAAGCAAGCTCCCTTTATTAGCAATCCAGAGGCACTTATATAGTATACCAGCTTGTTAACTCTTAAGTGGCTTAAACCTATCCAAGTGCATTTCTGCTTCTACATAATTAGACAACATTTGCAAGCTTCTACTAGTTATGTTATGATTAAAGAATTCAGAGTTCACCCTCCCTTCTCCTGGTCACTACGTCTTATCTGCACAGCTGCACATCCTCAAACTCCCTTTTTGTTCTCAGGCTTGGTTCTCACACAGGGATTTTCTCATGCAGACAGTTTCTCATACTAACTTTTGCTTTTGCTTGTAGAGTTCTTTTATTGATCCCATAATTCTATCAGTGATCCATGTCCCTGATCCTCTAATCATTTTGCAACATGGGGGGGGGGGGGTGTGTGTCTGTGTAAATCTGGGTCTGTGAGCTGTGCTCTCCCCCCACCCCAAACTCAGTCGGGAATGATTGAACAATGGGTTTCCCTTTATCTAATCAGCAAAATCCCAGTCTTCAAGGAAGCTTCTTTGGTTGAAGCTTCTTTATAATGAGCACAAACTTTATATCAATTTTTGAGGCATGAACTATTTTCAGTCTCTGACACTCATGAGGAGGAAGCATGTGAGGAAATTTTATATATATCTATTATTGTATATTTGCTATTCTAAAAAAGCTCAGCCTCCCCAGTGAACAATCTGGAGGAAATTTTACCCACAGGAAGCTGAGATAACCTTTCTCACCCTGAGAGCTGGCTGTGGATCCCACTGGTCTTGTCCTGCTGCCATCACCTCCCATGGTTACTCTTCTGACAAGTTGATGGCAGCTTATTCTTTTCAAGCTCTGGCCCCACTGAATGAACAGAAAATGTCAGATAATATACGGCAAAGCACTGCTTGCATGTTTGGAAAACCCAGAGCATGCTATGTCTTTATGAACTGTGGTCAAATGGCAACATATTTAAATTACATCCTGCCGGGTGTTGCAATCAGCAGAGTCACACATGGGCATTTGTGTTGCTTTAGATGGACTCCCTCCTTTTGGTGCTGCTGTTAGGTCCCAGTACTCTGGCAATGTACTTTGTGAAGCTGTTCAGGGATCTCTCCTGTGATGAGCTGACATTTTAGCAGTAATGGGAGCTGCTGCTACTGATGGAACTGGAACACTGTTCTTTTCCTTAAACTTTGTCCATTTTGATTAATGAGTACACAAGAGCTACCGGGATGTCTCTTGAATGTAACAAGCTAAAGGATCACTGTACTAGGCCACACACTTCTCTTGTGTAAGCTGAAAGTAGCTGAGGCAGACTGTTCAGTTTCTGAAAAGCAATTCCTTTTTTTTATTTTACTCTTCCAGCTCAGAGAAAGAAAACAGCTCCCAGCTGAAGACATTCTTCCTCGTTTCTCTTAGTACAATGGGTCTAGCTATATGGTTAAGAAATGGTGCCACTTTGAGCAGAAAAAGTTCAAACTTTCATGACAGAAAAAAAAAAGCATGAATTTCTAATATTTGCCTAATGTGATTTCTCTTTATGTTATAACACTGATGCAGAGCTCTTGTTTCCCTGAACTGGCTGGAGGATGAAACACAGAGGCTGTTTACAAAGGCTGACATTAGGCACAGGAAGTTCATCTCTTTATACTGCCTTTAAAGTTAGAGGTGCTAAAACGGATGACTCAGAGAAGAAGCAGCTGAATTTAGGTGCTCTTGCCTGCCTGCTGAAAGGCTGTAGACAAACTAGGCTGCCTTAAATTGTGAGTGTATCTTTTAATATAAAAATACTCAAATGGTATATCTTTAAATATGCTCACTATTTTGATCTGTGCCACTGCAGTCACACACTTTGGCAGATGGGTGCCTTCCATTTGTCTTCTTCTTCAGTGATATATCACAAGCATTAGCTTGAACAGTAAATCTCTGCTAGAGTTACCCATGCTTTATTATTTTTGTTAATAGTCTGTGAAAGATCAGTGGTCTGAAAAAGGGCCATAAAATTATTCAGGCTAATAAAAGACAGAGAATAATACAGGGGAGAACTTATAAAATGTCCAGCAGGTCACAGGCACGGTCCAAGGTCACATGTTTATAATAATTTGAAGGATTAGGAACCAAAATTCTGCAAATTGTCACCATAGCCACAACTAGAATTAAGGGTCAACCAGTGTCATGGGTACAATTGCACATACTAGGATAATCTGTGCGTTAATCAATTTAATATTTATCCCTGTGAACCTTGGCTGCTAATGCAGAATGTAGGAGATTGTAGAGTGCTCGTGGTGTAGAGGCCAGAGAGGTCATCAAGTGCATGAAGGCAGGAGCACAGCGTAAATAGGAGACGCTGTGCTTGCTGCATTTGTGTTGGCTCTCATTGTGCTCAATATGCAGTTGGTTGGTACACACCTTATTTACCTGAAGGATTTTGTTTGCTTTTGTTTACCGAGAAGTCCTTTTAAAGTAAGCATTTTATGGTCCTGAATAGCACACAGTGTTCTGTCATCATGCATGTCTGAGCACAACTTTCACAACAGCTTTTGTGGGAGTTCCAGACAATGTAGAAAAATTCTGTTAGCAGGAGTTATGTTTTGCAGATGGGGACCTGTGTGCTGCTGCACATACCCAGCTGGCAGAATGATAAACCACAAGTTTGTGTTAGCAGTGTCGAACTGCTTTTGCATTTTCCGCTCACAGCAAGGACAGAGTGATGAAAAAAGGCAAGTAGACTCCAGTCAGTACTGCTTTATGTCTTCTTCTCCTCCCAGATCATGCTGTTTCTTTCTTGAGGTTTGCTCCCCTTCATTTTCACCTGCCACCTTGCTAACAGAGCTTCCTGAGCTCTGCAGTGCAGTATCTAGCAGATGGCAGGTTTTTAACTCGTCAAGGGTCCTTTCTGATAAACATCTCCATGGCACTGTCCAGATTCTCAGAATCATGCTCAGTTGTTTATGAGCAGGACAGCATTTCTTCTTGCTGTTGGGTAGTGTAGTCTTCTTGCTGGTTTCCATATCTCCACAGGGAGATATGGAAACCAGAATGTAATGTACCTGTGAGATACTTTTTTGAACATGAATACCTGAGTACTGAACACCATTTTTTATTATCTTGTCTAGGAAGCATTCCTTGTTCCTTGCTGAAGAAGTAACTCTTCCTCTGCTATCTTCAGACACTGGTTAGATGGGTGGCAAGTAGGAACAGGCAAAGCAATCCTTTCTGTAGTCCTCAGCTCCCTGCAGTTCTGGGCAGACTTGAAGCTTTCCTTAGAATGGATGCCCTGCATGCGGTTTTAACACAAAGGCGTTGAAAGCATGATGGAAAACTGCCGTGGCATAAATACTAAAACCAAGTTGACTTTGACTTATGATTTCTGCTGAAGTAGAGCTGTAGCTGTCCGTAATAATTTCAACATGATGAGTTAGAGCTGAATGCATGAAAAGTGGTAGTTGGTAGGTGGCCTTATCTCATCTTAATCTGATCTAAACCAAGCCTAAGTGGTATAGTCTTTGAGGAAACCAAAACATTGCATTTTACTGTGTTCAGATGATCAGTAAACATCTCGGAAGCTACAATCCCTGATCGTTCACTGCAATATCTGTCCATTCTTTTTGCTTCTGAATTTTCCTTTCATACAAGACTGAAATTCCAATTTCATGCTTTTTATGCACTGTGATACAGACACAGAGGAAATGTGCAGTCACAGTCAACTGTGCTGGTGTGGAAAGCAAAGGAGGGGAGCTCTGGATGCGAAGAAAGGTGTGCCAATAGTGTGAAGAAGCCAGCGGACAGAAATGTGGAAGTTGACTCTGAATGGGAAGCTCAGGGGAGTGTGAGCACTCAGGGGCTGTGTGAGGCTGTCCTAACGCTGGGCCACCTCCTGGATTTTGTGGGCTCAGGGCATCAGGAAGCTCTCCAGGAGCTACCAGGTGCCAGTCATTCAGGTCCTCTAACTTTAGTTACCATGACCAAGTGAGCAGAGGATGTAAAATGCAGGAACAAGCACTGCACAGTACATGTGCTCAGCGGTGTCACACGTGGTCAGCCATCGTGGCTTTGTGGGGTCTGCATGGGCCTTGTGAGGTGCAGCTAGAAAACATTGTGCTGACTTCCCTGTGGCTGAAAAGGTGCTGCACCAGGCAGATACATGTTTGAAAGAAAGCAGTTAGGGAAAACAGCAATTGCAGCACCATCATATACATATCTATTCCTGTGTGGTTAATAGCATAAGTAACTCTGGCTGTCTTTTGGGAAATTGTGCTCCTGTATTGCATTAGCTAATAACTCTCTGACAACTGAATCATCAAATTACAATAAAAGAATAGAAAAATATTTTTAAGAGTGAAAATTTTAGCCAGTGTCTGACAATTATGGATGTCCTCTCTTTCACTGGAAAAATTATTTAGATAAGAACATGGGATACATCAAGTAGAAGAAAGAAATACAGGCATGTCTTTCACTAAAAAAGTGCCTGAAAGCAAGTAGTACAGCAAAAGGAGAGATAAAATGGGGTAGAGTTAGAAATTTTAATATTTCAGTAGCATTAGCTGCAGATACTCTGTATATAGCTTATAGCTCCTACTCTCCATTTTTGAACTTAATAGCATACAGAAAATGAAAATAACTAGGTAGTTTTGAAAACTTATTAGATTATTAAACTCTAAAGCAGAAAGGCCACTGTTGTGGTAAAAGATAAGAATTTTGGCAAGTTTCAGTTTTCTTGCTGTTAATGCACATCTTTTTGCTCATAACTATCCTGTGTGGAAAAACATTGCCATTCATGTTTCTGTCAAGTATTTCAAGTTACATAACTAGTTCACAATCCAGTTTGGTCTTTTCCTCACATTATTAAACACTGGTCTTTATTAATTAAGGCATCTAAAAAATTGTCCTGCTTAGTATATTTGTGCATGCTTCAAAATATTCTAGAAACTTACCATTTTTCTTAGCTTCTAAATTTGTAGTTCCTCAGTACATAAGGATAAAAAAATCACCATGGGACAAAGAAGAAACTCAGGTTCTGCTCAAGGCCCTGCCTCTGTGTCAGCACACGACTTGGAGCCACATTTTGGCACAGTTGCTTGAGGGGAACGGCACCACGGTCAGCATGGGGCTGTGCCAGTGAATCCACCTCCCTGGCAGAGTTGCCACGCATAAACGAGTACCAACAAGGACTCTGGCCATTAGTGTTTCTGCCCCGTGAGCAGAAAGAAAAGTTTGGGGGTTGATTTATTTGTTTGTTCTCCTTTCCAAAGCGTGTTCTGATCTTTTGATGGCAAGTGCTTTACAAACACTGAATATGATGACATGCTTCCCAAGTAAGCAAGTAAATAAGTTTAGTAATGATAGCCTTGGCCTAGTGTGCCATTAGTCTGGGCACTCTACAGTCATAATGGAGGACAGCATTTGTTGTGCAGAACTGCAAAATTAAGGGAGGGGAGATCAGACAGCTGCAGCAAAAAGTTAATTATCAGGCAGGATGAGACTGCATTGGTCAGGCTAAAAAGCACCTTACTGGCTCACAGGTTATCTAACCACCACTCTTGTTGGCAATGCAAGGTCAGATAAGGGAAGAGATTAAAATTTAGCTTAGTGAATGTCCTCAAGGGTCTGCTTTTCTTGCATATGTAGTGGCAATCGAGTCAGTAATGTCAGATTCCATATAGGTGAAGAAGCGATTGGAGCCTGCACTATGCCAAAAAATACCCCAGTTAATGAAGGTCTAATGCCTTCTGTACCAAGGTGAGTATTTCTGTATTGAAAGTATTGTATTGTATTGTATTGAACTCCTCCATTGGCAGTGTGACTGCCTCCTAAGAAGCTGATCATGCTTTCCCTAATCTCTTTCCTTGATGCTGCCTGAAGAAGTAGAGCAAGAGCTGAGTCAGCATAAAGCTTCACCTAGGCCTTCACTTCACTCATCGTTGCACTAATTATTAGTAAGTTATTATGACCAGGTTTTGGGTGTCTGAGCAATTACAGTGTCATTCACGTGGTTTTATACAGCGGCCAGGCAACAGGAGGAATGGCCTGAGCAACTCTGTTCATTGACAGGAGTTAATAACTTTTACATTTCCTCACCATCTCCAGGCGTAGGGCTTCAGTGAAATTAAACAAAATTGCTGACCTCCTAAAGGCCTGCAGAGAGCTCAAGAAATTGTCCATTTCTATTCACAGGCAGTGTTGTTGAAATGGTATTACTTTAGAGACACTTTGAAAAAATGTATTTACACTATCTTATAAATGGAATCTAAGCATTGTTGTTTGGGTTTTTTTTAATGGAAAAGGCCACTGAATAATTTATATACTTTCACTAAGACAAATTCAGGAGACTATTACTGTCTAGGTTTCAAATATATAAGGATTATTAAAGCCTCATACTAAGGCAACAAGAGAAAGAGTTCTCCTGGAAAGGAATTAAATAACAGATGTGAACGTCTTTTTTTTATTTATCTTTCTGTTGTGCCTGCAGGCCTTCCTAGTCTCTTATTGTACTGACATGCTCTAAAGGGGCATTATAGCTTGGAGCCTTGGTAGGGACGGGATGAAACAGTTTGGTGAACATCCCTGATGGACCAGGGAGGAGAGTAAGAGGAAAGGTCTCTTAATACAGCCTGGACTGGAGCCTATTTATCTAATAGTTTAATCCTCCTATCAGAAAGGCATTTTTTAGCATTTTCTGAAGAACTGTGTATCTTTAATTTCCCTTTCTTTCAAAGGCTGATTCTTTCATAAGAAGAGGTAGGGGAACCCATATGCAAGGAAAGGGGTGGCTGTTCCTTCCTGTGGAGCACAGGGCAGCAGGCCCAGGGCCAGGAGGAGGGAGGGCGGCAGGCAGGGGGGAAGACACCATGATCCTCTGAAACGGAGACTGAGCATCTGTGCAGAGGTTGCCACAGCTTGGGAAATCTAGGAGCTCATTGAAACCAAACAGGACAGTAAGGGCTCACCCTGCAAGGACACAGTGAGCAAGGGGAGTTGCTTTGTACAGCCTTTGCCTTCCTCTCTGATGGACCTAGTCACTGAAGGTTGCTCAGTGTTGTTTGACTTTCTCAATTTGAAACGCCTTTTGCTCTTCCTTGGAAAATTCACTTTATGGAAGCAAATCCGTCTCAGAGCCTTAGTGTCTTGGTAGGGTGGAGCTGACAACAGCTAGCTGACTTGGGTTCCCACAGTGACAAGTAGGAAACCAGAAGAGATAAATATCTGTGGTAGAGGCTCATATTTTCTTCCTTAAAACATGGCTAATGCTGAAACAAACCAAAAGCCTGGCATGCAATATATACTTTTTCAAATGGTAAAACAGTTGGGCAAGGTCATTATTTTCTTTCTTTTTGCCCTTTGCAGAGCTTCTGAAGAATTTGGATTGTTTGTGTGTGTATAGCTACTGCCGTTGGCAGGGGGCACTGCTTGTTTTCACTTTATAACTCTGGTCATGGCTTCTTGCAAAGCAAGGCAACCGATGAGGCAGTGCTGTGAGAGCCAGGGGTTGAAAGCTGAACAACTGCAGCGGGGGAATTTTCAGACCTGATGGGTTTAACATTACTGGCGGATTTAAGTAATATTTTTTATTTTAACTAATTAATTCTGTAGTGTTCTAGTGAAGGTCGATGGCTGACTAATGCTTTGGACAAAAGGATGCTTGTTAGATATGTGTTTTCTTGGAAATAAAGACTGGTTCAAATATGTTTTGAGACACTGACACCCTGCCACTTGAGCAATATTGTTGGTGCAGTCAGATTGCCAACCCTCCACCCCTGCCACCCTGCCCTTTGACCAACACCAGCAGTGTAGGCAGGATGCCGCCCACAATATCTGTGTGAGGTATGTGTCTCTCAAATCACACTGGCATTGCCAAAGCCAAGGGTCAGCATGACTCTTACCCACATTTAAATGGCATTTTTGTGGCTAGTTGTTGCTCCCAGGTGACCTGGACACCAAATGTCCCTGGATACCCATGGGAGCCACAGCATTACTTGTGCTGCTGATCAGTGATCAGTGGAGTTGCTGCATGGGTGTGCTGCTGCTCATCTCTCCTACTGGCAATAAAGCTCTCTTTTATAAACTATTCCAACAGCAGATACTCAGCAAATAATCTGGGAAAAAACAAAGGTCAGCATATTTGTGTCAGAAACACAAATATGTGTTTGCAGTGTCTGATGTGCCTTCTCCTCTACCCATTTGATTTCCAGCTGCCATGTCCTGATCATCTCAGTGCTGAAGCACTGTAGCCCCTCGTCCTAAATGGTAGCGGTAGTAAGAACAGTAGAGCTGGTGAATATTTGCTTCATTTGATGCCCTTCCTCAACTCCTGGCAGCAACTTTCCCCATATTTGCTCTGTGAAGAATCAATAGTTTAAAAATAGAAATGAAGGGAGGAAGGAGAAAAAAAGAACCTTCTGAGACCAGCTTCACCCATGATTTTGAAAAGCCTAGTTTCTTTTTATAAACCTTTGCTTTACTGGTGACATTATCACAGGAGTCCTTGTTGATGTCTGTGTGTTTTTATGTCATTGTAACTGACTTAACTCTGTTTGTTTTCATCTCCTCTTCTCTCCCAGTGGAGTTTTTATACTGTGATTTGGCTTCCATGAAGTCTATACGGCAATTTGTGCAGCAGTTTAGAGCAAAGAATTGTCCACTCCATGTCCTGGTGAATAATGGTGAGTTCTGTTTTTTTTCTTCACATATCTGCAGGGGAAGATGTGACAAATGGAGCTCTCGTCTATCACTTCACATTTCAAATAGATTATCTGAACCATACAGCAGGTTACCATAGGTCTGCATTAACTGGGATGTCTTTCTAGAGTTAAATTGCCTTTTTTTGAGAGATTGTCAGGAGAGCAGTCTGAACACTTCAATGCACACCTGCTCATGATGTTATTGCAAGTCTGGTTCCTTTGCTGTGATTTTTTAGCTCTCCAGCACCAAAAATAATGCGATTATACAATTGGATAATCTCTAAGAAAAATAAGAAAGGAAAGAGAAGCTGTACTCCATACTAGTAGAAAACCTGTCTTTTCACCTTTATTTACTTTCTCTCCCCTTATAATTTTCCCTGTATAAACACTTGTTTACTGTGGTTGACTGATGAGCTGGGCTGGGGGTTTAAACCACCTGAAATACAATCTGGCAAATCATTCAGCAACCTCAGAGAAGTCACTGCATAGATTCACGTGCTACTGGAAAGTTGTTCAAAAAACTGCATTCTCAGTGGTCAGAGCACAAGTTAAAAGGACAATATTTATCTTGCATTAGTACAATTATCAAATGAATCTCATTATTCTTAGGGATTTTAGCTTTTGTTATTCACATACTTGCTATCTAATTTTGTATTGTAGACACAGTGTTTTTGGAAGCCAGGTGTACAATAATTTTCCTCCAGAAACCACTCATGCTCTGTTTGCACTGTCCTAAAGGGGAATTTTCACCTGTCTATTTAACTAAGGGAAAAACCCACCAGCAACAATTTAGGCTTCTTGTACAAGTTTGCTGCTGTTATATGCTGCTGTTCTTGTTTCCCCAACTATTTACATATGTTTTTATTAAGACATCCCAGAGAACATCTTCTGTTTTCCTGTGCACACTTCAATCCTAGTGAGAGCAAACATGCTATAAATAAATGGGTTTGTTATATTCATTGATGCCTTAAAGAGCTCTCAGCAACACAGGTAAATACTGCAATAAAAATTCAAGGGTTTTTTATTTGCTGATTGATATGAAACATTTGTGAAATGTTCAATTAAGTGTTCATTTTTCTTTGATTAGTCAAAAAGTCCTACTATTATTATTTTAATTGTGCGATAATTAGAGGTAGTGGATATTTAAGCCTAGTTACAAAGTCTTTCCAGATTTACTTTTAAACATGCAGAGTAAAAACTGCTACACATATGGGAATGGCACTATTTGAAAAAACAACATTTTGTGGAAAAAAGGATTTTTAATTCTATGAACCCATCAGGCATCCCCTGCCCTGCACTAGTTTTCAGCATGAGCAGAGCCAGCATTGTCAGCAGGGGCTTGGAGGCCAATTGGGGGGAAAATGATGAGGCTGAAGCAACTGGGAAGCCCTCTGGAATAAAAGATATTTTTTCTGCCCTAGCCTTTGCGGAATTGGAATGGATGAAAATTAAATATGTCTACTTATCCAAGAAACAAAGTTGTATGAAATAGGTCTCCTAATGTTCCTAATAAGTTACGAGACAAAAGAGTGTAAGCCCAAAACTTATTTTAAGAAAGGAGCTTGAGACTAAAATTTGCCTGATTCAGTCTATTTATTTGTGACTTGCAAGAAAGGCATGTGATTTCACTTATGCTTTTTTATCAAATACAGTTGGCAAGAGAAATCTGTTGTTTCAGAAAATCCTTTTAGAATCTACAATTAAATGAATGGTCCAAATCTGTTTTTTGCCTTATCTTTAACAGAATCACATCCAAAGCATAGGTGAAGAATCCCATAAAACTAGGTTAGTTTCTGGCCATTGTCTGGCAATGACTCCACTTTTGAATGCTCTTTCTTGCACCTTTTATTTTTATAGTCCTTTTTATTTGCTTTGGTAAATAATCTGTAGCATTTAGTTTTGTTACTAGTTTCATAATGAAAGCCCAAATGTTTCCTTGCTACATAAGAGGAAAATGAACATACCTTATAGAGGAGAAATGGCCTGATGCAAAAACCAACAGTGTTGAGCACAATCAAGACAAGTGCTGACCTTTGGGCTATCTGGTTGGCTTCTCCTTTTCCCTTTCCCTTCCTCCTTCCTCCTTTCTTCTCATTTTTTTTACTGTAACTCAGTGCACCAAGGAGGATGATTCAGTCCATCACGGATGGCAGAGCTGGAAGCACTACTCTCTCCAAAGCCTCATCACAGTTGCCAGTTCTACTGCCTTTCCCACAGGATTTCCGGGACACAAGCTTGGATGTCTGGAAAAGGAAAATGCTTGCAATATTGAAATGTCAGATGGGAACTGGTTGTTGGGCACATTGTCAGTGAGAGTGTCTTTGGTCAGAAAACTCTGTTGTCAGGAGAAAGGCATTTTTCATGACTTTTTGATACCTTGCAGGACATCACCTAATGGCATTGATTTTCTTGTGTCTCAGTGTATGCCTTTAGAATAGTAGGTTTCTTAGTGTCACCTGGTACTTTTTTATTTCTTACAGTTCCCAAAGCTCTAGCATTCTTGATATGAAACATTATTTTTATTTTTTAGCATGTGAATAAGAGCTTGTGGGCCAGACAGCTACACATACAGTGCATTTGTAGCCAATCATATGCTTTTAAGAGTCTGACAAAAATCTATGGGGTGATGGAGAGTCTCCATTAGGTTTTGAAAATGAAACTTTGGTGTGTCCCGTGACTTCTGAATCAGACTATCAGCAAGCTAGTAAAAATTTTTCTCTCTGTCTTAATAGGACCAAGCATTTTATTATCAGGACTGTACTCTTCTCTTACATTTAGTGTAAAAGTGCAAGAACTGTTACACTGAAATTTTTGCACTACATATTAGTATTATTTAATTGCTTTAAATTTAAATCTTTTAAATTGATTGATATAATCATGGTACATGTTACTGAACTTTCCACATATTATCTCCATGACTACATATCCTGTATGTATATGAAGGTGTATGATATTTGTTGAAGGCTTGTGCAAACCTGTAAAAAAGCCAAACATTTGAAGATGAATTGATGAAAGTTCCAACATTTTACAATAATGCAATTTATGAAATTAACATTGAAATGTTATTAAAGACAGGGTTTTGTGTGAATTACTGTACTAAATAAATAATCAATACTACATGTCTGATCTAAGATTGCTATGAAATTCAGCAGTTTTTCAGGTCACTGGTGATTTTTTTTTTTTAATTGTCTCTCCATCACTTTCTCTCTGTCCCTCGCCTAACTCAAGGATTTAGTTGGAAATTAAATTACTACTAAAATCCTGAGTTTCAAAGTACTCTCCTAGAGCTAAACATCCAGATCCCACAATAATCTAGTGCAGGTTTAGGTATCCAACTAAATGGAGATTAGTGCACTAGTCACCTCCTCTTTTTGTTATAGTTTATTTTAGCATGTATATTTCACTTTCTAATTTCTAATTTAAAAGGAAAAATTTGGTTGAATGCACGCATTACTTCAGCTGACAAATAAGAGCCTGTTTTTCCATTACTATGCTTTCTGCATCAGTAATGTGCAAGCTCAGCTCTTTATTTTTAAAATAAACAAAACATATTAAAAATGCAAATAGAGTATTATATAAACTTTTTTAAAATATAATGTGCTAGTGCTAAAAAGAGAAAAATGCTATGACACAGAAAACAAACTCATTTTCTGTAGAAAACAAGAAGTAAGCTAAATGGTTGAACTGTGTGCCACAGAAAGAGGGATGCAGCACAAGCAGTGCAGAAAGCTTAATCTGACAGAAGGTCAGGAGAATGTGTCTTGTAGTCTGCTAATTAGCAATTGGGTGCTAATTTTTAGTTTTGTTTTGGAAAGAACTTTGTGTCTTTGTACAGATGAAAAGCATTTAGCAAATTACAGCATGTACACTAGTGTTAATTATTTAATACATTCCTAAAAATGGCATTGCTGTTAAAACACATTAGAGAGTCTGCTGTCTTCTTGTGGTTGAAAAAGGGACAGATACAAAAACACTTTGTAAAATTCCATGACCAGTAGTCACTGTTTCATGCCAGAGATGTTTTTTCTAACCTTGAAGGCAGTCATTTTCTCTGTGTGCTAGAACTGTTGCTCAGCACCTTGTAGTTACTGTTCTTGCTTGTATGTTGTTTACAGTACTCAATGATCTCAAATCCAAGAGACCCAACACCAAAATCACAAGATATTTAGTGATAGCAGAATACCTCTGGAAGCCAAACATGCACTGTCTAACTCATTAACAATCAAATACCAACTTAGAGATTTCAGGCTATTATTAGCCTGTTGCAGACAGATTACAGTTAATATATTTCAGGTTGAAGCCTATCTAAGCCAATTTAAAATCAATATTTCTGAACTGCTAGCTAATTCAGATGATCATATTTCGTACTTCGTGGATTATCTGAGAAATTATCAGTCTCCTGATAGAATTAATAAATCTGTATGATCTTACCTCTTCAGTTCCTAGAGCACATTAAAAGCTGTATCACTAGCTGAGTGTATGAAATATATATATTTCCTTGTGTTACCTACACACAACCCAGCCACATGCAGGTGAGCCATAATCCTTTGCCAGGAATCCCTTGAAGAGTCCCATGGATGCTGTCATGGTTGATCATATATTAAATTACTCTTGCTTCTGAGTACTTGCAGGATCAGATCTTCAGAAGAAGTGTGAAATTTGGGGGCCGGGAACAAGGGCATGTATCAAATGCAAACAATTTTATAGATGCTTACTTACTCACAGGTCATATTTATAAGTTGAATTTACTAATAGTTAAATTGTTTGAAATTATCAGAGTTGGACCTATGAAAAGATCCTGTCCCACTGGGTGAGGTAAGAGCCAGCTCCCTTGTCTGTAGCAGCTGCAGGCTACGCTGGCTGTTCTGATGAAAGGGAAAGAAACCTCAGAGGTGTGGAAATTCACTGGAGAAGGCCTTGAGGGAAAGTTAGTGGGGAGGATTGCTGTTGACTCCAGTGAAACTTGGGTTTCATCGACATTCCAGCCGCACGGGAAAGCTGTGGTGAACCCAGGATATGATATCTCATTAAAGTTCTTCCAGTGTCTTGCTTGCAACATCACGTTTCATCTTTATCCTTCTTCAAAGACAAATTAGAGCAATACCCGAGCAAATCTGTGATGGAAAAGGTATAGAGGGATAGGGACAAAGAGAGAAGAGGATGAGCAGAAGAGCAAATAGCCTTTACCTATGTATGTAATGGATGATAAGTACCAGATATGATGGAAGAGCTGGGCCTTTGAGACATGGTTTGAGCTGGAAAAGGTAGTTTGAGGTGGTGGTGAGATTGGCTTACAATGGATCTTCCATGTGTGATGGGAAAAACTAGAAGGCTCATAAAGACTTTAATATGCAGTATTAACATAAGAAGAAACTCTCAGAGCCATATTGTTTTATCAAGTTCAGTGCATGACAGGTGCCATCTTCTCAGATTTTTCAGAAGAGTTCATCTTTTAAGAGAGCTGACTGTGGGGAGGCTGGCTGATCACACATTGCTCTTCACAAGGTATTAGGTGCCTTGGGTATTGCAAGTAACTTGTCTGGGCACATGTGTCAGAGCACCGTGACACTGCTGACAGTATCCAGCCTGGCTCCTTCAGAGCAACTGAGGGTTGTGCAATGCCAGCATTTATCTGGGGTACGGATTTTAGCAGCAGTTGTCAGCTAGAGATTTTATTATACTTGGATAGCACTGTTGTCTGCCCGAATTATATGTATCTTATGTGAAGATGTCAGATTTTCTAGAAAAGGTTTATTTTTTATTGGAAGAACTAGTAAGGTAGAGGGGTAACCTTAGACTACTTCTGGCTTTCAAAGAGTAAGGATTTCATTCATGAAAATCCTGATTTTTGTCTGATGTTATCTTTGTCTTTCTGATTATTTCCAAAGCTTTTTCTCTGTCTGTGATATCAAACAGTTTGTGAAAGGGGAAATATCTCAGGCTCCACATGCTGCAGCTTCTTGACCCATTTGCTTTTATGTCTTGAATGTGGACATTTTATCAGAGGAAGACAGTTACAAAATTCGGCTTTTTGGTGGATTAGGAAACACAGCTGGTTCTACTTAAGTGTGTGGAACATTTGCCATTGGCTTTTCTGAAAGGCAGAAGTGAACCATGTTTTAGTTTTACTTAATCCTTTCATAGCTTTTAGGTAAAAATATTTTTTATACAAATTGCAAACCGAAATATTTTACTTCTAAGAGAATATCCTATTGAATTAGAATGCTGTGACTGACTTTCCTATTTTCTGATTGTGAGTGGGATAACTCACCATTGTGCCAACTCAAATAACCAAACAGTTACTGAGTATATTTTTAGGAAACAAAGGGGGTTTTTGAACCAGATCTAATTAGGAATGCTCTCATTTATTTTAGTGTAAAATCAAAACCTTGGTTGTGGAATGTATGCTCTTTTTTTAAGTGACACATTTTCCAAGGAACTAGCTTGTGCTGCGTTCACGTGTAGCAGCGTGACATTGATTCAGAAAGTGACTCTGTTCTTAAGGAGGTATTACAGCTGGTTCAGTTATGTTCTGAACCTACCAAGATTTGGTTGTTGTTCTCATAGTCCTTGAATGTGGATTGTTTGCATTTTTTCCTTTTTTTTTTTTAACCTACTGAGAAACTAAGAACTTGCCTTTGCTGGAAAGACACATTGCTATATCTTCTTTGGCACAGCTAATACAGTGCACTTCTCCCTTGTGAACAGTATAGGTGGGTCTGGGAGCAGTAGCAGTAGACATTACTCAGTTTTCAGTTCCTTACTACTTAGCCAAACTTTTAGTGTTTGGGCTAAGAGTTTCCATGCCAAGTATTTGCCTTGGGCTAACTTTTTTTAAAATTTTATTTTGTAATGTCAGATAAAAGAGTTTATCTGTTTCCAGCAACAATTAGACTAACATCTTAGGAGTTTTTTTAATGTCAAAAATTATGGCAAGGTTTTTCCTAAGGGCTGTGGTGTTATCACACATTTTGGAATTGAATGCAGACAAGATGTTGCATTTGTGTCAGCAGCAGCTGCACCTTTTGTCACATACGGAATATTCCCATGATGAGTCAAGTCAGAAGCCTGCTAAGCCCTGCACTTTGTAAGCCATCCTTCATGTGTTCCTCACTGAAGGTTTTGCCTATACCAAGCATGTCCCAAGTTGAGGCTGAGCAGGGCTTTCTGCCGGAATCACAACCCTGAGTCGTGGTGAGAGCTGCTGCATGCAGGCGAATGCACCAGCACTGGCGCTGGGCTCCAGCATCCCATCAGCTCTTCCTGGCTGCCTCTGAGCTTGGTGGAGATGGGCACTGGCTCTCACTTCAGGCTCCTCCAGTCTCTCCACTGTCCAGACTGGTGGCCTCAGTCTTCCATGGTCTCTGTGACAAGTTTCTGTCCCATGAAAAATAGACTGTGAAGAGTTGATGGGTGGGAGGAACAGGGCAGTTAGTTGGGAACCATCAGGATGACAGACACGTCGATGGCAAAACATTTGAACTTGCTGATTAAAAGACTTTTATAAAGAATGAAACTGTGAATGTGGCATATCAGAATATTAAATATCAGAAAATTAATAAAAGAGCAAGTACTGGGGTAGAGCTGGGGTGGGTAGTGAGGACAAAGAGAGTCATTAGGTATGTCTGAACTGTAGGAGATGTCTCAGTCAGAGGCTGGAAAGGCTGAGACACCATATGATTCACAAGGATCGAGTCCTTAACCTTGAGGACTGGAGTCTCTGTTGGTCACTACCTGGTTGACTCTTTTCCTGCAGTGAGGGCGTTCTTGATTGATCCCTTACTTGCAAGTTTACTGATGTTAAACCGAGATGAGAATTATCCCCCTGGTGGAGAAGGGGTTAGAACCTCCCTTCTGCTTGATCGCCCACTTCTATGTAACTTTGTACAAAGAAACTTGTAACTTAGTCACAGATGGTTGATACTGAAGGGGGGATGGAGAACCTGGTAGGAGCCTCAGAGCCACAGATCATGGCTCCAGCAGGAAACCAGTTTCAGCAGCGAGGGGAAGGTGAGCCAGGTGTGTGACAGGCTCATGCCTGCAGGGTGCAGAGTGATGTGGGATTGAGACACAAAGGAGCTGCAATGGCTGGGTAAGAAAATTAGGGAGAAGGAATTTACCATTTGCAGGGAAGCAGAGAGGCAGATGAAGCTGATATGTGTGGGGCTGTACCTCTCCCCTCCTTCCTGAACACATGCAGTTCCTTGATAAGATCAGCATGGGATCACTGGATTGTGGAGGTAAGGGAGGAGGGGAGGCTGGGAAGCAGAACACTGTGGTTAGTTCATCATGGCCCTGCATTTTGCCCGACACAGGGAGTTGGGGAAGCTGTGATGAAAGGTAATCAGAAAAGGCCATGGGTAGTGCAGAGCATCTTGGGAGAAGGGAGCAGGAGGTGAGAGCTCATGGGAACTCGTTCAGTGCTGGAGCAGAGGCTCAGGCAGACTCTTGTGGAGAAGTTGTTCTGGGATGAGGCAGGAGAGACCTAATCCAGCACAACCCCAGGCTGGGTCCCTACCCTTTATCAAACCTGTTTTCATGGTGGGCAGTACCTTCCAGGGAAGGTCCATGCACAGGACATTGTTCCAGCACTAATGCCAGACAGACTAACAGGCGTCTTTGCATCTCCCCAAGGGTCAAATGCATTGGTGTGGTGTCTGTGTGTCATCCAAGTGTCATTGTTATGGGGTAAAAGTTCTTGCTTTGCTTCATTTTCCTCCCATTTGGCTTTGGAAAATGGCATGTACACATATAAAAAGCTCCAAAAGACATTAGGAAATGCAAGAGTCTAAGCACCCTCTGGGAAGGGGAATAAGCATTGGGAAGCTGTACTGAGTTTCATCTGTATTTTTGTGTTTTTCTTCTAAAATGCTGGGGTTTTACCTTTTCAGTTTTCATACACTGTTAATCTGGCTTCTGTGTGTGGTCCTGTCAAGACTCAGAACACTTTCCTGGGATACCAATAGGCATGTGGCATACTTGTATCACTGGACTCTGGGTTAGGGATCTGGCTTAGCAAGCAGCTATGTCACAGCTTTTCCAGCAGTGCTGTAAATTCACTGCTCTGCAGCCCAGACAAGAAAATAAGAAGCAGTACCTGTAAGAAGTAGTCATGTGGGCACAGTTGTGCCTCCACTAAGCACTTCTGGGGGCAATTCTTCCAATAAGGCATTGCATGTTCTCGTTGCTCACTGGCCAGGAGAGACCTGCAGGGCAGGGGTATTCTGGGATTGCACAGCCCAATTGAACAACGTGGAACAGGCAATCTGGTACAGGCAGCCTAGCCAGGGGAAGCTGCTGTAGGGTCCTTCTGTTCAGGAGAGAAGTGGGCCATGCTATTTTATGTGTAGATACATCCAGAGATGTTTTGTTGCATGGGTGCGCAGGAGAGAGTGGTTTTGACATTCCGTGAGGTGGGGTGAGTTGCCTTGTGTGGCTGCACTCATGGGATGGGAAATGCTGCTAAGGGCAGCAGCTAGGACACTGCAAAGCCTCTGTGGAGGAAGGGCTTTGTGCTTTTACTGGAAGTAACTATCTCTTAATTTTTCCCCTTGGGAACATTTTTTGGTACAGTATGTATCTCTTCCTTGTAAATAGCAAGAACTGGGTGAATGTGATCATAAAGGTTCACCTCCTTCTGTGAAGGTGTTATGTGTAAGTGTTTGGGGCTGACCTATTGCGTTATCTGCCCAGCCTTTGGCTGTCTGGGGATAAAAGAACTTGTGTGAGGGGGATCTGCCTCCAAACCCTCTTCTGTGAGCCTGGCTGGGAAGGCAGACATTTTGTGCTGCATGTGAAAAAGAGATTTTAAACCTTTCTTTTGTAGTGAGTTTGAGAGGACTGACTTTAAAAACCTCCAAGTAGTTCACTGTAAATAAATCCAGATGAGTGAAATACTTGTATTTTTATAGCTCTTAAAACACATTTTATAATGGAGATGAAGGATGTCTTTGCAGTGGGAGGTATGGGAGTTAGAGCAATATTTGTCATCATCTGCAGTATGAGCAGGCATAGTGCAAATTCTCCTGTATAATTCAATAAAAATGTGGTGTGTCTGGCCTGTAGTATTTACAACTATCATAAAAATTTTTGTTATGCTACATGCAGTATCAGATCCATTTTGTTTAAATTACATAAGATATTGATGGATCAGAAACCAAGATTTTCATTAGAAAATTTTACAGAAAATCATCATAAATTCCTGCTTACAAAGACAGCTCCCTTGAACTGTATTCATTCTTTGAGTGAGAAATATGATTATTGCCTAGTCATAGAATTAAAAAAGAATATAAATTTTGTTATTCATTAAAGCTGATTAAGATGTGTGATTTGAACATGTTACAATAAATGTAGAACTGCAGCACATATATCACTATAAGAGCAGTTGTTCAGCATAGTTTTGCAGCAAAATATTTTTCTTATTCTAATTTATTTCTATCTCTGCAAAACCACACATTCATTTTTTTTATTCAGTTTTTTGTGCCCGCACTATCAGTCTTTTGCCAGAATATTTCAGCAACAGCTAATCAATTACAAAGTAAAAGCTCATGTTCAGTTTACTTATTAATTCGTTTTCTAATGCCATGATGTTATCACTGATATCTTAAAACTGGATCTTCTGGAGACAATCCAACTATATCACAGGGAAAAACATATAAGAAAATTATATCAGAACTGAGGTGTTTGGCATTAACGTTTTGTGTGCTGCCACTTCAAATTTCCATACACTCTGAAAAAATTATAAGGCTGGCTACTGATAATTAAAATCAGAAAGATACCGAGCTGTTTGGATTCCATACCAGAAGAACAAGCAGAAACATTCTTAGTTTTCAATGAAGAGATAAGGCGTTTGTTAATGTTTCGGATAGTATTGGATTAATTAAAAAATTAAAAATAGAACCAGCTTTCATTTTTGAGTTAACATTTGGGGCCCTTAAGTAAAGCTGATGATGTTTCTGGACAAGAGAAAATCAATAGCATGCCAGTTTTAATATCTACTGAATGTTAGGTAGTTAACAATTTAAAAAAGAGAGCTTACTGCTACACTTACAAGGTTTTCTCTTTTGTTGAGGAAGCAGACAGGTTCAGTTGCCTGTTGGGTATTCCTTTTTATGCTCACTTTCAGTGAATTAAAATGGCTTTTCCTCAAATGAGAGAAACTGCCCTCAGACTACAGGGCAAGATTTTTGATATGAACTACCTGAAAGATGAGAGCCTTTAAAAAAAAAATAATAAGGTCTTTTAAAGGTGTTTTGGCTTAGCATTATTTGAGGAGCTCTTGAAGACAAAAAGGGAATTGTAGTAGCATCAGATGCAAGCAGAGGTGATTGTGCCTGCTCAAGGACTTGATCAGAATTTCTACTCGGGGGATACTCCTGAAGAGTGAGCAAATTAATTTTGGGGAGTGTGTATCTTTACAGTTGTTCATTGCATAAATGAAAATTTTTTCTGTCTCCTGTTTTTTGCTTCCAGGATGTGCAGTACAGATGGTGGAGACTAATTGGGGTGGAGGGCAAAGCCTCTATGTGTTCTTGAAATCCTGTGTCTCTCTGGAGGTCGAGGGTGAAGTTGCTGTGGCACAGGCATCCTCGAGGCTAATGTGAGCGATGGCAGCCTCTCTGTGTTTGCCTGCTGGTCATGATACAAAGCTGAACAGCTGTAGCAGCTGTCTAACATACTTCTCTCAGGACAAATTCCTCCATCCCTCCACTTGACTCAACCAACAGAAGTGTGTCTGTGCATGGAGGGGTCCTGTAGCGAGCCCTGCAGCAGCCCCGGCAGATGCAGAAGCAGCATTCGGGGTGCACATCAGCCTTGCTGTGCCAGGGCATTTTTATGTTGGATGCCTTTCCTGGGCTTGTATTTTACCAGTGTTGCTGCAAACAGAACTCTGGCAAACTGCTTCCTTTCACCTTTTCCGAGTGTCAGAGCTTTGGAGGGCAGGATGGCCTCAGAGATATGCAAATCATTTTCTTGTACTAGCCCTGGTGCTCAGAGATGCAGCAATGTTTCCATCTGCCCCCCTACAGCTCGTGCTGAGTTCTGTCTGTGCTAAAACTTGCACTGTAGCAGGCTGAGACTTGGTCTGGGAGCTTGGGGTTTGTTGCCATTCCCATCCTTTCCTTCTTCCCAGAAAACAAGAAAAACTTACAGCTGGGCTTGTCTCACATTTGCATCTGTCCATAACCTTCACGCCAGTTCTCAGTCCCAACCACTGTTTCAGATTAGACACAATTTACAGCAGTAAATGACGTAGGGAGATGCTAATCAGAGCTTTTGTGAAGCCTCATCATGTAATTTGTGTTGTGTTTCTTTCACTGTACCCCCAGGCAGCATAGCTCATGTTCAGTCTTAAATTCTCCATTTGCAGGTAGGCTGTGGTATACCCAAACCTTTTGTTTTCTCTGTGGTCTTCTTGAGCTTCTTCCCCTCCCACTGCTTCTCCAGTTGCTCCATTAAGCAGTAGGAAGCCACAGGTGAATCACTATGGGTGTTTGCCGTGCTAAAAAAGATCCCAAAAATATCTCTCCTTCAGCCCAAGCTGCAACAAAGCAGCAGTGTCAGGTGGCAGGAACCCCCAAAGCAGTGGTGTAGATGCATATCATGTGCAATTTAAAATGGTCATTTAATGCGCCATGATCAGGTCAGGCTGACATCAGGAAATGGGATGTTAAAGGCTTTTTAGAGGGCACATGAAGTAGCATGAGGATTAAGCTGACACTTTCTCATGCCTTGTGTTCAGAGGTGGCCCTTCTGCTGTATCATATTCATGAGTTTGAGAGAGAAGCATCCTGTAACAGGATTCTCCATGAGTTATATCCATCTACGTTTAAATGACAAAGATCATATCCACTTGTATAGTAGTTAAACTTTAATAAAATAAGAATAATTTATAGCGTTCAAGTCTATGCTATAACTGAGCAGTGTAACTATCCCTCACACAGCCTCAATACATGATATAATTTATGCATGAGCTCAGAATTCTCTGCAAGATGCTGAAATCAACATTGCATATTTGGGATGTGGATACTTATTTTAGACACTGAGTTGGAAAATTGTGGTTTGTAGAAATTTATGCAAAAATATTGCCAAAATAAGCATTGAAAACCTAATTTCAATATGCAGCTGCTTGTAAGCATGGTAATTAAGATATATTGGGTAAATTCACTACATCTTTTCTCACCCACACCAGTGAGACAGAAGTTGCAGGTTTCAGATGTAGACTCACCAAAGCTTTAAACTCCAGCCAGGACTCAGGGGAAAGCTGTCTGGGAGAGCAGGTCTGCTGCTTAGCCTGGTCTTGTCTCCACTGCTCCGAGTTTTGATGGAGGGAATGTTGTTGGGATCGCCCAGCTCCCACCTCTTGAAAACACTTCTCACAAATGAACTCATTTACCCTCACAGTCCTGCAGGGAGGGAGAGAGAGAGTCAATCAGCATCTTATCTGGATAAAGAAACCAGAGTGGGGGTTTAGACATTTTTCCTGCCAGGAATAAATGAGTGTTGACTTGACATGCCATCACCAGTCACTCATTGCTCTAAATGCTGTGTTTACCCTCTGCAGCAGGAGATCCGTGCTCCTTCTAGCTTGCTGCTCCTCTGAAATAAATCAACAGGTTTTACCTCTACTTTTTCCTCCAGCTGGGGTGATGCTGGTCCCTGAAAGGAAGACGGAGGATGGGTTTGAGGAGCACTTCGGCTTGAACTACTTGGGACACTTCCTGTTGACTAACCTCCTCTTGGATACGCTGAAGCAATCAGGAACGCACAGTCACAATGCTAGGATCATCACTGTCTCATCAGCCACCCATTATGTAGGCAAATTGCACCTAAACGACTTACAAAGCAGGTACCGATCCCTTTTTGGTATTCACTGATCTGTAGTAATCGTGTGCAGATTAAACTACAAGATAATTTTTACTGACTACTGAATGAGGTGGGGTTTTGTCGCCTTTTTCTAATTAATTTTTTTTTTTTTTTTTTTTTTTTTTTTTACAATTTATGGTGCTTCTCAAGCACTTGCTTAATAGATTCCAGATTTGATCAAAGCTTGCAGCCTTGAGTCAAAGATACAAGTAATTTATAAACTTCTGAACGGTGTCTTTTAGTCTGGGCTTTGAAAACCTCACTTTGCTTTCTGATGCCTATACTGCGGCGATGGCTGTGGTGCATGCGGCGCCTGGGCTCGCCACTGCCTAATCAGGGAGACTCTCCATAACTGGGATGTTTTGAAATGGCTTGGGTGGATGCTAACAGACATGGCCCCCGGAGGATGCGTGCACAGCGGCCCCGCTGCCGCCCCCAGAGGAGCTCGGACACAGCCGCCCGTGGCTGCTCGCTGCCCGCCGAGCGCGGGGCGCTGGCCGGGGCCGGGGCCGCTCGCCCCTCCTGCCCTGCTGCCTCGCAGCTGCGGTGCCGGCCCTCCGCTGCTGCTGCTCCTTCCTGCCCGCCGCCTCTGCCCGCCGGCCGCAGCTCCAGCGCGCTGTCCTCTGCTCCCTCTGCTCCGGCCTCCGCCTTGTTCTGCTCCGCTCCTGACATCCCAGTCTCCTCCCGCGGCCTCCCTCTCAGCCCTGCTCCGGCTTCCCCCACCCATCCCCCGGCCCTAGGCTGTGTCATCCTGCCTGTCCCCGTCCTACCCCTACGGTCCTTGCCCTCTCACACATCAGCCGGGCGATTCACTGCCAGCTCTAGACCGCGGCTCATGTCTGTGTCACCCCCTGTGCTTCCCCAAGAGCTTATTGAGATCCAGGTTGTGGCCACGCTGGGTTTTTAATCCAGTAAAATGGACTAAAATTCACGGATGACATGTGTCCTCCTGCTTTCATTTAGCAAAACTGTGGATGAATGTCTGTGAGATATTTCTAACATTAGGAAGACATCAAATGGTGCAGCAAATGTCTCTGATATCGTACAGGAGCTGTGTAGCGTGGTTTAGTTAGCGGAGGAATGGGCAGGATAACTGAGATAAATTTCCCCGTGCAGTCATGCGTGGCAATTACGTGCTTACTAACAGGCTCAAACAGAGCCTGCCTTCTCCGGGGCTCCAGAGAGCTTCTGCCTGCCTGCATGGAGCCAGTCTGAGTTCTGTGTCATTTGCATGAAACCGTCTCCATCCTTTGACAGGGACTTCAGCAGGTGATCAGAGGTACCTGGCCCAAGGTTTCATTTCTGAACAAAGACTGAAATTAGAGGGCTGGGCTGTTTCCACTGCAGACATTTTACATATGAATGCTGCATTAGGCATGTCAAGCTTCTGATTACATATTATGGCATCAGTTTTATTACAAGCCATTGTTTAAACCTCTGCAGGGTAGTCACAATTTAATCTCTTGCTTGTAAAACAACCACAGGAAATTACCCTTACTCTTCACTTGATGTGTGTATTCATTGTTTCTGATGGGCATGTGCTGTATGACACCGTGCAAGGGGGCTAAGGGGATTAGTATTTCTTTGGGCTAAAGTGTGGAATGCAAAATGAAATGTGACTGTTCTGTGTCTCTAGATAACAGTAGTTTCCTTGATTATAGCAAAGCCTTGTACTGTGCCTCTTTAATTTAGGATCATCCCTATCTTTGATTCATTGTTATTAACTCATATTTTAAAGGAACCAGAAATGTTTCAGTTAGGAAAGTTATGGTTGAGCAAGAACATGACTAGTCTGACGTAAAAAATAATAATATACAGGTGAGATTTACCTGCAGCTTTTGTGTCCTTTGCATTTCAACATTATTGATGTAAGAAGGGCCATAAAGGACGACAGACTGACTGATTTTGCCTGCTCATTCCCACACAGATGCTCTGAATCACTCAGGGGCAGCAGTGGTGCCTGCACATAGGCACAAGGGTGAAACCCAGAGCGGGCTAAATGTGGGTAAATTCAGGTCCAAACCTTTTTTTGGTTCAGGTGTAAAAAGATGCTCCTGGGTATTTTTTTTTTTTTTTTAGTCTAATTGCCAATAAGCCCCCGCTCAGACGAATAGTTTGACATCACCATAGATAGTGCTGCAAAAACCAGTGAGATCACTTGTGTGTGTGAGTGTGTCCCTACAGCATGAGCAGGGGTTTAGCAGGAGGACTGTTGGGGGATATCATACCCAGGCACTGCCTGCTCCACGGGGCCCTGGAGATGCCTTGTGATTCAGAGCAACATTCAAGAGCTTTAATGGATGTGGTAAAGACACCCATGGCAAACAGTTTCCCAGTGATGCCATGTCTCATTTTTGCTGCTTGTGTGAATGGGAAATCATTCTAAAAATTTTCTACTCCTTTTTTTTTCTTTATTTTGAGTTGCACCAGTTGGCCATAATTCATTTTATGGCTTGGATGTATGTTCCCAGATTGGCTGGTAGTCCTAACCTTGCAGGAAAGCAGCAAAACCATCTGGAGACATTATTGGAGAAAGGGAGGCTGTACTATGTGCTGGGAAAATTACCGCTGGCAGCAGGCTAAATTGTTTACCATACTCTTGTCCCATTATTCCTAGATGTTAGTTGGGCTAGTGTCCTGACTGAAGGTGAGTGACAGTACTGGAGCAGGGATTCATCCATCAAGCATGGCAGAGAAGGAAAGGCAGAATACTTGTCTTGACTTAAAGGAGACAGTACACTGAAGTTCAGTTCTCTGCTTTACCACAGACTTTTCTGTGGAATCCTTCTCCCACTCAGGAGACTCAGGGTTGATAGTCACATTTGTGGCCATTTCTCCTCATTGTTTGTACTTGCTGCAGAGAGATCTGATCTGAAACCAGACATCATCCATGTCAGTGACCACAGGGCAACAGCATAACAAATAATTGTTGGAAGGCCTGTCCCGTGAACAGTGTTAAAGGAAGATTGTGTTACTGTGCTCCATGTTTCCTCTTTGGTTTGTTTCCTGCCATCTTACCAACCCGATGTATCCCACATTGCTCTGGTGAGCTCTTTTCAGTGGGGTGGTTAATTTAATTTGTCTTTTTGCATTTTACATCATTCTCCTTCCTTTGTTGTCTCTTTCTTCACGCTTGCCTGCTTCTTCATCTGTGTCTTTGGAGCTTTTTTGTTTGAATTGCCTTTTTCCTCCCTATCTCTTTTTTTTTTTTTTTTAGGGGGGGATGTCTTATTTCTACCCACCAGTTTATTTCGTCCTCTCCATTTATCTCCCTCTTATCTTCTCCCCCTAGCCCCGCTCCTATTTGTTCCCTATGAATGCCATTTCTCCCCCTTCCTGCCCGTCCTCTTCACACACACACCAGTGGAAGAGACCTGGCATGAGTACATCAAGGCAGGATGGAGCTTGTTCCAAACTGGCAGGGCACAGCTTGTTTCATGTGTGTTATTGTAAATGCAAACGCACTCGCACAAGAGCACTGACTGTTCTCCCAGTTCTTTTGCTGAAGGATATATATGAAGAACATCAAACGTCTTTGTGGTCTTTTAGATCCAGACCATTTTCAGCAGCAATCACATGAGTCGACAAGGGGATCCCTAAGGCAAATCATTCTCCTTCATCCCTACTTTGAATACGACTGTTTTCAGGGAGGTGAAAGTTTAACACAAACACAATCTATCTTCAAGCATTTCCACAGTGGTGACTTCAGCAATTACATGCAGAGGGTGGTACACTGTGTGGTCCAGTAGCACAGCTAGCATAGGCTTCTTTCCTCTCTTGCCTGCCTTATCTAAAGTGAGAGGAGAAAACAACATGGTCATGAGAGAATATGGCTGG
Source organism: Corvus moneduloides (assembly GCF_009650955.1). Lineage (NCBI taxonomy): Eukaryota > Metazoa > Chordata > Aves > Passeriformes > Corvidae > Corvus > Corvus moneduloides. Next base: position 87,264,728 of record NC_045477.1, read on the forward strand.
CTGGCTTCAGCAAAAGCTTGAAGAATAAGGTACCATCCACTTGGGTTGGGTTGGGTTGAGATAGGCTTGAGCAGTGCACTGGAGTTCATGATGCTCTTTCAAGGCTGAGGTGAAGGTGAAGGATACTCACCTTGAGTGCTCTACCTACCAAATAAGAAGGTATTTTTAGGAAAATAAAGAAAAAAAAGACCGTATTCTCTTTCCTAGGCTGTGGATCACACTTGAATATGCTCCTTTCCCAGGGGTTAGCATCTTTGTGTGTTCTGTCTAGTTTTTTCTCCATGACTAACTATTCCTTTCATCATCCTCTCTTCTTTGCATACCAAATGGGCCCTGTAATGCTGTGAATCACAGATCTATGAACTCCCCAGCCACAGTAACACAGCTCCTTTTCTGGTTCACATCTCTTGTATATTCAAGAACAGTTAGTCACACTTTCCTGCTCTCTTTCCTCTGCTCTCCAACTGCAGAAGGAGCAGATTTTTTTTTAAACTCTCAAAGCTGAATATATTATATATAATTTCTGTATTTTTCCCTGTAGCCCTAGTGCATGAATCATGTCAGAGACAATAGAAGTTAAATGAAAAGAATTGCAAAATTCCCAGCTGCCACGTGTGTGTCCTAGCTGGTATAAAATAGGATAAACAGCTCTGCCCACAACCCAGGAAGATTCTGGAGAGACCAGGCAGCTCCAGTTAATCTCCTGTCTTAGGCAGTTCATAAGGAACTGTAACAGGAAGTGTTATGTACTGATGGGAAAACCTGTCAAGCAGAGTAGCTGGAGACCTCCTGTTCTTGGATGAGGGGTGTTCTTCATCTTCTCTTCTTCCATGTGTTTGTTGGTTAAAAAAGGTTAAGTTTGGGCAGAAAGTTGGGGATTTTCTTCCATCAGCATTACTGAAATTTTGGAAAATATTTTCCATGAACAGCAACTAAAAGTTAAGGTGTTGAATTTCTTTTGGAAAATATTTATCCATTTTTGAAACCAAAACATTTTATTTCAGTGTTCTAAAAAAATACTTTTAATTTATTTGTAATTATCCCTATGAGTACACTGGCATTCAGATTTTGAAGTATGACAATATAACTGAAACTCCCAACCTTTAATTTCTAAACCATCCTTTTGAAGTATCTCCATCAGTTTCAAATTACTTTTTATTTTTTTTCCTTATTTTTTTTTAAGCTGGACATTTGTGTAAAACAGATTTTTTTTTACTAAGAATGGTTTGATGAGTCAACAACTTTTTCAAGGAAAGGCTTCTATTTTTTAAATACCCAGTTACTTTCTTCAGTTTTCGTGATTGATCTGTCACTTAAAGTTTCTTAATTCTTTCTGACTGGAAGAACTGGAAGTATAACATCATAAATTCAAGCAAAAACAAACATGAAACTGATGCAGCACTGTAGTAGTATAGTACTGTTGGGTTTTTTTCTAATTTTTATATAATAAAGGAAAATTTGTAAAAGGAAGTAGGAGAGATTTTCATTATTACCCCTTTTTTGTAAATCCATTTTAGTCAGTACAGAAGTCTTTCATAATAACATATGAAGAGCTGTGTCACTGGACTGTTTTATAAAACTGTGAAAAATACAGAAATTGTAATTGTAAAAGATTTTTCTAGATCATTAGATAGATACATATCATCATAGGTTTTATTTAACTCATGGAATACATGGTTTTGTTCAAGTTCTGTTTTTTAAGCAGCTTCTCCACGATGACTTTTATTGCATATTCTGGTTCTATTTGCAAGATAAACCATGTTGCCTTGACAGGACGAAATGTCAACTGCAGCACAGTGCTCTGTTCATTTAGACATGTCCTTCCTGCAGCGGGTTATCAAGTTTTCCTGTATATAGTCAGATGATAAGTATTCAAATGCTTACTGCACACACATAAGGATGTTTCAGTCCTTCTTTGCCAAACACTTTCTGTATAAATGCAAAAGGATTTGCTGCTTTGCAAAATGATCCCTTGTGTTTGCAGCAATTAGCATTAATTGCAAAAATTGACTCACTGGCCTGGAAAATGAGTGTACTGGGGAAGGCACAGATCTCAAATTCTATAAGTTAATTTAAAAAAATAAATGGGCTACTGTATCAGCAGACCAATTCATCAATTCAAAAGACAGAGATCTAGCTCAAATGCATCAGGTGTTTTATCCATTTTTATCCATTCCTGAAACCAGTAACAAAGAAATATTTAAGTCAGGATGCCAACTTCAGGAAGCTTTCATTTTACATGTATTGATGTATTATTGTTCTGTCTAATCAAAATCCTTTTAGGGTTGATCGATTTCTGGAGAACGATAAGAGAGTGTAACACTGATACCACAAAGGTAACATCAGACATACATGTATTTGGGCAATTAAATGTAGCTACTTTGTTGTCAGAATGTTAAATTCCTTTTTATCTAAAAGAATTAATGGTCTTGACAAAGGATTATTAATAATGGTTATTGGTTTAATAGGACATGGTGTTTCTGAGCTAGTTCAAAATTGCAGCATGCTGGGAAGTATGTGAGATATAGATGTTCCTGCCGCCCATCCTCTCCCTGCACCATGGGTTGGGTGGGAGAAGCCAGCTCTGCGTGGCATTCAGGGCAATGGGTCTCACAGATGTGCTGTTTTCCAAAGAGGCAAGATGGTTCTATGGTAATTTGAAAGTTAATGTATTGCATTCATGTGATAGAGAGGGCAAAAGGGACTCAAGAGACTTGGGAGCAGAGAGAGCTTATCGTCCTTGAGAGGGGAAGGTTAGTTTAACATCTTTCTGTCAGCAAAAAGACTCACTAAGGCTGAACGAACCTTAAAAGCTTTGGAGTTCAGGTCCTGGGTGATTATTCAAATGTTTTAAGCATTTTTCTCAATTGCCTTAACTGCCACCATCCTCCCAGTATCTTGTCAGTGGAGTTGTCCTTTGGGCTGCCTTGCATAGCTGGGGAAGGCTGGTGCTCATGCCTGTAAATCCCTGGAATAATGTGTTAAGAGAAATGGTCAAAATTAGCAGCTCACCTTCCAGAAAGCCCTCCAGGTTTAGCCCTGCTGTAGCTGCTGGTTTTTCATAGCCATATATCCTGTGTCTTGCTACATGCATTAAGGATTATGAGGTATTGTGCAGGGAGGTGAAGGCAGATTTCTGCCTCTGTGATTTGTTAACTCTTAACCTTTTCTCTATTCCTCATCCTAAACCTCTTTGCTCAGAGAACTTCATCTGTTCAAAAGTAGACCAAGCAGTTGAAACTTACACCTGTGAAGAAAAATTGGTCTTTTGTTAAATCAAGTTCTTAATAAAAAATGTGTTGGGAGAACTATGCTTTATGAGTAAAATGAATCTCTGTAAACATAAAATAATTTAGCCCCCAGGAGTTTTAATACTGCCAGAACGTCTGACATAGTTGTAGCTTTGTTGCTCCATTTCTTCTGTTCTCATTATATGTTGGGTACTGTGGTAGCTCAGCCTTTCTTGCTGTGGGAGGTGGAGAGGGCTGTACACAGCAAAATCTCAGCCTCCTAAGAGGGACAGAGAAGAGTGTGAGGGGCACTGTGGCTCACAGTAGCTTTAGGAGAAGCTCAAGAGCTTTAACAGTGAGTTAAAGGAGCGGTGGGCATGTTCAGTATCTGAATTGCCACAGAAAATCAATCAGTCAATCTGTCAAAGCAGCAGTTTCTTTACATGCTTTTTCAGTGAGGGCTGGGGCACGGCAGCCCTGTGACTGCCTGGCTTTTTCAGGGTTTGGACATGAAACTTCTTGTCATTTCCTGGAAAGCCAAACCTGCCAGATTTCACCAGGTTCTAGCGTGTTTGCAAGTGGAAGAGGTCTTAAGCATTCTGGTCCCAGGCCATGCCATGCCCCTTCTTGTGAAATGCTTGGTTTTCCATTACAGATCTCTGTCTACAGTGTTCCAGGGTGACACAGTGTTGGGAAATTTGTAAAGTGAAACACAAAGCTCAGCTCTAAGGCCAAATGGTACAGAAAGTGATTGCTGATGCTGTCCTTTAGGGTGCTTAGAAACAACCACTTTGCAATGCTGGCTGTGGACTGCTTTGTATGTTACTCCTTTCTTGTAGGTTTTCTTGTTTTGCTGAAGTTGGCTTGTTTATGTTCCTCAGGTAAGATCATCCCTCTTCACAGGCCTCTTTCATATTTAAATCTTATTTAAATCCCACCTGATTTCTGACCGTGGATGAATGATGCTGTTGATGTACAACCTAACAAGAACAAAAGCCTTTCATGCTGTGTCTGGACTGTGAGTCATTTCATGGATGCAGAAAACATCCACATTTTGACTCCTCTAGTACCTGTTGGCATTTCAGCTGTATTTCTTCTTTAACCTAGGAAGGTCTTCCAACTGAGGAGAAGGCTTCTTGTGATGACTTAACAAATAGATGTCTTTCTTTATGAGTTAGTTCCTTGTCTTAGCTCGTGTACTGGGAGTTAGTCACTTTTATCACTCAGATTGAAGCTGTGATGTTTGTATTCTCACTACATAAGAAAACTTCTAAAAAGCAGAAGTTGTTAAATTGTTTCAACAAGCAGAAGCTGATTTTCAAAAGTATGTTGTGCCAGACTTGCTAATCTTTTGTTATTTCTGTAAACAAAGATTGATAGCATAGCATTTTCTGCACAGTACTTACAGATATCTCAAAGGAAAAAGGATTTTGCAGGCACATTTCCTCCAGTAAGACAGACCAGTCCTTCAGTGTGGTGAATATTTGCTCTTGCAGGACACATTCATCACCTCCTTAAAACCAAGGCAGTGCAGTGGGTTGAGCCCATCACAATTAAACCTTAAATTATCTTTGCATATACACCAACATAGTCTACTGTAAATCTGCCAACCGCATTTGGTGCGCTGTGCTGGATTTGAAATGGCAGCACTTTATTATACATGTTCAGACCCTACAGTTCCTTTTGAGTCCCAGAATGAACAGCTCAGAATTTGCAGATAATTTGCAAAAGTCTACACCAGTTTCAAGATGCTTTTCAAGAAGATTTTGGATTATTCAAGTTATTGCTGGGCCTTTTGTGGTCCTATGTGCATTCTGGTGGAAGCAAAGAAACCATAAAAGTCCCCATTACTTCCTTCAACTGAAAAGCTCTATTGCAGGAGAGGTAGGAAGCTTTCCACAAGTGGTTGGAGAGTACCTCCCCCCATTTACAATCCTGTACATAATCTTACCACATGTGACAATCTTCAATAACCTGAGATCCAGATTACCCAAGAGATCATATGAAAAGATACATGCCCATGTTGTTTCCCCATCCCTCAAAAGGGTCACGAGGACACAGAACAGTCCTGAAGCCATGACCTTTTTCTTGGATAAAGCAATGCAAACTCTTGCTTCCTTTTATATATTTACTCATTGATTTGTTTAATGGAAATTTTTAACTGAATGAAGAGATACTATTATGTTCAAATACCACTTCAGCTATTAGCAAGTACTTAACACTGCATCAAATGTCCTGACTGTAGAAAAGTGGCAATTTATATAATTCTAAATAAAGAGATATAATTCCTGGGAGAATAGAATTACAGTAATTACAGCTTGAACTTGACACTGATATTTAAAATAATCCAAAACATTTGAAATTAACACCAACTGTACACAAACAGAAAAATTTTGCTTCTTTAAAGGTACTGATTCTGGTGAGAATTTGAGAAGACCAGCCTTTGAGTCCATGTTATATGCATTTGAGAACTGTGCTGAGCACACAGCAACTGAGCTGCACACAGCAACTCTCCGTAGAGTGGAATAGCTCTTGGCATCTCACCTCCTGCCATTAGGAGTAGGGCTCAGCCAAATGAAAAATGATGCTCTGATTCCATCTGGATGACAGTAACACCCGGGATGACAAGCCCTTGCTTATTTTGCCTTTTATAAATGATTTTAAAATAAATACATTCTAGGTTTCTTTACTAAATGTAGTCCTCAGGGGACAGTAAGTTAATTTTTGTTCCCTCTGCATTTCCTAAAGGCTATAACAGGGGGCTGGTCATTGAATGTTACCCATTTATACAGTGAAGTGGTGGAAGGTGGGAAGCATGGGTTTAAAAAAGAAAGAGAAATCAAAACACCACCCAGCTTCCAGCTTGTGACTCCTACTGCACTGTGGGTTAAGCACAAGGCAGGAGTCACTGATTTGCAGAGATATCAGTTATTGAGACCATTACCAACATTTTACCTGTTAGAGAGCGTTTCCCAGCTCCGGGCTTCTACTCTTATACTCTAATTTTAAGAAGAAAAATGTTATTTTACTACAGTTGAAAGATGCCAGAGGAAGCCTGTATTTGTCCAGAGCTGTGTGTGAGCCACATGGAACCGAGGAGCTCACTGCAGGAAGAGGAATGAAAGGCAAGATGAGTTGCTCTGAAAGTGCCACTGGCCTATGACTGCTTAAGTAACCCCCATGACACAAATCAAGACATGAAGGATTTGTTTTTTAGCTTGTGTAGAACCACTAATTTAATGTAATGGTCTGGCAGCCTTCCTTTCGAACAAGTTCATCACAGGATCATGAGGGCTCTTCAGGAGTCCCCAATGCTGCATTCCTTATTCACTCAAGGTTTATGCTACAGCCACCTTAACTGTTATATGTATATAGTCACAATTTATTTTTTAAGGTTACACATCCCATATATGAAAGAAATATACATGAAGAAGTACATGAGCTCCCAAAATGTCCAGTCATGTAGGTGAGATGAATGACTGTGCAACAGCCTATAGTAGTATTTGGTAACAGGACAGCTGCTGGACAAAACATAACTGCTACAGCATCTGAATAAGTAGATAAGTTAATACCTTAGATTTGAGCTTTGTTTTGCTAATGTATAAGCTTCTTTCTTTCAGCTGGTAAAATACTGGTTGTCAGTGGTAATATTCTCATTTCTCCATCTCGGTCTTTTCTCCTTGTCTATATTTCTGCTTGGTTTTTTTTTTTTTTTTTTTTTGGTGGTTTTTGTTTGTTTGTTTGTTTGTGTTTCTTTACCGAAGGAAAATCACAATTAATGAGATGAACAGAAACACAGAAACACAGATAATGTGTTCACAGGATAAATATGTGTAGTACTGTCAGGAAGCCTGCTTTAATCTAATAAACAATATTTAGCACTCAAGGTTGATCATAAGAGAAGAGAAAGAAACTGCTTATGATAACCAGTAAAGGCATGTTTATTTTCCGATATATTTCTCTATCTGCTTCAAAATAAGCTGCAAAATTATCAAAACTTGAAAAATCTTGTGCTGCATTCTCTGAAGAAAGAAAATTTAAGACTGTGAAAGCTTCATGAGTGTTTAATAATAGACTTTTATAGTCTTGACTAAGCAATGGTGATGATGTATTGCAAGATTAATACATAAATCATTAGGAAGCTTTAGTCATTTTAATACAGCAAGCCTATGTTTTGCTTAATTCCCTGATTCATCCTAAGGCATATATTGAAATTTTGTGTGGCCTTTCATTAAAAACCCCAGCATGTCAGCCACATTTTGCATCACTTGTCTTTTAATGGAGCACATAGCAGCTGGCTTTTCTGCAGTTTGATCTTGGTTAATTTGCCCTCCAGGCAAATTAACACGCTGGAAACTGGGGAGCACAGTGATGGGTGAAAGGAGGATGACGTGCAAGACAATTGTGAAAGAAGTCCACATCAGGAAAGCTTCAGTGCTAGCACTAGCTGGGTTAAATTGATTTGTGTGCCAGTCAGGATGGTCCCAGGTCCTCTGAGCCTTTTGCTGAAGCAAGATGTGGTGGGGGAGAGGGTGCTGTCAGTCGGTCAGTCCCTAATGTCTGTTACAGGTGTGCACATGCGAAAGGAGCCCTTAATCAGAGTGAAGAAGCTGAGAGCAACAAGAGAGTCCCGTGCACAGGAGGGGTGGAGGAAGTGGTCTGTGCTGAGCAGCAATTTTGTTTCCCCTGTTACTCAGTGGGCACCCTGACCTCACTTAATGCTCTTTACTAAACATGGGATCACTGGGCATAAGTGGGAGACCACTGCAGAAAACAGACCACCTAAATCCAACCTGAGAAGAAACTAGAGGAAGACTGATTGGCAAGGGATGTGCTGAACATCGATCCAGCTTTCAAACTGGGATAGCAGCTGAGTTCATACTTAAACATCTAATTAGCCACTGCAGGCTTCGGTTTGAAATTCAGCTTCTCATTACTTTTTGAAAATACATTCCACAGGGAGACTGCTGCTGGAGACAGCACCATGGAGATAAGTGGCAAAATCAGCTAATCAGCTTCTGGTAGAAAAGAAGAAAAAAGAAAAGAATAAAAACAAACAAAACCCCCCCAAACAAACAAACAAACAAATAAAAGCAAAAAACCCAAATCAAACCAAACCAAACAAAACAAAAACCAAAAAAACCCACCAGCAAACCTCAAGGCACTCACTCCAGAATTAAATACCTATTTATTTTGTTCTTTCTTTTCTCCTCCCTAATTTTTGTTATAGTAAGTCAAACCTGTAGTCTATGTTGCAAAAAATCTTAAGCCAGAAATAAGAACTTCTGCTAAAAATTAATTGGACACAAAATGCAGAACCTGCCTTATCCTGATCCTTTATTCATCAGTATAGAATCAATAAAACATTATTTTCAAAGGAAGGGAAGGTCTTATATATTGGTGCTCTCTTAGTCAGATTTCAAAGCAGCGAATTAAATTCTGCCTGCCTTAACTCCTCCTGTACTTTTCATTTAGTGAGTTGTGCATTGCCTTGTTTTATCAGCACTGACTCAGCAAAATGCAATGGAGGGACATCCCCTGGGGGACGCCACTGTTTTCTGTGGTAGGAAGAGTGGTCCACAGCAAGCCCCGCTCAAAGGACTCGGTGAGCATGAACTACTCCAAGCTACTGATGCCAGGCATGCCATACTTTTCCACTGAACTTCTTCACCAAGTCCTTGCTCCACTTTTCCTCACCGCTGACTGTGTACAGGCTTGCCGTATCACAGCACATGCTGTCTGGCATCCCCCAAGCCAGGTGGGCAGTATTTATTAGGATGTATCCCTGGGCATCAAACACCAGTACCTCCTCAGCTCTCTAGATGACTGACCAGCACCCACATGGGTGGGTGCTGGGACCTACCAGTCTGGCTGGTTGCCTGGTTAGGAGGCAGAGTTTCTCTGCTGGAGAGTCTGCTTGCCTGGCTGTGAAGCATTGATACCCTGTGTCCTCAAAGCAGCAAAGATCCACGTGCTTTGTGTGCACAGGTGCCTTGTGTGCACTGCTCTGCTAAGCACAGTTCACTGGTAAGCTGTGTTCTGCTTGGATGGTTTGCCTCTTGTATGCACTTTGATTTCAGAAAGATTTTAGAACCTTCAGAAAATGTGGAAATGCAGAATGTCAATATTATTTTATTTAGTATGCAATTATACTTTTATTCATTGTGAAAATCGTGCATACAGAGCATAAGGTGCCAGGACAGGCCAAATTTAGATGCATAGACTTAAAAGTCAGATAATTCCATGTGCAAGAGGAATACATTTTATGGTTTTAAACTGAAAGAGGGTAGATTTAGATTGGACAAAAGAAAGACATTTTTATGATGAGGATGGTAAGGCACAGAAATGGGATGTCCAGAGAAAGTGTGGATGCCCCATCCATTCAAAGCCAGGATGGGACTTTGAGCAATCTTGTCAAGTGGAAAGATGTCTCTTCTTATGGTAGGGTTGTGGGACTAGGTGATCTTTAAACTTCCAACCCAAACCCTTCTGTGATTCTTCATGCGTGTGCATGGGAGAGAGAATTGTGGTGTAAGTGCAGGTGCCTATGCGGTCCTATTTTTCTGATACATAAAATCAGTGCTGGATGTAATGAAGTCAAATAACCAGGGGTGATTTATTTTTTCAATGTGGCACTTAAACAATGTGATTCTAATAAAATGGGGTCTGACAAACAAAACAGAAAATCCTCATTAGTTCTGTGTCACGTTATTCCTCTGTCTTATGTAGTCCATTGATGTCAGATTCCTGGAAAGCAAAAAACACACACACAGCAATTGGGAAGAGAGAAGGTAATCACTGCTGGGGCTCTGCTGAAAGTTTTTCTCTGTGTATCCAATTTTATATTCTTCATATCTATATTACGTTATTGAAGTCTGATTCCCGGCTGCCTTGCAGATCATTTGCATCCCTGCACTGTGATATAAAAGGCTTCCTCGTTGATTGGGTAGCCTTTTATATCTTCTCAGCACTCATGTTTCTCTGACATAGATATCTATGCATAGTATAAGGCTTTGGAAGACCAGACCTTGTAACAGTTCATGCTTCATTGCCACAAGGTAAGTCAAAACAGCACTCACACGAAATGTGGGAATGGGGAGCCATGGGGAGAGTTCACCATCCTCCTGCCTGGCATCTGAAGGTTACTGAGGGCCAGACTAGACCCAGGCAGAAAAAGTCAGAGTAGTCCCCAGCTCTGCTTCCCTGCAAGCCTCTTGCCAGACAAAATCACTCTAATTCAACTCGGAAAGCTTGTCCCGTGCCCCAGCTTGTGTTCAGTGGGGGAATGAACTGGTGGTGCTGATGGAGGAGTGCCAGGGTTAGCTGCCAGCTGGCTGCCAGAGGCGGCTTGGGATGAATGCTTCTTCCCATGGGTAGCGTGAGCTCTGCCCTGCACGGCTGTGCACAGGAGAACCTTGTAGCAGCTGAGGATCTGGTCCTTCTAGTTAAGGGGTTGGAATATGCATGAAGCATAAGGTGACATTTTGAGCGTCTCAGATCAGAGCATGGACGTTACTGAATTTAAAATGTAACTGCAATTTCCTGACTAATGCCAAGTCACTTTTATATTCATGCAGTGATTATTCTTTAAATAGCCCATTTTGCCCAAAGGGGCAGGTGATATCTTTATGATAATGAAGATATGTTATCCAGCAGGTTACAGCTGAGGCCGCTGGTTGGTGCAAGAGCCACCTATGATCAGCTGTCCTTTTTAGTTCTCAATTTACATCATGCTTTTGTAGATTTTAGATGCTTTTGTAGATTGTAGATGCTTTTGTAGATGTTTGTGATTCGTTTGAACAAGAAAAGAGTAGGGCAAAAAAAAAGAAAAGAGATGCACTGGAGGTTCAATGTTGTTGTCTTTTATTTCCTGTGGTGTCTCCAAGTTTCTGAGTCCTTTCAAATAACATGGAAAGTTAAATTGCTTCAGTATCCTTATACCTCTGCAGAAAGTCAGCCTTTTTCTTAACATCCAGGTCTTTCTGTGGTGAAGTGCACAGGATATTATAAATAAGGTATTCAGCAAGAATGAGATAACAAAATGAACTCATATGTTTACTATTCGTTCAAAATAAAAAACTTGCATGTAGTAACAGCCACAGAAATCACAGGCAGGCTTTCCAGCAGAGCTGGAGCATCCCTGGCCCGGGAATGCATTAAGGGTGAAGGTGTAGAGGATGGAGCTGTAGCTGTGGCCACCACAGAGATAGGACAACATCTAGGGGAAAGGAAGGAACTAGGAAAGAGAGTTTTGTCCCTGGGTGGGTGCCCCTCTATCACCTTTTACCAGCAGGTTAAGGTCCTGCTGCTGCATGGACCCTAAGCCCTGAATCCACATGGGCAGCAGCTGCAGCATGCAGCATCGCTTCCCCAGGCTTTGGCAGAAGCAAAACAGATGGGGACCGGAGTGGTTTTACTCTTCCCAGGAGCCTGTTGCTTTAGGCTCCTGCCTGCTTTGCCTATGAGCTGTCTGTAATGCCACCATTTACCTTTGGTTCTGCTAAGCACCAGCAAGGTTAGATGAGAGGCTGGAGTAATTACAGCAGTGAATTGTTGTGGCGTAGGAATTTGTGGAAGTGATGCTGAGGCCCCAGTCAGGAAGAGGGTTTTAAGTGACATACCTGCTAATTTCCCTGAAACTAGCCTGCCTATTATAAAACAGAAAAAAAATGTACTGCTGCCTGCATGCAATGAAACCCAACTAATCAGCACTTCCTAGAAAGCTTGACTTGAAAGAAAGGTACATTTGACATTCAGATGAGAGGTGTGCAGGAGTCTCAACAGGTAATGTTTTGCTGTAATTCCTGGAATTTTTGTGCCTTTGTCATACGTCTTTGGCACAGACCCTGCCAGCCATCTGTGCTTTAAAGGCTGTATAGGGCCTGTAAACTCTGTAAACTCTGGTTATGCTTGCAGCTGCTCTCCTTGCCCCATCTTTTTATCCATCTCTTAGCTGTGCAACCTTACTCATCTGTATTGTTCCCAACACAGGAGCCTTCAACTTGTAGGTACTGATGTAGTAAAAATAATAATAGCAACCAGAAGTAGTATGATCAGGCATGGATTTAATAGGTGGAAATAGTGTGTGTATGTTTGGAAAGAGCAGAGCGAAAGAGGGGAGAGAAGTTTGAGGGCTTCTAGGTGATGATAGCCTGGAGACTGATGCCTCAGCATTTCTAGTTTAAAGAGTTTGACATAGAGACTCTGGCAGGTATTGTGTAATTTTATTTTAATTTTTGTCCCTGCTATAAATAAGACTTGGTGTCTGATGGAATGATCACCAGAACTTGAGTAAACAACACGCCTGCCAGTGATAAGCTGTTTCTTCTGATGACTCAGTGTATATCTGGATATTGCAAAATGTGGTACATTTCATGTTTGTGCAGTTATGTTTTCCTTCTGGTTATTTTTACGTGCATCTCCCTCTCTTTTTCTCTCCTGTGTTCAGATGTTCGTATTCACCCCATGGAGCGTATGCCCAAAGCAAACTTGCCCTTGTGTTATTTACCTATCGACTACAGCATCTTCTGACTGCAAATGGAAGCCATGTGACTGCTAATGTAGTAGACCCTGGAGTAGTGAATACTGAGCTCTACAAGCATGTCTTTTGGGTGGTGAAAATGGTCAAATGGATGACAGCCTGGCTATTTTTCAAGGTATGCTGTTTTTAAATAATTTTGTTTCTGTGCCCCTGCATTGTGCAAGCTGCAGTTGGCCTGAAGCTGAAGGTGTTTCATAGTGTATGGTATTTATTTCATTTCTCTGTGCTGATGAGATGTACAAAATCAATAACGACAGGCTTTCCAGCAAACAAACATTTGTTTTAAATGGAGGGAGCAAGCTGTCACTGTAGGGAAAGGGAATGCCTTTCACTGCCTGTGCCTGTGCACTGGTTATCTCTGCCCTGATCTATCCACATGCTTCTGTGCATGCATGGGTGCAGGACATCATCCTAACATGGAGCCAGAATATGCAAAGTGTTCCTCAGAAATCACTTGTACATTCTCTTAAGGAGAAGAAGACATGATCTGGCCTGGTCCACATGTATACAACATTTTACGGAGAAGAGGGCAAAGGGAAGAAGGAAGTTGTACAAAAGTGGCAATGGGAGGTGGTTGTGCTCCAGGATGTGAGGGTCTAGGTGCTTGTGCTCAGGGAGGTGGGACAATTTTTAATTACGTTTTTCATTCTGACACATACTTGTAATGGTACTTGATTTTTATTATCCGATCCTGGTCTGCCTTAGGAAACATAAAGTTATTTAATAAAACTGATCCAGAAGTGGGGCAGGCCCAGTTATGGGTAATGTTTTGTAGGGGTGTAAGTAGATTAATCTGAAATCAGTTTAGCTGTGTAGGTGCAATTATCTCTTGCTCACAGGCCTTAGAAGGGCTTGTGCTGAGAAAATGTACTGCTTATAGCTCTTTCAGAAAGTAGTTTTGGATTAAGTAAATGGAACCTGATTCCATTAGAGAAAATGAAATGTCCTAATTAAAATGAAGTATTTTACATCAAGGAGCATGTCCCACAAAGCAAATTAATTTTAAACTTTGATATGGAAATATCAATTGCTTTCATTTTAGAAATGAAACTGGAGGCTGGAAGAGTGGCTGCAAAATAAGATGCAAACAAATAAACCCATATTTAAAAAAAAAATAGTATCTTCTGACTGCACCTTGAATATTGCAATAAAATTGTAATAAGAATGCTCATAATGTGTAATGCCTTCTTAAAGAAGCAGACTGCAGCTTTGCCAAACCATGTACCTTAAACTTGTTTTGCCTCTTGTGATTGTCATTTTAAATATCAGTCTCAGGTGGTAGTGTTTTTTCATTGGACTTACTTTACCTTGCTAATGTAACAGTTTCATGTAGATGTTTAGGTTGTGCGCAGCATTTCCTCTGGAGAGACAAAACTCTGGCAAATTTCCCACATCTGAGAGTGAGTTTCAAGTCTCTTCTTTACAGCACTCAGTCCCACCTAGTTTTATTGATGCGCTCAGGAGACATTTTTGTATTATACTGGTCATGTTTAGACACTGAATTGAATATCACTGAACGTTTAAAATGATTTGTCACAAGAGGGATTCCCATTCTTAAAGCCCTAATAGTTCTGCAATGATAGTTCCTGATCGCTTCCTTCTTCTTTGGATGAGACGCTGCTCAAAAGAAATTCTGCCTTGAAATAGGTGATAGACAGACATACTGGTCTGTATGGAACAGATCTGTACTGCCTGAAAAGCAAATGTATCAATTGCTTTCTGAGTCAGAAAAACCTCAGGGTTGGATATCTGAATGCTTCAGTTACAGAGGTTGAGATTTTCACATTTTTGTGTAACAGTTAATGTGTTTTTCCCAAGAGCCAGAGGAGAGGGAAATTCTTACTTTCTCTCTTCCTATCCTCCCTTATTCTTCTGAGTTACAGCTCCAACTTCTGCTGTTTGCTTATTGCTTATTGCTTAGGATATATCTATGTGTTTGGGAGCGCTTCATCCCAGAGGCACGCCCTGTTCGGCATCCCGAGCGGGCAATGTTCAGCCCCACAGCAAGCTCACACTGAAAGCCTGCCTGGCAATTTTAATAGTGCTCTACTGAGGGCTGTAGTATTCAGCATTCAAGCCTGTGTGAGTCTTGTGTTGGTCTCGTGCATTAGGGTAAATTTCCCCTGAGAAAAGTAAGAAAGCCAAGTACAAGAAAATTCAGTTGTCTGGTAATATTAGCTGATAGTTGGTGTATGGACTTTTTCCCCCTTGGAATTTTGTTCCTGAGCACTTATATGAATCTTCCTTCTAGCATTATGGCAGTAATGCAGTGAAATGAGGTGATAGCTCTCTAATCATATTGACTTAACTAAATATTGTCACCCTGGAGTATTCCAGAGTGGTTTCTAAACGTGTGCAGGAAATTGCTTCACCCACTGCAACATGGCACTCGTGAGAGCCAACACAGCCCAGAGAGCTTCAGTGAGGAAATGCATCACATCGCATTCCCTCAGGAGAGAGTCAACATCTTGTTTGATTTAATTCCAAAATATAGTGGCAGAGCCCCCACTACTTTAAAATGCATTTCTGCCAGTACTGGTCCCAGTTACATTTAAGCCAAATACCTCCTAAGGATTACAGCCTGGCACCCACCTTTGCTTGTATTTGAGGCAGCTCAGTGTGGCAGACAAGGCTGTTGGCTCAACATCCACCTTGGGGCTGCCTCAAGATATTTAGGTACTTAAACAAGTAGACCTACAATCTTGTAAATAGGCCATGATAGGTATGCATAATTTACTCAAAGTATTAACAGCTTGAATTTCTTAAAACTGCAAAACATTTTGTTCTAGATTTTATATATGGCTCAGAAAAATCTTGGCCAAATCAGTTTGGTGTTTTTTCCCCCGCAAGTTGCAGTGAGAGGCATTCCTGTAAAAATAAGATAGGCGAAACTAAAGGTTCTGGTGACAGCCATAAAATTTGTGAAATTGATGCCTAACCTTTAGAAGTGATGGTTTCATTTTTTCTCAGCTTGATTCTTTCTCTGTAAAGTTATTGTCTGCTGTGGTACTCTAAATTTGCACTTTGCAAATGTTTCCTCTGTATTTTTCATAAATATGGACTGCACCTGTCACACAAGATAGAAATTATGTTTATTCCTCAAAAAAAAATTTGATTTCTATATCTATGACTTCTCAGTAAATAAAGCCTGATGAGCTGACACAGTCCTCTGCAGAATGCAGTGAAGTATTTTATCCCTTAGTGATTTTTATCATAAATTGATCTTCTTTTTGAAGAGATAAAGTCCAAACTAGTAAACACTAACTAATTAATGAGATAGTAATAACCTAAAAAGTCATTCATTGAGCATCAAATAGCAATTTAGATAAGTGTGTAACACACCAGCTTTAGTGTTGGGTACCATGCAAGCTGGAAGCCAGGAAGTACCATTTCCCTCTCCAGTATTTCTGCATCTGCAGCAGATACTGAATATTCATTCTTAAGCCAGATGGTCTCTGCTTGTGATACAATTAAAATGCCTTAGAGCCAAACAAAAAGTTGACTCTCATTAATGTCCGATAACAGGGATTGTTATGCTTCATATGACTTCATTATGGCATCAAAGTAGAGACATTTGACAGACAGCAGTGTTGTAAAGTTCCCCAAAACCTTGTTTATGACAAGCTTGGTGAACGTGACATTATCAGCTATAGAGTATTTGGTCCTTTCAGCCGCCCCAGACTGGTGTTTAGGAAGGTATTGTGGAATGAGGGCTTTGCATCAGATCCTGTCTCAGCTGTCATTTCCAAAGACATAGTGCCACATAAGTGATTATTGGCTGACAAACTGAAAATGAGTAGGATTAGTGACTCTGCCAGCCTGTAAAAAGGAAGGGAAAGGCTTCAGGAACATGGGTTAGATAGACATCAGCCAATATAAACTAATTCACTTCCTTCACCTTGTCAAAATAGGCTTCACTTTAGTGTAATTTTCCTATAACATTTTTTTAAAAATGCTTCCAGTCTGTAAGCACGTCTAGAAAACAAGATCTAAAGGACTTGGATTCATCATTCATGCCAGAGGACAAAGTCATACAGGTCTTATTGCAGCATTTCTTATTCAAACTGTCCCTTTGGCACTGTGAATGTAGTAAATTTAATTCATCCTTCCCCCCAGGTGTCAGAAGACAAACACACCACCACACAATAACACCAGCTGTAGAGAATGAGAGTAATTAAATCCCACAGCTGAAAGCAGCAATTCATCTGCATGAACATCTTCTGTGCATGGGAGTGTGTGGTCCTCACATAAAGCTAATCTGGGTTTTTCTCACAAAATGAAAACTTGCAGAAACGTGTAATTTGCAGTTAATTTTTACAAAAGGTTTTTCTGGTCAAAAACATAGAGAAGAAAACAATCTACTTAAATCCAGTAACACTGGTCTTTCAGCAGGTACCATTTTTGTACATACTGTACAGGGATTTAAGCTTTCAGAGCCATAGGTGTCTTTTTTTCCATCTATTAAATATTTTATTATTTGTACAGCCATAGAACAATTCTGGGGGAAAGAGGGGACCAGCCTGAGAAGGCTAGTGAGCAATCTACTATTAAGTCCCCAGATCCTGGTGATCTGGGGTTTTTTCTTGCATATTAACCCCTGGAATTGGTTCAGTATCCAGGTCCTGTTTGTTACCGGTTACATGGATGGAGGTTGGCTGCTTTATTTATTGTAACTGCTGAGCACAAAGCCTTTTGAACACAGAGCCCTTTGTTTCTGTTTGAAGTCAGGTCAGACCCCTCTAAGGCAGGCTGGCCCTCAGTGCACACATAATAGCACTGGACCCTGGTCTCCACTGAACCTGTGGCTCCCCTGCACCCCAAGATATCACTATTATTCTACATGTTTTCTAAAGTCTAAGTGGTTAAAGTATTTATTTTAAGAGACACGTTGAGAGTTGTCACAGGGTGTTTTGATGGCTGGAAAATGAAGGCTTTGTGTTGCTTGCCTCAGCTAATGGCACGCAGAGGATTGTACAGTTGCTGTGCAGGACAGCACAAAATGGGTGGGATTATGTCACTGTGCATCACAGGGAGTCAACAATGTTGAAGTTCTTGTTTATAATTTATTTGGAGCAGCTGCTGGTGTGATTTATCCCCCAAACCACACCCAAGCTTCCTCTTGGAAGGTGCCAGTTGGAACAGGCTGAAACACAGCCATGGAGCAAGCAAAAAATGAAGCAGTGTGAACAGAGATCCATCTCGTGTCGTGTCCTGCAGTTTTAGTTGTTTGATTAAAAGAAAAAAACCATCCCTTCTTTTTCCTTCTGACAGTGTGAAATGGGAAGATTGTCTTCCATCTTTCAAAATTGTTCACAGGACAGGAAACCTGTCTCCATGTCTAATATTGCCTGCAGAATTCACCCTTTTTAGCCCAGGAAATGGTCTAAAGAAAAACAGGTTAAAGCTACACTGTGAACTGTGTGAAAACCCATGTGAAATTGTTTTGGACTGTAAGCAACTGAAATGTCAGAAGCTGTGTGTCTTACTGTGTAAGAAAGGATTTATCCTTAACTCTGGTGTGGTAGAGGATTGCTGATTTAACCTGACAGCCCAGGAAGATTACTTCATTTTATGTGAAAGCATTTAAATTTGTATCCAAAACAGTGAGAAAAATAGTCCCTCCATTGCTGTAGCTGGGGAGAGAGTAAGTAAACAGTTAAGAAATTGTGAAAATACATGAGCCTAACCAGTGTTAGCACATCAGCACCTATCATCCTGTAATCTGTAACTGGTTTCGTACTCAGAAACCACATAGTTAGGAAAGACATTTTCCATCAATCAATCTATTCCACGCAGTACTTTCCTAAGAATTCGATTAATACCTTTGTGTGGTAATCTATTCTCAGTCACACTTGCTGAAAATGGAGAAAACACAAAAAAGGAGGATAATTTTGCTGTGGATCAAACACATAGCAGGGACTCTGGACTGATTCCTCTCAGTTTAAAAGAAGGTCTCCTCGATGCCTCTAATGTAAAGGTCTCAAAAAAGCTGAAAGATTGGAGAATTAGAGAATCTTGAAATTTCAACTAGACCATCAGCACAATCTTTTAAATTATGGGTTATAGCCTCACACTACTTTAATTCTTCCTCATGCATCAGAGAAGTTCGAAGTCAATCACCATGTGCTTAAAATTCTGTTTTCTTATGGTCAGTAGTATAACACTACTTGGAAACTTGAACCCACTGGCAGCAGAATACAGAGCAGCCCCTAATCTTTCTCATCAGCATATCTCTTAGAGAAAGAACAAAAGAGAGAGGAAACAACCCCAGCCCCAATGAAATTACCCATTCAGCAAGGGTAGGAACAGGAGCTGCAGGCAGTTTCTGTCTTCCATGTGAATGAGTTGTAAAACAGGGTTAAGGAGAAAGACCACTGGCTTCTCTTGGAAAATCCTCCAATGAGCTTATGGGTGAGCAGCAGTTTGGAATTAAAATAAGAAGATGCAGAGGAGTAGGTTGTGGGGAGTGCATATTCAGGTATATTTATATATATTCATGTATTTGCATAATCATATATATATGTTCTATCTAAATTCCTCATTGTTTTGCTATTTGTGAGTTATGTGTCCCTAGCAAACAAATGCTGATGAAATTTGTGTTGCAGAGCCCCATCACCTAAAGACCCTACTCACTACAGAAAAAAATAATTTTAGGAAATTTTGGAGATCTACAGACCCTCCTTTCCTCCTCTCTGAATGACAGTCTGTAACTTACCAGTAGTTGAAGGAGACTTAAAAACCTTTCAGTGTGAAGTAAGGAAATTCTTCCATGAACAACTCAGACATAATTTTTGGTGGTTATCCTGAGTTTTCAAAGGTTGACATAAAACATCAGGTTCTACCAAGAAACTGAAAACATCCCCTTTTCTAGAGGTCTGAGGCATCTATGCCTGGAAGGCACCTCTGACATGTCTCCTGGTTCATAAATGTCTGCAATATGAATGCCAGCATCAGACGTGTGATTTCCTCATGGTCACAGCTACTACTGGACCTGTCTTATCCTAAGTATCTACAGTTGGATAGCTGAATTAAGTCATTCAAGTGCCAGTTCATCCCTGTGAATGACAAAGAGGTCTTCTGGTGACTAGCTCAGCTGTAGATGTCTGTGCTGTATAAAGGTGTAAAGTTAGTTAAGATGAATCCTTTCCAAAGGTACGCAATGTTAATTTTCCGGGTTTCTAAAAAAAATGAAGTGAAGATGGTAGGATTTTGGATGTGCACAGGAGAGAATAGGAACTGTAAAGGTGTGTTCTTAGATCTGGGGCACAAGTAATCTGCTATCAAGCTGGTTTTGCAAATGGCAGCTCTAAGGTATTAGACCATTTCCCATATAAGTGGGAAATGTGCTCGTGGGCCGCTGCAGATGGGGAAATCCTCGTTACTTATGAAATGTATTTCTCGTATATGTTTATAATCCGTTGTGTGCCTTCACTACAGCAGCCACGGGTGAGGAAATCCCAATTACTTAAGAAATCTATTTCTTGTATATGTTTACAATTCATGGTGTGCCTCCACAGTTCATCATGCAGATATCGCCATGCATTTACATGAGTAGTTGTGTGTACTCCCTGTATGTATTTATAATAGCCTAATGTTTGTAACTAGAGAGAACCATGGGAAGCAAGCACCATCCTCTATTCGAGGATGAACTGGAAACAGTAAACACATATTTTTAATATAACAGGATCATCCACCACCCAATTTGTGAGTTATGAAAAGTTTCAATTCAGAAGTCACATGAGTAGCTCTGGCTTTAGTAATGACTATAATGATTATGATTGCAAGCCACAAACTTCTGTATTGCATTTTAGAAAGACTACTGAGATACTACAAGATGTAGTTCACATGGTTCTTTTTGTTCTCATTATGTTCTGAGCTAAACACTTGGGATTTGGTGGATTTTAATAGCAAAATACAAAAAGGGAATTTGGTTTAGTGCCTCTAGTCCTCATTTTTTCAAGAAGGAACCTGATCCTAGATGCTGCACAAACAGATTATATCATTAATACAATCTGTCAAGAACTAGTGGTTTGTGTACATTATTACATATTTAATCATTCTGTTTAAATTGTGTCTGTGAGTCTCTTCAGGGCAAATGACTACATCTGTGTGATGCCATCTCAGTGCTGGGGAAAGGGGAAGTAACCACAGGGGTTACGTTACCACAGACCAGGCACACTGTGGGAAATACAGAGCATATGCAGAGGAGGATTTGGATGAAACCGGAGCAATGTGTAATAAAACAAGAATGAACTTGGACAGCTTATCAGAGATGGGATTTGTAGTGGTATTTATTTGGCCCCATCATGCTGACCTACTTTTCTGTCACTGGAATAGGAAGGAGGTGCTGCTGCTGGTCCTAGGCTCAGGCATGGTCTGAAAAAAATGAGTTGCTCCCCATGTCTCTTGATTGCTCATCAAAGTCTTGGAGCTAGCCACCACCAACTTACAAGTTTAACTTTCTGTCTTACCTTACCCAAGTATATCTGTTACTTTTTGAATGAATAGCAGGGGCCAGAGTTGGTGCCCTGTGCCTGGCAGGCCCGTTTTCCCAGGACTTTGCTGTGGGAGGCGCTGTGCACCACAGCCGTGTCATGTCCCTGCAGCCAGCAGCAGTATGCTGAAGCTGACTCTGTCTCAGGAAGAGATTTATTCAATTTTGTTTCCTGCCAAGCTGAAGATGCAAAATTCAGTCTTCCACAGTCTGCCACTTGTCATATATGATCCTAAGATGATTGAAAATGTAGAAAGAGAAAAGCTGTCTTGTTGTTTTTAGAGCTCGGAGTGTTGAAAATAAACTTATACAGACTGTGAGTATATTTGGGTGCCTCCCACCTGGAGTGCTGCATCCAGCTCCAGGCTCCCCAGCACAGGAAGCGCATTGAGCTGTTGGAGCGAGTTCAGAGGAGGGACACAGAGATGATTAAATGTCTCCTACAAGGAAAGGCAAAGAGAATTAGGATAGTTCAGCCTGGAAAAGAGAAGACTCCGTGATGATCTAATTGTGGCCTTCCAGTATCTGAAGGGAGCCTACAAGAAAGACAGAGACTTTTTTTTACAAGGACACATAGTGACAGGACAAGGAGAAATGGCTTCAAACTGAATGAATACATTTAGATCAGACATTTGGAAAAAATTCTTTACTTTGAGGGTGGTGAAGTGCTGGAACAGGTTGCCCAGAGAATCTGTGGATGTCCCATCCCTGGAAGTGTTCAAGGCCAGGCTGAACTGGGCTCTGAGCAGCCTAGTCTAGTGGAAGGTATCCCTGCCCATGAAATTTGTGTTGGAACTAGGTGATCTTTAAGATCCCTTCCAACCCAAACTGTTCTGAGATGCTAAAAAATATGTAGGAAGGACACTATGAGGCAGCATACTTGTTTTTTTCTGTCAGGACTGTACACTGTCTAGTTGTTATGACTGCCCAAGCTCTGAATGTACCTCGGTAATTTTTCAGAGAGGAGTTCAGTTACCACAACTCTCATGCATCACAGCCAATAACAGCTTAGGTCCCTATTTTCCTTTGCATATGAAATGATGACTTCCATCATCATGAAGTTTGTGGTACTTCATCAGTGGCTTTATACAAGTGTAGCTGATTGGAACCTGCTAAAGAAGTAAATATGATATGAACATAAAAGCATCCAGGTCCAAATCTTACTGCATATTCTTCTACCAAGGATTATCTGATTTGATTTCATATCCTCTGTGTGGAGTACTGTTCTTTTGAAAGGCATGTAAAACATGTCTGATCCTGCTCCTCAGAGGTTCTCCTTGATCTGGGGCTGGCCTTTTATTTTTCTTGCCTGGTTTAGGTTTGTGGCACATGTGTCCTATTTTATATGCCTGTTATCTCGGGAAGTGGATTAAGGCTGGCACAGATACACTGAACCCTAATCGCTTTAGAGGGCCTGCAAATCTCCAGAGGTAGTAAGTACTTCAAATGTTTATAATACTAGGTTCAGCTGATGTTGCTTGAAATCCATTCAAGACGATCTGGAAGACAGGAAGCAGGGCATTTTGCATACGGTTTTCTTTTAAAATATAATTACCCTGTTAATATTATTTTATATACACTTGGTGCTCAGTTTTCATTTTGGTGGGGTTTTTTCTCCTCATTGTGAGGCAAGCTTCAGGCACTATTTTTGCTGCAAAATACATCCATCACCCAGTATCTTGGCTGTGCAACTTCTCCCATGAGAGTTTCAACCCACTTGTTATAGTTCTAGGTTAAAGGCAGATTGCTGGCGTCATTATTTCCAGCTTTTTGAAAAGTGATAAAATATGAAATATGTTTGTGCTTGGGTACCTGGATCTGTCATCTCCAGGTCACTACACAGTGGTTTGCTCAGAGGAGCCAAGGGGATTATAAAGTACCTCCAGTGCTCAGAAGCAGCACTTGTACATTTGATGTACAGTCTGTCGCATGCTCTCCTGGCTGGAAAGAAGGAATTTGCAGTGTTAGAATCATTAGGCTTTGCAGATGTGAGCAGGTACCATCCTGCTCAAGGTTGGAACTAGTGCTGTCACTGTTACCATAAAGACAATACACATTTCGTGAGCTGGTTTCAGTTTGTAGAAGCTCTTGACAATTTTTTTTTCTTTTTATTGTCAATTTATATCATGATATCTAGCAATAGTCTCTAATCAAACAGGAGTGAGAATGCTTTTAGGGAAACAATTTACTCAAGACAAGAATGAATTAAAGTGAAGTGACTGGAAATGTATTTACTTGAGAAACTGAGAAAGAAATAAGAAAAAAGAATAAACTTGTTTCTAATCTTTGGAATCCTACTCTGGGAAAGGCTTCCACAGAGCAGTAGCTATAAAAAAAGTGTTGTTTTTATGCTGGAGTTTAAATGGGTTTTGGAGAAGAAGATCAGCTGATAGGCTATCTGCAAAATTAGATCAGAGATGTCCCAAGAGGGAGTGTTGCTTATGAATTCTTTTTGTATTTAGAATCCTTTATTAATGCCTCAGGTTTACCTGGCTTTCTCCCATGCTGAAAAGAGCAAAGAAATGCAGTATAAGGGTGCAAAAGTGAGATTTTCCAAGAAATGTCCATTTTGATTTTGAACTTGTGGAGTACCTAGCAAATCCTTCTTTAGGAAAACCTGAAGATGTGCTGTTTCTTGCAGTTGCCTCCATCCCTGCCTTTCTTGACAGTAGTTCTTCCAGTGTGCTGACGAGCTGTGTTGAACTGTCCAATAGTCTAGTCCTTGCTTTTGGTTAAAGGAGAAAAAGCAAAGATGACAGCTATGGATCAGCCTGAAGAGCCTTCAAAGAAAATGAGATCCCTGGTCAAGAAATCTGTGCGTGCTCTTAAAAAATAAAGTAGCCAAGATAAATTGCAAATGGAGCTGTAGAGGTAATTGACATAGCCATGCAGTTGGTCTCTAACCTGGGTTGCAGCAGTGCTCTTCACAATTTGGTAAATGCTCTAGAGACCCCTCCCAGCAGAGAGGCTGGACAGCCACGGGCCTCAGCGTGACCCTTGAATGAGAGACCACGGCTTCCCTTGTTTCCACAGACAGCTCAAGGCTGTTGTCTGAGGTATTCCCAAATGCCTGGTTTGCATCTAAAGTACCTTCAAGATGACTAGTGCTGGGGAGCCTTGTAGTCCTGCTGGAAGTCAGCTAAGGAGCTGAATCCAACTGAGTGTCCAGTGTAGACTAGCGGGGGTTAGAAAGGCAAAGATTTCCATTTCTAAAATGTCAAGAACAGAGTTTGGTTCAGGATTTTTTCTAAGGGAAAGAAAGTTATTCTGACATTCCTCTTTTGTCAGCTCTCCTTGACCTGAATTGTTGTTTTCACTGCTACTTGCCATGTTTTTCTTGTGGAGAAATTATACTACGTTTTAAAATTAAAAAAAAAAATTCCTTTTTTTTCGTTTGTTTTCTGATTTTGTAGCCTTTTTAATTTAAACCATGGTGTGATATTATAGGGAGGTCAAAACTGAGTGCTTGATCTTTCTTGGGTGGGTCTTTCAAATCAGAGCAATAGACTTGCTGCAAACTACTGGTCATGGATCTCTTATGAGAGCTAAAATGTGTCAGTGCTCCAAATGACTGAGTATAAGTTTGCCCCCTGATATGAATGACTGTCTAGATTTCAAAATAAATCCTTTGGATTGTACAGAAAATTTGAACTGTCAAGAAATAAATGGTGTGGTGAACTGAAACATAAGTCTCAAGATGCCCTCAATTTAGCTGTATTTCAGTAATCTCTCATTCACATTTCATTGCTGTCAGCAGCCTGTAGGGTTTCTCTTTTATTTATGATGGAAATACCTGTCAATGAATCATGTTGCTGAGATGCATGTGTTTTATGCCACTTCGAGGAATTATTAAACACTGCATAGTTCCTGTGGTAAACACCACATTGCTGGGTCATTTGTAGTACCATGTATTTCTTCATGTAAACATCTTTCTTGCATAAAAAATTATTGATTTTTATGTGTGGTAGGTGGAAGGTATTTTTGTTAAGCAAGTGCATATAATTTTATTTCATGTTTTTCCATGTTTTCACTATCAACTTGTATTCTGTAAAACTTTGAATGACAGTAGGTGTTTATTAACAGAATTTTGCAAGTATTACTACGGTTACTTAGTGTACCTAAAATTCAGGAGTCTGAGGTACCTCTCATGTTTTGGAGTCCCTTTGCTTAAATTTGTGAAGACTAGATAATTTTCATGTTAAAATATTATTTACTTTCAAGTATAGAGCTTTTTAATATACAAAATTACATTTAAAAAAATGTAATTTCCTTTTTAATAATATACTAACCGAAAAAGTAAACTACTGTAGGTTTACAAGTTAAACAGATATTACTAAGTAGTTTTCACTAATATTCTTCTACTCTTAACTTTACTCATCTGCAATACCTAATAACTTTTAGGAAGGATAGATAAATAACCCTAGCAAAATGTAAAGCGCTGAATATTTTGGAAGACTGCAAGATCCTTTCAATTTGATCTGCTGTTTGTTACTGTCATTGTAGATTATGGATGAGAACATCTGCAATTGTCCTTCAGCTAATATACTTTTGAATTAGAAGAAAGGGCAGAGCTACAGAGCAGCTGGCAAGTGGTCAGTTAACCCCCATTCCGAGTGTTTAAAACACCTCTTCAGTGGGGCTTCTTAATGATGAAATACGTAGGGCTGGCTTTTGTGACAACTCGTGGAATGAGATCAATGATTGTAACCTTTTCTCTAAATTAAACTGGAAAACCAGGAGCCAGCAGGGCTGTATGCTCAGAGCTTTGGAAGAGCAGCTCCTTTCCTGCTTATCACCCCATAAATACATTTTTAATATTTATTTTTAAATTATGTGAATATATTCTGGGCTGTGTTCTCATCTCCCTTTCACTGAGCCTACTTCATCATTTATAGTTTTGAAACACTTATATTTGTACTTATTTAATGTAGCAGCAGTTAGCTCCAGCCAGAGTACTGTCTAGATTTTATTTCCTCTTCAACACAAAAGTAAGCTTTACGAGATTGAGCTACTACTTGCAAATGAGCTGTATGCAGAGAAAATTTTCAATCTCATTTTATAATTTCTCATACTTGCCTAAATAAAAGGAAAAAAATACCCTGAGTGAGTTCTTTGGAAATGAGTTTATATTTTCAGAGTAGGAGTTAAAGAGCATACTTGGCTCGGGTATCTATTTTCACTTAGAGAAACATGTTGTGTAACAACATGTAACTTAGTGCTATTTGCTCTTCAGATTTCTCTTTGTGGTTATGGTTGTTGTTTGGCATTCTTTTTCTCTGCTGTGGTCATCTGGAAAAAATTTAGATGAGAAGAGGAATCTCCCTGAATTTTCAAGAGCCAAACCACTTTCCCTCATTTTATTACATTAGTAATTAAAAAATACTGCTGTTTTCTTATGCAGAACTGTAGCAAGACACCCATATATGTTTCTAGTCACAGCTGGGGATTTATTCTTCTCAAAATCTGTCCTTCCTATCAGGTGCTGCTGGTAACTGTTGTCAGATGTTCAAGTAGCTGTGCTCTTGTGGTAGGAATGATGTTGTTTCAATTCACTTTCTAAGCAAGGACCAGATGTTTGTTCTGGGCTAAGCAGAATTGATTTGCAGTTAAAATCTCAAGTAATGGAGTATCATATGAGGCTGTAAACCAGCCATATCTCAAGCCACATGTGAATCAAAAAGAAAAATGTGAGAGCCGCTGGTAATCATCTTCTTCACTGCCACATACGTCTTGGATATTTGTTTATGCAAGTGGAGAATGGGTTGTTCTGTCCCCTTTGTTAACAGATGAGAGTTCAGATTTGTACCTTGGACTGTTTCATGCTTTTCCCTTGCTCTACACAGAGATAACAATAAAAACAAGGCAAAGGGCTATATTTAGAGAATTAGGCTGATAGGCATTCATTGGTTCCCTGGAGGAGCCAGTGATAAATCTGTCTCCTTGGGACATTTCACTGAGCCCTGAGGCACACCACCTCCAGCTCTGGCCACCTCATGTACTTCCAGCTGCTCTCAGCAGTAAACTGTTGCAGGCAGAAAAAGCAACTGGGAAGACTTAAAAGATTTGAAGTCCAGCGGAGTTACAGTGGAGCTTTAAAAGGTGAGGTCTTAATCATTTTGTGACAAAAAATCTCTTACGCAAGAAAAAGCTTTGCATGGAATCCCATGGCTCCAGCTCTCCGGTAATAATCACGCTTCTGCTATTAGCTAGACTTATCCATCAGAAGTCTAGCTTTTACATTTTATTCTAGTTGTCATCAATATATTCACACTAATATTTAATATATTCACAGTATAACAGGCAGGAAAAATTACACTGGGGCTAAGGAACAAAGACAAATATTGCTGAAGAAATTTTAAATAACGTGCAGATCTCTAGTGGGCATTGATTCATGTACTTCATGGTGTCAATAATTGTTTGTGAATTGCAGTAATTTTTTTCCTCTGAACAGAGCATTACTCCTGAAATACAGTCATTACGTATTGATTAGCTCTGTAGTTATTTTCATGCATCAGTAGCACCAGTAAAAAAATGGGTAACACTTGTTTTACACCAATGTGTAAGATCTGTACATTGTTCATCAACAAGTGAAAGGAATCTTTAAAATATATTTTTTTTATTGCAGAGACCATATTGACATTCTCAGTAGTCGTAAGTTTCAGGATAAATGGGAAAAGGTGAAAGAGCTCATTTGGGTTTTTAGGTTTTTTTTTGGTCAGGGCATTGTAAATGTTCTGCTGTGTCAGGACAAGAGTGCAATAAGAAGGATATATTTGTCACTGTTTAGTGCTAATGTGATTTCCTATTTTCCCTACTGTATGACCCTCCACTTAATCTCAGTTGTTGGTAATGGGCTACTTTTTGATTAAACGATGAGAGCTGAAATTCACCAAGGAGAAAATAAATAAAACTATTTGTTTCACAGACTGTCAGCAGCTATTAGGGAAATTAAGTGTATTTTTCCCTGAACCATGTTACAGACTTTGCAAAGTTCACAATCAGTTGAAATCCTCTTTTGTTGAATACAGATTTAAAAGCAAAATTCAGTTATATTTTGGACACTAAGGAGTTTATGCAATTGATAAAACTCAAACATTTAGATTATTTTTATATAAAAACTGCACTGCTTGGAAACTCTTGCTTTTTGACTGTGGCACCCTTATAGCCACAGCTCAGAAGATTTGCAGAGTAAAGGGGGCTTTGCAGCTTTTCCCCTCAGCTGCAGGAGTGTCTCATGCCCTGGAAAGGGCCAAGCAGCAGTAGGGATTGTGGCTGGTGCTGGTGGCCGGGGACTAGTCTCACTCACAATCCTTTATTGCAGCCCCACATGTCCAGAAATGGAGCATCCTGTCACACCACTCTCTTGCTTCAAAGAGGAGCCTTGTTGTCTGACCTGCTCTAGGGGCTTGGCACTGCTTGTGGACCCACCATTTCTCCTGAATTGTCAGATTTGGCTGGGTCAATGTATTGACAAGGTTTCACCTAGTATTTTCCTCTGCTTTTTCTACCATGATAAGGCTTGGGCTCACTCCTTTGTTTGCACCACAGATTGTAAATAGCGTCTACCCCAAGAGATCATGCTGTGAAGTCTGTTTTTTACCCCTTTTGGTTTCTGAAGGGGCTCGATGACATGGATGGGTGATCTGAGGAGGGGGAGTGCTGGTGCTGCACTGGGAAACCCTCCTACCCTGAGCCCCTTCCTCCTCCACATGGTATATGGGCTGCAGAAAGGGATCTGAGCCAGTGAGGGAAGTAGCACACTGATGTAGCAGCCACACTCAGTGAGGTTGCAGTGAGAGCCTGGCAAGAGGCATTTAGGAATTCATTAAGGAAAGGGAATGAAAAAGCACCGGGACTATCAGTGGGATTGTTGTGGGGCACGATGAAAAGGCAGGCGGAGAAATGGATGACAGTTTTGTCTGCGGACATGCTTTGCATACCACATAGAGAAACAGAACCTAATCTTGATTGGAACAATTCAATTCCATTGTGAAGTACATGTTAAATAACAATGGGCAGCTGCAGAGCTGTGCAGACTTGCAGGTGAAGAGCAGAATTTTAAGCAAGTGGCTGTGCAGGCAGGAGAGGCAGAGGAGAGGGCTGGGATAGCAGCTGGCACTGGTGTTTGAGCTCTGCTCAGACCTCAGCCTGTGCTTTTACCAGTTAAAAGCAGTTGCTTAAACCTTAGCACAGTTCTGCACTAATTCAGCTGGAAGTTTTCCTGGGAAGCAGAAGTTTAAGCATCTGGAGCTTTGCTGCTTGCAGTGTGTCACCTAGAGTGAGCAAGCATGTGGGGGGGGGCTCATTGGTTGAACTCTCAAGGCCAAAGGACATGTGTAGCAAAATGACACTACCAAAGAGCATAGTTCAATATTGAGCTTCCTAAAAGGAATTATTTCAGCACCAGATGAATCAGTAAAATGTATTCATCAAATCACCAAACCTCACAGTATTTGTTTTCCATTCTAAACAACTTCTCTAACCTTTATATCAAAAAGCCCTATGAGTTCCAGTGCAACAGGAATTCTCCCGGGGAGCTTAATGAAAAGGTTAATTTTCACTGTTTTATTTTGTCTATCAATAGTTCTCTGGGCCATGGCTACTTAAGTCCTGAATTAGTCCAGTATCAAAACCCCCAGTCAGAAACTCTGCAGAGACAGAAGCTACGTGTGAAAGGGATTAAATGTTTTTCTCCTTTGCAGTTTTATATTGTCCTGTTTCAGTTAATGAGATTTGACCATTCACTATGGGTCTCATTTTTGGAATTTGAACCAACTCTTCCTTCAACAAAAGCCGGGCCAGTGAGTGTAGTCATTCACACAGGAATGGAGTACACCATGTCACCTGTACAGCAGTGAGACCCCTCTGCTGTGGCTTCTGTTATCCGGAAAGGAAATAAGAACATGGCAAGGACCATATCTGTCACCAAATCCAATCCTGCCATTTGCAATGAATACACAATTTTTTTTTACTCCATCTGTTACCTTAATGAAGGTTTACAAAACCCCCTTAGAAATAAGCCTAGATATTAAATTTAACAACTTCAGTGGATAGTAGATCTGGGTCTTTCTACTTAGCAGCAGTTAACAATTTTAACTACATGCCATTTCATGGTTTCCTTTATCTGTTCCACTGGGAAGAACTGACACTTGTTTTTCCTTTAGTGCCTCTGCAAATGAATGGCTTTATCCCCCCCCTCCCCCCCCCCCCCCCCCACATTGTGAGTACCAGCCTGCCCTTCTTTCAGACCATTTAGCTGATTAAATGTGATAAGCTTAAACTCTTGAGTAATTGTTTTCAAGACGGAAGTTTTTTGCTTCCATTTCAAATCTTGGGAAACATTTGTGTGGCTGAGGGTCTGCGTGTTTTCTCTCTCTATAATGAGCTCTGCAGTTAAAGATATGATGGCTCAAATCTTGTCTGACATAGTTTTAGAGACTAGTCTCATTGAAATCAATGGTACTCTTTGCCTGTCTAAAGTTATACATGTTCTTTGGGTCTCTTCTGAATTTAAGCCATCAATAGATTCCTTTGCGGATGGTAAAGAGCCCTGGGGTTGATTGATTTAAACAAAGGGATTTAGGTTACAGAGCTTAAATTCACTTTCAGTCTGCACAACAAAAAAAACTTGATTTGAATAATCAGATTCATTCCTCCTTTGCATTTGCATTTTTAGTTATTTTGTTAAAAACAAGTTGATTCTGGTGGGTTAATAAGCGTTCAGATACGTCAATTTGCAACTGAATGTAGCCTTGGCCTTTAAATTTAGAACTTTTCTTGGGTAACAGAGGACAAGCTATATAGACAGCTCCATAATTGTATGGTTTCAGAATCTATCTGTTATTTCATGACTCTAGCAATCTGATAGCATTGTGATAGAAAATGGGAAATGGTAGTTCTCTTTACAAGATGACTTTTTTTTTACTTGTTTTTACAAGTTGCTTCCTGATAAAATAGTTTAATTAAAATGAAGAGAACTGTAATTTTTCAAGGGTTTTATTACTAAAACAGAAAAGCCCTGAACTTATTGGGCAAAACTGAGGATGTAAAATTTGTAATTACTTACTTGAACTACCTGTCTGTTAAAAAGATACGATTAAAAAATCTGGGCCACTCTCACCTAATTCTAGTCTTCCACTTAAATGATTATAGGAAGTAAGTCTAGCCTTCTCATTTTCCATCTTTATGGTATGTTACTAGGGACAGATGTAAATTAACCCTTTCATTTATATCTTTTTGGTTTATCATTCAAGATTAAATGATGAAATTTCCAGCAACTGGAATTATGTGAAACAAATTTCCAGAATAAGATTCCTTCCCTCCCCACCACTTTTATCTGTCTTCCAGTTTGGGCTTTCTCCTCTTAGTCTGGGGAATATTGTGAAACTATAATTTAAGCACAATAGCTCTGTAAAAAACAGAAACTCAGAGTAGCTCGGACATGGACAGTGCTAAATGGTTGTTCTGGTTTGGGCTGAGATGGAATTAATTTTCTTCTTAGCAGCTGGTACAGTTTTGGATTCACTATGAGAATAATGTTGATGACACACTGATGTAGCTGTCATTAAGTGATGCTTACACAAAGCCAAGGACCTTTCAGTTTCCTATGCTCTGCCAGTGAGAAGATGCACAAGGAGCCATGAGGCAGCATGGCCAGGGCAGCTGACCCAAAGTGGCCTAAGAGATATTCCATACCACAGATCATCATGCTCAGTACATAAACTGAGGAGAGTGTGCCAGGAGCCATTGGTTGCTGCTCAGAGGGCCTCAGTCAGTGGGTAGTGAGCAATTGTGGATTTTATCTCTTTCTGACTCTCTTCCCCATCCCACTGGGGAGTGGGAGGGGAGTAAGTGGCTTACTTGCCACCTGGGATTGAACTGCAACGGTGGTATTTGGTGACCTGCTTTAAACGCCTTTCTTCCAGGCAGCTCAGGGACAAGGAGACAAAGGCTGAGACCCAGGGTGAGGATAAGCACTGTAAGGTGAAGGTCTTTTCCCATGCAGGAGCTTTGTGTGGGGCAGACCCATCAGCAGGATGTATTACAGCCCAGCTAGCATGCCACTGCAACGTGGACCTAAGAAGTTTGGGGAAAAGTGTACTTTTGCTTTCATCTCTCCCATCTTCCCAGACATATTTTCATCTCGCATGCTATTAATTCATACATGTAGCACCCTGTAGTCATTTTGAGTTAGTTTGTGCACTTCACAGGTTCTGTTCCTCATCTTTGGCAGTGCAGGCATATGGCCTGCCTGAATCCTGTGGAAGTGTTCTCTGCTGACCTTACCTGGTGATCCCGGAAAGGATTTGCTCTTTCACACCTTCGCCGTCTGTTTTCAGCAGGTGCCTCCAGCAGGAAAGGTGTGAAACCAAGACTGGCAGCCACCCTCTCCCAGCCCTCCTCCACCTAGCTGAGCCCACAGATGGAATAATCCTGCTGCTGTTTGGGGTACAAAATGGGGGTTGTAGCAATTTAAAAGAGAAGAAGCTGTGAAATAGCTGCTGGCTTATGTAATTTTGGATTACTTCGTTTTGTCTGTGTTCTTTACAGTCTTTATGCTTTTTGATCTCTTCATAATTCATAAAGGCTTTCTATATTGTGGTCTCCTTTTAAATATTTAGGAGTTCCATGTCCATCCTGAGTTCTTATAATAATTAAAAAAATAAGTAACAGTCATTATAAGGAAGTTGTGAAGTGGGAGATGTGTCAGTTTCTATTTTCTATCAAGGGAAAACAAGATATATGACTTGGCAAATATTAAACAGTAAGTAAAAAAGTAGAGATGATGGTAGGGGGCTACAAATCAAAAGTTGCCATATATCTTATTCTTGAAGTCTTGGGTTTTCACCAAAAGCCAGCAAAGATATTTTACTTTGCATGAGCAGGCAGGTAGTAAATTATTCAGAGATGTATGCACTCAGGAGCATCGTCTTCAGCACCTCAAGCGTTGCTATGTCTCTTTTTCTCTGGGGCTGCTAAAAATGCAGCTACCACTTCAAACACAAATACTTCTGTGTGATTTGCTGTGTTGCTTTGATTGTCAAAATCTATCTTCTTTGAAAGAATTCAAGAAACTAAAGATGACCCATGTACTGTTGTAAGATAATGCATTGAAAATTTAAGCTGGAAGTAAACAAACGACTTGTGTATTTTTCTTTACGAACACAGGAAAAGGAGTTACAGCCTAGTGCACGAGGCTTCAGAATTAGGATTTAGGAGACTGATTCTTTCCTCATCTTTTCTGACCTGCATATTTGCTTCAATAAATATCTTGTGAGTCTCTGAATAGAGGAGTTCTAGAAAATTCCAGATTGTGTGAGGATGTCCAGGAAAATTCTCAGTGATTTAACTCAGGCATCCTCAGCAATAGGTACATGCAGGACATCAACTGGTTTCTAGAGAGCTCATTAACCAGACAGAGTGTCACGCTCCCAGAAGAGGCTTCAGTATTTTCTGAAATACATGTACTTTCTCAGCTCTCTCTGCCTGTTGTTGCCTGTCTTATTTCGTACAGACTGGATGTTCCAGCAACTGAGCGTCTCTGCTTGGATGTTTATGCAATGTCTGGGGCAGCAGGCTCTTATCTGTCAAGTTTTGCATACTGTTATGGAGCTGAGCGAGGTAACAAGTGTAATGTGATTTCAGTGGCTGCAGCGATATCTCAGCTCTGACTTGAAGACATTGTTTTCTACTGCAGAGCAAGCTTAGGGATCAACTTCCAGGCAAAGTAATGTTCCTCAATGCACTTGACAAAATGAATAAAGGAGTCAGTTATGATTAATGACTTTGACCCAAAGTTTCAAGTCCCTGCTCATATTCAGTCATGTAAAATTGGGTTCTTATTTAAGCTATTTCAAAATTGCTTAAAAGTGAACATAGTTCTTTTAGTTTTCTATTGAATATCTTAGAAAATGCAAAGTACGGATCCACAAACACTCCTGCTCACATCACCAATGTTATATCGCACTTCTAACCTGAGAGAGATTCAGTTTGAAATTAAGACACACAAATATAATTTTATCATTTTAATGAATATTATTATTATTTATAATATTTGTACATATAATAATTTATAATACCTACAGTTGAGTTCACTGTTGGGAGTTTCTCCTTGAAATCAATGGAGTTTTCTTCAGTGTAGCCCAGGAAGCTGGCCAAACAAGGAATTGATTCTCTGCTTCCCATGGGCAGGCAGGTGTTCAGCCATCTCCAGGAGAGCACGACCCCATCACACATGACCATGACTTGGGAAGACAAACACCTTCACTGCAAATACCTGCCCTTCTTTTTCCCCCCACTTTATATACTGAGCATGATGTCATATGGTCTGGAATATCCTTTTGGTCACCTGTCCCACCTGTGACTCCTCCTGACCTCCCATGCACCCCCAAGTTCCTTGTCAGCATGGCAGTAAAAAAGGCAGAAAAGTCCCCAACTCTTTGTAAGCCTTGCTCAGCAATAACAGAAACATCTCTATATTATCAACCCTGTGTTCAGCACAAATCCAAAACACAGCCCCATACCAGCCCCTGTGAAGAAAATTAACTCTACCCCAGCCAAAAGCATCTGCTTAGCCTGAAGTAGCTGCTTTAGAAGAGGGTTCAGAGTCATGGCTGCTGCCTTCCTCAGTAAACTTTGCTCATGTTTTGAATCTGCAACAAGACTCATCCAATGGTTTCAGAGTAGAGCTGCTTGGCCGTTTTTCAGCAAAACACATTTCTCAGAAGGCATTACTATGACACAAAACCAATTCAAACCTTTGACCACCAACTCCATCAAAAGATTCATCAGAAATGAGGTGTTCAGACCTGGGTACATGCCTGCTTCCTGGATCCCCTGGGCAACAGGCTGACCCCGACAGTCTTTTGAGGACAGTTCTTTTCTTCCATAGTGCACCTTATCTACAGGCATTCCAGCCACCTATGCAGGGGATGATGTTAAGATAAGATGGGACTTCCCAGCCATACTGTGTACGTGAATATTTTTTAGGCTCTTTCCAAAAAATTTGCTTTCAAAAGAAAAGGAGATTCAGGATTTGATACTCTCTGTGTCTGTTTGCCAGCTATCTTGGCTTCTGTTCTTTCAGTATCTTGTGCTCAGGGAAAACTTCTCTTTTTCCCCAAATAGTCATGAATTATTCAGATTATAAAAGCTCCTTTCCTTCCAAATTTTGATACATTTTTAGTGTGAAAATTGCTTTGTGTTCTTAATCATCAAAATTTCATGTTTTATTATATATTTATATCTTTGATTAAGAAATTATTTCTCTGTGGCCACAACATTCTCAGGAGAAAGGCTTCACATTTTAACTGAGCCATTTCTACTATTTCTTTCAAAGACAAAATATGAAGAATTTTATTATGGAGTGAATTTATTAAAGAATTCTTATTGCCGCAAGTTGGGGATTGAAGAGAAATTAATTTGATGGTGCTGACTGGGTACCTAGGGAGAACTATATTCAATAAAATACCTCTTTCTAGTCTATTATCAAGGCAGAAATTGGATAGAAATAGCATAATAGCAAGCTACATATGAAAGAATAGAAGGAAAGAGAGAACGCAGATAGCAACCAGGGGTTTTGAGTGAAGGCAGAGATTGCTGAAAAGATGTGCTGCCACACTTCTCTGGCAGCTTTGGCTTCCTAGGGACCTGCCAGTTGGTCCTGGCCACTGGTCTCACCAGGACATAAAGTCAGCACTACAGCCTTATTGATCAAAGGTTGCTGAACACGTCCATACACCTGCGTCATGGTTCCCTTTCTAGCCTTTGTCTTCATACTCAGTATTTCAATGGATTACTTTTTGTCTGGAATTTCCAAAGCAACAATCACGTTAGGAGGTCTAGACAGTGCAAGTTACACAACGCACACTGAACACACATAGCCCCTGTCTTCACCTGGAGGCTGTGACACTACAGCAGCTGTTATTTCACCTTGGACTCCTGCACTAGGAAGTAACCTGGTGTCTTCCCAAGACACCTGGCTTTGAAATGATTCAGTGGTTCACAGATCATAGTAATCAGTGCACCCTAGAACACAGGTAATTGGTTTCTCACAAGCTTGTTTGCTTTAATATTCATGGAAACACTATCCCAGCTACTCTGTTTCTGAAATTTTTTCAAACTATTCCATGTTCTGTGTTTTCCTTTGTTCTTGAGAGTAAGGCAGTGCATTGAGGGTGACTGGTGTCACCCCTCCACTAGCTGCCATCAAGTAGATGAAAGACTTTGCTGTACTGAGTAAGAGTAATTTCATGTTCCCTTTGTTGTTGCTAATCCCTACAGTGTATATGCATAGTACTCTTCAGGGATCCCAGATGATCGTTGTCTTTCCTGAAGGAAGACAGAAAAGGAAAAAAACTCTGCCTATACAGAATTTTTCAGTACAGAAGCAAGTCAGTAATATACCAGCATTTAAAAAATATTACCAGAATAATTATCACTGAGAAAAGTGAAGGAACACAGGCAAAATTACCTGAGTACTGAAGCCCAGAAGATGGCCCGTTCAGTGCTTTCTGCGTCTTCCCAGCTGGAACCAGGGAATTTGTTACCCGCTCCACGAACGGCCTGATAGAAACTCACTCATTTAAAAAAGTGAAGCCACAGAGCAAACACCATGAACACCTGTGGCAAAAAGAAAACCAAACCAAAACACTTCTGCAAGCTACTTTAACTCCTCAGCTCATGAGTAGATTTCCCACATGAACTGAAAAGTGCATGATATAATGGATGGTACATGAGGTAGGACCAGTTGTATAAGCCCACTTTCGATGAGAGTTCCTACAGCAGTCTACCTAATGTTGCTGATGAGGGTTATTCCACCCGTACTTGATGTATTCTGCAGCACAAATTATAGGGATAAAGGTGTTTTAACATGTTTTTCCTCAGCATTAAGTTATCTTAATCACAGGCAGTTCTGTGTGCACATCTCTCTGTTTGACCCCTTGTTCATGTCCCTCAAAACTCAACAGTGATTCTGTCAGCTGCTTCCTGCTCTCTGTCCTCTGTGCCCAACCTTCTCTCCTATAATCTCTCCAGATGGCAGAATCCTGAAGTCATTAAATACAAATCAAGTACAATTTTCTGATTGAGTGGGATGAGGGGAAGCTATTCCAAAGTTGTAAGTCCCCTGATACCATGGCTAGTATCACTGCTGCCCTTTCAATCTGGCCAACTCTGTTAGGCAGTACAATCTGAAGTATATGTATCCTGTCCACTCCAGCTATTTGTCACAATGTTTAAGACACAACAGTTGTCACTGTTGGCTGGTAGTTGCTGCAATTGGTACTGAGAAAATGAATGGATTACAGGGGAGGAGTTATAGGAGCTTATTAATTTTTTTTCCTGTGCAGTTTTCTGTGGTTTCTGATAAACATAACACACTGTCTAACCCAGGACTCTGAGCTATGAATTCAGGTGAAGGTGGAAGTGGATGAGTACGTGGATTATCATGGAAAGTGCCACAAAGCCATCATGTCTAACTGATGCAGACGCATGATTTCTGAAGAGTTAAGCTGTTGCTCCTGTTTTAGACAAATGGAAAGGATGTAACATTTCATGGCAACATGGCTGTAGGAACTGACTGTTGTCAGCTAACACATTTCCAAGCATTAGCACCCAGAACGGACAAAATTATATGTCCCTTAAAATTGCATTAATCAAAATGCATGAACTAGCAAGTCCTAAAAAATCAATATTAAAATACAAACCCTCTTAGCACTTGTCCCAGTTTCCCTAGAACAGAATATTCCATTTCATACTGAGGGAAAATTATTCTTTGTCGATGAGTTATAATTGATGAATATTAAAAACCAAAGAAATAGCAGAGCTTCCATAAAAAGAAAAGAGTTTTTACTCTGGGAATAGATGGTGCCAAAATAATGTAATTTTTTGTATGTAGGCTACATTTTGCTTAAATGAGCTGATCACATGCTATCTTTTCTCTCCTTCTTCCACAGCCTCCACAGGTAAAAAAGATGTGTAATTTCAATCAGACCTTTATTTACTGTTGAAGGCAAACATATAGTTAATTGAAAAAGAAAGTAAAAGATGTGATCAATACTATAACAAGCAAAAGGAATAACAGGTTCAGAATTTCATTAGGAAGAAGTTAAGCAGAAATCGTTTTTGCTTGGATTTTACAAAGGCATTACTTACAGTTCCTTGGATACTAATAATATAACAGTTTGTAAACAAAAATCCAATTTAAAAAAAAGTTCAGCACCAATAAGTTGGTAACTGAAGAATGAAAAAGCATTGTGCAATTTATAGGTAGCCCTTTTCTCTTTAGGACAAGTCCAGCCAATTAATGAACAAGATGTTACTGATTCTATATATACAAATATGATTCTTTTACTGGTTTTTAAGGCTTTTTTACACTGGCAACGTGTAGAGAATTCTCCCCTGTGATTTGAATAATACTGGGGTGCCAGTTTGGACAAATTTGGAGGAAAAGATCCTCTGAGAGAAGGCAGGTTACAACCACCTCTCCCCCACCAGATTCGGGAAAAAAAGAAATTTTCCTTGGAGGAAAGTGAAAGAGATAAAAACTATTTATTTAACAAACACACAGGAAAAGGATAATAATGCTAAATTATAAAACCTCTCACTGTGGAGAGAAACCTGGGAAGATTTCAGAGTCCTTCTGTAGGTGTGGACTCTCTCCTCCTCCTCAGAGCTGGGTCGTGGGCCCACCTCCAGGACCTCGGTGGAAAATTGTCCCAATGTGTTCTGATGTTGAAACAGTCCAGAAGAGAAGAAGGGAAAAAAAACCCAAAGTCCCAGGAAAACAAAGTTCAACTCTCCATCTCTCTCCGGAGAAAAGGAGCCGAAAGCTGGCTGAAAAGCAAGAAGGGTGCTTCCTCCGCTCTGGCTACCACAGGAGCAGAGCAGTGTGTATCTGTGTCCTTGAACAACTGCTTTGAGAAGTTTGCTTGGTTTTTTCCTCTCCCTCCTCTCAGGCTCAGTTTAAAGGCACAGAAAGGCCCAAATTTATTTCTCGGCATAGAGCAGTGATAGGGGATACACATCATAAAGTCACCCCAAGACAACTGGTTATTACTTCCTGTCTATCTGGAACTCTTAGTATAATACTTCAGGGTCCCAAAGATGGAAGAGACTTTAAAGACCATCTAGTTCCAACCCCCTTGCCATGGAAAGAGACATCTTCCACTAGACCAGGTTGCTCAAAACCTCATCCAACCTGGCCTTGAACACTCCAAGTGATGGTTAATTCCTTAATGTAGTATGGTTGGGTTTTTTCCCTGTATGTTTAGATAATTGCTTTAGCAACAGGAGATAGAAACTAAACAGGAATTTTGCATAGAACTTTAAGCTTAGCATATTAGATATGGTGGATGGGAGGAGCAAAGTAAATCTTAGGAAAAGTTACACAAGCTGACTTTAATGGATGGTCACAGTGTTACTGTGCTTATAAATCACAGTGTGGGCATGTAAGCACTTTCAACTAGTACATAACCCTATTTAAAATATTTGATATTATTTTGAATAGAAGAGAGTAGAATAGACTGTTTCAGTTGGAAGGGACCTACAACAAAAGTGACCAAATCATGACTGACCAAATGATAAAGCAAATTTTTAAAGGCATTGTTCAAATGCCCGTTAAACACTGACAGGCTTGGGACACCAAACACTTCTCTAGGAAGGCAGCTCCAGTGTTTGACCACCCTCTTGATATAAATCGCCTCTGGTGGGGAACTTATCTGACATACCATCAAAAGTAAATATCTTGATAAATCCTGTATATCCTGGGAGAACCTTACCACTGAATCAGCAGAGACAATGTGGTATTTCTGATGCTGTAACAATATCCATACAGACCAGGCTCTGAGGCTGCAGAGAGCCCTGCTCATAAGAACATAATCACATGAATTCCGCCCACAGACAATTTTTTGAAAGCATTTTAGTGTTGAGCTGTTGTCATTAAGATTTGGGCATCATGATATTGACATTTATGCCTGTTTGTGCTGGAGAGCTGTTAAACTCAGGAACATAACGTCCAGTGAACCATCACATGAAGTAATGGTTTATCCATGTCAGTAATTTTTTTAAGTAGAGCACAAGAGTATGTAAGAAAACTTTTGGTTTTTCTCTGTCATCCAGAATAAGTTGTATAAAATATGAATGCTCATATTCATCATTGTTCTACTACTTTAAAATATCAAGATACTTCATATTGCTGATCACAGCTGATCATTATGTTAGCCACTCTGTGAGCAAAGAATTGTGCAGACCCTTTATGTTATTTACATAACGTACTGGGTACGAACAGCACTATTTTCCTTAGGATAAAGAAGGGTGAAGTAGTGGTAGAGTACTAAACCAAGGTAAATGAGCATTTTTAAAGTGATTTTAGACAGAATCTCATAGTACAGTCATTTTCTAAAAAAACCAAACATAACAAAAAGCTTCCAATTACTTAGATTTCTTAGTTTTTATAAGGCACTGTGTAACCGATTCACTACTGTCTCATTCATCAAGTGAGTTCTTCAGGAAAAGACATCCTGTCAGGTGCTGCAGACAAAGCTCTGAGCAGCATCAGTACTGTTAATGTCTCAGATAATGACTGCAAAGATTGCAAAATGATACATTATTATCTAGCAGGCATTGATCATAATTATATCACTGATAAAGGCAAAGCATATCAAATGTTGTCTTTTAAATATGTCCTTCAGTTAGAATAAAAATGCCATGGAAATAATCTCAGTGGTAGCTGTGTGATCCTTCCGAATGCAAAATGTAAATGTTTTGCATATACTGAGGATGAAAGGAATTATCACTCTAAGCTATTCACTTATTAATTTTCATTTAATACTCATGGTATATCAAACATTATAGATCATTCACCATTTTGCTTTATGACAGAGCAGAACCCTGACAACTATGCTCTGTTTAAAATGTAATTCCCTCATTTACCTGCCTGCTTGGACTGAACTGCAGTCTTAATTTGCTGTCACCGTTTCCATGTTGCTTTGCTCATGTCACATTGTTGTTAAAATGAACACATTGCATGTACAGCATAGCCTTCTTATTCCTAAGGCAGAGCACAGACTCTTTCATCCTTGCAAAATGAATAATTAAACTAGGATTTTAATGTTTGTGCTTGCTTTTGGGTTTATTAGCTCTAACTGTGAAAACTAAATCAGTTATTTTGTATGCTCCATCTGACTAACTCTTGAAAAAATGGACTGCGGTTTTCCATATATCTGTTCTGGCTTTAAGCTATCTTAAAATAGCACTGTTGAAGAAATGGACTCTGCCAATTGAATAAGTGGCTTTCTTATTATAACAAGACCACAAGTGTAAAGCAAAATCAGGGAAGATGTTTGTCACTGATAAGGTCCTATGGTGGTAATGTCATTCTTCTGCTGTACCTGCCTCACTTGAATTTGGGTTTTTCTGTTTCTACAGACCCCAGAGGAAGGAGCCTCTACAACCATCTATGCAGCGGTTTCGCCCGAGATGGAAGGAGCTGGTGGCTGCTACCTTTACAATGAGGAAAGGACAAAATCGGCTGACGTAGCATATGATGAAGAGCTGCAGAGAAGGCTCTGGACAGAAAGCTGCAAGATGGTTGGGATTTCTGATGAAGCCAGCAGGCTTCCCTAGAAGAAGCCACTTTCAGCTGGGCAAATGAAATGCATTGAAAAGCATCTTAGGTGAATTCTTGCACCATCAGTCATCATCCTGGAAATCACCGTTCAGTCCCAAAGGCAAATGTGAACAGCTGCTCTTCACCTGAATCCCTAATCTGCTAGGGTATGGGGGGAATATTCCCACAGAAAGGTGTAGTGGTTGGTTTTAAATCTAACCATCAGTTTTGTAAATCATGATGTTTCAGTCCGTGATTAAAATACAATCTTTAAACATGTGCAGAGATGAGTTTTCATTGCTTTGTTCAACAAAAATAACACTGGAGCATGTTGTACTGGGAGGTTTTGAACTTTAACCTCCTTTGTACATGTAAGTTACTCTTATAAATCAGTTTTAAAAGTTGCAGCTTTATTTCCTTAAGCTTCATTAATCTTCAAGACACTTTCATCAGCTTGTTCTAATGCAGAAATTTGGCATTCATGATCATGATGTTGTTTCTGTCTTAAGGTTAGTTTTATTTGTCAGCTTTTATCCAGAGGTATTAACTGAAGGTCAGAACAACAACAAAGAAGTAAATAAATAGTGTCTTCTTCAAAAAGGATATTGAATTCACTTGTTTCCAGTTTAAGTTCATCTCTCCTATAAAGGTGAGGAAGGGGTCAAGCATCATAACGGCAAAACTGGCTTTGGCAGAGGATGCAGTCAGCCTATTGTTTTGACGGTGGGCTAAGATTACTTGTCCCCTTTTCTCCTGAACCCCTGTAATGTTGCACCCACAGCTTCTTTCATTTTCTCTGACAAGGAGAGTCACACATATACTGTTGCATGAAGAATCAGCTCCTTTTATTGGTTTTGATCCCAGTTCATATTTGTTTCAGAGCTAGAGTTCATGGTTTGGAAGAGACAGCAATTAATACCAGCCCACTTTTTCCTTTT
Source organism: Corvus moneduloides (assembly GCF_009650955.1). Taxonomy (NCBI): domain Eukaryota; kingdom Metazoa; phylum Chordata; class Aves; order Passeriformes; family Corvidae; genus Corvus; species Corvus moneduloides. Next base: position 87,307,539 of record NC_045477.1, read on the forward strand.
TCTGAAGATGTACAATGCATCCTCCCTAAACTGTGTCTTTGCCATTTTTAAGAGTAGCCCCTGCCTACTCAGATAACTTACATAGGAGCAAGAGGGCATTTTCCCTTTAGTTGTGTATGTCTTTCCTTAAATTTCCTAGCAGCTGTTTTATTTGACGGTCTCAGAGTGTGGAGCTGATATTTTTTTATGAAGCTATTTTCAGCAAACACTAGGATATCTCTGTGGGATACAGTCGGTTCAGATGCTATCAGTTTTGAACACACTTCAGTTGTGTACAGTTCGGGGAACCCTACCTATGTCTAGCAAAGTGAATCTTTAGGCATGATGTTCACATTCATGGAGTAAAAGGCAAAAAACACCTGGGGCAATACAAAGATAGCCTGAATTTATACAAGTGCAAATATCTAGAAGAAAAAAACTGTATTGAAGATAGAAATATTTTAAAGGGAATGATGGTACACTATGAGAATAATTTGCAGAGAAACTTCCCCAGGCTTAAAGATTATAAGCCTCACAAAAACACCTGGAAGTGTCTGGGAAGACCTCACAGCAGCTTTAGGGTACTTATAGGGGCCTACAGGAAAGACGGGGAGGTGCTTGTGCAGTGTAGCGATAGAATGAGGGGTAGCGGTTCTAAACTGAAGAAGAAAGATTTAGATTAGACATTAGGAAGAAATAATTCACTGTCAGGGTGCTGAAGTGGAACAGATTGTCCGCACTAACTTTGGATGTCCCATCCCTGGAAGGGTTCAAGGTCAGGTTGGACAGGGCTTAGTCTAGTGGAAGGTGTCCCTCCTTGCCCATGGCAGGGGAGTTGGAAACAGATGGTCTTTAAGGTCCATTCTGATCCAAACCATTCTGTCATTCTTTTATCTCTTCTCAGTCTTTCCAAGCACATGGAGTGTGCACCTATGGAGCCTGAGATCTTATTGTTGATGGAGTAAGGTCTACCCTACTCCCATCTTGGTGATTTTAGGTGCCATCTAAAAAAGCCACATAATCCTATAAATGTCCTTGAGTTTCCTTTTTTGAGATATACACAGGGAAAGAGACTAGTAGGTGGGCATAAAGCTTATATTCATTTTGATGAGCTGGAAATCACTGCATAACAGAACCAAGTGCAAACAGAGTGTTGTGCTCTCCTTTGCAGCAGACTAGAAACAATCCAAACGTGTTCCTATGCTCTGAACCCTGGACTAATATCCCTTTTGGGCTTTTTAGCTCAAACTTGGTACTTCATTCCAAGTGACCTTATCTCCAGCCTTTGTTTCAGAGGAAGATAACATCTTAGTGAAAGTAAGCATACTCATATGTCCAGAGACTAGAAAGGAGATGCACAGAAGAAAAAAAAAGTATGAAAAAAGAAAATCAGCTGGGAACAAAAATAATAAACAAATGGGGGGAGAGCATATTTCCTCTCTGAATTAAGCCATGCATGATCTATTCCTAGCTCTTAGAGTTAGTATATACAAGGGTTGGCAGCAGGAGATTTATCACTCAGTCACTATAGCACTTTCTCTGACTGGCTGACTTTTTTTTGGTAAGTGAACGTAGTGCTTGTGAAATGTGCCAGACTGACACTCTGGGAACGAAAATCCTCTGTTTATTCACGGATCATGCACAGGATGCAGTAAGCCTGCTAGACAGCCAACATTTTGATGTTGCCATAGCATTCCCATGGAACATCACTGCTGCTGAAAGTGTGTCCAGGATTACTCAAACTAGATGGGATGAGATTACCATCAGTTTTAACTCTCTCGAAGCTCCACAATATTTGCACAACCAGTTTCAAGTGGCATAGGGATTAGTGAATTAGCAAACAGTAAAGAGAGCTGGTCACACTTTCAGTGTAATCTGAACCAATTTATTAACAGTCTCAGTCCAATGAAATCTGTTTTAAACACTGAAAACATGGTTTGTGAGAATCAAGAACACAGATGTGCCTGAGTGAGGGGAAAAAATAAGCGTCCTAAAGCCTGGGATTCCTAGAGTGTTGCAGTTCATGAAGATACGGTTGAGCTAGTTGCAAAACTGTTATCTAAAAGCAGAAAACTGTGTCAGCTTTTCAATGTCACCTAAGCAGGTGAGCTTATCTGGAGCAAAACCCAGTATTGTTATAAAGTGCTCCCAGTGTGAATGAGAACAATCACTTGTGATACTGCTGCAAAAATCCAGAATAATTCTTAACATATCTATCTGGGGGAAAAAAAAATGAAACAGGTAAAAAGATGACCATGATTTTACTTTTGCACAGATAAATGATTAGAGTTGATTTAATTTCACATTTTAAGGTCATGGGATTTCCAGAGATCTGAGAAAGGCTGTATTTCATTTCACTGAATATGTGGCTGAGGTAGCTTTGTAGTAGGTGCATAGGTATAGAAAAAATACCTGGAAGTTCTTTAACCTTGCAAAGAAAGGCTAAACAAGCCCCAATAATGGTAAATTGAGGGTAAACAAATTAACCTTGCAACAAGAAAACAGATCCTCTCCTAGAGTAATTTTGTATTGGAACACACAGATCTGATATCTGAAGACAATTAAAAGATGCCTCTGAAATGACACCTGGCAAAGAAGCCAGGTAGGCTCCTAAGAAAAGTGGGTCAGTCACAGTGAAGTCATGCTTAGATTCTCCCTCATGTCCACAATGACAGCACTTATTTTGATTAGTATGAGAGCACTTACTTTGATTATTGCTCACAACTTCTAAAATGGATATTTCCCTACCAGTACTCCATCAAGGCTAATGTTTAGTTCAGAAATCTAACTATCTCTACCTTGTCACAAAAAGGCACACAAAATCTATAGTCCAGTTCAAGGCTGAGATAAACAGAAGCATTCACTAAGTACCAAAGTGATCTGAGCCTATTGCCTTTGGTAGCAGAGCGAAACCCTGTACAACCAATTCTTTTTTCTCTTAAAAAGGGATTACAAATTTGAAGGTAAAACAAAAAAGGAAAAGGAAAAAGAAAAATTCTCTAAAAAAGGACCAAAAAATATGAATCCTCCTATGAAGGATGGTTCAAATAAATATAGATCCTATGGGAATGAAGGAAATTATCTAGGAATTTGATAAGGCAATGTTATTTAAACAATGAACTTGTACAGGAAATAAATAACTTGCTGACAAAAGAGCTCTAAGGTTCTTAGGAAAAAAAAGATAATTTCCTCAATAATTAACTTCTTTATTTGTAAACTGCGGGGAAATTATTTATAAACTGAAAAAATAAGTGCTGTAATTTGTGTGTGAATACATTGTTATTTGCACATAATGAAGTAGCTGCATTCTTGCTTCCAGTTCAATACTGATTTTAAGTGTTAGATGTGGAGCCACTGGCCACACTTCCACAATGATATTTTATAAGTATTTAGACTCCATAGTTCACTTTTTGTACATCAATTACTTTAGTACACAGTGAGAATTAATATTGTAGAGACAAAGACTTTGTTATTTTACATCAGGCTTGCTACTGCCTCCTCCAAATGCACAGTAGTGTTAACTCTAAATATGGCAATACATGGCAGATATTTAAATGTTCAGCCCAAATAAATTTTCTACGTACAGGCTCTTGTTCAGTTCCAGTGTTAGGCTGACCTTGCTTGTTTTATGACATGGTTTCTGCTTCAGCTGCCTCCATGGAAAGACAAAAATCAGATTCCAGTGAAGTTAACATGAAATCTGTCACAGATAAGATAAAATTCCCATGATTTTAAGAGGGTGAAGGCTGAGGATGCTGACCCATCTGCAGTAACTGAGGAAGTCAGTGCAAAACATATATTGTATGACATCAGACCAGGCAAGGTGGATAAACCACAAACAATTCTTTGAAGGTAATTTTATTCCTTTTTAAAACAAATCTACTGTGCTTTGGCAATCTTCTGTGGCAACACTGAAGGATGGCAACATTGAAGGAAGGTAACAGGAAGAAAACAGACCAGTGGCCAAGAGTGCTGTTTCCAAATACATATAGTTATTGGCTTCCATACTATACCCATCAACACTTGGCTTCTCTCCCTCTGGAAATGGACCTTAGCCAAGAATCCCTTTCACATGGGCAATCCAGAAGAGTCAAAATGTAGCACTGACTCATTTATTTAGACAAACTGTCTAGATGAAACCAATCACTTTAAAGTACAAGACTTTCTAATCTCAGAAAAGAAAAAGAAAAAACAAAATTTATTTCGGCTTGCCCACATTTTTGGAACTGATTATTTAGTCCACATTCATCTGCATATACTGACGATGTGTGCTGTATCTCAGGCTTTTTTAACAATACAGAAGGAAAAGAATAAATTCCATTTAAGATGCACAGGATAGCTAAGGGGCAAATCCTGCACTTTTTTTCTCAGGGAAAACTTTCATTGCAGACAATGTCAGTTCTTTACAAGGAAAGTAAGACCATGCTCAAGAAAGTTAATGTAAAACATCTGCACAGAACTTTTCTCTTAACTACATGGCACAGCTCTGCTGAAGTTAATGAGACATCCCAGAATCACTGTACAAAGACACGTAACTTAATAGCAGAGGAAGCTATAAAAACCTTGTATCATTTAAATTTGATAATGCCTCAGAACATTATCTCTGGAGTGAAAGAGACTTCATGCTTCTCCTGATATATTAGAACCGTCTCCTGGTCTCAAAGAAATTAGTCTAAAAAAATGTGCAACCTAAAAATTCCACTGATATGGTATATTGAGGAGAGAGAGTAGCATTTACCTCGCTTAAAATCATCTAAAAACAGGATAGATGGTCTAAGCCTATGAGTTAGGCCCCATCTGTGGTCAGTGAGTATAACGCTACTATGGGACAATTCCTCTCACCACTATTTGAGTGGGAAATGAGTCATGACACCATGTCTCTGGCTGTCCAGAGAGGGAAAACAGACCAGTAGCCTAAGGTAAATGCCAAGTACCTGTATATTGTTGAATCATAGAATTACAGAATCAATTAGGTTGGAAAAGACCTTTGAGATCATCAAATGCAACCTATGACCTAGCATCACCATGTCAACTAGACCACGACAGTGAGCGCCACATCTGGTCTTTTCTTAAACACCTCCAGGGAGGGTGATTCCACCTCTGCCCTAGGCAGCCCATTCCCATAGCTAATCACCCTTTCTGTGGAGAATTTCTTCCTAATGTCCAGCCTAAACCTCCCCTGGCACAGCTTAGGACTATGCCCTCTTGTCCTGTCACTGGTTGCCTGGGAGAAAAGGCCAACCTCCATCTGGCTACAGCCTCCTTTCAGGTGGTTGTAGAGAGCTATGGAGTCTCCTGTGAGTAACTTTTTCTCCAGGTTAAACACCCCCAGCTCCCTCAGCCGCTTCTCATAGGACTTGTATGAGCTCTTGTTGACTCAGCGGGCTCTCCATGCACTTAAACTGCCCGAGGACAAAGATTTTCTTTTCTGGTCTTTTTTTTCGGTTTGTCTTTTTTTCCCCCCCACTACAGTTTCTTAGCTCAAAAGGCACAATAGCTAATTTACAGTAATTTTTATCTTCTGCACAACAAAGATCATCTAACCCTGATTTGAACTGGCTGGATCATCTCTTCTAGATGGTTGTCAGCCCTAGTTTAAAATTTTCCAGTGAAACAGAGCACCTTAAATACGATCTTTCCAGCCACAAATTGTTTTCAGCTTTAAAAAAATGAGCTTTATTTCCCTTTTGAATCAGAGTAGCTTTTCAGCTCCCAGCTATTTGATGTAGTTACACTTTCATCTGCTGGGCTGAAGAACACATGTTCAGATCCCGGCGGAGATGGACAGGCAGGGAAGAAGGCATCTCTTGGCATATTTTTGATAAACTAGCTTGATCAAGCTCTTTGAGTCATTCATTGGAAGTCATGTTTTACATCTTGCAACTGTCTTCTTATGTCTTTGTGAATCTCATCTGATTTTTCAACTTGCCTCCTGCTCTTGAGATTTTAAGAGCTCATTTTGATATCCACAGGTAATAAAGCCTCACTAGTCGGCTTATTTTGTCTGTTCCTACACCCCAAGGCCATATGGACCTTCCTCCCTGAAGCATCATAGAGGAACTCAGATTTGGAGATTCTATAAGCCTTTTTTCAGACACACAAAGTCTTATCCTGTAAATACAGCCCACCTGATTTGTTTCAAGATGTATGATCTAATAGAACTCTAAATACTTCTTTTACTGTGATTTATTTCCACCATTAAAGCCCTAAATCTCAAGCTAAAGAGTGCTTGAGAAAATTCTGGAGCTGTTGAGTCAGGAGATGCAACAGGGACTGAGAGACAGAGCACTGACATCATGAAAACATGCCCTAGTTCAGCAGCTGAAGTCATAAATAAAATAGTGCACAGTGACTTGCTTTATTTGGAACATAACAAATTTCACCAAATCAGTAATTTCCTTTGTTTTAGAAATTATTTCTCTTATTTATCACTCTGACAGAATCTCCCAGAAGACGTTTCTCTCTCAACCTAGACGGGACTAGCAGGATAAATGCACACTGCTCTGCACCTCTGAAGCAAAGAGATGCCCCAGCAATTACACAGTACTTCAGCACAGTGCTGGAGCTTCGGCAGCTTGGCTACAAACCTTGGCTCTAACAGTGATTTAGAAAAGCAGATTAGGCTCTCAGAGATATTTTTTTTTATTTCATATTAATCTTTTTTTTCCAACCTCTGTTTTCCTCTCACATGTGACTTCTCTTTATAGCCCTCTGTAAGGTGGGGGGCTTCTCCCAAGGTGGATGGAAACAAGGTTTTTCCTACGCACTCACTTGGCAGAGCAGTTGTGATTGCGGTATTGTAACTCCCTCTTGCCCTGCTGGGTCTTATTCCTGGACACTGAATTCAAGCTGCAAATTTACAGCTTCTCTGCTTATTATGAGGAGAAGCATTACCATCTGTTTTACAGAACTCTAAACCACATTTCATACCACATTTACTTGATACGCAATTGCTGCTGCATTTATTACCTGTCTTCTTGTAGAGCAGAAACCATTTTCACCACCAGCTCATTCTCTGAAATACTGAAAAGTACAATTCTCATCCTGGGCCTGAACAAAAAACCCAAGATGCAGGTATTTCCTGTAGAACGGTTCTGAATTTCTTTTGGCAAACTGAAAATGTCTAACCCAAAAGTTTAATTTAGATAACATTTAAAAGGCAGTGGTATTAAAATATTAAAATACTGTATCTTCCAAATTTTACTCAAGTTTGAAGTGATCTGGATCAATATGACTGTGTTCCTCATGTTTTGTTTTGATGGTGCAGCATTTTGCAATGAAGGTTTTTTTTAAACAAGCTCAGGGAAGAGGCCTTTAGTGAAAGGCATGTCTTTCATTGTGCTCTGAAAGTTAAATTCTGTGTCTTTAGCAATTGTGTTTTGAAGAGATTTTCCTTTTGACAATGTTGATTTGATGACTTAAACTATAGGAGAGGATTCGTTGCATAGAAATTTTCCTTCCACATCACACTGCTGGGGTCCATGAAGATCCAGAAAGGAAGATACAATACATATCCTTGATTTTTCATCTCCTCTTCCTCTGCTTGTTTCATGTCTGAAGGCTGCATGAAAACAGGAGAAGGAAATTAGTAGCAATTTGCTTCCATTGGAAAAGAGCAAAAATAAAAGAGCGGTTATCCAAATCTTAATCAGACTAAGTACTTCATATATCTGATGTGTTCACTGGGATTTTTCTAGGTTGGATATTAGACAAAATTTTCTCATGGAAAGGATTGTCAAACATTGGAACAGACTGCCCAGGCTGTGTCATCATCCCTGGAGATATTTAAAAGACTCGTAGATGTGGCACACACGAACATGGTTTAGTGGTGGACTCGGAAGTGCTAGGTGTGTGGTTGGACTTGATAAACTTGGAGGTCTTATCCAACCTAAATGATTCTGTGATTCTGTATCTCAGTTTTGATTATGTTCTTGAAGAGTAGCTCTCAGGGTCACAGGACTTGGGAAATTTGGTCCCATCTGTTAAGGGTATGACTTATCTTCTCTTAAAATGAAAGAGTTTTAGCTTCTGTGCTTTTTCACCTTTGTTTCAACATAGCTGGTAATAGGAAGTGGCTGCTGTTTTCAGTACAGCTGAAAAGGTCAAATGCTGGGTGTTGCTCTTTTTTGAAATATCAACCTCTTAATTCAGTGACAAATTCATGTGGAATCATTCAATTTTTTTTCAAAGGCTTTGAGGTCTGGACACAGCACCACAGTTATCTGAACAACAACTTTTGAACTTGAATATTTGCAAAGTACTTTTATGAGTGTTTTGATCCTACAAGTACCTTTCTATCCTGCATTCTTCTAAAGCCAATGAAAAGATCTGGGGAATAGGTTAGACTGAATTTGTAATTTTTTTCCTTTCTGTGAAGTTCCATAAACCTATATGATCTAATTGCCCTGAGAGTAAATATTTTGGGACACTGCACTTAGTCTACTCTTCACGTCCATTCAGTAAAGCACATAAGTATAAAAGCATGTGCTTGTTCATATTCTAATAAGTAAATTCCTTTTAAGCATATGCTCAAATTTCAGCATGTGCTTTATTGACCTGGTGCTACATTGTGTTGAGCTATGGATGTGGGACAGGTGACAAAAAGGGTTTGAAATCTCACCTCAGTAGGTATAATATGCAGTATGAGTTGGAAGGCTAATTTTTCTCTGGAATAAAGACCAAAACAAATGGTCTCCATGTTTGAAAGTTTTTCATAAACACCGATGCTAACCTAAAGATAAGCTTAAATTTTCAGTCTTTTATTTCAACCCATTTCAATCAGAAAATCGTGGTCTGCATAATCTCCAGAGAAAAATAACACAGACATTAAAGTACATTTTAAAAATGGAAAACCAAAACTAGTGCTCTATTGCTGAAGAAGTAGGCATATACCATAAGTTCAAACCATACATCAAAGTTCACTAAAGACAAGAAGCATAGAGTTTTTATGTACAATACTACAAAACAACTCAAACCCCTGCATTTCTTAACAGGGACTTAAACTGGAGTGGTAACGGTGTGCCAGCATGAAATGGTTTATTTCATGAATGGAAAATAAAGAAATTCAGAACCACTTGGATTTCATATGCTCAAAAGCAGTTGATTTGCTGAATACAGATGAACACTTGTACTTCCTCCTATTTTTCTTGTGTCCTCTTTCATTTTTTAATGTCTTTTGTTAGTCAGAAGCGATAAAAAGCTTTAGATCAAATCTTATGAGGTAAAATCCAAAACTCTGGAGAAAACTAAGAAAGATTGATTTGTTTGGTTTCTAAAAACATAACCACATTGCCAAGAGCCTCCAGCTGGCAGGATAGAAAAAATGTCTCTCCTGATTGCAAATTGCCAATTCTAAAATGGCACAACAGCAGCTTTCCACCCTGACTACCTGCAGCTGGCCTGCTTTCCACCTTCTCTCTGCCAGGCAAAATAATAGCTGCCTCTTGCCATCTCTTCCATCCACCTCCCCAAAACCGCACATCAAGTTATGAAACAGACTTAAAAATTGTGTATTTGAGATGAGCCTGTATTATAGCTGTTGGGCTCACAAACAGGAGTGAGATGAAGTACACATCTTTTGCAGACCAGCTGGTATGGCTGTGGGGAGAAACAGGAAGGCTTGCAGCTCATAAAGCCTTCCATGGGTTTAAAACAACACAAGTACTGATCTTGAGACTAACTGTTCTCAGTTTAACGTCATTATGTTAATTAATTAGGTAGAGCAAGAGAAAGCTTTACTGACAGCTATGGGCCTGAAGAAATCTTCTTGGCAAAAGGAAACAAGAGCTTTCAATCCCAGGGAATGGAGATAGATGTGCAGAGGAAACCAAGGAGCAGGATAAGTTTTTACGGGATTTAAGAGGCCTGGATGTTGCTCGAGATGAAACAAAAACTAAATAAGCTGCTTTGTAGATGTTAGAAAAAAATTGGTGAGTTTGGCGGGGTGAGATGTGGGTGATGTAATGTGCAAGTTCTCTTAGTAACAATGAAAGTAAACACAATTTTAAAATAAATTTGGGCTGAGATGATGATCTAGACAAGAGGAAGCAGGAGGGCTGGCACCTCCCTGCTGCAGGTGAGTTCAGGAGGCTGCAGAGCTTCAGACTTACTGCTTTGCTTTTCTCCTGTATTTGTGTCATTCTGCAGCCTGGCAGAACTTCAGCACTAGCTGTGAAAAAGAAGCCTGCCTGCCCAGAGCAGCTAATCCTTTGCTGTTTGTGCTATGCTCCTGGAAAGAGGGAGATTAATTGGAAGAAGAATGATAGAGGGGGAACTCAATCCCCTAGCACTGAAGAGGTGGTGAGCTTGCTAATTTATGAACAACACTGTCCCAGTGCCTATTGTGGGGCTCCAAACCTTACAAGAGAAACTTAGGAGAGCTCAGAATATAGTTCAGACCGTAGAAGATTTAAGCACGGATTTGCCTAATTCCTGGGTAGAAGAGTTCATATAGGTGCATCAGCTCTCAAGATGGAGAAGGTCCTTGTCATGCACATTAGCAGATTTCTGGGTGCCTGAGGGAATCCCAGGTGAGACAGAGAGGCTTCTAATGAGTTGGAGTGTTCCTAAATTTAGGCAAGTCCTGAGCAGGAATATTTGTGGTGGGATATTTTGATATTATGGGGTTCATTCCTTTCTTATTTTAGAGGTTTTGGTTGGTTGGTTGATTGGTTTGTTTTCACTGGAGCATGGTGCTAGAGCAGCAGATCTGAGACATTTTGCTCACTGGTGGGAAAGCAGCACAGGGCAGTGGCTGGTAGAGGGCTGAAGGGTATCTGCCTGCCCTGGGCATCCAAAATCCTCCCTGTTCAGAACGTGAAAAGGAACTGCAGGAGACACGAGGAGCTATCAAACGCATCAGAAACATCCCTGGTGAAAAATATGAAATTAATACAAAAGCCAAACTGTTGCAAGGGATGGCCATTACACTCTTTCTGTGTGTGTTCTCCTTCCCTCTTTCCTCCAAAAGAACACAGATAATTACAAACAGTACGTGTGTTAGGTGAGACCCAGATGGTAGTGTCTAAACACATCCCAAATGCAGTGACTACAGGAGTGTCTCTTTGAAACAGCCCAGCACCTGTTTCTCTGTAGAGAAACTCTAGCTCTCATCTGTAAACACCATGGGGGAAAGGAATATTTAAGCTAAAAGACAGGGGTGGTGGCACAAAGAGCAGTAATTAAGTGATGGATAAATTAGGCTGAACAGTAATAGAAATTTTCATATGATCTGGGGTTTTGTCTCAGGAATAATCTTAACAGGATTAGGGGAATTAAGGAAATTTAAGTATTTTTGAAACTGGAGTCTGATTAGAGCAGGGGTGGCTAAATACACAGCTTTGGACCTGAGCTTGATGACATGAGTGGCTTCTTGAAATCCTAAATTCCTCGACATATTTAAAATCACACTTTTTCGAGTGCAGTTTGCATTCTGGGGAATGCTGGTTACTTGTGAAAACCATTGAAGGATTTTTAGGAATGACAGCCCTGGGCAAGCCTTCTACTAGCAAAGATTGCTTGCACTGACTAGAATTACAACAGAAAAGAGAAATTAATGAGGCTCCTATTAGAAGTGTAATTCAGAAAGCAATAAAGACTCTGGCTTTAAACCATGTTAGAGCCTTGTGCTGTAGCTCAGCATCCAAGTATAATGAGGGAACAGAGGAATCCCCTACTTCTACTTTGGAGATTCCTCTCTTTCCAAGGGAACTTAGTCTCTAGCATGTTACAAGGCTACTCTTGACCAGAGTGTCTAGTCTTCCTCTGTGGTGATTTTTCAGTCCTCATACCTGTGAACAACCCATAAACAGTTAAGTTGTTAAGTGTCTGAATTAGCCTTCTCAGGGCAGGAAAAGAGGGAGGGAATGGGGGTGGGGAGTAGAGTCTGGTAAGAACTGAGATTAGCAGCTCTTGAATTCACATCCTGGTTTTGAGTGCTTTAAATCCATGTCTATGTAATACAGGTTTTGACACATTCTGACCACATCATAGGTGATTCTTTTGGGACTAGCAGGTCCCCAGAAGCCCTATGTGATGTTGTGAAAGCCTGGTGCTCTCTTTTCCTAGAAATGGGAAAACCTCCTGTGGTTAAACTCCTTCAACTTTCCTACTGACTTCAGTCATGCAGTTCTGAGAATTTTTTGTTGGCTAATTTTATATAAAAATGCCTCTTCCCCTCCCACATTTCCTGAGCAGATTATTTTCTTGATATTGTGTTCTCAGATATGACTGTTGAGGTGCAGATAGCATTGAGCACACTGTGTTGCCAGCAGGGACTCTGGAAAGCTGGGGCTGGCAGGCCGCTCCTGGTGTCCCTGCTCAGCTTCTGCAGGTTTGTGGGCAAGGATGAGGGTAGTGAGTGATGGCTGTTTGTCAGCGTAAGTCATATGAGTTCAGATGAGATTATAATTTTTGGTACAGCCCTTGCCTCTTTAACTTTTGCTATGAGTGGAAGGAAAAAATACATGTCTGTAGGCATAAATGGCAGAGACTAGCAGCTCAAAAACAGAATAACACATGGGAGTTTGGGTCATCCATAACACTAGGCAAAATAGATTGCATTTGAGAGAGGGAAAAATAGAGCAACATTTTTACTTTAAGGCTTCACTTATGTATCTGAGTTACACTTGAGTGCAGAAAGACCAGGAGATGCTCTTACTGCCTCTAAGTTACTTTCCCAATGTGGGAAGTATAGCAGAGTTCAGAGACTTTGCTCTCCTGTGGTGTCCCAATATTGCTGCAGGGCCAGAGATGAAGCTCTGAAACAGAAATGCTTCAAAGAAAGAAGGTATTATGTTCAGACCTGAGGTGTTTAAACCAATCCAGGTTTGAGAGGGGCTTTGCTGTCTGTGCAGGCACAGTCAAAAGGGATGTAGGAACTGTTAGAGAAAAAAATCTAGAGAAAGCCAGGGGATACAACTGAAAAAGAGTAGAATGAAGGGATTAAACTTCAAAAAGTCTGTATGACAAGCAATATTAGTTCCCCTCACTCAGCTTGCTTCTAAATTCCAGGGTCTTAGTGAAACCAGCCTCTGAACTCCAGTAACTCCATTGCTCACCACAGAGTCAGTGGAGAATGGGAGGAGTCTTTGCAGATTCCCAGAGGAAGATCTTGTCTGGCTGTGTTAGGTAACAGGAGCTCACCAAGGGTAGATTGCAATAGGAAAGGGGTGAAAACAGAGCAGAAAACAAAAGCAGAAAATAAGTACGTTGGTTAAGGATCAAACCAGAGGTTGGACAGCAATTTCTAGGAAAGGGTGGGATAAAGAAATATGAATGATGCAAGCTGTGAAGGAAAAAGGAAATTGTCAGGGGTAAGACAAACTGTGAAGAAGGCAGCTGAAGAAGAAAAGAGAATATAATCCCAGCTAAGCACTTTGAAGAGTAAACCTTCTGTTTGTCTTGAAAGGCTGCTTCAGACGTTGCTGCATGGAGAGCAACACCTTGTGATTATCACTATTTTATTGCAAAAGATGAGAAGTTCTAGTTATTCCTGATGTCATGTTTGTTTTGGAAGTAAATTCCTCACATGTTCTGTTTGCTTGATGCACTTTTAAATTACTGCCCTGATCTTAGCATAAAATCTGAAAAAGGGAAGCAAAGCAAACCTTCTCTTTGGATCTGTGCTTCTGAAACTGAAAGAAAAAGTGAAGCTTCAGTTACTAACAGACATTTAAATAAAAATGGTAAAATGAACTACAGCTCAGTGCTGGGTTAGTTGGGTCTTTTTCTCAAGTTTCAATTCTAGTTCAAAATGGTAATCCTGAGATCCTCTCCTCCAATTTGCTGCCACATTACTCCACCAAAATAGCTTAAATGCTCCTCAGCTAGCTTTAATTACGTCTCTGCCTGCATTCTGCTCTCAAGCAAGCTGAAGTACTTGGTGTTTTCTTCTCATTTGGCTCAGGTTGGAACCCCTCAACCTAGGAAAGGAGCTTTTCTCTGAGGAGTTAAATAGGCTGCAACCTCTATAATAAGAGGAGAAAAGTGGCACACAATTCACTTTTAAAAGCACCTATTTCTTTGTCACAGACTGAAGCCTTCTGAGGTCCAGGTCAGACATCCAGCTTTTAGGCTGGCTGAATTTCCCTCTGGGTGTTCCTGCCAAGGAACCTGCCAAGTCTCAGAGCAGAACTAGTGTATCTCAATAGGGCCAAGAAGTATGTGGCTTTCTGAGAGGTACCAGACTGCTCAGAGAGGCTTGGAGATACCGTAGCCTGGGTTGGACAAAGCCAAGCAAGCTTTTCTTGAGCCAGAATTCAGTCTTCTTTGAGCAGAGAGTTGGATCAGGTGGCCCGTAGAGATCCGTCCCACTTGGGAGGGCTCACTGAGATTATGAAGTCCACATGTCTCTGCAGAGTACCCTGATGGAAAACTTTGTTCTTTTTGAAGAAAAAGAAGGGGGGGGGGGGGGGGGTTGAGGCGGGAGGGGAGGGAAGGGGAGGGAAGGGAACTTCTGTGGGTCAGGAAAAACATAAACATGGTTTGAGGTCCAGTCATCTTCAATTGGCCATTAAGTCTGGAGCAAGGAGAGGAAAAGTATGCTAAAACCAGTCAAAATGCAGCCCATGGTTCTTAAACTTTGTGTTAATTGTATGACAGGAGATCCATCCTGCCTAACCTGGAGTCTAGGTGAGACATTAGTGTCCAGGATCTAAGGACTCCAGGATTTAAGAAAAATTAGCCTTCATCCACCATTAAATTTCATCCACCACAGAAATCTAGCAGTGTGCCTTTTTCATCCTTTTCAAGTGAAGAGTAACAGCATTAAACATTTATGACAGTCTTCTGGGCTGCATATCTGTAATAGAGACATCTCAATGTGGAGCTGAATAAAGCACCTGGAAAATGAGGCTCAAAGTTTCATTAATGCAAACTTTTAGAAAGCTCCTGACTCAAACTAACTTTCCCTTTTAGTTCCCTTTGTAAGGGACCCAGTTTTGGCCATAACAGAGACTTATTCAGAGACTTCGGTTCAGCTTTGGAGGACCAGGGGCCTCAAAATTGGTCATGAGGAACCATGATCTTTGATCAGACCCAGGCTTGGGAGTCTGACTTCCATGTTTTCCATCCAAAACCAGAGATCTACCTAAGAGATTTCTGTTAATTTTTTCCTCATGGAAGATGTTTCAGTCCCAATCACTCCCATCCTGCTCCTTTCTTCCATATGTGACCTTTCCACACTATTGCAATGCAATCCATAGCGTGTATGTGTCTGACCATAAGCAAGTTCACATTTGAATCTTATGCTGCTGGACGGAAAAATTGTAAGAAAAAGGAAAATAAATTAATGACATAGAGTCTTATAAATTTTATGAGCAGAATCAGATCCTTCCTCTTCTGCAACAAGGGCAAAAATCAATTTCTTCGGAAAGAATCTCTGATGATTAAAAGGTTGTTTGCAATAGAGCCACAGAGGTTAACTATGAGTTCTCTCTTGCAGTTTTCACTGCTGTCTCGGATACTTGGCGGGCATCAAGGAAAAACTGTTTCATTCTAGATGAGGGAGCAAGGAAAAAAAGTTTTAAGGCTAGAGTCAGACCTGTCTTATCAATTTATAACAGTAAATCCTATCATGGAAGTAGATGGAAGTGGATGAAGCTATACCAGTACATAATCTGTTACTGTGATACTATTTTCTGTTTTTATGGTATGTAAAAGATGGGGAATGTACATACAAAAGAACAGAAATCACATAATGGTTCTTTAATAGTAAACGTCTGTGATTGCCACAGGGGGGCTTCTAGATATCTGCAGGATTATCCTTTTTTTTCCCTTCTCAAAGCCATGGAAAGTGTTTGTATATGTAAATGACATAAAAATATACAGTTATCTTCCCTACAGACATACTGATTTTGCAGGAAGATAAGTATGGCATGTTCCAGTCTATGTATTAACTATTCTTTGCCTAGAAGACAACGGTTCCTTCTTTCTGCACAGCGAGCTCAATGCTCAAAAAGGCTTTTTGATCTATTACAGCCATGGGTGGCAGTAAGACATTCTATTCTAAAGGTCTTTAAAAAAGTGTACTGCTATATTGCCTCTCAATTATGAACTCATAGCACAGACACGAGGGATGAGGAGACTGGATAAAATACATGTCCACAATAAGAGCATTCTGGCTTAGCAACAATAGGTTTGTGAAAGAGCTGAGCTGTCTTAAAGGTCTGATCTCATGAGAATAGCAACCTTCAGCCTTTGAGAAACAGTGGTCTATTCAGGGTTTCTTTTCTAAACTTTTCCCCCCTCTTTATGCATGTTCCCAAACACACTGATTTTGCCTCTGAAATAAAATGCATGGAGGGCACAGGGGGTTCTTTCATTGTTGGATAAAAAGGCTGAACACCTATCTCTGTGTGGATGACAAACAAGGACAGCTATGTCTGTATTCCTTATTGTCATGTTTCCTTATTGTTTGTGCTGTCCCGCCCATTTTCAGAGAACGGGAAACTGCTTAGGGGGATGTAATTCTGTTTAAAAGTCTGTCACTATGAATTACCATGGGGAAAAGGCAAATCACAGGGTAGCATAGCAGTACTTTGGTGCCAAAAAATCTGAGACCTTTGCAGTGTCAGGAAATAATACGCAGTGAATACCCAAGTTCCCCTTTATGATTTTCTTGAGGCTAGAAACATGCTAATATCTTCTATTTAGAGAATGCTGCATATTAAAGGCAGACTTGAAAAGAGAAGATGGCACTTCCAATTTCTACCACTGCCAAATTTTAGTCCTTATAACATGCATGTAAATAAGTGCCTTGCATTTGACATGATCAGGTCTACTTGTTCTGTGTAAGGTTTCCTCCAGTGACACAAGAGCTGTATTTGCTCTTTGTTTGCCTCAACCTTTTTTTTCATCCTTGTTCAAAAGTTGCATAACTACATTGTCTTCAAGAAACAGGATGTTTATCATATAAAAGCAGACGAGCCTGGGGTACTTTGGGATACTGTAGGTCACATTTAAAATAACTTTCATATAAAATTATCCAGCAGAAAGTGGTAGCCTGGAGTGAGTCAGTGGTTCAGATACTCCCTAGTGCAGTTAAGCAACCTAGAAGAATTGGTTATTGATCTTTTTAGAATTGTCATTAATCCCTGAAATTAAACCAATTCTGCTCGTATTTTTAAAATTTTTATTCAGGAAGGTTTTCCCTATGGAAAAGATCAGCAGAAAGCCAACGCATCAATGAAATTTTATGTTAATCTTCAGAAGAGGGTAGGAGAGTCATGGAGGTAAAGAATACAAAGTAAGGAATATACCTTAAGCAGATTTCGTTTCTACAGAAGCCTTAGAAGGGGAAAAAGACCTCCCTCTTTCATTAACTGAATAATGATTGGAACTAAAATTCAATTCAATTCAAGCCAGTAGACAGAATGTCCAGAAAATGCCAATGCCAACAGTCTATTCAGAGAGACAGACTTGGCTAAGAGCCACACATTCCTTATGGCCATTAGAGTCCTTAAACTTTTGTAAAATAAGATGCAAACTGATTAGAGAGAAGTTTTGTTTTGGTTTTTTTTTTGTAGATTAGGTCAGTAATGGTGACAGAGCCACCACCCATTTGCAAGTGTCACAATATCACCTAAAACCAGAATCTCCGATTTCAAGTAAACTGATGCGACATCATGTGAATGAAATTTTAGAAACAGACAGGATGGACAATAATTTACTTCTCATTTTTAAGTGTAAATGTTTAATATGGAGGAAGCTCTTTGTCTCCACATGATGTGGCTGCTTGCTCCTAATATTCAACAGAACCTAATTGGATTGATGTTAAATGATTAGATTTGCCAGTGAAAGGCTTGCCCTTGAATTGCCTACCAGGAGTCTGTCAAAAGACTCATGTTTTGTCCTTCTTATGTCCTTTCTGTCCAACCTGAAAAAACCCAAATTATTTTACTGTCAGATTTACAAATTAAGCAACTTTGTCCCAATGAATCCAGTGCCTGACTGAATAGGGCTCTGATTAGCTAGCTGTGCCAGGGCTTACCATTACAGCACAAAGTAATGAAAATAGTTTAAAAAAATCTGCTTCTTACGCTATTTGAATAGGAAAAGAGAAAATAAAATTTAAAAATTGTTTTCCTAAAATTAAAAAAAAAAATTTAAAAAATCCCTGAAATGAACATTTTTAGCTCCCTTATTTTTTTTTAAACCATTTCATTTTTTTTCCATCCAAAAAGAGATTTTTTTTCTCCATTCTTAATTCAGTGAAAGAAGGTGGGGATTTGGTGTGTGACTGTCTTTTTTAAATAGTTTTCTAAAATTACCCTTCTTGTGATTTTTCCTGCTTTTACATGTTTCAGACTTTGATTTTTGCGTTCTTGAAGAATCATAGTATATCCTGAGCTGGAAGGAATCCACAAGGATCATCGAAGTCCAATTCCTATTCTCTTCAAAGAGAGTAAAGAATGAATGAAGAAAGAAGGAAAAACTTGAAGACAAATATGTTTTAAAGCTTAAGTATTTAAAAACAGAAACAAAAAGAAATTACATATTATAAAAAACCCCAACAAACCAAGGATCTTTTTAAAGTAAGCTGTTTTTCAAATGCACTTACAGGAGTGAAATATCCTTTGGCAATCCCTCTGAATTAACATTTGGTATACCTGACATGATCTGGGAATGTTCTTTTGCTCTTCAGGTGTTTACAGCAATCATTTGATTCCATAACTGTGACTTTTCTATGGAATTTCAGCTTTCCATTTTAGTTGCTCTACTAATTTTATATAAATCAGTAACTTCACAGTTTTCAGTGAAATCAATACTATGCACAACAGCTAAACATCTCTATCAGCTTTTTGATGAGCACTTCCAATAGTGTTTTATGTTTTAATATGCTCTGACCAGTATCCAAAATGCTTTTGCAGGGCTAGTTCAAACTAAGAAGCTTTATAAATTACTTTATAAGAACACTGCATAAAACTGAAAAACATTAGACAGAAGAAAGGCTGAAAGAGAAAATTATTTTGATTTGTGCCTTGAAAAATAATTTCAGGCCTCTGAAAGCAGAAATTATTCAGCATCTCAGAAACAGGCTGCAGCACTTGGAGAAAAGCACAAGATTGCAGTCTAATTATAAAGTACTGTTGTACTGTTTTCTGCATTTGTTGCCATCAAAATCATTAAAATAAATTAATTTAGCATTAGTCAAGAGAATAAGCTAGAAAATGAAGTAAATTGCTCCCACACCTTATAGAGATGCTGCTATGGCATTTCATATGATTCAGAAGTCTCTGGCTGACCAGTGAGAGACTGAAGCGTTCTGGGTGGTTGCAAACTGCAGAGAGCCCTTTGACTTCTAGGATCTGTTCTGTGGGGCAAGGATGTGTTTCTGGTCTATATTGCATCACATGGTCAGGAAAAGAAAGTGCCTCTGTCCAGGTGAGCAAGGAAGATCATCCTTGTGGATCTGCTGCTGGACATCCCTCTGGGGGCTGGTTTGGTGCTCTCAGCAAAGCGGGGAGGGCACAGCACAGCGGCTGCATTCCCATGGGGAAGGTGCCATGTACGCTCCCCATGAAAGATGAAAGCAAGCTGAAATGTCTAACAGGAACATTGGGGGAAAAGTGTGTAACAGGGGATGATGGAAACTGAAGGCAATGGAATATTTCACTTCTGCACCTTTCTCCCATCTCTTAAGTCTGTACAGTCCCATGGCTGCCCAAAAATATAGAAAAGAAGCTGCCTTGGCCCTCAGGGATACCCTCCAATTCAGGGGTGTGGGAAGCTGGAGAACAGTGTGTCCTGGTCAGACGCTGCCACTGCTAGACTCCTGAGTGAGAGGCAACCATTGTCATTGTCCTTATCCAGCCTTTCACGGAGTCAGCTGGATGTCAACCAGTGCCTTTTCTTCTCTTGACATCTCTCTCCAAAACCCCCAGTATTGAAAGAGACTGATGAGCAGAAGAGGTCATAAACAAACAGTTCCTCAAAGGTGCCCACCTCAGCCTGGCAGGAAAGCACAAATGTCCAGGAGAGAAGCCTGTCCCTTCCCTCTACCCCTGGTGAGCAATTACAAATCTGCTTCTTCAGACCCTGTTGGAAGCTGTGACACTATCATAGGCAGGCAAGGGCTTCTAGGCCTCCTTCTTGGCCCAACACAAGGGCATTTGTTGCTTGTTTCCCTGCTGGGCACAAAGGCTTAATCACCTTTTCTATTTACACCATTCCCCTGGTCTGACATTCAGTTGCCTGTGCAATCCCACGCTGCCCGTTCAAACCTCCCTCACTTGTCTGCACAACCAGCTACAACTACAGTTAAGGAAGCAGCCTGGTTGCTCTGGAAGTTTTACAAGACTAAATATGTACACCGAGACAGACTCTTAAACTACAGCCATTTTACATTTAATCATCATGTTTAAATATCTTCAAGCCACCCATGCACACAGATTTTCATTACATTTTCAATGGGCTAATAACCACTCTGAGCCTGTGCCCTACTTGTGCACATTTTGCCAACCTAAAATGCCAACTGGCACTATTTGGTCATTTTCAAATGC
Organism: Corvus moneduloides; assembly: GCF_009650955.1. Classification (NCBI taxonomy): domain Eukaryota; kingdom Metazoa; phylum Chordata; class Aves; order Passeriformes; family Corvidae; genus Corvus; species Corvus moneduloides. Next base: position 87,328,019 of record NC_045477.1, read on the forward strand.
AAAGGCAGATGTCTGCTCTTGTAGGCAACATGGCCCAGAAGGTTTTTTTGTTGTTCTTGCCTTTTTATTTTTTTTTCCCCAGGGTTTGTGTGCATAATCATCCTTTTCACTGATATAAGAGTATTTTTCTGAAATGAAGTTTGGCTTCCTGTCTGTCATGAGCTCTCTTTCATAAGAGAGCAAAGGGAGTCCTCATTAAAGAAACAAGCCTGTGCAGCTATAGAAGAAAGATACTGGTATTTAATTTTCACTTTTTCATTAGTTTTGCCAGAAGGAATATTTTTTGTTCATTTTTCAGTCACCAAGGAAGATTGTACTGAGTGCTCCGTGTGTGACTTGACCATTATTATATTATTTTATTGATAGAGGTAAAACATATTTATTCTTTCTGTCTGAAAGAACCTGTAACAATTGCTCCAAGAGATCCTTTTCTGTAAAGCACCTTGGCACATCTGCGCTCAGCATCACCAGTTTGTTGTTCTGTCAACATTAAATAGCTTTGAGCTCTTGGGAAGCATGAGGAATATGAGACAACTGCCCACAACAGCAGGAAGGGGACCATCACTGGGGAAGTTACATGTCTGCTGGCGCTGCCCGTAGATCTTGCTCCAGCTAAATTGCATGGCAGGGATGAGGCTTCCCTGTCCTGTGATAGCAGTTCCTGGGATGCATTCCTGTTCCCACCTACTCCTCTTCCTCCTCCCCGTCAACTCTGTGCTTTTTTTCCACTCGCTTTTCACTGCCACTCTTTCGTGGCTTCTCCCCTCTGACTGTGCATCCTTTGCCCACAAACAGAGGGTGCATCTTCTCACAGCTTTAGTTGGACCATAACTAGGATTTCATGCTGTGTATACTTCATACCACATACACACAGATGTATCTTTGCTTGTCATATTACCTTGACATGCAAAATAAACCAAAGGGCCCCCAGGGACCTTTTCCTATAGCCATTATTCTTCTATTTTATTTATCCCTCTCCCATCCATTATATGCAAACAGGAATTATAAACTCTTTGGGACAGAGTGCTTCATTTTATTTGACTATTGGCAACAACAATCTTCCGCAGGAGGAATGAATAAATAATAATTACATTTTTTTTATATAGGAGTGAGCAATGGAGGGTTTTTATTTTTATTTTTCTTCAGAATACAAATAATCAGGTAAAAAAACCTGTCCTTTGCCTCTTGTAATGGCTCTGGAGAACTCCTTCAGGGCTAATTTCAATTTGTGGGAACCTCTATTAGAGGGTGTTTTTCCTTACCACTTCAAGATAAAAGATTATTGTCATAAAAGGATCACTCCTCTGCAATTAGAAAAACATATTTTAAAGAATAAACATATGTTTTAAAAAATCCCGTTGTTAGTGAAATTGAAGATAAGTTAATTATCTTGTATTTTCTGTCTTTCCTGCCCTGTTCTAAGAACTTCATCTCCCTCTAGATTAATAACAAGACAAGAGTTAGACATGAGATAATTTACCACATCATTTATTTACACATTTTAATGAAGGAAAGATCATAGAAGCATAGCAGGGCTGAAGTTTGTTGTCAGTTGTGTTGGGAAATGTATATAAATTCCAGGAACGACTTAGTCAGTACTGACACGATTTTAATTTTAAATGGAAATTATGCATCTAACAAGTCATATCCTGTGTTCTCACTGCTGTTGATTTGCAAGGCAAGAATCCTAGAGGGCATACTGGAGATCTCACAAAAAGTTCTTCTCAGACCTCAAATCTGATTTGTTATTCTCCTTTAGTTTTAACTGCACTGCTGCATTAGTGCAAAAAAAAATATTAAGAACAGGTATTTTAACACGATATTTGATATTTGATTTTATTATTTTGCAATCAAATAGCATGGACCATTATCTTGATTCATATCAAATCATTGGAAGCGTCATCAATGTCATGATTTAACCCCAGTGGCAACTAAACACTATGCAACTCCTCGCTCAGACCCATGTTCTGCCATGCCCCCACGGTGGGATGGAAAGAAGAATTGGAGAAAAAGGTAAACACATGGGTTGACATAAGAACAGTTTAATCATTGAAATAAAATGAAAATTTTACTTCTGCTACTAGTAGCAATATAATTGTAACAAAAGCAGGCAACAAAAAGAGAGAAGAATGAAACCTGAGAAAAACAAGTGCTCACTACCTGCTGAGCAATGACCAGACTGTCCTTGAGCAGTGATGGGCAACTCCCAGCCAACTCCCCCCAGTTTATATTCTGAGCATGACATTCTATGGTGTGGAATATCCCTTTGGCCAGTTTGGGTCAGCTGTTCTGGCCATGCTCCCTCCCAGCTTTTTGTGTACCTGCTCACTGGCTGACCATGGGAGACTGAGAAGTCCTTGACTTATGATAAACACCTCTTAGAAATAACCAAAACATCAGTGTGTTATCAACATTATTTTTGTGCTAAATCAAAGCCACAGGACTGTACCAGTTACTTGGGAGAAAATTAACTCTATCCTAACCAAAACCAGGACAAATCATTCAAGTATTTTCATCAGTTTAAAGTCACACTGACCCTGAACTGCCTTTGCAATGTCTGTGGAAAAGGATGGTGTCTTTTTTAAATACTTAGAGATATTTATTCTAAAAAATCAGAGAGAGAAAGCTGCAAGGAGACAGGTATTGATGAGCAGACAAAAGATGCAGATCTTGGAAGTGTTTTGCACAGTCCAACCATGGAGAGGTAAAAGAGAAAGTGCAGATATCCTGCCACCTGTTTCAAGCATTACTTCTCTGTTTTGCAATAAACAGTCGGCAAAAGAAAAAAAAAAGTAAAAAAAAAAGTAAAAAAAATCTGTTGGAGGGTTTGGAGTAAAGAGTGAACATCCAAAGTTCTAGGCTGGGAGCCATAGCTTCCTTGTGTTGTTGGAGGAGCCTTGGTTCCTTCTCTGTGGATGAAGAAGCCCAGAAGAGCACACAGCCTTTTGATATAGCTGTTCTCCTGGGAGAAGGTTGCTATGGCCCGAAAACCACTCAGGATGGGCATTTGTAGGACTTCTGTTACAACACAGAACAGATGGGACATGAGTCACCTTCTTTCACTTTGCACTAAAAGGCACACTGGTATCTGTAATAGATGCAGACCAGCTGCAGGAATGTGTTCTGTGAACACTTATGGGACCAATCCTTTCAGGATTAGGGATAGAGGAACACCTCCTTTCTGTATAACAATTAAGGTTAGGCATGAACATGATGTTGGGATTCCTAGTCCCATCAAAACTGGGGCATTTCTGGACTTGTAACAAAGGATAATTCTGAAACACACAAGGTGCCTCCAGGGCTACCTGGTGCTTTTCAAGATCAGAAGTCCAGAAGACACTGTGCATCCATCTTCACATTCCTGTGTTCAGGGGGATGCTGTGGAGTGAGCCAAGTGCAGACATATCCTTGTATATCTGGGCAATGAAAAACCTGCAGATAGGAGCAGGTGAGAAGGCTTCGGAGAGTTTATATCTGGGTGGCTTTGGTGTTTCTACTCTCCTGTGCATAGGGTTAGAAAAATGTGTGTTTAATGAGGGCCGTGTTTTAAGTCCCTGGTGCAAAGTTGCTTCTGTTAGGCTTTTGTCCCATCCTTTTGATTCCTCCAGAGACCTGCTTCTGGGACAAGTTACTGCTCATGGTGAGATAAGACATAAATGAAACTTTAGTATTATTCTATACTTACAAATCAGATGTCAGGTAATTCTATCTATTCTGTTTCCCCTATAAGGAGACAAGGATTAATTAATCTTCTTTTTCATTTCTTCAGTTAGAATTTCTATATTCTTATTAGCAGCCAAATAAAAATTTCAGCATTTTATAGATATTCACTTGGAAAAGGGAGCTATGAAGATAAGAAAAACATGTGTTATAGTTTAGCTATTTAAGTAAACTTCTATGAAACCAGCAGAAATACTGAGCCTTGCTCTTTCATTTCCACAGTGGCAAAGTTCAAGTTTAAAAAGAACAAGTGTAGGTCTGCCATGATACTTTTGATTTATCATTTCATATTTGCCCTGAAGTTATCTGTCTGAATCTTCACCGCCTTGTTAATAAATCCTTTCCATGACCTGGGTTTACTTTCCCATATTCATCATCTTCATTTCATGATATTATTTCTTTGTTAAACCTCCTGAAAATTCTCATCATTCCCTTGCCCCATTTATCACAGCAACATTTGGAGCCCAAATTATGTGGGGTCTGAAATCTTCATTATCCATTGTATCAAATATTTTTCCAAAACTGAGGACATACTACCCAAAATTGCATCTTGGGAAATGTGTCACAGGGGATTTGGGGATTTTTTTTTCATGTTGCTCCCTTTGCATGGCAGAAAACTCTGCAAAATGACTTCATTTTCCATACGTAAGTTTCCTCTCAAAACTTAACTCAGTTGCAACACCAAAAGTCTGACTGTCAGGCAGCTGGCATGTTGTAACTGCTGCTTTTCATTACCTACCAGACTGAATCTTATCATAGAATCATAAAATGGTGTGGGTTGGAAGGGTCCTTAAAGTTCATTTGGTTCCAAGGCCCCTGCCATGGGCAGGGACACCTTTCACTAGCCCAGGTTGCTCAAAGCTGCATCCAGCCTGGTTTTGGACACTTCCAGGAATGCAGCATCTGCAATTCCTCTGGGCAACATATTTCTGTGGCCTCACCGCCCTCATTGTAAAGAATTTCTTCCTAATATCTCATCTAAATCTAACAAGGATGTTCTAAATTCTCCCCAAAGCCTTCTCTTACCCAGTCTATACAATACCAATGCCCTCAAACTGTCTTCATATAAGAGCTGCTCCAGCCCTCTGATCATCTTTGTTACCTTCCTCTGGACTCGCTCCAACAAGTCCACGTCCTTTTTATGTGGGGGCCCCAGAGATGAATCCAGGTGGCATTTCATGAGAGAAAAGGGGAGAACCCCCTCCCTCGCCCTGCTGGCCACACTGCGTTTGATGCAGCCCAGGACATGATTGGCCCAGCAGTATCCCATCCTGGTAGAAATATCTGACTTCAAACTGCAATAGGATAAGAGAAATGCCTGGAGCCCTTAAAACTTTGCTTCTTATATGAAGTTATTTACCCATGATCCCCTTTTATGAACATCTGATAAGCTGATTGTCCGAGAAGAGAAGAGAGACTAGAAGCCCTCTGTTGAAGCAGGTGACATTCAACGCTCTATCAAAGCATTGTTCAATCTCTAAAACGCTGGTATTAATAAATCTAGCACCATCATCTGAAAGATCCTATACAATACTAAAATATTCTAATCTTTTCATTATTGCAGATACTGTAGTTTCCTTTTAATAATCTACAACTTCCTCATGAGGAGAGGAGGAGGGGTAGGCACTGATCTCTTTTCTGTGGTGGCCAGGGACACAACCCGAGGGAATGGCATGAAGTTGTGCCAGGGGAGGTTTAGGCTGGATATTAGAAAAAGGTTCTTCACCCAGAGGGTGGTTGGGCACTGGAACAGCTCCCCAGGGATGTGGTCACAGCACCAGCCTGACAGAGTTCAAGAAGTGTTTGGACAATGCTCTCAGGTACATGGTGTGACTCTTGGGATGGTGCTGTGCAGGACCAGGAGTTGGACTCAATGATCCTTGTGGGTCCCTTCCAACTCAGCGTTTTCTGTGATTCTGTGTTTATTTCTTCTGTGAGCATCAGACATTTCAGCAGTGAAGCATCATTTGATATCCCGTCCCTTATTGCTGTTGCAAGCAGATCACGATTAATGCAGAAGGAAAATTCTATGGTTACAGACATAGGCAATGCACAGGTTTTATGGGGTTTAGTGGACTATTAAGATGTGACAGTTTTAAAGGCTGAGAAATAAATTAAGCAGATGGAAGTACAGCCTGAAAGCACAGCTATAGCCGGGGGCCTTCATAAGGGCAGCTATCACAAATATACATGGCTGTGAAAAGCAGCTACCATTAATGGTCAGAAATTATGTTAAAGAATCAATTAGAATTTTTTATTTCAGTTATTGTAAGCGTAATATTAGATTATTCATGACAAATCTAATGAATAAGACAAAACATGTTCATCTTCTTTCTGTAGAAACTAAACAAATTCGGGTAAAGAAATAATTGTAGTAGGAGCTGATGAACAAAACAACCTCACCATTTGAAGTTAGTGTTCTGAGCAGAAGCAGAAATTCCTTCATAGCAAATAAGCATTTCTGTGCATCTTGTTCCCAAACCTTCAGCTGTCACTCTCCTCAGCCTTCTCTAAGGCTGGCTCTGAGATGTTTTCCGGCTCTGTCCTCACAACAGCTCTTGTCAGGCAGCTCTCCTCGAACTGCCAGCTAAAACTCTGCCATTTCAGTAATTTGTCAGAAAATTCTTTCCTACCTTTTTGCCTTAGTTCAACTTTTTTAAAGAAACAACAAATGTGGGTGACATACACCCGGGCAAAAAAGTGCAGTCAGTTCCTGGACACATGCCCTGTGTTTCTTTGCTTTTACAGGTGGCCTCCCCTGCCTCTTCCCAATCCCTGACCACACCACAGCCTGCTGTTAGCCTTGCTTTGAGTAGGAGCAACTCACAGCAGCTTTGGCCAGAGTATCAGTACCTGCAATCGGTGTTGAGGCAAAGATTTAATTGCAGATGAGCAATACACTCCTTTAGTGTCTCTACAGCCCCTTCTGATAGATCTGGTAATTAGAGCTGGGTGATAAAGCTTTGGTGACAACCAAAGGAAATGCTGACTTGTTCAAGCTTCTGATGGGAACATATGGTTGTAATTAAATGTTTTCAGAAGAATTCCTCAGGGCAGAATGGACTTCTGGTAACTGTGACAAATGGTTAGGGTGCTTACTTGAGGTAAGGAAACTGGTGGGTGCAAGGTGCTGATGGTACTATATGTAGAACAGCAGAATCACTCTCTGTCCAAGGCTCCCAGAGCTTTTAAGGGTACAGTAATTTGTCAGCAATTTCTCTCAATGCCTTTCTAATGCATGAACTGGTTTCTAGAGCTCTATTTTTCTGTCAGTTTGCCAGAGTTTTTTATACTATTAAGAGTTATTTTGTCTTTGATCTTTCCTAATTTCTCAGAAGAGACCATTTTAAGCATGCCCCTTTGAGTTTCTACCTCTCTAATACATTGTGCAGAGTAGCTTTTATTTCAGCAGCTCTGAAATGTTCTTCTCTGCATAATCACTCCTATGCTAAATAATCTTCACCAAACCAGGAGGCAGAGAATTATGTGGAATAACTAGCTCCTAAGCAGCTTCTTCCCCACTGGAGTGCCAGCCGCTGCATCCAAATTAAAACAAATGCTGCAAATATTCACAGCAAAGGGAAAGGAGACAGTAACAGGCAGTGGGAAGAGAGGGGTAGGAAACTCTGCCATTAAACAGGCACAATATCCAACTCCAAAATCAGCATCTCTTTACCATGTCAGCATCAATGAACAGAAATTAATGAGCGACATGCCCATGAACCCTTGCCCATTTTACTTGTGACTTTGATCCCTGATGTGTGTGCAAACTTGATTGTGCTGACCTTAGCCATCACCAAAGGCAGGCTGAGAACAACAGGTAGCAGAACAATAGCCTCAAAAAGTGTGCAGCTGCCTTTTTCTGCACTGTAATATCAGTATGCATGTTTGAAAGGCGGTACCTTATTTCCAAGATGTCCACCACTAGCAGAGCCAGAACAGATGATTAATCAGAAACAGAAATGGGAGCTAATTCCACAAATTCTAGAAAACATTTCAGGAGGTTAAAAATAGATTGATGTTTCTGGGTGTCTGAGCCTTTCATTTACAATCATTTCTTCACCACATACTCTTTTTGCCTGTTGAGCAAGGACTTTTGAGGTCACAGAGTAACACAGACTTACCTTATAACTGTATTTTACTTGTCCCAGTATCAGTGTTTTCATAGTCCTGCTCTGTCACAGTCCTTTGATGTGTAATGCCCCATTGAAGTACATATTCTGTAGCTATGCCTTGAGCTATTGTGCTTAATAGGCTTTCTGGTGGCTTTTCAGAAACATTAAACATATATAAGGTTTAAGAAGATTCAAAGGCCAGAAAGACACTATGCACATCCAGCCCCTACAAGGCTCAGCATGAGAGCATGAGACAACTTCAAAGCTTCCAAACACAAAATTCAAAAGGCTCAAGAAGCTTTTGCCCAAAACCAAACTTGTGATCAAGCACTTTTCCTGAATTTTCCAATGTAGGGTGACATCCACAAGTGACATTATTGTGATGTTTTTACTCAGTCATATTTCTCTGGAATTTGTTTGGAGGTTTTTATGCCTGACTGCATGTACATTAGTGCTTCTTTGCACTTGAAAGCTAAATCACATTTAAGCAAATTATGAATTCAAAGCACAGCTATTGCATCTGAATTATGCCATAGGTGGATGCTACTATTCCAGAATGGCTGAGTTGCTCCTGCTCAGCTGGAATCTGGACCAAGCCCAGATTGGAATAAGGCACTCTGGAGGATATTAATATTTTCATGGGAGCCACAATTCCCATTTTTTGCATAGAAATAAACTCTAATGTGAACTGTCAGGCAAAGAGAAGTTGTATTCCTTTCTATTAGAGAAACCAACAGAACAGTGACAGCACTTATTTTCTCTTGAAGATGAGCTATGAAAAATCAGTGAATGGGAGAGAATTCTGCCCCATTGTTTAGGTCCCTAACTGAGATCCCTTATCAATCACAGTCACACAATAAACGAAGTGTGGAAGACACCTTTGCATTTCTCCAAAGACAACTCAAGTCTGTGTCATTTAGTGTTCCTCTACTGCGTAGAGAACTCAGTCACCTCCAGAGGTTGTTCTGGTCTATTGGACTTGAGTGATGTCCCCAGAGAGTTTCTAAGAACCTGTTGAAAATATTGACTGCATCTATATACCAACATTTGTTCAGCCATGGTCTGAGACACAGGGGAAAAAGTAATGGGAAACAGGAATAAGAGTGTGTGTCTGTGTGTGTCTGTGTGTTGGTGTTTCTTTTCTTCTTTGCTTGTGGAGTTTTTCTTTAACAATCCATGGGTGTCCCAGCACATCTCCTGAGGTGATACTGAACAGTACTGCTGTGACACAGGCAGTTTGGGTGCTCTGCTCCTTCTTCTGAGAGCTGCTAGTAGTCAATCCTTTATGGTCAAGCATATGCACCTTCAAATATGTTGGGTCGGGAAGCACAGCCTGTGTCCAGCCTTAACCACTCAGCAAGGATCTCTAATTTATTTGTTTGTTTTTCCTCTGGGACTCCAGAAATGTTTTGTGAAGGTGAAACACCATGTTCACTGTGGATTGGCTTCTGCTGGTCTGAACAGTTCATAGCATAAAAAGGGAAGTATTAATTAAATTAAGCTTTTCTAGCACTTAGCAATCCTCAAAAGATTGACTTTTTTAAAACTCACACAGGAACACAGATGTGTAAGCTCTACAAAGGCACCATGGAGCTTGACAGGATCCTACTGGAGTTACTGCAATATACAATCAGAAATTAACTGTCAAAAATCAGGAAGTGCAAGGAAGATTAGATTTCATCTACTACATTTCTGTCAAAAATAGAATTTCTTGATATTTTCCTAATTTCTCCAGTTATGACAGGTGGTACTTGATCAAAGAAGATATTTCTGTGATTTTCAAGTTTTGGGTGTCATAACTACTCTTATAATAAATTGCAGATATCCCATCTGGGAATAACAAAAACACTGTAGATAGAGAGGAACAGAAGTTTGGATGGAAATCACGCAAAAATTGGTTATGAATTATTTCATCCTTCAAGTACTTTTGTGCTAGTTGATTCCATGGTGATTTTCCATTTGGTTTGTTTTGGGGTTATGTTGTTTGGTTGTTTGGTTGGTTTTTTGCCAATAAAGGCCAAAAATCTGGGCGACACAAAGTCCAGCTAAACAGTGTTTGCAAATTTATAGGTATGAAAATAATCTGCAGTCAAGAGGAACACATCTGTAACTGGTGGCTGAGCATTTCAATTTACATTTCTGTGCTTTCCTGAAACTATTTCCACTGAGTAATCAAGACCATCTCAATGTTATTGATCTCTAACTTAAAAAAAACCCCAACAACAAAACACAAACCCCAGCAGACCCTTATGTCACTTTTCAGTTTTCTTTTCTTTTTGTTTCTGTTCCCATCCAATTTCTCATCTACCATCCTGCATTCTTCTAATGCTGCTGAGTTTAAACACTGAAGGACCCGAGTCTCCTGAGAAGACATTTTCTCACAGAAACTCAGGTGTTTGTGAAAGGGGCTGGTGTGTCAAAACAAATGTACTTGTAGGAGAGTGTTGGTTGTGATGTGTTTTGAGTAGAGCAGAGGTACAAGTTTGATGGGCAGGCCTTCTTTCTCAAAATGCAGAGCACTGGAGAGGCCAAGATTTTGCTGTGATACTGGGGAAGGCTTGCCTACAGGTCACAGCCAGTTGGCAGCAGCTGGAGCTTGCAAGCTTTCCAAAGCTTCCATCTGCTGAAGGCCATGAATTTTTTTTCTTTCTAAATTAGGAAAGATTCCTTTCAGATTGTTTTTTTCCAAAATAAGAGTGCAACTCTTAAGTCATCTCCATTTCACACACTGCAATCTTCTTTGCCTCCACCTTTCATATATATATGTTACCATGCTAAAACTGATACTCGTTCTACTGATTAAGCTGGGAAAAAAAAAAAAGAGTTGAGGAAATGCTGATTGCTACTACATTTTCCATGTTTAGAAATCATACTTGTATGTGAAGACAATAACTCTTAAATGCTTGTATAAAGAAGCATAAGGAAAAAAGAAAAAAATACAACTTTATTCTAATGTTCCCTAAGACTATCAAACTAAATTGCAACAGTTATTACTAAGACTTTTAAAAACCTGTTGAGCATTTAATTTAGAATTAAAAGAAGATTCAGTTATCTTGAATAGAAAGTCTACTCCCCTCCTACCATGCACTGGAGCAAGATTAAACAAAAAAAACAAAACAGTGAGAAAATTTCAGACCATCTCTTTTGAAGATAAAATTAAGTCACTTTTTTAATCTTTATTCCAAGGCACCACTTAGTCCTAGGAAGTATTTGTTCATGACTTTTGTCTTAATATGATGACCATGTTTTGTTCACATCCCCCTCCCATCTCTTGAATGAATTGTGCGTGACAGAGTAATGAAATAAATGGGTAAGTAAGATCCAAAATAAGGGATTTTTATCAAATTATGGCTTTATTAGTTGACTGGATATTTTATGTATTAATAAACAATGCATTGGTCCTGATTCTAGTCCCAGAATTTGTGCTGCTATGCCTTGAAAAGTAATAAAATATTTTTTTTTCCAAACTGATTTAGAAAAAAGCCCAAAATAATGTTTAGCCTCCAGAACCCTAAGAAATATTGCTGTGGTTAGGAAGAAAATAGCAGCAGTATACAGATTTTTTTTTTCATAATTGTCTGCTCTGAAAAACAAAACAACCTTTGATTTCAAATGTCCACAGGAATCTGGGCTGCACACTGCTCTCCTACTGGGTAGGCCTTCCACATCTTTTAGAATCATAGACTATCCTGAGTTGGAAGGGACCCATAAAGGTCATTGAATCCAGCTCCTGTCTCTGCACAGGACAGCCCCAAGAATCACACCATGTGCCCAAGAGCACTGTCCAAATGCCTCTTGAACTCTGTCAGGCTGGTGCTGTGACCACTGCCCTGGGGAGCTGTTCCAGTACCCAGCCACCCTCTGGGTGAAGAACCTTTTTCTAATATCCAACGTAAACCTCCTCTGGCACAATTTCTGTAGAAATGCACCTATCTTCCCTAGACACAGCTGAGTCACCACGGGGGTGGAAACCATTCTCAGTTTAGAGAACATCACACAGATCCCTCAAGTGCTTGCAGGCCCATTCAGAATCTTTTCTAACCACCTGGGGCTTCACTAATAAAAATGTTTTGCAAATCTGTGTGATAAGGGAGACAGAGAGGAGGCAAAGCATTTACTCCAATCCCTTCTTTCAGTCAAACATAACCTGTTGATGGCAAAAGCAGAGATGCCCTGCTGTGCCGCTCTCTCCTCCATGGGCAGAACCAGGGAGAGAAGTGCATCAGCCAGTAAAAAATAAAAGCTGCCCACAGAAACAGCCAAGCGTCAGGTTCACTCAGCATCATCTGATAACCCCATGGAACAGGTGATCAATATTCATCAGCATCACAGTTCTCCTGCTAGTGATAGTTAATAGGCTGATAATGCCATCCTCCTTGTAGCCAAATCCCATCAGGGACCAGACAGTTGGAGCTAAAGCAGAAAACTTATCAGATCTGGCAGGAGACAGTTTAGGAGGCTAAAATTAACCTTGTAACATTCACAGAAAGAACTAATTGTTTGTGACTGCTAGATTCCTGCCAGTGGCAAAGGTTTATTGCTGCACAGATCTTAACCTGGTACTGGGTTTTCTGCAGCATAAAAAGAAAGAAAATGAAGCAGGGGGGAAAAATTATATTTACCAGGGGTTTTTTTAACCCCTCTCCCACAAAGAAATATAAATTACTCTACGTATACTAGAAATTAAAGCTAAAGACTTATGTATTTGTGCTATAATGATTCAAATTGTTTCAAGACTCCAGAACAAAATGTGAATTCATGAGCTTGACAAAGCCTTTGTCATGAAAAAAAAGCCTCTCAGTAAAGACCAAGCCTGCTGAATTACTCTTACTTTATTAAAACCTTTAGTGATATAATTTCCTCCCCTTTTCCTGCCAGCAGTATACAAGTGCACATAATGGTTTTGGCTGTAGAGTTATCAGCTGGAACTCATTAGAAAGAAGAGAAATAAGTGGCATAACTAAATGTGGTGACAGACTTCAGGACTCAGAAGATGTCCAAGAGAGGGAAGATGTAGTAATTGACAATATACTTGAGTTGTAGATCCCTTGAATTTTTGGCATATTTATGCTCAGGAAATGTGCTGCATAGTAGAACTACAGGGCAAACTCCAGAACAAGAAAGAGAATCTGAACACACAGGAAAAGAGAGAACTCAGAGCTGGAGAAGAGGTTTGCATCACAGAAAAAGAAAAAAAACTGGTGGGAGCACAAGATAAGATGGAAAAAGATAAGACAGCACATTTAGTGCACAAAAGAAAGAGGAATGGAGAGCCAAGGAGCCCTTGGCAGCCGGCGTAGAGAAAACCAGAACTTGTACCAGGAAAAGGCCCTAATTATGAAAAGTAAAATTAAAATCCTATCACAGGAGCCGATGTAAAGAAACAAGAACTGAAAAGCAGGTTTGGGTTAGGGTTCTTGAAAATATCAGGGAAGACTCTACTGAGTGTTCTTGGCATCAGGACAAGAAGTTACACTGGAGTGGGTCAAGACTTTCTCCACTAGTCTAGAATGTGCAAAGAAGAGAAAGTTTAGGTTTTATCTCTGGAATTCATCCATTCCCAAGAGAGGAATCTAAGTGCATAGCAACAAGAATTAAAAACAAACAACAAAGGTTGCTTCTGATGGAAAAGATCTGACTCCCAGTAACAGGTATGCAATCAGGTAAAAGCAGTTTGTCTTGAGGGATTGACACCATGCAGGTGTCTGGGATACTGGGCTGTGATGTGGAAGACTTAAAAATGAGTGATGGAAGAGAGGACAAGTGAAGTGACACTTCTGAATCACTGTAGTATTTAAACCTGGCTGAAGAGGGCTCAGATGACCAAGGGTTCAGTAGCAGATTAGAAGTTGGAGGGTATGTAGGAAAGGATGTTTAAAAAATTTCTTCTGAGACGATTTGACGAATCACTGAAAAACCTTGAGGGTTAAATATATATATGGATCAAGGATCTCTATGATATAACTGTAGGTATGTCTAAATGCTGAAAGTTATGCCCTCAATGACAGATTTTAATTACTAGAAGACTATCACCTGAGATTGAGAAAGGTGAGAACTGACAGAAGTCAGATGAATTACACATCTGAAAGATATTCACAAAAGTAAGTTCTTCACCCATAAGAAGCAGGGAAGATGAAGGAAATTAGTGTCATTTGTTTCAACATACCAGAGTAGTTTAAGAGAACAAGGAAACTGTTAAGTGTCTTTCCTGGTCTTGTCCAGAGAGGCATGTATGATACCTGATTTCTTTGATGTTTTTACTCAGAAACATCAGTTAGCTGTAAAAAGAATAAACTTATGACAAAGTCAGTTAGCAGTCTAACTTTCAGTGTTAAGCTAAAACACTTGTAAGAGCAGTGTTATCTCCCCCTCAGAAGCAGCTTGGGCAGACATACAACAAGTCAAGTTTTCCAACAAGAGTCTAAATCTGCGTTTGAATGGCAGAGGCTGTGTAAGCAGGTGGATATCTATTTCATCTGTATCTCTCACATGGAAAGCACACTGAAAATAAGAAGAGCTAGATACCTGGATTCTAGTTCTTGGGATAAGTATGTATTTGAAGTTACTCCATTTAAGTTTCTTTCAGTTGAGATGTTTATGCATGGCAGAAGAACAATTTTTTCTATGTCCCACTCAGCACCAGCAAGATTACCTGATAAAGAAAGGTAACCATGAATTTATTTTCCTTGGCATACATCCAAGAACAAGCATTTTGGCCCTTGTCTGCACTGTTATTACTTCTTTCCACTACAAGCCAAGATCATACCAGAAAGTGTTGCAGTAATAATAACAATTCTCTGTCCAGAAAGAAATATTGCTGTCATTAATATTACATAATGATAGTAGTAGATGTATTAGATATTAGTTAGGGAAACTTAAATAGCTATATTATGGAAACACTTCAAGCTAACTCTTTAGCGTGCAAAACAAAGAGACAACAAAAGTAAGATGTGGACCTAATTAATGTATTGATAACTCAGAAGTGGACATAGTATAAATACCATCTTATATTCAGGCTATGGATATGAAATATTTCATTTATGGATAATAAGAAATGGTGCTTTTTTTAGTAAAAGAGAAGAGAGAGACTAAGCCATACAGAAACACTTTCTTCAGTATTTGCATGCAAATGAGATGTAGGCAATTAAAAAGGTCCAAAATACCTCAGATAAAGATTGAGAAGGCAGACAGAAAACACAGCAGGAAGGCATGGACATCAGTCAGACTTTGATGACAAACATGAATAGACACAAAAGTAAATTGAAGGCCCCCTGCTAACCCTCTAAGGTAATGAACCAATATTTTCACCTGAAGAAATGACAATCAATTAACCACTCCTTCCCAAAAACACATCATGCAATTAATGCAAAGTTCATTGAAAATATTTTTTGTCTAAAATTGTTTAAATAAAATTATTTCAAATTCATATGATTCGGATGATGAACATTAATTCTGACGAATTAATAATTTAAATTGTTATGAGGAAAAAAACTCAAGACCACATGACAAAGTGTAGTGTTAATAAAATCAACCTCACACACCCATACCCATGGCTACACTTAAAAGCAGTGTAATAAAGGAGTGAATCCATTCTAGTGCTGTTCATGTGAGCATGAAACATTTAGTTTATATATAATAATGTATGATAGATCCCCTGGTTTTATTTACATGCTCAAGAACTTGCAGAAAACCAAAGAAATAAACTTTTCATTGGTTCTGGTAAACAGCAATATATTTAGATGGCAGGCACTTGGTTTCTTCTAACAGTTATCTCTGCTTCTTTCTTGGTGGGAGCAAAGAGAATTCCTTCCATGTTAAGAATATTTGACACCTACAGTTATGGGGATGACCATGATTGGCTTTTGGTTGGCACTCAAAAAGAATTTTAAAATATTTTTTCCCAAATTGACTTCAAACAATTTTGTCAATAAAGTTAGCAAATCAAAACAGCATGGATAGGCAAAATATGTAACTAAGAACACTTTTAAAAACCAAAAGAACTAGTTTTATAATGTATCCATCATTGAACACCCTCTTTGCTGGACTATATGAGATTCTGTGCTAAAGCTTTTTCATTCTCTTCTGCTGCAGCTTTAAAATTTCTCATTGAACATTTAATAGCAAAGGAAGCATGAACTGAAATGCAACCTTCTCATTTCTCATGCAAGAATTCTAATGTTCTAGATGACTTTTCAGTTCCTTCTTTGATCAATAATAATTTATTATTTCTTCTTCCATTTTGCCTCCAGGTTTATTGAAATAGCATTGAAATTTTTTTTTGAGATACTTTTTTCAGAACATATCAGGATGGTGTCTTTCCAAGTTTCTGGTATATAATTTTATTTGTTCAAGACTATTTTGTTAATCTGACTAGAATTTTAAAATAACTTGGAATAAACCTAAATAGAATTTTTTTATCAAACTTTAAAATCACTAGGTTCTGCTCATGACAACTCACTTTTGTTAGTTATGTTATTTTCCATACTGCATCCAAAAATATCACAGCTGTTCCTGAAGGGGAACAGAACAAAAATAACCCTGACAAGTTCATTTTGAAGTGCTCGTCCCACAAGTCTATATACTTAAATAGTCAAAACAGACAATTTAGCTAAATAACATTATCAGGAAAAAAAAATCTGCAAAACCAGTGTAGAACAGACAGTTTTCAATGTAATGCCTTGCATATTGAAACAACTTTCTTCACTTTTACTGCTGATTTCTGCTGGCTGTGCTATACCTGTGCTAAATGTCAGAACTAATAACAAGCAACTTCAGATGTTCAAAGGCCAAAGTGCTAAGAACAGATTGCCTTCATGTTCTTTATCATCCATTATTCAAGTGGCTGCTTGTAATATTTAACCTCAACCAAGTCATAATGTTCACTGCAGAAACTCATTAGTGCTCATTATCTTATGACCACTAACCTGCCAGGCAGGGCAAGTGGCAGGGGCAGTGTACCAAGGAGAATGGGTTAAGTGACAGAGACAGCTAGACAGAGGAAGAAGCTTTTACCACTCAGAGAAAATTGCTCCTTTCATCCTACCAACAGCTTCACAGTTGCCTGTAGGTCTTTTGCTACTAGAATCATCTAGGGCTCTTTCTAGGAAATAAATACACAATTTTGGAACTTCCCCTGTTTTGACAATCCTGAGCTGAAAAAAATAGGTTTTGGCCAGCAGTAGTTGTGTCCAGATATGTTTTCATATTGATATTGCAGATCTCAGGGATGTTCATTTTGTGATATGAGTTCACATTTCAACTCCAGTTCTTCTTAAATTTTAGAATACAAAGAGATAGCATTCCAGAAATACCTAAACAGAATACCTCAGTGGCATTTGTTTTTGTTTTACTGTGCATTCACTCACATTTTTCCTGTGAGTGACCATAACGCTGCTGAAAATTATTGGCAATTCAGACCTTCATTACACCAGCCAAACACCTTGTGAGATTTTGGTCACTCAACAATATTTTCCTCTCCTTGCCCCAGGTCCCCCATCTTTTTGAGAAAGCACAGACTGGCAGCTGATAGCCATGGCTGGGCACAGGGCTCACATCACAGCCACCATGTGCCACCTGACTCCTGGCCTTTAGCCTGATTGCAGTTTGGCACCTGAACTTGCAAATATTGATTGGTGAAACATTTATGATAATTGTGTTCAAACGTTTAGCTGATCTCTCATTAATGATATTACTGGAAACATTCTGTAACTCATTTGGCCCTCCCTTTATCTTGGCACTTAGAGGCTTCACCTTCATGTGAAGAAGGCCACACTCCACAGAGGATTTCACACCTAGGCTGACAGATACAGCCATTTACACAAATGTCTGCTGTTCTGCATGGAGCTCATTTTGTTCCAGCAAACAGAATGATTTACGAATGTAGAAAGATAACTATACGCTTAAATACATATATACTTATAACTAGGCTCCTAACTGGGCACAAACAATGGAACAAGGATTATGACGACAAAGAGGAGGGAATGACAGCAAAATCTAAAACTGAAAAATAAGGACATTACAGTTTTATTATACTGTCACTTAAAATCACACTTGTTTTTCTTTTTTTTTTTTTATCACTAAGGATAATTATTCAAAAGTGTTCATCATACTGAAAACATTTTCGGTACAATTACCACTGTTACTCCTACAGTAGTCTCATGCATGTTGGTTTGAAATCCTTCTGGGATTTTTGGAATCCCACAACAACATACTGCAGAACTAACAGCATTTCTTTGAGATTTATACTCTGATAAGAGCAAGGGAACACAACAAGAAAGGTCCTATTGTACTGGGAGCCCTAGCAACAGGACCCCATTCTCAGAAAGGTTAATCCCCTGTTTCATCACATCCTGATGCTTTGCTGATAGTCCCCACTGAAACTGTTCACTTAGAGCCTTCTGCAAATTCCTAAAGACAGAATGCGTCTGGTTCCACACACAGGGAATGTTTTCTTATTTCGAATGACAAAAAATAAAATTAAAGTTGTTTCAGTAAAAAGTTAAAAGAATTCTGCAGGGAAAATCCCCTTTTCTTGTATGTGTGAGATGGATTTCACTAGAACAGTACACAGAGTCATACAGCAAGCTGCTGAAGACAAATGGAATTAAAGAAAGGTTTGAAGCTGTTTACATGAAATGACCTAAGCAAAGATTATTGAATAGTGGTTTTGAATTATATAGTAAAGAACTAGATAAGCTCTGAGACAGATGCTTTATTTCTAAACTTTTATAATGTGTCTTCATTTTCTCTGCTCTATATCATATTACCAGTAAAAATGAGTGGGGGGTTTTTTAATCGCACATAAGCTGAGAGCATCAGGAAAATATGCCTTGTGTTCCATGTGACTCAAACATGATATATGAGTTTTCATTGCAGTTTTGCTTTAGTGGTAAGCACTTAGAGAAAATTTCTTGAATGTTAAGAGCCAGGGTCACAGATGGAAAATGGCTGTGAAGAACTGAATGGATCTTCACTGATCAGGGATGGAAGCCATGTAGATCTTTCTGCTTGATATTTTTATAGCTAGAAAGCATACTTAGTTTCTTCTTGTAGGCATCTAAACCACCCTCCCTTCTTAGCTGCGGAGAGCAGCTGTATGGAGATTCAGGCCATCCAACTATAATGGCTGAAGGAAGGTTTTGAAGAAGCCTCTTTTTCTCACTGTCTAGAGAGGGAAACATATCCTAACATTGGATGTTTGCATTATGATGTGTAAGCTGTTGCCATTGTATACTTCATCAAATCAGTCCAGATTCTAGTGATTCTGCATGCAAAGTCTCAAGGACTATATCTAAAGGGTACATTTTCATATAGTTGGTATTTACCAAGACTACAGAGAAATTCCGGAGAGGAGTCAGTGACCAACATCCACTTTCCTAGGATGTGAGCTTCAAAACCTTGTCCTGAGAGTCCTGCTCTGCTGCTGGGAGTTTTGCCAATGAAGCCTGGCAACCCATGCTTTTTGTGTCCTTACAGTTAGACAGTTCACAGCTGAATGACAAAACAGGCAGCTCAGAAAAGTCACCAACCACAGGCGCGCACACACACACACACACACACACACACACACACATTTGCTTGCTGCAGTGGAAAGCAGAGGATTTTTTCTGTGGGCAAAATTAGCAAACAACAGGCTCTGGCAGCTGCTGCTCTCCCTGTGCTGTCTTGGATGGCCTTGGAGGAGAAGAAAGGCAAAGAATGCCAGGGTAGGCTGCAGGTTCTTACCTGTGCTAATTTACTCCCATGAGTTTCACAACAATTTCAGCATCATTGACACAGAAAGCTGTACAAACTTCTCTCTAAGGTATGCTTTGATTGCCCTTCCAGCTTTACAAATCCTAAACAGCTCTCATAAAGTTATCTATGGACAGCAAACATTTAGCATAGTATATATACAAATTGCTACTTGCATGTCCAAAGAAATTGTGTGTCAATGTTTAGATGACTGTTCAAATTCTTTTCTGTATAGCGTGGAGAAAAGGAGCCTGATTTGTAGAGCATGACCATAATGAAGCTGGTTTTTTGTCATAGTTTGTGCCAACAGTGTCCTTTGAATTCTCAGTGAATTAGAGCTGTTTTTTTCCAAGCAAATCTGCTGTCGTAAGAAAAACAAAGTTCTGTGAAACTTGCAGTATATAGAACTATTTACTTCATTGTCTATAAATCAAAATATGTTTTAAAGTTTAGATGTGAGGCATGCCAGAATTGAAGACACTGCTGTTAGTTCCAAAAGGAGCTGACAAGAAACAAAACAGATTTGAAAGATACCCTCATTAGAACACCTCTTGTAACAAGAAATGCAAAAAAAAAAATCTCCATAAGCAGAAGGAAAAAAAAGAACACAAGAGAACAAGAGGTTCTTTATTTATTATGATTTTATTTTCCACTTAATAGTGAAATTTCCATGGTTTTGTTTCAGGTATCTGAAGTTCAGTTCTCCCTCAGAAACGTCTAAGATCCTGTATACTGCTTGGCCCGAGATCCCTGTTAGCCAAGACTCAGGTCAGTGAAGCAAATTTTTTTTCATGTCACTGATGTACTGTGGTGGGCCTGGGAAAAGCAGTGTCTTCTATGTGATTTGTTATGTTGCAGACTAATGTTAATGTGAATGTGACACACAGCGAAGACATCTAGCCTATTGCATGTAGTCCAAATTAACACATGGACTCCCTGTTGATTCTACTGGATGTATCTAGAGGCATGTGCCAGCTCTGGGGATGCCTGCCAGGTCCACTGATAACAGAAGGAGCCTGATCGACTCTTCTGGAGCAGATGTCCAAGTGTTTCAGCAACATAGGCTAGTGGAAACTAACATGGCCCTAGGACAACTGACGTGGAAGCTCAAAGTCAGTGAACTGAGATGTGAATAGCAAGAGAGAAGCTCAAAAGTTTCAGTGTGTTGGTCATGTCCAACCAATAAGATACTGTTCAATTTCCTTTTACAAGACATAGGGGAAAAAATAGTCACTCATTTGCATGAATAACTTTTCTTCAACTGTAGAATGGTACATCTACGTGATACAACAAGTAGAATGATACATCTGGATGTGGATCTGTGAAGGTCTTATGGCAGTCTCTCCCCAATGGTTTGGAAGGCAGGACAAATCCACACATCAGTATGAAGTAAGTGACTCCAGATGCTGTACACTCATGACAGCAGAAGCTTCTGGCCACTGTTTCTGCCACTGAACCATGGGGAGTTGTATTTCTTTCTTTTATCTCCTGAAAGAAACTTCAAGATAATGAGCAGAAGTATCAACAAGAGGATCTGATCTTAGTTGTTTAATTTGGTGTTAGCCCATTTTTGGAGGCAGGAGCCAAATCCTAGTTCTGGTATCCTGTCTCAGCATCTGCCTAGTGCCTATCAGCTCTATTTCTCCATCAGGTACAACAGGTTACAACAGTTACTGGAGGCCTGAACTTCCAGCTTGACATTTCTGTGCCTGCAAATCTGAGGTACCCTTCCTCCAAAGCGCAGCTGTTCTGTTTTGATAGAGGACTGTGAGAAATGTAACCGAGTGAAATATAGCACATTTGATACTAATAGCACCCCTTGGCCCAAAACAAGCCTTTACCAGAAAAGGTGTCCTTAGCAGCTGAATTTGCAAAAGCAGTGGAATTTAGTGGGTACCCCTTAGAATAAAACATGCAATGAGTGTGAGGGTTTCCTGTGCCACTGATGGCTGTTCCAGCACATATGCTCTGGATTTAAAGTCTTTTAGCGAACTCCATGAAATGAAATTATTCTCATTGTAATAAGCTAATGGCGCACCTGTTCTGTTTGGGAAAATTCTCAGAAATTGGAAAGTTAATTGGGTTCTCTGGATCTTTGATATTGGATTTCACAACAGGCTCTATTGTAAGCACATTTTTTTATATGTAAAACCACACCTTTATGTATCCTACCATTCCTGTTCTGCTTGGTTTCAAGATTTTGGAGACATCCATTGAGTACAACATCTTGAAAATGTCTTCTTAGATCCTCTATGCAACTAGATTTTTCCTAGATAAAGCTCCAAACACCTTGATTATCTATATACCTCAGATAAGATTTTTTCCAGTCATATAGAATTTATTTCTGTTACATCTGCCCACCATTTCAGACTCCCATGCAGAAGAGCTATGACAGGGCATCAACTAGAATGGCTTTTTTATTTTCTATGGTAAAAAAAAATTACCACATTTAAATATTTTCAGTTGTAAAGATACCTGAGTTAGTTTGATACAGACTGCATCAATATTTATTTTGGGATCTTGACACATCCCGTAGTCTGTCCTTAGCCTCCTGGTATCTTGGCTTCACTGTTGTCAAGACCCAAGTTGGCAAGTTCCAGAGTCTCTCTGAGGTGCAATTTATCTTCTGTCATAGACATAACCTTAAAAGTAAGACGGCTGTCCGTGCCTCTTTACAGAGGAGGCTCAGTTTCTAGCTGCTGCAGTTGTGACCTATGTGATGCTCCTGACAACGAGAAGGGAAGAGAGAACATGAAAAGTAATCTTCTGTTATTAGAAAAACACGTATAACACCATGTGGTGAAAAAGAAAGTCAAGTGTAGGTAAATAACAAGTAGCACAGGAGCTTAACTAGTCAATACAAGTGGAGGCAATCAAACACACTAAACCCATTTTCACTCTACACTGCCATCTGACTTTATACTTGTTTTGAATGCTTTAACATGTGAAAGGGAAACAGTGGCTGAAAACCTTAAAGAAATACAGGTGTGACTCAGGTGTTAATTTAGATAAGTGGCTGGGAGGGAGCTAACTTTCTTCTCGTTAGCCCTTATAGTACTCTTCTGAATTTGGGACCCAGACAGTATTGATAACACAGGGATGTTTTAGTTGTTTCTGACCAATGCTTGCTCACTCTCAAAGCTTTCTCTGTTTCTCATTTTGTCCTACCAGTGAGCAGGCTGGGCTTTGGCAAGAATCTGGAGTGCGGCATGGCCAGGACGCATGGCCCAAACTGACCAAAGATGTGGTCCATAGCATGTGGGATGTGTAAAAGATGGGGTGAACTCAGTAAAAACTGGGGAGGGAGACTAGATTTTCCAAGGTAGCTGCTTCTCAGAGCCTGTCTGAGCATCGGTCTGGTATGCACATCAGGAGGCAGTGAGTGATGGTCTTTGTACCACCTGGGTTTTTTTCCCCTGTTTGCATCACTTCAACTGTCTTCATCTCAGGCTTCAAGGGTTTTTTGCTTTTCTAATTGTGTCCCCAGTCCCTCTAGGGGAGAGTGAGTGTGTTGCTGGTCAGTGCTTAGTTGTTGGCCAACGTTAACCTCAACCCTCTACAGCCTGTCAGTTCTTTTGTTTTAGAGAAGTATAAAAAAGGACACAACAGCCTAATTATAAATCCAATCTTTTCTCATGGTTGTTGTGGAATCATGTCACCCTGATTGCCGAGTGTAAATGTCAAATATATTTAAAAATAAAGGGTTTTCAGTTTTCTCCCAAACCAAAATGGTAGAACTGTATAACTACAGTGGCAACCAGTATTATCTTAAATAAAAAAGGTCATTTTATGAGAGGATAAGGTATGTGAAGACCATGTGTGTGCATAAAATTTATTCACAGTTTCAGTTTATATTCCATATAGTATATTACCGAAATAATGAACCCTGTGCACTCAATTTAACACCTTTGACACCTTCTACTTCCTTGGCATTTTGCAAATTGGAAATCTTTTTATAGAGAGCCCTTCCCTTAAATTGCAAAAAGTTGACAATCCCATGTCAATGAAACCAAGACTTTCTGCCAAAGGCAGAGACCAAAGGCAGAGACTGAGGGCAGCAGCAAATCGTGTTTCAGAGTACATCTCTTCCCCTTATTTCAGGGATGCACAAAATTATCAAGGGAGTGAAAAAACCCCATCAATACATGAATGTGTCTTCAAAATTCTTTCTGTTTTCGGATTTCCTTCTCTTAACTTCAGCTTCTTCTGCTCCCACAGCCTTCACAATACAAAGGGCAACCTGCAGAATAATCTGGTAAGTACTCACATATTTGTAGATGGATTCACCCAGGTGAGGACTCCCCACCACATGAAGGTCTAAAAATATGCTTCCCACATAATTATACAACCTGAAGAAAATTCACAGAACTAAAAAAATCGATCTAAATCAAAGACTCTTTTTCCTTAAATTTCTGAATTAGGCAATCTGAAACATAATGAAATTTTTGGGCACATTTTTATTTTATCCAAGCAGTTGGGCATCCCTAATTTATATGACAGAGGCTGAAGCTGATGGGGAAAGGACAGCTGGGTTGATTACTTTGCTTCATTCATAATGCAGTTCTCTTCTCCTCCCAACATGTGAAACATCTCAGCGGTTTTATGTTCTCCCTCCCTTTCTCAAAAAGCACCAATGAAAATAACTTCTCCCTGACTGAGCAGATAGTTAATTTTAAATTAAACAGCTGTGTCCAGGCACAATGAGCATATATCTCTGCTGCATAGCAAATGACTTGTAACTGGAATTACCAACGTTTTGGGGTTTGACCTCCAAACAGTTAATTAACATTTGTCTTAGGTGAGTAGTATGAGACTGATCCTATTGGTGGTAATGCAAAAAGGTTTTGCAGTTTAAATCCAGTTCTCAGTGTGCAAGGATGGCAATACTGGTGGCTGTGTAAATGAGCTGAGAACCTACTGGAGGTTACAGCAGAGACATCTCGGGAAGTATGGAGTCCTTGAGTACTTTACTTTGACACTGGATGAAAAGACTTTTGGGAAGCGAGAGTCATTGCTTTCCTGGATGAGTAATTGCAGACAAACTTTCAAAAAATGAAAGTTAAAAAGCTATTTTTTAAGACAAAATAGGAATCTGAATATGGGATCCACTCCATGGTGATAAAACATCAATAATACTTTATGTCACTTTGGCACGTAGCAGGGACAGAAATTTTGAACTCAGATGGAAGGAACCCTCTGAAATGCTTCAGTTCCTTTGGCACAAGGGAGAAATAAGCATCTCTGAAGGTCTCATCTCCTCAGCAGAGGCATCTATGTCAGCCCACTTATACCTCTGGAAGCCCCAGCCACCTCTTCACACAAAGATAAAAAAGGACTGGAAGAGACTGCAGCACCAGACTGGAAAAATGCTAGGTGCAAGTTAGATACCTGAGGTGGGCAGGCTGGTTCCTTGGCCATTTTTTATACTGCTAGCCTGTTGTATTTATTCATGTAATTATTTTCTGTAAATTCTTCCAGAAGTCAGTTGATCAAGTATGTCATCAACATTTCTTCTTGCTATGTGTGAGTTAAGTTTACCCTTAATTTACCTGTATAGTATAAAGTAGTTTCACAATGACTGGCCACTAAACAGTATTTAATTCAGCCATGCAGAACTGCAAGTCACAAAACAATGAATCATTGTTTATGTAAACCAGAAAATCTAGCTCTGTGCTAAGAATAATTCAATCAATCTATAAAAAGGACTGTCCACAAATAGCTTCTACCCTCTAAAATGCTTCACATTTGTTGGAGTTTTCCCAGGACTGGTTCTTTCCTTTCATCTTCTGAAAGTTCAGATATGAGAGAAAGGTCAGAATTGCTAATAGCAGACCAATTGAAAAAAGCTTGTGGCTCCCCTCACCCCTCCATTTGTGTATGTTCTCTTTTTCAAACAATTCTCAAAAAAAAAAGTATTTCTCTGAAAGGAATCATAG
This sequence comes from Corvus moneduloides, assembly GCF_009650955.1. Lineage (NCBI taxonomy): Eukaryota > Metazoa > Chordata > Aves > Passeriformes > Corvidae > Corvus > Corvus moneduloides. The sequence goes on from NC_045477.1 coordinate 87,353,523, forward strand.
GAACATGCTTAAGCATTTGGTTAGTCTCTGATTTCATTCCTATGTTTTCAAAGTCTAACTTTAGGGTTAATTTAAATCAACATTAAGTGCAGCCAAGCAGCTGAAACCATGCAGTGCATTTTTCTGTGTGTGGCATGTCTCTGGGTCTCTACACATGTGCTAATTCCTTTAATACCTTTGTGGATCTTCATTCTACTCACTCCAGTATGTCCATATCTCCCCTCTACTGCTGTACTGGGCAGCCCAGAACTGAGCCTTCTAGGTGTGCCTCTCCAGTGATGAGACCTGTTGGCAATACTCCTCCTAACGAAGACCAGAAAGCAGTTGGCCTTTCTTGCCTTGAGGGGGCATTACTGGCACAGGTTGTCTTGCTGTCTGCCAGAATCCTCAGGGCCTTTTCTGCAAAGCTTCTTTCCAGCTGCTGGATCCCCAGCCTGTGCTGGTATGTGAGGTTATTCCTCTCTATTTGAAGGGCTTTGCTTTTGCCTTTGTTGGACACCATGAGATTCTGGTTGACCCATTTCTCCCCCTTCTCAAGGTCACTATCAACTTGAACCCAGGTCTGTAATTTGCATTTCTTGTAAGGTATAGTGAAGCCTGCTTATGAACTCAGAATAAAAACCCAATTCACATCCATCATGAGGACCAAAACTTAATTTCTGTTTGAACTAGAGCTGCCCTTTTAGGGAAGCCTTCAAATGTAGTTGCCGTTTTCCAGTAATAAGTGAAAACTAACAAAACTCTTTGTCTCCCCCCAGGCTATAACCCTTGACACCTGTATGAAAAATCCCATTTCAGTTTTTGCTAAGAGTGCATCTATCTTTAAGTGGCAGTGAGCAGAATTTCATCTTTTAGATTGGAAACCTTTGTATTCTCAGGCTTAATTTTCCCATATGGAAACTCCAGCCTATGGTCAATTGCATTTTTCTTTAAATCTCACAATATTTCCTGAGTTTCCTGTAGCCATCATGATAAGATGTTGAAAGTAGAGCACGATACCATGTCCTGGTAGTAGTTACACTGATACTAAAATTTAGTAGTAACAGACATAGGGTTTGTTAGCCTAATTGTATGTGTCCAGTGAAAATTTAGATGGTCTCTTGCTTAACTTCTATTTGCCAACCCAGATGGGTATTTATCTCTGATACGTCCTTTGCCATATCTTTGCACCCTGGCCTTGTGTTTTGGGTACTGAACAGCCCTTCATACAGCTCTAGACACCTGTTCAGGCAGCTGAGTCCTGCTCACAGTGTCCCTAAACAGTTCATCAGTTCATGCATACATTCACTTTATCATGTCATATCTCTTGATCATAAAATTCCATGAGAAATTATGTTAATCTAAATATTTACCTCTGGGTTTTTTCAGAGGAATTTTTTTCCCAGGCTAGCACCTGTTATTCTGCTTGTCCTGCAGTCTTATTAATTTTCTTGGCTTTGGTAGTACACTTCAACTGGTGCTGAAATTTCCACTTTTCTGAGCAAATCAGAATACCCCCTAACCATGTTCCCTTTATGGTTCCAATTTTCTCAGTATTTGAATATCAGAAAGTTGTATAATAATATAAGAAAATGATTTTAAAGTTGTATTCCAAAGGCTAGAAGGATCTAATTTTTTAAAATGTCCCTTTACAGTGATTTACTCCTTATAATTATAGGTAGAGACATACCATCATCCTTTGAACGAAAGGCATACTTCTTTTATATCATTCATTCTCCTAAATGATTTAGCGTAGTCTAACATTTTAGGTGCCTTACAGAATCTAAAAATGTCAATCTAAATATGTCAACACCTTGTGTAATCTCAGCCTGTTTCATTTTCTTTTCAGCAGTTAAAAGAATTATAGAGTTCTCTGTTTACTGGACATTTTGTCCTTTGGCTTTGATTTGGTACGTACTTAAAGAAAGGTACATCAGCGTTAAGACTGTCAGACTGATGCAGTCATACCGATGCAAGAGATTTATTTAAATGAAAGGAAAAGTGTATTTTATTCTTGCTGATGCTAATGGGCCAGTACACCTTCATGAATCATAAAAGAACAAAGTACCCTCATCTATACAAATATTTAGCTAAAGTCTCAAAGGATGGCACCCTGAGGGTACCTTGAGGACAAGGAGAAAATAGAAACTGAAGAAGAAAGACCAGCAAAATGCAATTTGAGCTGCACCATCCCACTGCTTATTGGTAGGAACTTGAAGAGGGTTCCAAAATCATATGAACCTCCTGAAAAGGTATCCGTGTTTGAGATCAATATCACAGATTCCTGTTAGGAGGAGGCAGGGGAGAACTACCTCTTTCTGCTTAGTGGGACTGACTTTTGGATCCTGTGGGCTCAGCAGAAGATGCAGAATAGTTCTGACATGAGGGAATATTTATCCATCTGTCCCTTGTGTACTCTTTGTGTTTCAGTGGGAACATGTCAGTGAAGGAAACTCGGGAATATTGTCACGCGGGACTTTGTGCTCCACTCATGTGGGAGATGACTCATTACTGTTTGATTCACCCATCTCCCAAATATTTCTTTCCTAGCAAAATTTAAATGTTAAACTCCCAAATTTGTTTTAGAATTGCTATGTCATCATTGATATTCCTCAAAGGTGTTGTTTCCCTGTTAATGAAATTCTTGACCTGTAAGAAAAACCAAAACCAACCAACCAGAAAAAAACCAAAAAAACCAAAACCAACCAACCAAAAAAACCACCCAAATCAAATGAAACCACAAAACCAAAAAAAACCCACCAAAAGCAAACTCCAAAACCAATACGAGCATAAAGAATATGTGTTGTACATAAAATATTTACTACAGACTTCATTTTCAAAAGCATTGTCATGTTTGGTTATCTTTGCATAACTAAAGATCCCATCTAGATGCCCCATAGCAGGCACTTAAAACTGAAGAGAAACAGAAATATTTCCATTAGAGCTATAAGCATTTAAGTGACAACTAATTCTATTTTAACTTTTATAGGAAAATTTGATAGTAAAATAAAATGTGACAGTAATTCCACATAAAAGTATGTATTCAGTATTTTACACATATCCATTCAAATCAATCTATTTCTATGTACTTAAGATGGAATCATTTACTATATTTCTCCCATTCTTTTAAGTTGTACAGAAATGGAACAATAGTGCTATTTTACCCTACTATCTAGGTACAAATATCTGGTGGGAGTGTGGACAAGATAGAGATAACTTAAGCTACAGTACTGTTGGATGGTGGAAGCATGAACAGGACAGATGCACAGCCCCTCCAACAGCACCCAGCTGTTCTTTTCGTCTCAGTGCTAAAAGTGTGGTAGCCCTTCTAGCCAGTTTACTACTTTAAAAATGTTTCCAGAATATTTTATTCAGCTAAGTAGTGTTTTTCTTTAGTCCTACTGTACAATCAAGCTGCATGAATAACTGTCTAAGAATGTTTACAGGACATTTAATCAGCAGGAGATATTTACATTTATGAAGGTAATAGGAAATCCCCTGTGGATTTGTATCTAATTTAGTAATCCTTAAATCTCGGTGTATTTACTGTTGCAGCTGAGGATTAGTACTGTCAAAAGATTCTCAGCAGAGAAAGAAAATTCAGCACCTCATCTGTCTAAAACAAAATTTCTCAGGTTTCAGGAAGGTCTAACTCATCTGCTAGATCAGGGAATTATAGTCATTGTGCCCTGAAAAATTTGAAGACGATTTTTCTTTATGGATAGAGAATAATGAAAGGGTTGGTCTTTAGTACTCGATATTGAAAATGGAACCTACTTTCTCAGCACAGAAAGAAATTGCCCCAAAATTTAAGAAACAAACATCAACACTGAAGAGGACTCCTTGCTATATCCTTCAAATCATACCAGATCTGAGCTGGCAAGGCTAGCTGCCAACCATTAGTACCACATACTATGTTTAGCTCCTGGATCTTTTATCTCTCGTGCTCAAATTCCACCTATTTCATGATGAGAAACATGTATCTGAAAACATTAACAAATTGAAAAAAAAAATATCTCTGGGATTAGCCAGAATATTTTGCCTACTCATTTTTTCCAGCTCATTTGGGAAAATGGGAGCTAAAATCTTATTCTAACCTTTTGACTAAAATGTGAAATATCATATGAGGATTTGTGCTGAATTAAGTTAGATGCTGTAGCATTACATAATACAATAGGAACTGATACAGTGTTCTAAAGCACAATCTGAACTGTACTGTTCCTTAAATGTAAGAAGATCTTGTCTTATTGTTCTTTTTATTTTTGCAATACTAAGCCCAGATGCTTTGGACTGAACCTTTCCCTTGATGCTCTGGGCTGTAGCTTTCATTGCTATTTTTGCTTGCAGGCAGATTCCATCTCTGGTATTACACCACATTTTGTTTGACAGAATGAGGAATAGACCAGATTGCTTTGTAAAACTAAGAAATGGAGAAAATTTGGCTTGTAGTACCTATTTTACCAATTTTTAAACAATCAGCTGTGTACTTAAGCACATGCTCAAGGACTACTGGTGTCATTAGTACTTCTGAGAAACTTGATTGCAAACACTTAATTCTCTGTTAAGTAAAACCTCCTGTATCATCAGTAGTACCAAAAGGGGGGAAAGGGAGGCAATAACAGTGCAGCTGTTCACAACCTAAAGCACAAATTGCAGAATCATCTGGCGGAGTGAGGAATGGTCATGTAGTATTTTTTTGTATTAAAATCCAGATTGCAGCCCTAAAAGCAAATATATCTGTGCAGTTCTCTTGCCTTGATTTTATATCTGAGAAAAGAAATATTGGGGACCAAGACCGGTTTTCATTAAATACCAATATAGGGATCAGTCCCTGAATGTAGCTTAACTAAATTTCAGTTCATCACAAAAAAGAATCCCAACAAATGGGAAGCAGAAACTTTGAAAAAGTCAGCCAAAGCAGAAACTTATCAGAAAATCAGCTCTGACATATGATGCCTCCATTTCCAAAAACAACTAGAAAGTTATCCAGTATAAATTATCTCTCTCACAGATGTCTCAAAGGGAAAAGCTATAATGATCATGATGCTTAAAAATAATTAACTCTATTTTCAAGCTCCTGGCTTCTGGATGTAAGCCTTCCTTCCCATTCCCTGGCCCTCAGGCCGGCATCAAAATGAGTTCTGGCCAAAATTCAGAGCGTCTTAATAGGTGGTTTAAAAGATGCCAGTGCAGAGGGCAGGACTGTTTGACATAACTTTACATCTACAGTGTAGATAGCTTTCCTGTAAGTTAATGAAGCGCTGGACCCTGAGATCCAAATGGATTATCCACCCCTAACCAGCTGCTACGTCGTACGTACCTGGTGTTTTTCATGAACACTCGCACTTTGCAGTCGTCGTCCTAGACTGCAGACAAGTAGATCACAAAAGCTGCTGAAAGGGGGCACTAGCTGGTGTTCTCCTCCTTGTGACCAGTCCCTGCACAGCATTGTCGGGACCACACTGTCCTGGTTATTCTTCTCCAGCTGCAGGGCTTCCTAATGTAGTATCCACTCGGGCAGGAGATGCTCAAGTCTGCTGGCAAAGCATGCTGTGCATTCTCTCCCTGACTCTAAAAAGGCTGCCTAAGCTCAGCCATGGTACAAACCGCAGCAGAGAGCCAAGGATATTCTTTACTTACAAAGGGGAAGCAATAAAGGATGAGATTGTTCTCCTTTAAACAGCTGAACATCATTCCTTATAAAGCATATACAGTCCTGTTTCCTGAGATGCACAGAAAGAGTGGAGCAGAGCACAGACAGGGAACACTAAAAGTCACCCTACAGCCAGCTTTTCATTATGCAATGCTGCAGTGCCTGTGCTGTAAGGGTGACTGAGCAATCTCCTAGATGAAAATCAGCTGTGAAGAACAAAATGCCAGCACAATTTTCTGATGGTTGGTTTTCACTGCTTCCTCTATTCTTATTTTTGCCTTTATAAATATTTTATGCTTAATTAGTATATTACTGGGCTTATTGTTAGAGGTGAACATGAGGCCAGAGAGGCAGGGAAGAAGTTAACTGCTGACCTGCTACTTGGTTGCAGGTTTCCTAGCCAAGGGTTTTCTTGCATTGATTTAACTGATGTGATAAGACACACCTGTCAAACCTTTGAAAGGTGACTGGTGACTTTGTGTACTGCCCTGAAAAGGCAGCAATTAAGAGTGATGAGGACTGAGAAACAAAATTCTTTCAAGGTCTCCAACTGTGCATGCAAAAAGACCCATTTGAATTTCTTTGAAAATAAATATACATAACATTAGAACTATGATTTAATCATGGCATGGCTGATTTCTAGGCACTGCTCAGATTTGCTTACCTCTGAACCACTGTTTTTCTCTTTTCAGGATGTGCCTCTGTGTAATAAAGGTTGTCTGGCTTCCCTTTCCTTGGTCTGTGCTATATTATCCTGCCTGAATGCACTGAGAATCAGAATGTGCAAACTCTTGGGGTAAAAAATAGCATCAGAGGCAAGATCCCAGAGCAAGTATCCTACAAAGAGTTGCTGAAACTATGGCTGAAACCAAGTGGATTCCTCTTACCTGGAACTATAAAGGCTGGGCTGGATAAGTGACTTTTTCTAGGGCTGAGATTAGGGTGGAGAAAAACAAGACCAAGGCAGGTTCTCCATGGGATCCTATGGGCATGATCCTCTGAACAGCTTGGCAGTGTTACAAGGGGGTAGTGGATGCATACAACTGGATGCCTGTTCATATTAAGGTTTCTTCAATCAAATGTTTTGCAGGCAATTTCCTGGAAAAGGCCAAATCTAGATGCTTGGAGTCAAAAAGACTGGATTTTCCTCCCTCATAATATCAAAAATAGAGTTACATTTCTAGTTCAGTATCCCTGCATTTGTTGGAATAGTCAGTGGGCAAGCGCCCAGCAGTTTTTAGAGGATCTGTGATCCAGCAATCCTTCCTCAGTGCTGTGGAACCACATGGTCCTTCCCTGCCTCCCCCTCACCTGTTTAGCAGCCAGATGTGCCATGGGCATAGCCACAGTTCTCCCTGAAATGTTTTCAGGAGCAAATATGGCCCTTCCCATCTTCCAGCACGAGGTAACAAGGGAGGGTCTGTTCTGAGCTTTTCAGAGGCTGTGGTTTATTCGGTGCTTTAGTGGGGCTCTGGTTCTGTTGTGGCCATTGGTTTCAGTTTTGTTTTGGTTTTTTTTAAGACTAAATTATAAAAATCTGATGTGCTTTGATGAAAAAAATCAACTCTGGTAAAAGATTAAAGAATCACCTTTTGAAAGTATTTTTGTTTTTTGTTTGTATTAAAATAACACCATTTTTAAACATATACTAGCTGTAAAGAATGGAGCAGTGCAGGTAGTATGTTTGCCTTATGTTAATATCTGCTTGGCATTAGATGTGATTCCTTTCTTCTCTGGGCCAGGAGAGTGAAAATTCCATGCTGACCCGAGTGCACTCGTACCCATCTAGATACGCCTGCCTGGAAACAGACAGGACATGGTGCTCTCTTGGAGATAACACTGACAGTCCACAGCTGGAAATTGACTCTTTAGTGACTGCCAGCCAAGGGGAGCAGAGTGCAGGCAAACACTGTGACTAGAGCTTCAAACCAAAGACTGAGGTCTCTGGATGCTTTACTAGGAGGGTGATAGCTGGTGCAGGGAGTGAAGGAATCTTGGGGGTGGTGAGACAGAGAAGTGAGAAACTGTGCCAGCTTGGATGTGTGTACATATTTTGTTTTCTGCATTTAAAGCAGAAAAGACTCTTAATCACTAATGCTTTATTTTTAAAGGCTGTTGTAGACTAGACTACTGTCCTGGTTGCACAAGATGTCAGGCTGTACTGCAGTTGATGAAGGAGCTGCTCTGAGACCTACAGGAGCCAGCAGTAGGAGTCTTATTTGGAAGAGGAGCCAGGGCTGAGAAACAAAGAGATACATCATGGAAAAAGCCAGAGGTGATTTTGCTCCCTGGACCTGGGGAGAAACTGAAACATTTTGTTTTCACTTCTCAAAATGACGTGTTGCTTATTGGCTCACGAATAATTGTAGAATTTACAGGGAATTTCTGGAAGCTTTTTTTTTCCATGCTGGAGTGGAAGAAATTTTGAAATAATGGGAATGAATCAATTCTACCCCATCCTTCATCAATGAAAGTTTCATTCTGCATCGGTACCTTGGGTGACCACCTTTCACGTTCTTAAAGAGTGCCTCACAATAACGGCCTCGAGGAGGCTTGCAGACTAGAGAAGATACGATCTGTTAATCACTGTTGCCTGGTTCCATTCTTGTGCATTCTTGTGCCGTGTTAGATCCAAACAGCGAAATGTCAGGAGGTTAAGAATCAATTTTAAGCAGTAAAATACATCAAACTGTGTAGTCTGCTAAAATGTTCTGATACAGTTGAATGCCTTATTTTTTAAGGAGCTATCAAGTGCACAGCTTGAAGGATAAATTGTCTTGTTTTCTGTGTGTTTTGATGAACATGTCTGCAAGATTAACATCTGCTATTTCATTCTTGTACTTGCATGATATTTTGCAGACAGGACACAGGAATATTTTTGAACAAAAAATCATAATTCAAAATACACAATAGTAGAGAAAAATTAGGTACACATTAAATAAAAAAAAATTCTTTTCCTTATTTTGCTTTTTTATCTTTGTTTTCAAAAATGAAAAGGGAGAAGAAATCTTGTGTTTATATATTACAAGCTTCTTTACCTACTCCTAAGACCAGGCATTTAGGCCTCTGAGAGCTTCATGTACCTTTTCATTTTTTCTTGTTAAGAATATCCTAATTAAGCAGAATCATTTAGGAGTTGGCTGGAATACAATGGTCATGCAATGACAGTAAAAAGAAATGTGAAGATGGATGTTTGCTGAGTAAAACTACTGAAGACACGGGAAGGAAGAAAAAATGCACGAAGTCATAGGCGCTCCCTTCCATTAGAGCATGCATCCAGCTCTGACTGTTGCAGTGGTGCATGGCTGTAAACACAGCCAGAGGGATTGCACCTCCACCTTACCAAGCCTGTCAGTCATCAAGTCAAAGTTAGTTTCTAGGCTCCCTCTACAGTCGATGGAGAAAAATAGTTACCTCTGCAGGGCAGGTTCCCCTATTTCCTCTGGACGTGTCTTTTACAGACTTCAAGGTGACTTAGCACAGAATTAAGTGAATTGTCTGAAAACTTGAGCACCTTAACAGTACAGGCTGGAGTGTGGAAATGGCCATCTCAGCTTACACATTTTCATTCATTCCTTAACTATTACATATATTCATTGAATAGGAAAAAGATACTCCAGTATTTCTCAGTATCTTCAAAGATGCCTTCTATCCTCTTTGACCAGTTTCAGCAATGTGTAATAGGTAATATTTCTTCTTTTACATTGATTCCAAAGCTTAATAAAAACTCATATGTAACTTTTGAATTATTTCACTTAAAGTCATTAAGTGAAGCTAAGCTCCTTCTCATCCACAGCCTCAACAGGAGATCTGCCATTTGAGGATTTGTTATCATTAGCTGCCATTAACATGGGACAGCCTACATCCTTTATGGTGCTGTTTTCTACACTGCACTAGTCACCATATTTGGAAAATACACCAGGATTCCATGAGATTTTTTATCATAACACTTAGCAGATTTAGCAAGGCTGGTTCAGTCTCTTTCTTAAGCTATTCCTGGTTGTGACCTCATCTCTGTTGAATGATAAGGATTTGTTGTTTTTTTTGTGTGTGTGTGATTATTTTTGTTTTGAAGGAACACTATTGAAATCATTATTTTTTGTTGTTAAGGACTATGTTGTAGAAGGAGATCTTCAAGGAGATCTGAGTGCTATATTCATACAATAGACAAGAACAAGTTGTTCCAGTGATAAATACAAAAGATGAATGTTAGGATAACCTTTGTGATAAAGACTCTGTGTGAATTTAAATAAGAACTAAAATAAAAGCGGGGTCAGACAAAAGGCAATGAGATAAATTTTCTCATGTCAAAACATGCAAAATTGATTCTCCTTTGGAGATCTAAATTAATATGGATCTTGCAAATGTGGTAGCCAACTGCAAAAAGAGGGAGGGAGAAAAAGGCTGTTTCTACCCTCTGACAGGGACACTGTCAAAGTCAAGGTGCAAACAGCTGTAAGTAGCTCCTGAGTTAGTATTCACTGCTCCTAACTCCAGGTGCTAAGCTCTGCCAACAAACACTGACAGACAGTGGCAGAAAATGGACCTTATTAACACTTACAGACAGCCTCAAAATCGTAGTTAGACACAGCACTCCAGAATTTTTTTTTGTAAATATCAGAGAACAACTACTCTTGCAACATACTTGTTCTCAGTACTACATACTGAACAAAAGACAATAAGTAGCTGTGAAACACAGCTTTGTTTTCACAGGTTGCATGATTAATTCTCCCTTGCAATGTCCCACCACAGCCGCTATGGTTTATGTAACAGCATCATGCTACAGTGATATTGAAAACATACAGGCTTAAGCTGCTATGGTTTGTTCCATACTTTGTCTCTAAATTAAACAAACAATAAAACCCCTCCATTATCAGGCTGGAACGACTCATATTTCTGAACTCAGCTTTGAAAAGGCGATTTTTCTTAACATTGTGTACACTAGATCCCAGTTTCATTGTTGGTGCCAAATGTTCTAACAGAGCAAAGGCAAGAGAGGAGCTCACACATCAAGAGCACTCCAGTTCCCTGGTAAGATCCCCAAACTGTGACACATACAAGAAAGCAGTAATTCCTTTTTTTCCTCCCTCCCATTTAAGTTTTGTTTTTACCTTGTAGAAGATATAAATGCTGAATGACAAAATTCTTCAAATATGGTAGAGAGTAAAGTTTAAAGACAGAATTTTCTTTTTAGTGCCTCATAAGATAGGAATAACTATGTCAGGAATAATTTGGGGATAACAATGAAATTATTACAGAAAATGCATGGTATTCATCAATAAAGAATATTATCAAGTGGTCCAGTACCATCAGAAAAAAATCATAGGAGCACTTGGGATTGTGGAAACCAAACTGACACTTCAAGTGCCTGTGTGAAAACTCTATGACGCATAGTAGAAAGGAGCTTGAATTTTACCCAGGACCACCAGCAGCCATGCTCAGATTTCACACTACTATGCAGACATGTCTTAAAAGTGCAAGAAAATGAGTGTTGAGCTCTACAGCTGCCTTACACATCCAGAGAGGCAGGCTTACTCTTCTCATTCTCTCCCACATGCCCTGGAGTCAGTACAAAGTCCTGCTGCGGAAAACCTGAAATGAGGCCAAAACAGTCATCAAATCCAACCCTAGCCAGTCTTCTTAGTCCTCTGGCATAACCTGGGAACCCCAAGCTGCTTTAATAACTAAGCACATTATTTTCTGAGAAGGTGGCTGGTGTCAGTGCTGTTTACATTGCAGCTTTATCAGGGGCACATGCAGGTGTACACACCACAGACAATCTGTCTATAATGTTGCAAAAGTAGTAAGCTCTTTCTACTTATAACAGAAATGTACAAAAACATCAAAAGATATATAGATAATATATTAATCTCTCCTTCCCTAAAGCTACCAGGGGTTCTTTGGATGCTTTTCTCTGCTACTGAATAATTTTCCACACTCTTTTCCCTCATATTTCTAAGGTGAAAAAGCTTTTTTGTCTGCAAAGCGGCCCTCTCCACTCAGGCAGTTGAATAAATAGTGATATCCCCTGCCTGGCTGATGAACAGCACAGCACTGCAGACAGAGTTCAAACTGTATATTTATTGAGGACTCCTACAACAGTTCAGATTTCTAATAAATTAGGTGTGCATACACTTTACTTATTGATTCCCTCAGATCCCTTTGCCTTCACTCCGTGTCTTTGACACACTGGAGAAAAGCCTAGTACAGGCTGAATGCAAATGTATATGTAATAAGTCTCCAAATTCCATTCCTACTTACACAGGAACAGCTTTAGCTTTATAAAAATGTGATTCATTTAGATTGTCTATCTGCTTTTAACATTATTATTTTCAGTATAAATCTTCGGAAAGGTCACCAGGTGCCCCAATTTCATAAGTGTCCCATTTTCATAATGACAGTCATGGAGAAATTAAGGTGCTCTGGTTTTTAAAACTGTTGGAAAGTCTTCTGCTGCCTTGGGTGGATCATTATTAAGCCTTTATGAAAGAGAAAAAGGATTGTCACAGGGAAGAGAGGCATTCTAAGGTGACAGCAAAGTAAAATAGTAATTTTGGTTTCCTGTTGAAAGTGCATCAAACTCTCCCTGATCATTTACTGTTATGTTTTCCTGCCATGTCAGGTTGCTCATATACATTTCAACAAAAATTCAGATTTAAACGAACAGTAATCTTATTCACTGTCAAGATAGATAGTTACAGCTGTCAAGAAAGCTATTAGATTTTATTCCACCTAATTTTTCCCTAAAGCTACTGTAGAAACTGAAACCAGAACACTGATCCAAAGCATCTTTTGATTTCCAGTGGAAATACTTTTGCTATTTTTTTTTTTTTCCAAATTAGTGCTTAATTTATATCACACACGCTGAGCCAAACTCTTGCTAGTTCTTCCCTGGCTTCATCTAAAAGGTGAGTGAATCTGAAGCAGAGAGCAAATGGTGCCAAGCGACGGATGGTGTCAGCCCTATTTTCCATAGCTAGTTCTGGGTCTGACTGCTGAAATTCCCACCACCAGGTGTGGACTTTCAGTACCTTCCTGCCCATGGTCAAAATCATAAAAATTAAAGCCAAAGGCATGTAAAGAAGAAAAAATGAGTTAGGAATATTAAAAGCCTGAAAAATGTTACCTGTTTTGGAAACAGCAACAAGCTTTACTTCGTCATGGCTGATTTACATACCTTTTTGGATCACTGCCATGCTTCTGTTTAGATGTCTTCATCAGAGCACTGAAGAAAAGCATCTGAGCCAAGCATAAACCCTAACATCTGGTATTCAAAAAATTAAAGTATTGTTGAAACTGTATACAACATCAAACCTTATTCTTCTCTTTGCCCTTTTTTTTCTTTTGTATTTGTTTAACACTTTCCCTGATAGTCAAGGACAATAATTATTACTTTTGTAGATTCCTCATTGAACTCCTTAAGACAGTTCTTTCAAGTTGGTATGCTCTCAGTTCCCTTCTGCCAAACCCATGCTTTCATATTACTCTTGCTCAAGTCAAAGCCCAATGGCAAAAGCAAAATAGACCAAAATGTGCCATTTCTTTTTTTTATTTTTTAGTTAGAGAACACAGCAATGATAATGTGTTAAATAGCAATGATGATTTTGAAATGCATAATAAACTATAAGGCCATGATTAAATGAAACAACATGGCTCCACTATGTTTCATTTGTGCACCTCATTTCTTAATTTCAGCTCTCAATTGGTTCTGCATGTCTGTTCTTCAGAGCTTTAAGTGCTTTCTAAAGGGAATTTGATTAGATCCTCAAATTTCAAGACAGCTACTTTTTCATGTCCATGAGTCCTGCAAGCAGATTATAAGCTCTATAAACATGTTTCCTCAACTGAAAAAGAAAAAAAAAAAAAACAAACAAGCAGATTGCCTCATAGCTCTTGCCCTGAAAGGGAGCAGTAGCATGCTGCTAGCTGCCAGTGCTATCTGCACAGGCTGCTTCACTAAAACCTTTCACCCTCCTAGAGGGGATGGGGAAACTGAACCTAAGAGATAAAAAGCCCACAAGGACTGCACACAATTTAGTTCCCTAATGGGCTTTAATATGATTAAAATAATAAGCATCACACTGTGCTCAACAGTACTTCAACTAGTATAACTAGGGTATAGATCATTAAATATGTCTCCAATGCAAAATGTTTACATTTAAATCTGCAACAGCAAGTCTGGGATAGCACTGCCATGTGGGTTAGACTGCTGTCAGTCTAAGTGTGCTAGTAAAGATGGGGACAGTTTACTGACATGGCCAAAGTCTGTCCAAAAATACAGCCCACGCCTTCCTCTGGAGAAAATCATGTGATGGAAAGGTTGGTCCCACCACTAAATATGAGTCTTCAACCAAGTTCTAAATCCTGAGTTTTTCATAATGCCACTCCCTAGATCCTTGCCCAACTACCAACAGGGCCATAGCCTCTGGCTCCTCTAAGGCAACAGCTGTCCCCCAGGCCAGAAGTCCAGGGCTGCTGGGAGAGTCTCACAGGTCAGCAGGGAGCAGTTTTCAGAAGGTACACCAAGTATTGGGAAGTATTATGAATGGAGAAGCAGCAAAACAGCAGCAGTTCCATGCCTCAGTGTAACTCTATAGGGCGTTTGCATCTTGAACACTTAAAGAGATCTTAGATCTTAGGTTTCCATCCAGTAAAGCAGAAGTGCAAAATATCGTCTGAAGGCAATGACAACGGCCAGAGGAGAGAAATGGTGTTATAAATGAAGAATGACCAGATGCAAGATCTCACCAGGTGGGATATTGAGAGGAACACAGTACAAGTAATACACTGGCTGACATAATTGTCAACAGGTCACGGATTTTCCCAGTCTTTTTCAGTGCAAGGGGGATCTAGTAAAAGTAGCAAATCGCATATTTAAAACAAACAGAAATAGAGACTATTTCTCACATCTTGCATAATGAATATTACAACTGAATATGGTGGAGTTAAAAGTTTGCATGATGTCAAGAGACAGCTCGACAAATCAAGGAGGCAAAAACTCTATTAATGACTCCCAAAGGCAAAGACTCTATCCCTGCCCAGGAGATCTCCGAGCCATACCTTGTAGAGACTGGAAGAGCGTTATGAGGGAGTATTTCTGAGCATGGTAATACTGTTAAATAATTATTAATGATAATTTTTTATACTGTTAATATGTTTCTAGCCCTTCCAGGCACTGCTGGAGGACACAGGGCTGGATAGACTTGATGACTGGCCTAACCCTTCTTCATATTTTATTTTGAGTACATTAGAAATGGAAAAATGTAAAAGGTAAACTTGCAGTTTAAAATATGGGGAAGATACAATGGAATATTTTGTTGTTGTTTAAAATACAACCCTTGATGGCTCTTCTGAAACTGATTTTCCATGGTTTCAATCATCTTGAGGTCAGCAAAAATACGCAACTCTTTCATAAGCAGTAAGTACTGTACATAATTTTCCCTAGACGACTGTGGCGGTGCAGGTGGCTCCAGCCACACTTTCTCCTGAGGAGAACTCAGACAACCAGCTGTGGGGGTCAGCAACCAAGTTTAGCATGTAGCTTGCAGTCATGGTGAGAACCCATTACTCCCTTGTTCTGCTGCTTGCATGTTTTCTCCCAAATGGTTAATGTTCTCCCCTCCCTGTTTCATGTATGAAATTATGTATAGTCATTTCCCTTCTTTAATATGTATCAGTTATTGAAAGTTCTTTGTTCCTCGACACCCCATTGGATCTTTCCCTGAGTCTCTCCAATGTGTTGTTCACATTGGTTCCCTTCCTGTCAATCCCACCTGCTTGTCTCTATCCAATTGGCTGAGATCCCTTTCCCCACCTATTCTGTGCCCAGTATAAGATCCCTGGACCCTCCCACCAACTGGCCTCTTTGTCCTTGTCTTTTCACAGGAATAAGCCTGTGCGGAACGCGTACAGAGAGTCCCCTCTCTTTTCTTCTTTGCCTTCACCTGTGTGCCTGCTTAACAGTGACAGGAGGATACAGCCCCTTTGGGTGAGGAGCTCTGCCCCTTTTTCATTGTGTGTTGGGCACTGAGTGCCGCCTTCCAGAGGGGTTTCAGCGTTGACCTCCAGGCTTCTTTGTGTAAAACCCCCTTCTGCCAGCCCCCAGTGGCTGCAATCCCCTCCAGATGACTGGCTCTCTGGAACATCCACGATTGCTTTTGACAATTCACTGGTCTCTTTGGGAACAGAAACAATTTCTGACATACTAAGCTGTGTCTAACAAAAGGGCTCCCACGATTTTCTATTGTATGTCAATTCTGACTTCTCTGGCAAACAGAGAATCTGTTGATTAACAGCAAAATCATCCATAATACATGGAATGCACTGTGGTACATACCATGAAATACTTGTTCTATAAAGTCACCATGAGCAATACTATTTCATCAGATTACTTTCGTATCTCTGGTTACAGAAAAGTAATACATGTCATGTTAAAAAAGCAAATGTGCCCACTGTTGTCAGGATATCACTGTGTTATGAAGACAGTAGGGTTTGCAGCCCACGCATCAGACCTGCACTGACAATTAAATTCCAACTATCTTCTGTTTGTCATTTTGAGAATGGAGGCATAGATGTTAAATGTCTTGAGTGTTACTTGAACTTAAGTAGAAGTCTATTTTCTGTACCAGAATTTGTTCCCCTGATTTATGGCATCGATTCAGGCCTCTGAGCCTTTCAAAACACCGGAATGTACTCTACGTTGCACTTCAGATTATATAACTACATTGCCTGTAGCTGCATAAGCTTGGGGTTGATTTTTATAAATTTTCTTGCTTTCTATAATAGGAATGGGAAGGTTAATGGCATCTGAAACAGTTCAAGTTACTGCATTTCTGAGCTGAAATAATCTATACCTGGCCAGAACATGGTCTTTACACAGTCAATAACTTTTATGACAGCAGCTGTCTGTTGAGTCTGGAAGAAAGGAGCAGAGTATACTTGTCTGTAATTATCATTGAGCAGTACATTAAATAGAATGGGATGATTTTTCTGATTCCTATTGTTCCACTCTCATTCAGGAACATCTGAGTCTCCATTTTTACGTCAAAACGTTGCTGGAGGAATGATACGCACCAAACACTGTCCCCTTGATGTGATGTGAATTGACCTTCTTCCATTTAAGAAAAATGAAGTCTAATGTAGGAAAGGGAACTAAACCAATTTCATCCATTGATGAACCTTTTAGGGTATTTTATACTTGGAGAAATTATGCTCATTTCTACAGAAGGCAAGAGATATGCAGAAAGCAATTGATAGTCCAAAAACAAAAGCTTTTTTATTTTTTTTCAGAGACTAGTTCTGTATCTTTGTTGATGGGTTTTGGGTTTTTTTTTACTACTCTTATAAACTTTCTGGAGAAGAAGCAATAGCTAACTTATTTGTGCCTAGGTTAAAGAAAACACTAGTGTGAAAAAATAAATGGAACTTACAGTTTCTCCTTGAGTTGCAAAGTGCATTTTGCTTTTGCTGATCATACTTCAGGAAAATACATTTTCAGTGGCTCTAGCAAACTCCCTCATTTCTAAAGGTGTGTGTTCAGTACTTTTTGTTTTAATCATTAACTGTATTGATATCAGAGAAGAAGAGGATATTATGATATTATTTTTACAGTAATTTTTCAGATTTGAGGTGAAAGCTGCTGACTTCTGAAACATCGTAAGCACTTTAAAAAAATTTTTTTCTCTCTAAAAATATACTTGAGAACAACTATCTAGAATAAAGATTGCCTGAACTTCTGCTGAAGCATAAACAAAATAGCCGTCTTCAAAAATTAAATCAACTTTTGCTTCGGTGGATTGGAATTCACTGTTAATCTCAGTGGGATCTGGACTGCAAACATAACCTATGTGAATCTGATATTGCACTCCTTGAAGACAGGGATGTTTGGCATACTTGGTAATTTTTCTGACATGCACCTATTTGTCTGTTTTTGTTTATCTTGCTCTTGATGTCTGTTCCCATTCTTCTTGCTCGTGATTCTTCGGTATGTGGTGTGACCTGTACTTGACAACTCCTAGAAAATTGTAATATCTCACATATTAATGACGTACAACATTTATAGAAAGAGATGGACGGAGCCACAAGGAAAAAGAAGGCTGTGTGGAGAGCAGACTGGCTGGTGTGACTGTGCAACTGTCATAAACCAATCAAGGCACACTGGAGCAGACAACCTTTGGAGCTCAGATGATGAGTGGCATTGTGCTGGATGCGGACCTGGGCAGCGAGTGGACAAGGAATGACATTCAGCAATTCATCAGCCACCAGACAGCAGAGACAGAGGCTGTGTGGCAAATCTGTATGATCCACCATCTTTCATTGCTAAGAAAGAAATAAGGGTGTTTCATGGTCTTGTTTTAAACTGTCATCAAAAAAGTGAGGTTTTCCGCGTGTACACCTTTGAAAAGCTGAGGTATCTGCCCTGGCTCTCACAGCAGCCGTTTGCTGCTTCAGACAGAATCCTTGGGAGTGTCTCACTTCTGCAGCAGAATCACAACATTCGTACTACAGTGGTGGTCAGCAGAAGATTCTCACACCAAGATCATGCCTTAAAACCCCGGAGAGAAGCACTCTTTGGGCTCTGAGTACAAAACGCTTAAAATTCACAACCCACTGGTGTGAGTCTCAGAGTGAGGGAAGAGCTATTTCAGTGCTTCAAATACACCACATATATTCTAAAGCTATTTAAACCCCTCCCAAATGTTAGATTTTTCTAAGGAAAGATCCATGTTTCCTGCTTGAAGTTTGGCTGGAAGAAACTGCCCTTCTAACAGCTTTCAGGACACGCCATCTCAATGTTCTTCACACGGCTTCAGATGGGTTGCAAAAGCACTGGGGCAGGTCTCCCAAGGTAGAAGGTCTTGGGTCTAAAGGAAATGACCCTGTAAGAGATCCCCAAGTTTTCTATACCTTGTAAGAAAAGCATAACCTGAATTTTAACCTTAATGTTGGATTTTATATATGTGAACTTTGAATTAAACATGTTAGACAATGTAACTCTTCATGGGATTCATTATTTAAAGAAAATTACACTAAATAAAACAGAGATATGAAGAAATAAATATTAAAATAAATTCCCACTCAAATGTATATTTACCTAGAGAGAGGAAGAAAGATGGCTTTCACATACGCGCATAACAAACCTGTACAATCTCTACCTGTGAGTATGCGTACGTGGATGCACATACATATACATATATGTGTCTATATATCTGAAACAGTTTAGTTCTTTTCAAGCAGAAGGTTTAACTTAAGTACATTGTCCTAGTATCAGCTAAGGCAAACTGGCAGCAGCTTCCACTTTCCTGGAAGTTGAGAGATGCCTGATGAACCTTTGTGGCCTCCAATGGGACAAGGCATTAGCAGCTCTTTGTGTTGCCAGCTTTCCTCTGATGGCTGAAAGTGGTTCTGGTTCTTATTAAGCAAATTCTGTGCAGCAGCTGTGGCAGGGATGTAATGGGGAAGTTTTGTTTATCATTGCACAGACACCTGAAGACAGAGGGCTGAACTCCTTCCATAAAGGAGCTCATTCTCGCCATCTGGCCATCTCAGAGGTAAAGACACATAGATTACTGAGCAGGTATACTGTATTTAAAGTTCATCTTACCATTAAATGGAGTTTTGGTGCATAATTTGAGTTACAACCCACTGCAGTGAGACTTTTTAGACATGTTACTTGTTTTCGTTTGAAGTATGTAAAGTGAGTAGGTAGCTGTTGGAATTTACACGTAACACATTGTTTTGTGCCTTCTTTGATGTTGATACCCTGTATAGACCTCTAGCTATCCAAAATTTGCCTATTTGCCCAGTGGATTCTGCACAAAACTCTAAATGCTTCTTAATTATGCACTTGTCTACCTTTTTATCATATTTCTAAAGCCTCTGTCATTCTCATGAGGTATGGTTTTCAACATTCAGGTTGAAGAACAAGAGAACTGAAAATAAATGGGTGTCAAGGCTGTCTTCCTGACATGCTTCACTGCCAGCAATGCACTATCTTAGGGAAAATAGTATTAGGATGCTATGGTCAACAGAAATACCTGGAAAGCAATAGCATATCAGAGTGTCCATTCATTTTAGACACATTTCATCACAGATGTTGCTAGTTATTGCTTTCAGCAGCAAAGCCACAGAAATTTTGTAATAGAGTATATTTTTAACACTCCATGCTGCAGATAAACCTGTAAAGCCTGCAATCTGCTAATGGAGTTTATATCCTGATTTTCCTTGATGTTGTGGCTCAGTGAGAACACAACTTGTTGTTATTCTCTTACTCTTAATTTTTTTCTCTGCTTTTTTACTATAGTGGCAAAACAAATGCAACAGCTGGAAGAATAACTATATCTCAAATAAAATAGTGCATTTAATAAAGGCAAAGAGGTGAAATTAGTTTCTGGAGAAGACATACTTAAATCATGGCAATATAAGGAACCAAAGTATTTTTCATCTCGATCTCTGACAATTTCAGGTATGAATCAGGGGGTGAACTGAGATACTGACCTGTAAACCACTGCCCCAGTTAAAAGTATTAAAGCAGAATGTTTAGGATCCAACTACGGTAGACATCTCCTGAGGCCCCTTCCAGCCTGAATTATCCCACGGGGAGAGGAAGGCCATGTCACTGCCTTGCTGGCACACAAACAAACACGGGTGATATGCATGTTCAGGAAGGACAGGGATGACTCATGGGGCACAGCTCTGCACTGCAGTGTGACTAGAAACTACTTTGACTTGAGAAGAAAAATCTAATAATCAAAGATTTATTAAGCAGCTCTTACCTTTGTTTTAAGATAATATTACAACGTCATTCACTATTGTAATTATGATTACCTTGACATTCTCTAGACCCAAATCTCAGTATTTTGAAATGAAAACAGCTTCCCAAATAATGCTTGCAAATATCATTCCTACAGGAGTTTTTGAAGTGTCTGAATGAAAAAAATTCAGAAAAATAGTAATTCTAAGAGTCTATCTTCAGTGTCTTGGTAATGTTCCTTAAAATATCTCTATACCCTATATGTAAGTGGAAATGGCACTCTTGGCATTAAAGTTGCTTCTTTATCTCAGAGTAGTGAAGGGAAAGAGAGACCAATAAGCCTTGAAAAGACTTTTGCAATTGTTTGTAACAAATGCAGGAAATGTGAGGGGAATGGAAGTCGTTCTGCTATGTGCCTTAATAGCAAAGTCCTCTTTATCCATAGCCTTTTCCATGCAGTTAGTAATTAGCAGTTTATTATGCTGAGAACAAATTTCTTCTTTCTGACTTTCAACCAGCCTAATTAAACCCAGTCATTAATGTAAAGACTCTGTATGAAAGAGACACTTCATACCTGATCAAACAATCATTTTGGAAGGTGCCGATCCTCTTATAACTATTCAGTATATTTTTCGGTTGATTGGAGATGTGGCAATGGCACAGCATATTAACAAAATAATGGAGATGAATGGCTATGAAGTTTAAAATTATATTTCTGCTCTGTTGCTTCAATGAAAACTATGTAAAAACTGTCTGGCAGCGATGACAGGAAATATTTGTAAAATTAGCACGCAACTGTCATTGCTTGCTATGGAGGTCTTAAGTTTTTAATGGAAAAAAAGTTCTTTTGAAATTTCCCAGTACACCAGTAAACATTGCAATGGGTGTTATCACTGTATATGCTATATCGCTCATGATTGCACAACTGCAGCCATTATGCTCATTTTTCTGAAAAGATTATGACTAATAGATCCTTTTGTTTTCTGCATGTCCCTATGGACAGATTTAACTAGATTGTTCATTGCAGTGTTTTCTATGTATCCAAACTGGTTTGCTGCCAGGAGAGAGGACTGGGCAGTGAGGAGATTCTCCAAGTCAGTTACCCTGTCAGAAATGGGACCCCAGGATGGCTACAGCAGGCTGAAAGGGGGCAAGAATTAACACTGAATTTTGCCTGGGGCTTCAGCTTGGTCAGGTCACATAATTGAGACTCTGACTGAAATGGAAAGACTTAACATCTGGTGAAATTAGATGGAAATATAATTGTCCAAGGAGGGTGACACTGGCCAAGGTCTGTGTATAGGAAAGGACTACCACTCCTTTCAGAGCTTCTGCACAAACAGGGGTGGCCGCAAGCCTGACCCTCCGTACAGCCACAGGGATTTCTCCAGGCATCTCCTGGGGTGCACACTATCCAGAAAGGGAGGAAAATAGGAGAAAAAAGGCAGGATCTGTATATTCAGAGAGAAGTGTCCTATGAAGAACTAGCCTGAAATACCTTTTAAGTACTTAGTATATCCCTGCAGCAGATTGTCACGTTTTATGGCTCCCAGCTTCCAGACATGAAAGGTTGTGTCATCTGCATACATCCTGCCTTTAGAGTAAGATTCTGGTAGCTAAGGTATTGCCATACTCTTTTATAAGTAGGTTTTTTGATCTTTCAAACTAATGAAAAAACTCACACAAGCAAAGAGAATGATACATAGATTGAGACACTGTATGTATCTTTGATAGGGAAAAAAGCTGAATGCTCAAGCATATTGAAAACCAACCAAAAACTTAAAGAAGTATGTTATCTTTATGCTTCAGACATTAACAAATACCAGTCAGTAGGAACTGGGAAAGTATTTTCCTTCTGAGCAAATAAAATATCCATTTTGTGAACATTATTATTAGACTGTCACATGAAACATCTGTTACTGATCACTGTCACACCTGATGGTACTAGATGCAAAGGCTGTGGGGTTAGATCCTGAATGGTTACACCTAGTTTCATACTTTTTGATAAAAGAAAAACAACTGCATTGCATGAAACAGTGTAAGAAAAATAATCCCTTGACTTTATTTTTGACAAATGATTGGTTATTTTTATTCAGTAAAGTAACAGGGAGCAAACTCGTGAGGGATTTTTTAGGTTTTCTGCCCATTGTCTGCTCATATCAAGGGCAACACAAGTCCCAACCAGCAATATGTTGTCATCTCTGTGTGTGTGCAGTCTAGAATAATCCTTTGTAGTGGGATGTAGAAGTAGTGTAGATGTAGTGGGAAAGGATCAGAGTAAGTATTGCTTAGGGAGGGCAAACGGAATATGCAAAAGGTGAGCACTTACCAAAAGTAAAGATGACAAATCTCTATTTTGTTTGAGGAAAGGGTGACTGGAAGAGCATAAAAGAGCAGGCTGTAACCTGCTCAGTGTTCCTGAAAACACAGGACCTTAGGACATCCACTTCTTATACGAGGAGTCCAGATTTGCATGTGCCCCATCCCACCACGCTGGTTTCACATTCATGCCAACTCAGGGACCATTTGCTACTTTGTGATTAGATCTGTGCCTCTGCAAAAGTTTCTGTTCTGCACATGAAAAATACTAATTTTTTTTTTTTTTTTTGTAGGGGAGGATGAAGACAACACGATATTTAAAAATAAAATTAGAAAAATTCATAGAATGATAGAACATTTGAGGTTGGAAAAGACCTCTAAGATCATTGCTTTTGACCCTTAACCCAGCACCACTGTGTTCTCCACTAAACTGTGTCCCCAGATGTCACATCCACGTGGTTTTTGTACACTTCCAAGCATGGTGACACCATGACTTCCCTGGGAAGCCTTTTCCAATGCCTGACTGCTGTTTCAGTGAAGAAATTTTTTCTGTATCCAATCTAAATCTCCCCTGGCACAACTTAAGGCCATTTCTTCTCACCCTGTCACTTACTACCTAGGAGAAAAGACATTTCCCACCATGTTTCTACCTTCTTTCCGGTATTTGTAGAGAGCAGTATGGTCCCCCTGAGCCTTCTTTTGTTCAGGCTAACCAGCTGCAGCCTTCTTATAAGACTTGCTCTTTAACTCTATTCTATTCTACTCTATTCTTCACAAAACTTCCAGTTTTGATAGCATTTTCATAGAATTTATTTTGACAGAATGAATGATCTGTTAGAAAATTCCATATATGAGTGGGTAGTTATGCCACAAATCATGAAAATTTGATGGCAAAAGTAGATAAAATCCTGTTGAAGATTCATGCTGAAACGATGTGTGGCCAAGGATATCAGTGTGAATGGCTTGTAGCAGCGTTGCCATGTACTACATTGTTTACAGATCAAACACTGCTAGAAAAGAGCACCTAATCTTGGGTTCATACAAGTAAATGTTAAGTTTCTGCTCATTTAAATAGTAAATGTTCCCAAAGAAACATCTTAAAAAGCATTGTGCCTTCACATTGCCCCAGTCCATTCTACTTACAATCCAATAACAGTTGATAGTTCCCACCAAGGTTATGATGTGAAACAAGCAGTGAAAAATGAGATTTTGAATGATAATGAGCAGTTTTGCAGTCTTATCTTCATGAGCTACACCCTACCTGGGTTTCTACACTTTAAGATAGGAATGCACCTTCTTTGTAGAATGAGTACCTTCACCCTTCCTGTGGTTCATGTGAATAAAGGGTATTATTTAAACAATTTGTAATGCTATTCCCATTGTCCAGGCTCTCGAGTGCCTTATAATTTTATCATCATCTTCTCTGGCTCTTGTATTGCACTTTCTGTTATCTGTGGATGAGATC
The DNA here is from genome assembly GCF_009650955.1 of Corvus moneduloides. Lineage (NCBI taxonomy): Eukaryota > Metazoa > Chordata > Aves > Passeriformes > Corvidae > Corvus > Corvus moneduloides. The sequence continues at coordinate 87,377,691 of NC_045477.1, forward strand.
AGATCCCCTGTTGGAGCTGTAGCTTGCTGGCTTTCATCATCAGCAGATTACAGCTTTTAGGACTTGTGGGTGTGCACTGCTGGAAGTTATCCACTGGTCACACCTTCACTTCGGTTTTTAAAACTTCTGAATGTGAAATAGTCACTGCAGCCTCTGTCTAGAAAGCTCATCATCTTCTTCTCATACAGATGTCGGCAGCAGTGGGGAGGAGTTGCCCTCTAGAGCTGTTACTCCTCCATACTGACTATTGCAACTAGAGAGAGCCCTTTTGATCTGATTACGTATCTGCATTTTCAGGGGTCACAGACAAGTGAGATGAACTTTGCCCCAAAGACTATTTGGTTTGAAATATGCTGTTTGGCTCCATTGATCATGGCTCATATTTATGTTCATAATTAAATACACCTCACAGACTTGGATTTCTAGAGTGAATAGCCTGCGTTAAAATATGATAGTAAATTTATTTCATATTTTACTATTTATTTTCAATCTGCTCTTTTTTTTTTTCCCCCTCCCTAACATTTCTACCATCCTGGGTTTTGGAATATTCATACACAAAACACAAAAGTAGAGTAAGACTGTCAAGGCTAATTAATTGGAAAATTAAGAGAAGAATTTCCTGGATCACCCATAAAATATTATTTTCTCATTTCTAGTCACACTTCCTCTTAGATAATACTGCCTAGAGACAGTCAAGTGCATAGATATTATGAGGAAACAGCTTCATGAGGTAGTTCTAGCAGTGCAGATCCTATTCAAAGTCCACTACTTATGTCACAAGGCTGAAGTAGAAACTAAGAATGTGTCCCAGAAGACATCCTCAGCAAAATGAAACCAGGGAAAAGTGACTAGAAAGTGAAGCTTCTTATGAGCTCAATTAAAAGACTACTTCAAATTTGCAAAGCTTATCTCCCTGGCCAGCACAGCTGATGGAGAGAAACAGCTTCAGCCAGAGGGCAATTCAGAGCATGAGAATCCAGATTCTCACTCAGCAGAGGTTTCTCAGGCTAAAAGACAGCCAGTAATTTTTAGTAACAAAAATCATCTGGAACACCTGTTCTCATGAGAGAGAAAAAAGTTTCAGCACTTGTTCCTGCTGTACCTCCTAAACTGAGTGGGACTTGCTCCAAAGAGTAAGGTCTCAGGAGTGTGCAGTGTCACAGTGGTTAAAAGTTGCAGAGCTGAGTACAATCATTCACATCCCTCATGGCTCTTAATCTCTTTCTCATTTCCAACTCTGCTGAGTAACGCAGTGCACATTTCCAACTTCATGTTTCTGCTGAAGCTTTCTAGTCTCCAGCAGACCAGCTAAGATTGTTTGGCTTCTGCCATTTATAAAACTAATTGGAGGGAAATATTTGCATGATTTAAGTAATTTTAAATGTTGTTTTAGGCTTAGATTTTGGAACATTAGACTGCTGATGCAGATAGCGTGTTTTATACCTGTTTGTCATGAGAGAAGTGCCATGAAAAAACTTAGTCTTCAAATATGCTGAAAACCTAGTAGGCATTTTCACCTGTTCATGTAAGAATACATTTATAAAAGACAACAACATTTTTTGACGTGGGATAATTACAGCAACATTGATGTGTCCATTCTGGCAATACTCCTTAGCCTCCATTATTAAAGGAAAGATTGCCTTCAAAGACCATGCTTTCTAATTTGCTGAAGGGCTGTTAGATGAAGATTTTACCACGGGGAGATTAAGAAACAGTTGTTTTGCAGGGTGAGCCAAATGAAAGGACACGATGCATCTTTGCATCTGCATGCCTGACTGAACACCCCAAATCCTGTTTCTTGTCCTGCTCAAGATCTGAAAATTTGTGTGGCTTCAGTCCAGGCATGAAAACCTTTTTTTTTTTTTTTTTCCTAATAATTCAATCCCTACTAAATTGGTTGCCTATAAATAATCCATAAAGAGGGAAAAAAAGCAATATTGGTAGGTGCATATGATCCTGGTAGAAATAGATTACACACCCAACCAATACCCCAGAAAAATAAAAAATTAGATGCAGATCACTTATTTTTAATGACAATTTTAAAATAAACTGTGAATTTATGTAGGATGGAGGTATAAATAAGCATGCCATAATGCAGTATATTTCAGCATTCTCAAGCCAATTTGATCAATATTGCAAAATTGTAGAAGAAAATTAATCAATGGGGTAAAAGCAGTGCATCAAAATTCATTGTACATGTACATTCCTTATTAAGGAACAAAACACCTTTATGATGTATGTTTCTGTGAATAAATTTTACTGAGATATAGTACACCATTAGCAGACATTTCTCAAAAGCATGTTCTAAAGTATTGAACTTGGCTGCATATAATGCATTTGAAAACGTGTACCGAATTTGGAGAAGAAAGTATGCAAAATGTGCATTCTAGTTAAAATTCAACATTTCTTACTTCATTGGCACAACATCCTTGGGTTTTACTGTCACTTTTCAGACAGATGCAGGGGGACATTTCCTTGCTCAGAGCACTGGTAGAAAGCCCATGGCCATGATCCTGCCACTGATAGCGCAGGAGGAAAGTTGCCTCTAAGTGGAGTGTCCTTGAAAACAAAGGGTAGTTTGAGGATGAATCAATCAGTTCACGAGCTATCATTTGAAGTGCTGTAAGCCTTAGACGTTAGCTTTGCTCCTGCTGATCTCTCACTGTTACCTTCAAAGGCTTCAGGATGAACATAAAGAGTGCAGATAAAGAAATAGAGGTGAGATACAGATAAAACACAGAGGAAGGATTCAGGACACTCTGTAAGCTCTCACCAGAGCCAGCCATAATAAAGCATTATTGGTAAGGAAGCCTAGAGATGGACTGAGAAGGCAATTTTCTTCTCATGGGAAATCTGTTCTGAACTCTGTTTCCTTTCTAAATTTAAGCAAAAGTTGAAATTCTAAATTTTTCATGGACCCACAGGAAATTCCATAGGATCTCAGTTCAGAAAACTGAAATTTCCTTCTCTCAAAAGGATAAAAATCATTATATAGAACAAAAAACTACATGTAAATGCCTTTTAATGTGCATTAATATGCATTAATATAATCTAAATAATATTAAATAAACTTAATTAGTGCAATTCTTATTTTCAATTTTATTAAGGAAACATTGCAAACCAGGATATTGATCCTGGTTCAATGAACAGCTGTTTCTTCTCATCAGTAGAGTTGCAATAGTCCTAAGTCCTGTTTCAGTCCCTGGAAGCCTTCTGAGTGCATAAGGAGAAGAAAGTACAACATCTTCATCTCCTTCACTGGTTCCTTATTTGAGCGTAAGATCTGAATCCTTAGAGCCAGGCCAAAAGTGGGCTTGACTTTGAGTGCAGGGGGTGCCTTCTGTGAGCCCAACAGAAACCAGGATGTGCAGGGCTCTTTCATGCAGCACCTGGCTTTGAAGAATCCTTTCTTAGCAACTATGATAATGTAACCAAAACTGATCCAGCAAGACAGCCAAATGCTGATTTATTTTTAACTCTGCTGTTACTCCTGTATGTCTCAATGGCAGTTCCATGCTCTCCCTGCAATCACTGCTCCTATAGAGGAGGCACTGCTACTGGTACAGCCACAATTTATGCTCAAGGGCACTTCTAACTTCCAGTTAATTCAATTTATTGTAGAAGGAGTTTGGGGAGACCTGCTGTTAGCTTTAGTGTGTAGTGCTTACTGGGTGTGCCATGCTTTAGTGTTTCCATTTTGGCTGGAATCGAGGTTTGGAAGCCGATCTTATAATTTCCCTGCCTATTGCACCTTGGTTCTTGTCCAGAAACTGTTCCTAGTACTTAGGCTCCGATTCTCGGGTGAAACTAAAACAAAACAGGACCCCAAAGCACACTTCAGTCAGTATTCAGACACCAGGACCAAACTGGTCCTAATTAGACTTAATCCATAGAAAAGAGCTCTTGAAATGCATGTAGTTTGGATGTCAGGTCTCCAGCAGCAACTAATGCCCTGGAAATTGGTTCCCATTATACCACAATACTTTCTGCTGGATGCAAGGCTCTCCTAGCCGATCTAGCCTGGCAGGGGATAAGACTTACTCACATTACAGATCTACCACAAGGTTTGTGATGGAAATATGCACCAAATAATTCCTGTAATTGTTACGATGTGATTAGTGAAAGATGCCTATGTCCAAATTAAAGTTCAAGCAAATCAATAATACAGATTTCATTTAACAATTAATGTGAGGTAGAGACATAGAAAGAAATAGATAAGAGAAAGAATTAGACAAGAAATAGACAAGAGAGGAGAGACAGAGAGAGGGAACAAGAAGATAGTCACCACACATGCATCCAGAGGCATCCCCTTGCTCCTTCTTTATGTTGTGCTTCTCAGTCGTGGGGGGTTGCATTATTGTTCAAAACTTTTCACTCTTTATACATCTCAGCAAACAAAGCAATTATTCTATTCGTTAAAGGATTCCCTCACTTCTAATGCTCATTAGTCCATATGTTCAGTCTTGCTGTTCTTTTGAGTCTGTGGGTTTCTTGGGCTGATGGGCTGTGAGTCAGTCATCACAACCTCACCCTGACAGAACTGACTTTTACCCACTGGAGCTGATTCCAGCACAGTTTCAGAGTTGGCTTTGCTTGTGCCCCATAAAGTTCTGCATTCTTTTAGTCAATTATCAGTGACAGATTCTTCTCCCCAAGCTTTGTTAACCTCCCCCAAGGTCTGAGACATCACCTGGACCATAGTACCACCTATTCTTATCTCAAGTTCCCACAGTGGTGGCTTCTCTTATAGGCCAGGTTCCAGGTATCCACAGAGGCATATTCAGGGGGGCTTTGGTGGTCATTGGTGGTCACAGATGCCATCTGTCCCATAACTTGGGGTGATCTTTGTTTGACCAGTGATAAGCATATAAGCAATTGCTTCTTTACACTGTTTGCCACAGTGGGAATTTCTGTCCAGATGCATTAAACCAGGATGAGCTAAGCAGCTCTTGCCTCCACCAAGCCTTGAGTTAGCACCACCCTGGCACTCCATTCTGTGCTTATCTCATGGCAAAGTCCTTCTGTGGCCTTAATAGTGTTTGAGACGGGCAACTGTGCTCTTTAAATCCTTACAGTAACAGAAATTGGTATGCCAGTTTGCTAACAGTGATTCTCCTCAGCAGTGTTCTCTGCATATTAATTCTAAAACCAGGACACTTGGGAAACAGGGCACAAGAACAGACTCCATGACAACAATGTGGCTCTTTGAAATGACAATTACAAACTTATTACGAGAAATTTGCAAAAGTATTACATTGTTTCTTTGTTCTCAATGTCTGGCACTTTTTTCCTAGTGGATAAAAGCTTTTCCAAATGGCTTTCTTTTGTTCTAAAATTAGGTATTAAGTTAATATCTTTGGCATTGGTTTTATCCTAATTGTAAGATTTTTGCCATTTCCTGGTACTAATAGAGTGTTCAACACACGCCTGGGAGGTTCAGTAATAGGTATGTCCTTGACAGATCTCAAGTCAGTATAGTTCTTTTGTAAGAAACCTGAGAAAAAAAAAAAAAAAAACTATTTCTATATTTCTTACGGGGAAAAAAAAAAGGTCTAGTTAATGTTAAATATGTATGGAAATAATTCCTAAATATTTGTATTTGAAAGTAGAATCATAAGCAAAACTCTAAGTCTTGGACATGATATTTTCTCCCTCTCCAGGTTTTACCTTGTTCTTCTGAATGGATATGCCCTATTCTGACTAATTTCCTTGTCATCTCATGTATACTCTGTAAATTAAAACAGATCTTATTATACCTGTGTAACTGTTATCTTGCCATTGTTTTTAAGGATTCCATTTGTAATCCCATTTGCTGTCTTAGAACTTTCAGAGGTGCTGGTGCATGAACTGGAAAAAACACTGCAGAGCTATTGAAATCTGAGATGAGTTTGAGGGGAGAGATGATAAAATCCTTTTTTATTTGTGCACACAGAAAGTGGGATATGGAAATTGGTAACACCTTGAAGGTAGAAAGCCACTATCTCATATAACAGAGCCCAATTTTACGGTAGAAATGTAATTCCGTTGCTGCAATTGTGGAAGCAAATGTGTCCTTGATAATGATTCCAATGTAATTGCCAAGATTTATATAATCCCAGGTAATTTTATCTGAACGACCTTGAAATTACAAGGCACAGCCATAGAGATATGAGGTGAGGTTCCTGAGACACTCACCTGGAGTCACCTGTATTTTACCTGTATTCAAGGTAGGAATGGATGCACTTACAGAAGAGGATATGCAGGTAGGTAGGTAAATTGCTCTCTAGAAATACTTAGGGGTGACCAAATAGGTCATATGTGTGTGCATAGGCTGCAAAAGACAGCAGTGAGATGAGACAAGTGCCATCTCTAAAACCATGATCGTAACTTGTATTGCATTGTGCAAGCAATCCTGCTTGTGTGAGAAGAGGCTGTAGAATTGACTGTTTAACTTTTGACCTTTACATACTGTTAGGGAAGAGTGTTTTGTAGGCCTATGTTAAGTTTATTTAAAACAAAGGTGGTTTCTTCAGATTTGTTTGGTTTTTTTGTTTATTATTTTTTTTAAAGGGCCTTTTATCAATTTGTGATTATAAGTTTCATATATAACTCAACCCTTCAATTTGACATAAATCACTACTAGGCCTGGAAAAAAAATGCGTGATGCATGAAGAAGCTCCAGAAGAGACAAAACACACTGTTACACTAAATGACTTTTGGTCTGGTTCTGAGACAGGTTTGTGTCCTGACAGAAACCAACTTCACCAGGTCATCTAGTACAGGCATGAAATGAGAAACTAAGGAAACAAGTACTCCTCTCTCCCAAAAAATAAGGTGTATTTGAAAGAAAAGCGTCATTTTCCAGGTGCAATGGAACTGATTAATGAATTGCTTCATCTGACAAAGCAAGCCAGCTATAGGTGGGACAAAGGGCAAAACACTTCTAAGCCGTAGGTAAATACTGAGAAACCTCAGAGCAAGAGGATCAGGAAAATGAGTGATCAAACTCCAAAGAATATTTAGTTATGAATAAGAGACCAAGTTCAATTTACAGATGATGATGATGACCATGATGATTATTATTATTATTTTGTCTGTTCCCTGTTTGCACAACACATTTTGTATTAAAAATCTCTCCCTAATGCTAACATCAATTTATATGCACTGTTGTGTCTCCCAGAACAAGCAACCTCCAAACCAGCCCAGCCTGAGTAGAAAGACACAGAAAGCAGGATTGCTAAGCCACTGGTCTATTTGTGAGGTGTGGGTGTACAACTTTGGGAGAAGCCCAAGGAAAACACAGCCTTGACAGAAGACTTTGTAAACACAGCAAGCCAAAGTTGAAGTTTTGGTGTATGCATCATCTGTAGGGAGCTTAAAGACCCATATGGAGCTTAAAAGGCCCATAGGGCTACAACAAGAGTTTGTTCAGCTTTGTGATGCCAAGAGAGATTTCAACAACAAATAAAGAAGTGTGGGTGCAAGAGACAGAAAACACACTTGACAAATATCACCTTACATAACGACTGCCTACAGGTTTCCACAGGTATAGAAAGTAATGAACACACACAGAATGGAATAAAATATATGTTGACAGTTGACTGTTCACTTTAACAGAGACCTGCATAGAGCCATAGAAAATAAATATATATAATGACAAATCATACTCTGAAGAACATATATTACTCCAGGAAATGACTGTAACCTGCTGCAAGAATTTTTTACTTTGTCAGTGCTCTGTACTGGTCTCTGCAGAGAGTGAAGGCACCACAGGAATGAGGGCTGTGGTGGAGCAGAAAAATAGTTCCCTGTTGGCCACCCTTCCAGTTTCAGACTGAAAAATGCACAGCAAAGCAAGAAAGGAAGAAACAGTAAACAAAGAAACAAAACCCCAACAACCTTCTCTTTTCCATACAACCCCCTGCTAGGTACTTTCTCAAAACATGTATACACTGCTTTATTTAGTGCTATATTATTCATGCAAAAGCTCCATTTCTTCATCGGGTCAATACCCAACTGCTTTGTGCCTGGCAAGGCAAGCCATTTATTAATTAGAGCTGCCCTGCAGTCTGTCACTCCTGTTCCAGTACACTTTGTTTGTGCCATTCCCCAGCTGGTACAGCCATGATGTCACTTACTTTCAAAGATGATTTTAAAATGTGAGGAGAAAATGTGAAAAACAACAGAGTTAATCATGTTTTAAGCAAAGTTCTGAAGCATTGCCCAGTGTTACATCTTCTGCAAGAAAGGGACAGCTCTGTACATGTCTCTTGGGAGGGTTTTTTCTATTTAAAAGTTTGGAGTGAACACTCTAAATTTCAGTTTGAAATGTTGTAATACATTTGTTTGACAAATAGTACTGATAACAGTACTATGCTTCACATTTGGCTTTAATCTGCTGGTCCAAAAACACTTTGCAAAAGAAGTCTGCACTACTACCTTCATTTGCATATTTCTGTTTCCTCTCGATCACTTTTTCATAAGATGCTCAGTAGAAGCTGTGCAGGTAGGAGCGGCAGTGTTGAACAATTCTCTGCCTCAGTGATTGTTTCAGTCCTTGTATTTCATCACTCAAGGGAAGCAACCTAGTGCCTACAGCACACCACACAGCCCCATCTGCCTTCACTGGCGGGGAATCAGATGTGTGAGGTCGTCCTGTGGCACCGTCATCTTTCAGCAGAACTGCTCTGTGCAATCTGTTTTCTAAAGAGTGTTCATTTCACTATCTCCCAAGCTACTGATAGCATCTTGTGACTGAAATCTGTCATTTTTATGTGCATGCTATATCTCACTGAAGCCTCATCTTACCAGACCTCTGATACAGTCTGTAATACATGTGAAAGGAGCATTTTCAAGACATCCCAAAACTGAGATCACAGTGAGAAGGCTAAGGCCATTGATGGGCCTGTACTGTATTTCTTAACTAAAAGGAAGTTAAATGATATGTTTTTGCTGTTTATCCATTTCTGTTGTTGTCACTATCTGTGACAACAGATATCTGTGGTGCTCTCCAGAAGAAGAAAACCTTAATGATAAGACAGAAAATGCTGCGGAGAGCAGAGACCCTTCCCTGTGTTCCTGTCAACTTTTACCAAACCCTGCGTTCTTAGACCCACAATAAAAAAAAAAGGCCAGCCTTTGTCCTGTGTATAGAGACACAGATCTTCCAATTAAGTTTGCCTTCCTCTTTCATAGCTTTCCTCTTGAATAGGAACGTGCATATGAGTGCATAGAGAACGGTGATCTAGGGTTACTACTTAGTGTTAGAAGTACAGACTTAAAATGTCAGGCAGTTTTCTGATACTTGGACCCACATTTCACCCCACATAACAGAGCCGGGGTGTCTCTGCAACATGGGCCAGGCCTGCAGTGGCCAGCCAGCAGGAAAGACAGTAGATGTGCTCATAGTAAGAAGGTTGAAAGGCTCCAATGTCTCTGTTTGTCAAAACAGGACTGAGAGGAAATCCTTCCTAAATCTATTTCTATTTGGCAAATCAATGGGTTGACAGCCTGTATTGGGCTTGTGTGGCCAGGTTTTGGTAGTGGGAGAGGCTACAGGAGTGGCTTCTGTGAGAAGCTGCCAGAAGCTTCCCCCATGTCCAGCAGAGCCAATTCCAGTTGGCTCCAGGATGGACCTGCCCCTGGCCAATGCCGATCCCATCAGGAATGATAATAATGCCTCTGTCATGACATATTTAAGAAGGAAAAAGAAGTTACTGGTAAGATGTAATTGCTCTCAGAGAAGAGAGGAGTGAGAATGTGTGAGAGGAACAGCTCTGCAGACACAAAGGTCAGTGGAGAAGGCAGGGGACATGGTTGAAGAGCAGAGGTTGCCCTGCAACCTCTGGTACAGCCCATGGTGAAGCAGCTGTGCCCCTGCAGCCCATGGAGGACCACAGGGATGCAGAGATCCAACTGCAGGTCATGGAGGAGGCCCTCACCACAGCATGTGGATTTCTGAAAGAGGGCTGTGAGCCCATGGGAAAGCTGTGCTGGAGAAGACTCCTAGCAGTGACCTGTGGCCTTGTGGAGAGAGGAGCCCATGCTGGAGCAGGTTTCCTGGTAGGACTTGTGACCCTGTGAGGTACCCACTCTGGAGCAGGCTGCTCCTGAAGGACTGCACCCCCTGAAGAAGTGACCCATGTTGCAGCAATTCATGAAGGACTGCTGCCCGCGGGAGGGACTCATGTTGCAGAAGACCGTGGAGGCCTGTCTACCATGGGCGGGACCCCCTGGTGCAGCAGGGGAAGGACTCCTTTCCTTTCAGTGTCTGGGAATATCCCCTGCATTATTTAAACTGCTAGTTCATGCTTTCTCTCTGTATCCTCTCTGTCATATTGTTTTTTTACCTGCTTATTATATTGCATAATAATTCATAGTATTTGTGTGAAAACCTTTTTTTCTCTGAGAACAAACACTCGCACCTCTGTGAAGGGACTGGCATTGCTCTGAACTTGCAAAATTACTCTTTTCTAAAAACTAACCTATATGACATTAAAATTGTAGCACCCAGTCAGCAGACTGTGTACCATCAGATTTAAAGTAGATGAAGTGAAAGGAGAAGTCAAGGTGGAAATTTGAGGTGGTCAGTTGTCACAGCTAGAGCCTAGCTGCATATAGCTCCAGTCTGATTTTTGTAAATGGTTCTGGAAGTAGAGAGTGGATGACAAAGATCAGGACAAGCAGTGTCCTTCTGTTATGTCAAGATTTTGAGAGACTAATGGGAGCTGCAAGAAGAGTGGCAAGAAGCAGCTCTATTCTTATGCAGTGCTCCTGTCAAGATGATCACTGCAACTAATAAATGGGGCTTTTTTTTTTTTTTTTTTAATAAGATGGTATCAGAATTACTTGCAAGGATTTGCTTCCCAGGGAACAGCACATGGGAGGAAAATGTGACATTATTCTTTAAGAAATGAAGAGGAAAAAAATGTAACTATCTTTCCTCAATGTGCTTCCCGAAGAAGCAATTTTTCAGTGGAGGTAGCATTCCTCTCTGGACACTTACAAGCCTACACTGTGCCAGGTGCAGATATTTTTTGAGGGAGCAAAACAGAAGCTGTACTTAAAATATTTAGAGTGCTTTCTCTTTAAGTTTGCTGAACAAAGATGTAATTTCATCAGTTATCACTGTGTAAAATCAGATATGAGAGGATATTGGAACCCAAAGTGCAGGGAGTGTTTCTCTGCCTGTCCTGAAAGTCCCATCCCCCCAGGAAAACGCTGGTTTTAACCTTCATCCATGGAGAAAGCTGCCAAGGCTTTGGGATGAATTAGAATCTACGAGGATGTGAGTTAGGTGGTAGTATGATATATAGTTTGTTACAGAGTGAAAAATTTAGGGTTTTTAGGTTTATTAGTATGGTAAGTAGATGAAGGCAAGATGGAGGATCTCTGTGGTTTATCAGGTCTCTTCCTTCTTCTTCACCTACTCCATTTTCTGCAGTGCTGGTAGCACAGAATGATTGGTTAGAAAATGCGGCATTACAGGGCTACGTGAATGGAGAGTTCATTAGGCATTGGTAGAAAAGTAAAAATAATATACGTACTTAGTAACTATTGGGTAATTTACCTTTAAAAGGCCTTAAACTTTCCTGCATTTGTCTTTTGGTATTTGCTCTGCTTCATGCTATGTTGCCAGCATGTAAATTACTGATAAGATATAATAAACAACCTGAAGACCGAGAAGATCCAAAAGTTGTGTTCGTCTCCTATTCCTGGGCAAGGACTTTCTCCCCCATCTGGGGAGGACATGTGGGGGTCGAAAACCTGCACAAGAGGTCATTCCCTGGCACTGGCAGCTCTGGGCACACTTGCTCAACAACCTCTGTTCTCCTCATGGATGAATTCATTATGTGATTGTCTCTGCTTCAAAATAACAGAGTTCTACCATTTTCCACATGAAGAGATCAAACAGTCCCATGCGACTTGCAAATTAGTTCTCTAAATGAAGGTCCCCACACAAACAATTAGGTTCCTTTAGTGTGAGATGATAACATTGCCTATTTTGAGTACAAATGTCTGGAAAGTTCTCTTCCATTCCTCCTTTTTAAACTGAGCTTTCATTAAGCTTAATGCCACAAAGTATTTCTGACACTGCAGGCTTATCAAAACAACTTAATGAAGAAATAGAAGGCGTAGTTTCAGTGTCAATTACAGATCTTAAAAATCCAGTGGTTTGAATGTTGCGTGTTGTTTGTGAATCTCAAATATGTGTAAGGATCTCACATACCCTGAGTGTGTATGCAGGTGTCTGTGTGGGTGCCATCCCCAGCCTGGAGTGACCAGCAGGGCCAGAGCCTCTGCCTTGATGACCCCAGAAGCAGCTTGTGCTTTACCAAGGTTAATCCTGCCTGGCTCATTGTGGGAATACCCTGCATTTGCAGGGAAAAAGCCAGGAGGAGCCAGTGGAGCATTGCTTTAGCTTGTCCCTCTGAAAGGGAGGAAGGAATACACCAAGGGACAAGGCTAATGGAAAGGCAAAGTTCAAGCAGAAAGGACAGCCCAAGGCAGAGGCAGTCTGAAGCCTGTTTATATAAAATGCAAATGTATAGATAGAAAACAATCAAAACATTAACATTAAATTATAGCCTCTGTTGTTGTTGTTACATCTTTTTCAGTTGTTTTTCTTCTTTGTTTATCTAGTTGCCATTCTGTGGATCAAATTAGTATCGTGAAGTGACATCTTATGTGAGAACTGGTTTTTTTACTAGGTATATACATTACTGGTCTCAGATGTAAAGAATATGACCCAGAGAAGTGATTATTCCTTATCTTTCATGGCTTACATTTTGGTGAAGAAATGTAATTTACACCTTAATTGAGTATGTGATAATAAAATAATAATTGTTTCAGTTGACCAGATTGTTCCGTCCCTCAAGATTATGAGAAATGGAAAAAAAAAAATCTTAGATTGTCTGCAGATACATGCTTTCTTTCAGTTGTAGTATTCAATCCATAGAGCCATGTGAATCCCAGGATGCCTCTCTGCAACCTCACTCTGCAACCTCACTCTCTGCAACCTCACTCGTCTCTGGCTACCTGACAGCATCACCACCACACTTTTTCCTTCCTTTTACCTCTATAAAAGAGACTTCCAAAAACGCTAAAGCAGAAACAGAAAGGGAAACGTGGGTCGAAGAGGCAAACAAGGCCTATGCCTTCAGATTTTAATCTCAATTATCAGGTATTAAGAGAAAACTCAGATGATAACTCTCTGCTGTTAGAATAATGAAGCAGAATCTTTTCAGGTCAAAATTATCATAAACCCGTTGAAACGTTTGTGTTTATGACAACAAACAAAACTGAACTTCTGTTTCAGTTAGTGTAAATGGTTTAGTCATTGTTCCCTTGCACAAAATCCAATGCATTCACATTTCTTCTATTTTCTGAATGACAGGTACAACACTCACTTTAACAGTACCTATTTTGTTCTAAATAGCATAGTCCAGAACATTTTGTAAAGAGGGAAGTCTAGTAAAGACTAAGCCTTCTAATGGTATTCTGCAAATCAATATATTTTTCTATTTAATAACTACATTACAGGGAATCACTTTTTTTTTTCTGTGTTCTTGTAACCTGTAATTATCCTCTGATTTTGCCTTTCAGACCTTTAAATGTTTGACACTAACTGAATATTTAGCCACTTGATGTTCATTTACTTGCAGGAATGCACATGCCTGTGTAGATCGGAAGATGAAGTATAGGAGAGAATGTTGGATTTCCTGCACACACAAAAAAATCTAGTATTAAACAAATAAAGAGCACAAACTCTAATAAATGCAATAATAAAACTCACTGAAATGGTGCAAATACCCTTTTAACAATAAATATGAGTGCAATAACATTTTGGTTTTTATAAAATCAGTCAGTGTTGAAGCCTGTTAAGCAACATGAAAGAAACATAAAGAATTTTCCACCTCTTCTTTTGGATTTAGTAAGGAGATGGAAGTGACTGCTTAGAGAATAAATGCAGACATACATTGCTTCTGCCCTAAGTAAAGTAGATTTCCACTTTATAACTCTGTAGATCCATGGAGTGAGCTTCTCTCCAAAAATGGAAAAGAGCTTATCATACTGAAGAAAATCTTGCACATGTTTCAAAGCCTTAGCATAACTTATCTCTAAGCTGACAAGGCATCCTGACCCTGTGAGCATCCCAGTGGCTGCCCTGGTGCCAACATATGACTGCCTGTGGGACCACCAGCGGAGCCAGACAGAGGCACTGGGAGAGGGACCACGCTTGGGGTGACAGGCCTCAGACAGAGAGCTAGCTATGGCTGGGTTTTGCCCTAGGAACACTGCTGGCACTGCTGCCAAGAGAGGAAAGATGAGAAGGCAGGGAAAAGCATGCTGTTATTGTTTCCTGGGTCCAGAATGAGATTTTTACATGCACACAAAGTGCTGAAGCCACTGGCAGCCAATCTGAAAAACAGCAGGAAGCCCTAAGGTCGTGCTGTACTCCTTTTTGGGAGTGTCTTAAAGGAGCAGTGCACACAACTGAGCCAAATGCCAGGCAGAAGTCTCTATATGTTTATAAACACAGATCTGAGTAAGATTTTGAACCACATCTGGCTCATCCTAAACTGTCTCAAACTTGTGAAAGTGGCTGTGGGGAATCAGTGTGCTATCATACAATGGACCCTTTTTCTACCCAGCTGTTTTAACCTAAAGAACTGCAACAAGGGTGTTCTTAAATAATCCATATCTTGTGCAGGCAAGACCTGACAGTCAAATTAAGGAAATGGCAGAGTTCAGTACCACTGAGTGCTTCTGTCATGGCATTGCTCCACAGCATGCTGCACAGAGGGCAGCTACATGGACATCTCTTGAGAGCTCCTGCCTCTGACGATGCAGAGACAACGTTAATCTCAACATCTTCTACCTCCTGCATGTTCCCTTGGCTTACTTTACTATACTTTGGGCACTACTTTCCTCAGTCAAATACAGCTGTGACACTGTATTTAGGAGTAGTGAAGGACAATGTGGTGAACTCACCTGCTCAGGAAATGCAGCAGGTGAACAAGATTTGTCTCGTGCCCCTGCAGCTGCACTGAGTTACAAGAGTGGGGTATTCTGTTCATAGGCTGTGCAAGGGACCAGGCTCATTTTTAAACAGGAAGATTGTTTTTTTACAACTGTCCCTGAGAAAAAATTTGTCCCCACAGTGGACACAGGTGTGTTGGTTTAGCTGCCTATAATGAGGAAAACAGCCTTGACTAAAACAGAGGTACAATGGAAAATGGAGAAGAATGTCACCAATCCAGGGTAACCACCAAAACAAAATTGTAAATATGTCAGTATTTCAGTTCCTTAGCAGTTAGAAAGACTGTCTCCGTGTCCCAATGCTGGTAATTACTGCTTATCTTCCAAGCCTGATACTGAATGTATTTTGAAGCCTTCACTAGGATACTGTACACTCAGAGCTTGACTGAGTTCTATGCTGTGCTGAGCAGCATTTAGACACAGTGCCTGCTGAGTAAGGAGGGTGCATTTGCACAGAACAGGTTTGGCTCTGCCTGGCCAAATGCCAGTGAGAGCCTAAGCACAACACCATTCTCTTACAGCTGGACTGGAGGTGCCCTGTTTTTCATCAGCTTGGGCCACAGTACAGGGAAAGTTGTTTCAGTCATCCATGTAGATACAACAATGGTGTATCTACACTGGTGAATTTTGTTGGGATGGCTTTCATGCTCAGAGAAGCATTACAGCTGCGTGTGCCCAGGTGTGTGCTCTGAACATGGCAGGAGGGTGTCTGCTGGGCTCCCCTCCTGCCAGTCACTTCTTTCCATTTTTGTACTATCCTAAGGTATGAAATGATCTTTACTATTAGCTCAGGCAGATGATTTCTTATCTCAGCTCTGCAGTGGTTTTTGTTGTTCTGTGTTGGTCCTTCACAACATCTGGGAGTGCACAAGTGGCTCGAAATTCCTTCGCAGCCTTTGAACCACCAAAACCACGTAAGGGCCAGTGGCATGGCTGCAATCGGAATTATCAGCTTACTGTGTTAATGACTATGTTATCAGCTCTAATCTTAATGACGAGTGGGTCCTTATATGTTGCAGAACTGATCTGACTGAGGAAGACAAACAGAAATGGTTTTCTCTCCTTTTTGTACTGGAATATTCTCTACTTCTGTAGATAATTTATTCTTGAAGATTTTAGGGAGAATAAGCTTGTCATGTCATCTTATAGCAACAAGAAAAGCTGCAGGAGCAGCAAAAGCAATAGATCTAAACGATGTTTTGGCTGGCCAAGACATAGCTGTAATGGTGACTGCTGAGGAGGCAGTTTTCCTCAGATGTGTACATTTTATCTCCTGTCTCCCAGGCAACTTCCTAATGTCTTTTTGAAATTGCTAAAGACCAACTAATGTATTCTAATACCGTGGCAAGCCTTATCAAGCCAGTACAATGCCACGCCATTTTCCATTTCGAGTCACGTACAGTGAACCAAGCCCAGTTACTAAATACTGATAGCTGTAAGTATTCATTCCCGTATCAACATGTAAATAAAGCTACATTGTTTTCACATTTGGTATGAACAATAGGTTGAATCTGTACACTGAATTTCTACACGAGCTGTATATGTAATTCTATTGTATACAATACGAAATTCCTTGGAAATAATTTTCTCAATGTTCCTTATGGTTTAGAAAATATATATATATATATTTGTATTAAACCAACAAACTTTCATTTCTCAATACCAAAATTCTAGCTTTGTATGTTGCAACATTCCCAGTAATCAATATTTTAAAACGTATAATCAGTAGCATCAAAAATACAGAACTATTTTTTCTGCATCTGAAAGTACTTGAAAAATAAATGAAGATATAAATAAATAAATAAATAAATGCAGTACGTCTTGACACAGCAGTTCATGGATATCATAAAACATAAAGGCTGAGTTGGGATGTAGACTGCCAGCTCCCATGGCATAACTTGACACGGTACAACGCACTTTTCAAACATTATTAAAGATTGAAAATGATCTTATGGTATTCTTACAGTTGATGCAGAGATAGAGAATAGGATAGCTTATAATTTTTAATTTGAGTCTGGAAAATATTTCTGTAACCTATACTCCTATGCATAAATAAAAACATTCTCTATCTACAGGGGAAAATATTAAAAAAAATATTACCAAGAAAGGTATAGTTAAAAACTCAACAGATCCACGAATGCAGAAAGAAATCTGTTTTGAGAAATATTACTGCTTCAAATAATAATCTACAAAGAAAAAATAGTATTAAAAATAACAAAAGTAATACCCTTTTTTAAAGAACAGTAGTCTTGCTCACTAAGCAGTCAGAAGACAGGAATTCCCATTTTTAAGAATGATATTTTCAGTGTACATGATAATGACTGTGCTTGGCATCAGAGATAAACTCAGTACTAAGAGAAAGTATTCAATCCTTTTAAAATCCTATTCCAGACTGCTAAAAACAAGAATACATCTCTTTCCTGCAATCTCTTTATCAAATTTGCTGTCCCTACTTTGTGGTGAATAGAATACTTCTGGATCAATGGTTTCTTTTAGTTTTACTAAAACTTGCATCTTACAAAGTAGTCACAAACAGGATTTGCTGAAACAGAATTGCATAAGCTTTGTATTTCTGAAAAAGCATGCTAATAGTTTAATAAATATTGCAACATACTTTACTACATGTAGAAAGTTAGAAAGAATAATAAAAATCAGGGCTAAATCTTAAGGCTGTTCGATCCGCATACACCATATGAGTTGAGAGAATGGTTTGTAACAGAAACAATTTTTAGTGATGTATCAGGCTTAGAAGGTGTTGCAATTTAATTTTTAAAGAGCTTGAATTTGTAGTGGAATGGCAATAACCATCAGTCACTGGAGGGGCAGGCTGCCTAGAACAAATGCAGAGCACAGATGAGGGTGAAGGACCAGCAAAGGTTCATTCTCAAAGACTGGAGTTTTATCTTCATTTGAACAAAACAGAATGAAGTGTTAGGTGTGAATTGCTTGTTCTTTTTCATGTTGCTATATTTCTGCCTACTATAAAACCTTTGTTGATGCGGTCAAAGACGAGAGGATTGAGTGCACCCTCAGTCGGTTTGCAGATGACACTAAGCTGGGCAGGAGCGTTGGTCTGCTGGAGGTTAGGAAGGTTGTGTAGAGGGATTGGACAGGCTGGATCAATGGGCTGAGGATAATGGTATGAGGTTTATTAAGGTGAAGAAGTCCTGCACTTGGGTCACAACTGCCCCATGCAGCACTACAGGCTGGGGGCAACGTGGCTAGAAATCTGCCCAGTGGAAATAAACCTAGGGGTGATGGTTGGCAGGGGCTGAACATGAGCCAGCATGTGCCCAGGTGGCCAAGAAGGGCTGGTATCAGCAACACTGTGTCCAGCAGTACCAGGGCAGTGATTGTCCCTGTGTACTCGGCACTGGTGAGGCTGCATGTCAAGTCCTGTGTTCAGTTCTGGGCCCCTCAGTTCAAGAAAGACACTGAGGTGCTGGAGCGAGTCCAGAGAAGGGCAGTGGAGGTGGTGGAGGGTCTGGAGCACAAGTCCTGTGAGGGAACTGGGGTTCTTTAGGCGCGAATAAAAGAAACTCAGTGGAAACCTTATTGCTCTGTACAACTACATGAAAGGAGATCGTAGCAAGTTGGGTGTCAGCTTCTTCTCCCACACAACCAGGGACAGGACTAGAAGAAATGGCCTCAGGTTGCACCAAAGGAGGTTCAGTTTGGACATCAGGAAGAATTTTTTCACTGAAAAACTGGTTAGGCATTGGAATGAACTGCCTAGAGAGGATGGGGAGTCACCATCCCTGGAAGTGTTCAAGAAATGACTGGACATGGCACTTAGTGCTATGGTTTTGTTGATGTGGTGTTGGATCAAAGGTTTGACCCAATGATCTTGGAGGTCTTTTCCAACCTTAATGTTTCTAAGGTTCTGTGTCCAGAATGTGGTTAAATGCACACTGCTAACCAGTACAGTTTGCTTTATTGGTAACAGCTTTAATTGTGCACAGCTAAGCTTGGGACACTTGGGTTTTGCTGCTAGAAGTGCTCACATGCCTGCTGCCAGGTACCAGGTGCGAGAAATAATTATCCAGAAACTGACATCTCATCATAGTTCCTACCAAAACCAATACAACAAACAGACTACTTCTAAGCACCTAAAAGAAAACATAGAGTAGTAATAGTCAGAATGAATTTTATAAAAACACATCATAACAAATCAAATCAGTTTCTTTATACTCAGGGTAGCAGAGAGAAGAAGCAATGCATGCCATATACCTTGGTGCTTATAAGACTTTAACACTATGTTGCATAGAAATCCAGTAGCCAAGCTAAGGAATATTTAGGTAGGGAAAAAAAAAATTCTAAAGTCATGGGAAAATTCTGCTTGTGAATTCATTATCAGTGGCTCAAGTTCGCCTTGAAAAGGACTTAGTAATGTTCTACTAGGATCAGTCCTAAGGAAGTGGTATCATCAGATGTTATTTTCAATGATCCAGATGATCAAATGTAAAATGTTTTGATTACATTTGAAGACACCAATAAGCTGATAGTGTAATTGCGAAATGGGAGTAGAGTTCAATGGAATCCTGATACACAGGGAAATGATATTAAAAAAAAAAAAAGGTGCTGTTTAACATGTGCAACTCTCAGACCATGAACTTGGGTAAGAACAATTAACTGCACAAAAATAGGGAAGGAAACAAAGGGCTGAGTTAGAGCTCTCTAGAAGTATATTTAGAATTGTTGTGAATCATAGCTTCAAGGATTGTGTAAATGCAAAGCCCATGCGATTAATCACTCACAATGATTAATAAACTGTCATAGCTAACAGGACATTTCAAATAATCCTTCTCCTTTCAGCGCTGCCTCTACTGAAGTGCAGCAACACTGGATGTTGAGCAATGAAATCCAAGAAAGACAGGAGGTACCTGGACAGTTTTCAGAGATAAATTTTTCTCAGAAGAGAAGTGAGAAGGAAGAGAGGGCTGAAAGGAGAAGAGAAAAGTTTGGGTGAGATGGAGTTCTGTTGCTAGCTGCCTTATTAATTTCAGGATGACAATTAAGGCTTCAAGTTTTAGACTTTGAATGTTGAATCCTCTCACAGGAAAATGAAATTACTCATATTCCCCACAAAGTACTGTCATGGCATTTAATAGCTTTTATCACTTCCCAGAAACACTGCAAGTGACAACGAAATATCTCACAATTTGACCAGGTTTTTTTCAGTTCTCAACTAATGCCCTTTTTCATCCTCAGCCAAAAATATCAGCAACATCCTTTACTTCACTTTCTAGCTTTAGAGTTTAGGAAACTCTTATATCACATCTTCAAGCCTTGCACATGAGCCACAACACCTAGAAGTGTCTTTTATATATTCTTTTGAATCCAGCACTTTGTGCCTCTGGGTCTTAGAAAATCTGACAGACACTGAAACTCTTGCCAGCCATGATGGTGCTTGGCTTCTGACCCAGCACTTACTGAATGAGGTGTTCACTACTCAAAGTGCTTTTTTCAGTCTACACCTGAGCTCAAGCATTGTGTCTGGATTGCATTAATTTCACACAACAGCCAATGCTGACTTCTTTGTCTTAAAGGAAGAAAGCATAAGAGGCAGAGGACAATTAAAAACTTCAACTTCAGTTCCTTCTTCCTTCTAGTTGCTTTCATTTTGTTAACTCTATTCAGTGTCCTGTGAAACCCCCAGAAATGTGAGATAATTTTTTCAATCTGCAGAGCATATGTAGCATAAATCCCACTTGCCTGGTGGGAAAGAGAGGGGATTCATCCTGGTCCCTTGCTTGCAGTGCTACATTTTCTAACTAAATATGTGCTCCTCAGAAAAGGCTGTCACAGCAGGGGTGTTTTCTACAGCACAGTCACTGTGCTTACACCTGGCAAGCATGGTATTCATTTCCTGGCATGCAGAAGAGGCATTAGTAAACTGTGAAGTTTTCAATGCCTGGTGTTACCCAAACTACACCTGTTCTGGTGCCTTGATCTGATGGGAGGTGTTCATGGCCCAGGTTTTCTTCCTCAATATAAGCAAGGTGTGGGCTGAGAAGGGATGGGGCTAGCTTGATCTTGCCCTGTCACAGCCTTGGCATCTAGCCTGTGCTTGCAATGGCTGGGAGTGCTCCCAACATCCACCCTATAGAAACAACTCCTGAGACATGGGTTTGCCTAGAAATAAATCATTAGCCTGACAACAAAATCTCTTTGTGTAAACATCACTCTGAGCATCCAAGCTTCAGACATCTCTGAAATTCATGAAATTGCTATTCAGCTGCAATATGCTATGGAAAAAGTCTTAAATGCCTCAAAAAATAAATGCCAATGAATACCATCTTTTACTGCTACCCTTCTATTTCTTGGGATGGATAAGGACTGATATCTCAGGGGCATGGAAGGGGAAGAGGGAATAAAATGTGGGAAGTTTCTCACTGACAGTCACAGTGTGACACTCTCCTGGTTGCTTTCTAGGAGAAAAAGCATAGCCTTGTATGATTCATGTAACAGCAATCTCTGCTCCAGATGAATGCTAAGCAGCTGTGTCCCCTGATATCTTGTTTCCATGCCACTTCTAACTTCTCAATAATGGCAAAATAAGTGTGGCCCCTTCCTGTTTTACATAGCTTCTTTGACAGTGCTTCAGTTATCCATCTCTCCATTTTCCAGGGCCATTTTAGCATAGTGATTCATAGCAGCCCAAATTTTCTCCCTTCAGTAACCAGCATAATAATTACTCATCTAATACTAGGAAGTCACATCAAATTCTGTCACCAGTGACTAGCCACTATGTCCTAACTCGTGTTTTCCCATGACAACAGTCTTTCTACAGTGCTTGCTTTCCATGTTGTCCAGAGTAATTCAAGCTGCATTCTAAAGCCTTGGGTTTTCCCATTTCCTGGTAGTTTCTTGGCCCAGGGATTTAAAGAAGCTCTGTTTTTGCCATGTGCAGCATATTCTACACTGTGAAAAAAGTGGAATAGATCCAGTACTTGGCATTTATTAAGCATCTGTATTCCAACTAACAATTAATTAGGATTAAGGGATGTTGAAAATACATCTTATAGAAGAAGAAAATTATTACCAACTATTAATCACATATTATGATTATGTATTATTCTTTCAGGTACTTAAAAGATAATTGTATGCATTTTCCAGAGGATCTAAGGAAACTTGTGAAATATTTAAATTGCCTTATAACCCAGGATCAATTGAGAAATGCCCAAGTTTCTCACAGGCGAACTAACGCTTTACTGCAGCACTTCTGTCTCTCTGCTCATGCTGTTATTTCAAACACAACCTGCACCTTGCAGCTCCCTAAATCACAGTTTACTGCTGCATAGCAAGGTAAACAAGCCCTATCTATAACACATTGTTGTAGATTGTAGAACTACATCCCATGCCAGTGAACAGAAAAGAGTACCACTCTGGGATGCCATTGCTGGGGGAGGATCTCCTGCATCCACTCGTCAGTGGAGGGGCTTGTCAGGTGCGGCTACAGACCCCTCAGTTTCTACTTAATGCCTCATAGATATGTACCTGATGCTGTAGTGGTGGAAAAGGATGTATCAGGAGAGCTCTTCTTCCCCATCATATACATTGAGAGGAACTCTTCTGCAAATTGGTCATTTATACCTTTCAAGTGATCTAGACAGGCAGTACTCTCTGGTTTCACATCAAAAGATCAATCAAAATGTTCCTGGGAAATCAGTGATGAAGCTGAGTCTCTCTGGTTAGGCCTCCAGGTCTGGAAACATTATGTATTTCTAAATTCAATGTAATGAATCTAAGCAATAACTGTTTGTAACTCTTAGTAATCCATTCTAAATATGAAGGCTAATTAAACCAAACATAACAAACTTGCCTGCAACTAGAACTGGTTGTACGCCATTTGAATTAAAAAATAGCAAAAGATTATTTGCATATCCATAAAAGTTAACGCCCACAAAAATATTCAATAACAAAGTAAATCTTAGGTTTTGAGTACTAGATCTCACTCATCAGAATAAAAAGAATGCAAAAAATAATTATGCAAAATTTATTTTAACTCCAGAAGGAGATATATCAAATATCAAGTCTGAAATACTAGAAAATGAAAAAAATGCTTCTGGGTACAGTGTTTTTATTTTGTATGTTGTTGATATCAGAAATGCATATGGTAATACCCTTTCTGATTCTTAGGTATGTGTTGTATTCAGAACAATGATTCAACAGGTTTTTATTTTGTATTTTTCATCATGTGTAAAACACTGTTTGTCCTTTCCCCAAAACAAATGTTTAATATATATACAGATTTATTTTACTAGCCACTTAAATTGCTGACTCACTTATAAATGAAGATTAGTCCTCTAAGAGGATGACCATTTGTTTTGGCCCTTTCTTCTCCATAATGAAATTGGAGTGAAGTGATTTTAACAATGGAATTTTAACAGCCAAATGATTTCTACTCCTGGGAAAAAAAAAAGTCTTGAGCCTTAAGCTATTCTTGAAGACAATACATTATAATTGATTTAATTTATATTCTTACTATTGTTAGGAATAAACATACTTCAGCCGAAGTCCAACTAGCAGGAAATCATGACAGGTAAATACTGAATGGGACCATTGTGACCACCGCAGTTGAAAACAGGCCTGACCTTACAGAAAATTTCCATGTAGAAATATTTTGAGGACATGGAGCACCATTCAGGAATACTCTGCATTATTTGACACAGATGACACTATTCTTTAAACAGGCACAGATGTTTGTGCTTAAGAAATGTTTGTAACACTTATTGACTGCTTATTATGTGCTGCTGTTGGGGAACTCTGACCAGGAGTTAGATATTGATACATAGATTTGAATATTGATCTTGAAAGTTAGGTATTGAGGGTCTGGGATAAGGGTCCTCATTCGCCTTTTTAAACACAGGCCTCTAAACCAAAACATTTCCAAGGACTTCATTGCTTCAGACAAATTTCATTTTTCTTTTTTAAAAGCTTTGTATCCCACAGAACTGCCTCACCAGAAAAAAAAAAAGTCATCCCTGTGTTATCAACACTGTTTTGTTCACAAATCCAAAATACAGCACATAATAGCCGCTCGGAAGGAAATTTACTCCACCCCTGCCAGACCCTGTATGGAGTGATATTCAAACACAAAAGTGGAGAATAATTGAAACATATTATGAACTGTTCCTTCAAGCATGCATATGTATTAGATACATTTTGCACTAATACATTGTGAGTGTGACAGGTATGGATGACAAACGTAATTAAACCTGATATCTAAGTCATTAACTAATAAAAAACATAATTAATAAAGAAGGAGTAATCAAACTCAAATTATTCTGTATGAATTATAAACAGTTTAAGTATGATTTAACTTTTCTGCATTTTCTTTTATCAGAAGATGAGACTTCTGTTAGATGTTCCAAAAATTTTTTTTGCTAAGAAGTGAAGGCTTGATCTAAATACTGAAATCTCCTTGAATATAAATGACAAAATGACTTAAATCTAATTTGTATGAAAGTGCCTTTAATCCAACACTAAGTAGCTAAAGTTTTCTTTATCATCCACATTTTAGAAAAGAATGTTCCAAAGATCCATGAACACCTCACCAGATTTCAGACTACAGTCTAGTACTATCACTGCTGTCAGTGGGGATGGACAGGACATGTCCATGGGCCTGGTGACCCAGACAGGGCCACCTTGGCACCAGCAGCTTGCCTTGGGGCTGTTGGGAGAGCAAGAACAAAAAGCAAGGCTGTGGGTGTGAGCAAGGGCAGGTCTATTCTACTCTTAAGGTACCTAGCAAGGTGGTGTCAAAATGATGTCTTTTAACCACTGAGGTGACTTGCTGAGGCCAACATACTTGTGGCTGTCTGTGCCAGTGACAGGAACCCCAGCACCCCAAACACTGGCAAAAAGAGAAGTCAGAGTGAACAGTGGCTAAATTAGAAACTCAAATGCTTTATTCTCCATTTGAATTACAAGCCAGGATGTACTATATATCCCTGGATTGTGACGGAATACCTGATGTCACAGCACCATCTTACTCTGTCTGTCCTTTTTTGTCAATTAGGGATGATAAAGTTACAAGACTAATACTGTCTTCTAATGAGACTGACAAGGAAGTCTGGTTATTGGGAAGAAAGAAGAATTGCTTCGGTAATTAATCCATTGTTGCTCAGAGATTCCAGTAGCATTGCTTACAGTAACTCCTGCAGAGATACTCTGTTTGGTTGGTAAAACTAATAACAATTTCATTAAGCTAACAGCTCCTCATTCTAATAATAATTCTGTTAAATCTTAATTAATATACTTGTCCTTGCCTTACTTTTTCATTTACAATTTATTGCAGATACACTTCACGGTCTCTTGTATCTCAGTTTAGTGTTCTTTATTGCCACAAGACCATTGTCAAGTCTTACTGTGCCTTTTAGACTGTGAAATACCTGTCTCACATTGTCCTCAGGGAGTTCAGTAAGAGCAGGAGTAGTCTTTATCTCAGTTTGAAATCTATTATATGTGTTTATTTAATTTTTTGCTTATGAAGGCATTTATCTTTAGATGTATTTAAAGAATTTTAAAATAAGTACAAAATAGGAGCAAAACTGTGACAGGAATGTGACAAAAATTATTTGCCAAGATCTTCCCAAATGAAAACTCTGCAGTTCTCATTCATCCTCTGGGGATGACTGCAAAAAGAGAGCTTTTATCCAAAATTCAGTACCTTTACAGTTTTAATCATCTTATGGACTCTGCAAAACACTGTGAGCTGCAATGCAGCTAGTAACACCCTACTGGGTGCTATAGCAGCGTTTTCTGTATGTGTTGTGTGAGATCTGGCAATTCAGATCTTAGAGGGACACTTGCTGGGAGCGACTCACACAAACCAGCCATGAAAAGGGAGACAGAGGGAGGTAGCCAAAGGTAGCAGCAGCCAGCTGGTGCCGATGTTCCTGTGATTCTAAGAGTGCCATATCGGGGAGGGAGGAGAGGCAGAGAGAACTAAATGTGATATAAGACAAAAAATATTCATTTTCATCAGAAGAGTAAATTAATAGCAACAGTATAACTTCTGCCACTTCTCAGGACTAAAATAAACCATGTGCATAAAATTGTTTTCCAGATAGTATGAGAGTCTTAACCATCTCCCCCTCAAAATTAATACTGGATAAGTGAAGTTGTTAGTGAAAATGCAGACATCAAAAGAGCGCATCTTGGGTGGATGCTTTTCTAGGGTGAACTGGCAAGGAAAGAGAATTTTAAATTTTTAGAACGATCAGCCTGTGGGGAAAAGAGGCAGGTCTTCAGTGAACTCTGCATGGCACCACTGAGGGTATGTAACAACTGAGTAATGGTTCCCCTAGATTTGTCCTGCTCCTTTTCTCACTGCTTGCAACATATCCAAGTACTGTCTGGCTCAGTAAGGCCTGGATTAAAAAGTTTTGCTGTGAGGTATTCAGAAGCTTGTACAGAAAATTTTAGTGGGCTCTATCCAAACCCTAGTGAATAGATGATACCCACATTACTAGGACACTACAACATCAGGCATCTTCAGGGCTGGTTCACCAAGAAGGCTTAAATGCCAAGATGTCCCTTCACATCTTCGTGTGATTTCCCAGCCACAGTGTCAGGGAAGGATGTACTGCCACAGGAACAGTTTGCCTAATCTCTGGTTATGGGCATGGTTGAATATTTACAAACACTAAATGTACCCTTCCCAAAATATTATTGTATATCTTTTTTCGAATCTGCATGAAGTTAATTTCTCCTTAATATCACATTACCACCTGAGAACCTGAATTTTCTCTTAATTTACTTTGCTAGGTAAAGAGGAAACAGCCCGGGGCAATTACTTTTAGATTTGTTAATAAAAGTGTTAAATTGATCATGCATACTGGTAATGAAAAAAGCATCATCCTCCTTCTTGGGTGGACTCATTTAGATTCTCATCTGAGAGGCTGCAGTGGTTCAGCACTACACAGATTTCAATTAAAAATTTTAGGAAAAAAAGTTATTCTGTGTTATTTAATTATGTACCTGTCCACATGTTAGATTTAAAATAATAAGAATAGGTTTAAAATAATAAATTTCCATTGCATTGGAATGTTTCTTCGTCTGAGCAATTTTACTGCAGATTAGATTTCACAGACATACAGTATTTCTATTCACTGGCTTTTTATCAGACTTGGCAAGAACTGCTGCTGTGAAAAAATTCTCAAGGCAAAACTGAGATTAAAAGATATAAAAGATCCGTATCTGAGGATGGTGATAGAACTGCCAGTGAGATCTGTAGTGGCTCAATGGAGCCATCCTTTGTAAGCATATTTAAATTATACATATATGAATATATAAATTTAATCTATTTTTTTTTCTTGAAGGTACAATGTGCAAAATAAACCTAACAAAGGCAGGCCAGGTATGTTTATAATACATTTCTGGAAATAAATGTGGATAGACAAGCAAAAGAAACTCATAGATTTATGGTTATGATTCCACTAAATGACATTATTTTTGTAGAAGAAGGCTTTTAAATTGACCACTTAGAAAAAGCAATGGTTTTGTGCGATGTTTAGAGCTGAAAGTGCTGGCAGAAGTTTTGAGAAGAAGGTTTGAGGCAAAGTTCAGAAAATAAGCAAAGCCTCCCTTGGCTGGATCATGAAGCAAAGACCTGAGGTAGATCTGGTGTAGAAAGATAGACTGGAGCAAAAGGGGAGAGCCCTCATTTTATTAACAGCACTCTTTTGGTCAAGACATAGCCTAGAAATTAAAAAAATCCCACAAATAAACTGTAAATTATTGCATTGCTGGAAGGACCAAAAGGCAGATTATCATATATATCTACAAAATATTAAATGTAAATAAAAAACGCCAGAGCAGAGTGAAAACACACAGAT
Organism: Corvus moneduloides; assembly: GCF_009650955.1. Classification (NCBI taxonomy): domain Eukaryota; kingdom Metazoa; phylum Chordata; class Aves; order Passeriformes; family Corvidae; genus Corvus; species Corvus moneduloides. Next base: position 87,405,557 of record NC_045477.1, read on the forward strand.
ACAAGATAAGGTATATTAATGTCTTCTTGGGAAAAGGATAGCTTCAGATTAAACAAAAGCAGTTGACCAGTATTGTATTTGACAGACTAATGGAATTTTCAGTCAAAATAAAAAATAAATTATAGAAGTCCTAAACCAAATAAATACAAGGAAACTAATTTACATTATTCCACACTATGCTTTTCCCAAAGGACTTTCACTAGAAAGAAATGGAAACAAATGCTGAACATTTCACTTAGTGAAAAATTTAAATTCTTGAAAACTGGGAGTCTGGAAAGGGCCATTTTCTATCTACTCAGTTCCAGTTAATCATTTAATTTTGGATTGTGTAGCTGTCATTTTATGGAGCATCTGTATAGATAAAACAATTATGTTACTTTGTTGAGCTGGATCAAGAATAATAAGATATTTCTTTTCAGTTGGATTTTATTTTAATTAACTAAATATCAGTTGCATGTAAAATCCCGTAAAAATAAAATACCCAGTACTTAATAAGTACTATTGCCAAAATAGCTGCGTTTTGCACAGTGTTGAGTCTTTGCAGTGAGCAACAGAAGTATTTTCTCTTTGCCTCAGTCTCTGGTTATCATTGCTCCTACTTCAGTGTTGTTCTAATAAGGTGTTGAAATTCCTGAAAGGATGGATTCACAGCAAGGTGGTTAATACTCTCTGTTCCATGACTAATATTTAGTTGCAAATTAAATTAGTTATTTTCGCACTATCTCCAGTTCTACCACCCCTAGTTTTCTACTGGAAATATGATTTCAGGAACATAATGTCTCCTACAACTCTGACTGTTTATGTTGGTATATGAACAAAACAACAGTGCCACAGATAAAATAAACTATTTTGAAGATAGTAATTATTTTGATCTTACAAAACAATTAATCTGATGTACTTTGATTCCAGCCCTCAGGATATGACTGATGTTGTCTTATCATGATAATGTGTTAGTCAAATGCCACTACCCCCTAAATGTTTTTCTTGTAGCCAAAATAGCCAGGAGTTTTTATCTCTTTCTGAGGTCAAGATGGTCAAGAAGACCTTGAAAACTTATCATTCTGTCAAAAGCATATCAATAACAAAATATAAAACTGGGATTTGTGCTGCCTTTCATCAGAACACTTGCTGGTGTCTGCCTTTATTAGGTAAAAAGCTGGAACTGAAGTATCCTGCCATAGAAATGATGAATATCTGCTTGAGAAAATGTTTTTACATATGATGAATACAATAAAGTTATGAATTTTAGATTTAAAAACTCCTTTAAAAAGTTTTATAAAGGGGTGGAAGGCAATATAGACTGAATAGCTTATGCATGAGCACAAAATAAATGAATGACATGAAAATGCACGCAAACTTGGTGCTCACAATTTCAGACTGGATGCCACTTTTCTCAGTGCCTAAATCCCCTAATAATTGGAGTTTACTTTTAACATGCTACAAGTACATTGAATTCATGTTAGTCTGTCACTTAGGGTCTTTCAAGAGAGATTTGCTATCGTGACTTAAAAAATCAGTTTTTATCAGCACCTATTCGAACAAATTCATCTGATAACAGAAGAAAACTACTGGTTATAAAAAGAAACCTACAGAAGTACTCAGTCATTTCTGGTTTTAGGCCTCTTCAACAGACTGCTTCAGTACAACTTGGCTGCTCTGCTTTCTCTCTATGCCAAAATGATATTTCAGCCTTGTTGAATATTTAGTGGGCCTATTTACTTACAGTGTACAGCATTCATCAACATTTTATTTCAGACCAGTTCAGATCCCTGTGGTATGTCTTTCTATTTTTATTAAATTCAGGCTAGCAATACAGACTGTGATCTATTTTGCCATCAACTGGCATTTAGTATTAATGATACCTGGAAAGATCAGTCATCATTATTTAGGATTATTCTATTATGCGTGTAGAAAGGGAATAGGGCACCTAGCCAGTTACACTGGAGAAACCTGACAAGAAAAACAGTAGATATAGGCAGCAGTTTTTGGCTCTCCTGTTTCCCAGTGGTACAGTGATTACTCTTCCATTACCTCAAGTTTAATCAATAGAATTGGTACCAAACCGAACAGTTGCATTTGGACTACTATTGGTCAATAGAAGAGATTGGTGATTAACTGACTTTAATTAATGAATAGACAGAAAAACTGATACTGGCAATAGTTCTCTGCTGTTAAAAGGTTTGCCCAGTTTTGGTATTCTGGTAGGTAAATGTAGCGATTGAGGCCCGGACCCAGACCGGCAGGGAATCTGAATTGTTTTTTCAAAGAAGGGAGCTGGTTCTATACACTTTTCCAAGGTATAGTATTTCCTTACATGGTAATTCTCACTACGTGACCTATCCCGTGTTGCCACATCAACAACACACTTTCTCAGTGTCCTTCTATGGGGTGGTCACTCGCTGTTCTCTTGTCCATCAGCTCCAGGCAGGCTCCTCTCCGTAGGGGTCTGCCCTGTGACACCTCCTCCCCCCAGGGTCCAGTGGAGACAAGCCTCTGTGTGCTGCCATGGGCTCCTTTGTGCCACCATGTGCTCCTTTGTGCCCCCATGTGCCTCTGCAGGCAGTCTCACCGCCCGCAACCCAATTCTATCTTATCTCTCCCCACAGGTAAACTAACAGGTTTTATTGGAGGGATCATGTTAGAGTCAAGATGTCAGGTACCTGCTTTCTGACATTCACAAAGTCTGAATTTTCAGTTTCTTTTAATTTCTAAACAATGTTATTTCAGACCACTTGTGCTAACAAGTGCTTAATAGACCTATCAAATATCATACATGAGGTGATTTTTGCAGCAGCCATGGCAAATAAGAATCTCCCATATAGTAAGTGTCATTGCAGATGCTTATTAAGAAAGAAAAGAAAGGTCATTTGGTTTCAAGTTTAGAATACTGTCAACTCATTCCTCAGGAAAGATTGTGTTCAATTTGAAATGCCATCTGAAAGCCAGACATAGTTTCTGTAGCTTTCATCAAGCTCAATGAAATTTGTGTTAGGCAGAGTGGTAGGCTGTATAATCTACTGGATCAATGGGAAAATCCCTTTGAAGCAACTTATTCATACCATCGTGCTTATGTGAGCAGGAAGCTTCCCCCAGCCAGAAAGAATGTGAGATTGCAACCTACACCCCTGTCTCTCTCCCCAAAACCTGGTAAGGTATCAGAGCTGATAAGATCACTGTTGGTGACAAGTGAGTTTTGCGGGGTTTCCGCAATGTTCTTATATTCAGTGGGTACTCTGTCTTCCATAAGATCTCAAGAAAGGTTCTGCTGAAAAATGAGGTGCAGGACTTGCACAGAATCTGCAGAAGCCTTATAATTTGGTCAGCTACAGTGAGTGTCTTTGCTTTTGTATCCATGCCTCAGTTAGCAGCACACCTTGGGACAAAAACGGAAAATTTGGTGTGGATTTAGACCAGATGTTTTGTCTTCTATGAAGTTGCACATTACAGATGTTTTCTGAGGAAATAACTGGGTTTAATGAGACATACCCCATTCTTTTTGTCTGTCTCTTGTTAAGCACTTGATTCAGCACATCATGCAATCCTAGAACACCTGAGGAAGTGACTCAAAGCCCCAGTGAAGAAGTTACACTGATGAAAGAACTCCTTAAGGGAAGGGAAAGCTCAGTTTGTGTGAATGACAGCTGAATGTCATTTTTCCTGAGTTTCCATGGGTGCATGGCACAGCCAAGTCCTGCCTGTCCTGACTGTTCTCAGCTGATGGACACATTGGAAGAAACAGCTGTTTGTGATATTATGCTGTACACAATTTTGCTTAAAGAAGATCTTAGATACACTGAGGGCATTTGCCTTGTGCTCTCAGCATGGTGAATGTCTGCAGCTGACAGTCAGCCTAGTGAAGCAAAAAGCAATGTGTAGTGGAGGAGAAATTGTGCATCAGAGTGTTGACATGTTCTATTTATAAATTTCCTGTTAGAAGTACGTGTTCCATAAACAGAGATTGCAGAGTAACAGAACCGCAGAATCACAGAATTGCACAATGGGCAGTGTTGGAAGGGACCACAGTAGGTCATCTGGCCCAATGTCCTCGCTCAGAGATGGACAAATGTTACCTGTAAATCCTTTTGCAGTATGTTTGGTGGTCCCATTTGCGTATTCAAGTCCCTGGCTGAAGAATGAAGTGTTATCATAGTGAACTGCTTCTTGTGCAGCTTCTTTTTAACAACTGTGGTCTCATATTTCCCGTATTGTCACTCACAAAACCAAAACAACTTCCATCCTGTCTTCCTAAGATTCAAGGCTTGTTCTCAAAGATGTCTTCGACACAAACAGGTAATATTATCATCTGGTTTTAACAATGCAGACAAAAATGTTAAAGTTGTGATGTTATTCAAGGGTGTTTAACCACTAATTTATCACAAATTAAAATACAGTACATCAGTCCTCAGAAATATTCCTGAAGTACTCTGATATTTTAGATAGTGCCAGTTTCAAGCTGATAATACTGTTGGTTTGACAAAAAAATAGTTCTTTGGGCAGAAATAAAATATCTTGTTGATACCCAATTTAGCATGGTCATGAATTAACATTTTATAAAAGTTTGTTTGTTCTCTTTGAAAGCAGTAGACAAGTATATGGAATAACAGACTTCCTTAATTATCTTGGATATTCTGATATGACATACTTTAAAACACTGGTAGCGTCTTGACTTGTAGAAAATAATGATGCTAAATAATGGTGAGAGCTAATTAAATAGAAAGAAAAAGTTTTATGCGTATGACAGAAAGGAGGCAAAACATATGACATGGTGTAAATCCCAATTCCTGTTCAAATTAGTAATTAATTCACTGGTTGTGGATGGAAGTATGAGTGGAAGAATGAAGTGGCAAAATTTTTTGCTTTGCTTTTACCAAAATAAAGGCTGTATAAAACAAGAAATTGTCACTGTATGGAAGCAGTTTTTGTTTTTAACCAGTGAATGCTGTCCTCCACTTACAGTATTTGAAACAGAGTTCAAAAGGTGTCTGCTGGTGAAACTAAGGCTGTGAAAACATGAACTATTTGAATTCCTATATTTAAATATTACATAATTGCTATTATATTTTATATACCTTATTTGAAGGAAACACCAAAAATGGACAGAAAGCATCCAAGAAGGATGGATACTTTCTTTAGAGAAAATAGGATTTTTGAATAGTCAGTGTAAAATTGCAATGAGCTTATCTACAAGTATTACTTCTTGAGCTGTTATCCAGTGTAAAGGTTGTGTAAATTTACAATTACATTGGAGAAACCCACAGATAAAATATATTTCCATAGACAAAGCTTTTTTGTTGAGCTGGTGGATTATTCTATTTGCTTTGACTGAGCCCTGGTTCTACATCGTTTTCTTCCATTGCTGACAGATACAACTGATGGATGTTGGTAATGCTAGCAAGAGCCCATTCTCCAAGGGATATGAAGAAGCTCCTATGAAACCTTACACTTGGAACTAAATCTTCTTTAAATTAAGCTATAAATAACTGTTTATCTTCTGAAAGAATTTTAATGGAAAAACAAATAAAGCCAAGCTAAACTTTAGGCTGTTAGCTGGCCATCAGTATTTCTGAGGGAAAATTAAAACAAACTTGTGGGAAGCTACATCTCAAGATTTTCTGATATCTTTCAGTGTGTCTAAGCTACAAGGACTGGGGCAGGTGAAGCCTGTTGTAAGACATGCCAGGACCCATGAACCTGCAGAGCCTTTGTATCCATACAATAAAGCCCTGTTTCTGGCATCCCTTGGGCTAATGCAAGAGCAGCAAGCAATTTGCAGCCCTGGTTCTCTCTCTCAGTGCTTGTCAGTTCTCCCCGTGGGTCCTGGCTTTGCATGTAGGCAACTGGCACTTGTTGGCAGTGGCAGCTGAGCCAGTACAAGGCTGAGCTAGGGCTTTCCCAGAAGGGAGTTATGGAAAGAGGACATCCATCGACTCAGTTTTGCACTTCCTGCCCTTGACATGGAAGTGCCCTTGCAGAAGATCCCCTGGAAGTGTATTTAGGGCATTCGGCATGTGTGCAACACCAAGTCAGGTATCTGTATTGCTGCAGCCAAACAGGGCCTGCACAAGGTGCAGTGAGAGGCATCAGTGTCAGCCTCAGGGGCATACAGTACTTTCTGCCCATTTTTCCTTCCACTATATTAATTATCCTCTCTTCAAAACAACAAATATAACTTTCTGCTGAAGACAGAAGAATTCCAGCAGAACTGTGGTGTATTCTGTAAAATCAATATTAATCATTTTCAAATTGTTTGCTTGTTGACTTTCTGAGGACAGAAAGAAATCCTTAGGGCAACTTAAGCACAGCACAAACAAAATGTTCAACAACAAGAAGATGTTTGGCTTTTTTTTTGCCTTTTGCATTTCACATTTGACCTTTAGAATACTCCTGTCATTTAATAGCATAAAGGACCATAAAATGTGATGAATAACTAGTATCTTATCCATGGTCATGTTTGTATAGTAGAATTCTGAAACTATCTATAAATTGCATTAATGCTGGTTTAAACATTTTATTACATTATTTTGTCATTTCTTGACTTAGCTTATTTACTGTGAACCATACAAATACAAAGATAAAACCCTTCTTCATTTTTGTCCCCAATAGCAAGTCAGTAACAGAAAATAAAGTCCAGATATGCAATTTGGGCTGAATTATTATGTTCTTTTCAATAGGTAAGCTGTTTTCATTTTACTGATCATCCTCAAAGTGTTCTTATTTTATCACGGTTCATCTCATGCTGCTTTTACAATGATTCTATGTTTGTGATTGGATTCTAGGGAGAGAAGTATTTACCCCTGCTCTTCAATGACTCTCCTTTTGGTGACTGTTTCAAAATGAATGCTACTGGAGTACTTAAAGAAAACATAAGCAGTGTGAGATTTAATCAAATTATATGAACATTAAACTAATTAGACTTAAGAAATATAAAGCGTGTTAAATATTGCTGCTGACTCTGTCCTTCTTTCTGGCACTGGGATAAAACCTTGCATGTTGGCTACACTTTTTGGCAATATGCTACAGTAGCAGGAGCAGCTATTGCATCACTTAGCCATCAGAAAATAGAACTTCACTTACCTTCTGGGCGCCCCTCTGAAGGCTGATATGGTCCTCAAGGACAGTTTGTCTGAACAACAATATCACTGAGATAAGAAGGTTTACTGGGAGTAAGAAAATTAATAGAGTAAACCTAAGAGTGTTTTATTTAATACAGCTTCATTTATATTTTCTGCAAATGGAATGAGACTGGAAGATCTGAATAGTGTTACAGAAAGAGAATACTAATACATGTATTTTCCCTAGAGCACCATGTGGCTCTGATCCCAGAATCCTATTTCTAACCTACACATTGTACTCAAATATTAACAGGAACTACCTCTGACCTTCTTTTAGTCGCCAGCTTTTGAAACATCAGGGCATCTAGTGCTTTTTGTTCAGTCATGCTCTCTTCATCCGTGCTGTGATATGTGAACAGACACATGAGCATGCACACATTATGCTCACACATAGGGCTTTGAATTAGAGATTATTTTGCAAGTCTATTTATCAGAAATCACTAGTATTTTTAATGTATTTTGATGGTCTATTGAATGACTTAATAAGCCCAAAGAGCCTATATTTTCAGAGTGTCATTGTATAAATAGAGTGTCATTTATTATGCATGGATAAGGTATTTTTCTTCCATTGGGCAGTGTTTTTCAAAAGCTGTTTCTCACCAATTCACAGTTTTCTTGGATATGATTTCACTGGCAAGCCTGTCCTGTCTGGCACATCTGTGTAGAGGTGTTATCATGGGTAGAGATTAAAATGTTTCAACAAAGTAATTGAAGAAGAATATAAATAGCTACTGGGCTCCTGTTTATAAGGTTTTGGCCGTATCCTGTCTTTCTGCTTTTTAATTATTTCAAAGAGCCTTTTACATATATTGAAACAGATATATTCTTTTCAAAGCATGGAATTACAGGCTGCAGTTTTATAGCTCACGGCAAGCAATCTAGAGGATTTATTAATACTTGATGAATCCCTCTCAATGTCTCAGCGGTGAAGAGAAGACAAACAACCTTCTGGATGATTGATGCTGTGCCTGCGAAGGAGGAACTTAAAAGCATGATTCTCTCTTACAAAATCTGTGGAAGAAATCCAGTCTGATCCAGTGTGATCCTGCAGTAGCAATAGCGTGAGCTGAGTGGAGATGCAATCTCTGCCCTATTGCACAATGGAAAGTGCATTAACAAGTGGTTTAGGTCCTTTAGCAAGGCTTTCAGCTTTCATCTCTGCCTCCTCCCTACCCACAAAGGTTCTCTAGATCTCCATGGTACACTGCTCTTTCGCAATGTGTGTTTGCATACCTATGCCAGGCTGCACACAAAAACTTACATTATCACTACTCTTATTTGCTCTCTGAACTTATAATTACAAAGACTCTCTTAATCCCCTTTTTCATTCTTTTTCTTCTCCGAATCATGGACTCTCTGTTTTTCTGTGCAGCTGTTTTCCTTTTGTTCTGTTTCTTCTTGCTCCCCTCACATGTCCTGACACACATAACCTTTGTCAGATGAGACACATGGCTGGACTTACTGAGTAATCTCCTGTGTGCCTGCTCAAGCCCTAAAAGTCAGCCTTGAGAGATCCTTACCTAAGCATTATGCTGTATGGGCAGAAAAGCTTTCACCTTTCCTGCAGTTTGATGGTTCATAGGAAATTGCAGTGTTCTGCAGTCTTTTACTGGAGTAGGGCCATTAAATGGGTGAAGTCAAACCTATATTTTCTTCCAAATGAAATTTTCAGTCACATGGACATCACAAAGAGTCCTTCATATCAAACAGAATCCGTAAACTGCACATGAACTCCTCAAACTACAGTAGCCAAATTGCAATTCTGCTGTGTGCTAAGTCTGCCTCAAATGGGATGATAGTAATATATTTTTAAAATGTATGGCCATTTTAACTTCTACAGGAATATTCAACTTCAAATAGGAACAGTTCCAATAAAATACAATTTAATTTCAATAAATACATCTGGGTCCATAAATTTGCCTTTTACTTATTTCATTTTGGTTTTGTATTGCAACATACTGAAGCCAAAGGGAAAAAAACTTCTACTCCCGGGCATAATGAATTATTGATTAAGGCAGCTAGATCAGTATGAATCCTTATAGGAAGCCAAAAGTAAATCAGTAAATGAAAGGGTTTTAAATATGCACTTAGAAAAGGGGATTTTGGCAAATACTGAAATGAATATTAGACAGAAAAATCTCAAAACGTCTGAATCGCTACCCCTATCTGTCCAGTCAGTCCATGATTTAAATAAATTGCAGTTTAGAGTGCATTATGTGGGAAAATGAATCCAATAAAGAAAACAGCTTGTAGAAGAGCTAACACTGAAAATGTGGCAGCATTTAAATCCTGATCATGTGAAAACATTTGTTATACAGATCAGACAAAGGATTTGTGAAGAATGGAAAGACTGAAATGCTGTTCCTCAATAATAGCATAAAATGAATGTCCACTGAAATCAGTGCTTGTACATGGATAATTCACACCAAAAAATGAGAGGTTCTCTTTTATCAGGTCTCAAAGGCAATGTGTTGGGATAAAGGGAAATTTTTTTTGCAGGTACCACAGTGGCCATGCAGTACTACACTATGGTGTATCATAGTGAATTCACAGATTTACAGAATTGTTAGGGTTGGAAAGGACCCCTGGAGATCATCTGGTCCAACCCCCTGCCAAGGCAGGTTCACCTAGAGTGAGTGACACAGGAAAGAGTCCAGGTGGGCTCTGAATGTCTCCAGAGAGGGAGGCTCCACAGCCTCCCTGGGCAGCCTGTTCCACTGCTTTACCACCCTCAGTGTAAAGAAGTTCTTCCTCATGTTGAGGTGAAACTTCTTGTGTTGTAGTTTATGACCATTGCTCTTTGTCCTGCCACTGGGGACCACTGAAGACAGTCTGGTATCATCTTCTTGGCACCCACCTTTGAGACATTTATATGCATTAATGAGGTCCCCTCTTGGTCTTCTCCAGACTAAACAGTCCCAGCTCCTGCAGGCTCTCATAAGAGAGAAGTTCCAGACCCCTAATCAATGTTGTGGCCTCTTCTGGACCCTCCCCAGTAGCTCCTTGTCTGCTTGTACTGAGGAGCCCAGAACTGGACACAGGATGTCACAGATGTGACTTTACTAGGGCCAAGTAGAGGGGCAGGATCACCTTACTTGGCCTGCTGGCCACACTCTTCCAATGCACCCCAGGGTGTCATTGGCCTTCCTGTCCGCAAGGACACTGACACCTCAGGGGCAACTTATCATCCACCAAGACTCCCAAGTCCTTCTCTGCAGAGCTGCTTTCCAGTGGGTCAGCCCCAGCCTGTGCTGGCACTTGGAGTTATTCCTCCCCAGGTGCAGGACCCTGCACTTGCCCGTGTTGAACTGCATTAGGTTTCTCTCCACCCAACTCTGCAGCCTATCAAGGTCCCACTGAATGGCAGCGTAGCCTTCAGGTGGACCAGCCTCTCCCAACAGTTTGTATCATCAGCAAACTTGCTCAGGGTGCATTCTACCCCTTCATCCAGGTTTTTCATAAACAAGTTGAGTAAGATTGGACCCAGAATTGATCCTTGGGAACACCGCTGACTACAGGCCTCCAATTGGATTCTGCTCAGCTGATCACAACCCTCTGAGCTCTTCCATTCAGCCAGTTCTCAATCCACCTCACTGTCTGTTCATCTCACCCACATTTCCTGAGCTTGCCTATGAGGATGTTATGGGAGACAGTGTCAAAAGCCTTGCTGAGGCTGAGGTACACAACACCCACTGCTCTCCCCTCATCGACCCATCTTGCCATGCCAATTCATCCTTAAGCAAGTGCAATTCCTGTTGCACTCAATACTGCTGCTCATGAATATATTATTTCTCTTGAGCCTTCCTTAAAAAAAAAAAAAAAGGGGAAAGAAGGAATTTATTTAATTTCAGAAATTGCCTAATATATTGGATGTTGTTCCATATTCCTCTGATTACAGTGACCTCCTCTGCTCTCTTGTATCTCCTGTTGTTTTCAAAATGTAAAAATCATAAAAATTGTGTAGGTCATAATGCTTGAAGTGATGGTAAATCAGAAAAAAAAAATCAAAGAAAAAAACCTCAAAAATCCCCAACAATAAACCACTTAGTTCATCTGCCTTATGGCCAAACTCTAATGGAAATTTGTCTCAAGACAGTGTGAGGGACATAATTAAATTGTTTTCGTTTTGCTCCCTTACAGAAGAAATTGTACACCAAGATTCTTCTGTTTGGAAAAAGTGAAATCTGTAATTCTGTGCATAGAGAAATAGGAAAATACTGATATTCCAGCCAGTAATCATATTCAGAAAACATCAATATGATTTTTTTTAGGAAAATAGAGAACAAGAAACTTATAAAAAGCACATAGATTTGTTACATTTTCTGTAAATGGTCATTATAAAATTAAGCTTAACGTAACTGTTTAGAATTTGTAAGGGCTGTGATACTCCTGAGGAATTCAGGTCAAATTCAGCTGTGAGCTCTTACTTCTTAGTATTTGAATGGCATTAGTGTATGGAGTCTTTCAGAAGAAATGTCTCCTCAGATAAACAGTATCCATGGATGAAACGGATTCTCAATCACAATAGTTAAAACACTGTCAAAATCATACAGGGACCATTGAAAGTTAATGTCTACTCAGGAGTCTACATGAAGACTATTCAGACTACCAGGAATCTGTAAGCAAATTGTTAATGTGTCGTGATATCTTTTAAGATTAAATGTGCTTCCACTCTGAAAATGGATTCTGTCAAAGAGCATTTTAGCATTATGTGCACTCTGGAACTCAACAGTTTTCTAGTTCTTTGATATATATATATACACATTAGAAGGATATATGTTTCTTCTGACTTCAAGTGAAAATTCTTCAGTTGGATATGAAATTCAATTTAATTTCTTTCACCTTTTGAAAACTGCAATTGAGGAAGCCAGCGGAGGATGTTGTAATCATAGGGAAATTGGAAGAAAAGTAATCCATATACAATGAAGTGCCAAAAAAAAGAGAATCATATTGAAATGGTATGCTGGAAGAAAATGAAGATTTTCAGGACAGAATATTTTATCTTCAAGCCTGGGAGAAAATTATCTTATTTTAGAAGGTGTTGGACCTGAATCTTAGTCCAAAATGTAGTCAGCTGTTTTCTTCAGAAGTGGTGGCCCAAAAACTTAGCTTTTCACACCCTTACACATGTCCACATGTGAGGCTTTCTTGTTAGCTCCAATCTGCATTTTCCTAATACAATAAAATCAGCATGCCATTTCCTCTTTATTCTGCTCAAAGTTTTTGTTTTTCAGAAAAGTGTTCTTTAAACATCCTATTTTTTCAGCAATGAGAAACCAACTTATGCATAGAGTTTGTAAGCTTTCAGTTTATCTTCTAAGCTTTAATTAAATAATTATGGCCTTTAGGAAAACACAACATAGTTAAATTTCCTTTGCATAGATGAGAGTGTAGCAGGCATCCCTAGGGGTCATGAACAAATTAATAAAAGCAAAACAACAACTAAACATTGCTCTGTTTGTGAATGAAGGGAATTTCATTTAGCATAGATAAGCAATGAGCAGAAGGAAATGTAATGATGTAAAGGAACACTTACGTCCAAGAAGTTATGCAATTATAGCAATAAGGAAACAACATTTTAAAAATAAGTTAAAACTTGGTCCTGCCTTACGCCTTTATATATCAAGTGACAATGATAATTCCCAGCGTTAAATACTAGGATAGATAAGATACAATACATATAAGAGAAACACACGATAAATCCTCTCAGGCAAATTAAATTCTGAGAATGAGACCAAAAAAAGGCAAGAAGATATTAACATAACCTTGTAAATTAAGGGAGAAAAAGCTATTCACCACATACATAAGAGAAATAATGTAAAGAATATCCTTTTAAGTCTGTGCTATGAACAGTCAAATACCTGAAATGATCTCCTGTTATTTTTGAGAGTTTCTAGGAGGAGCTATCTGAAATATTTTGCCACTGAAATAGGGCTAATTAATAGATATTTTAATTTGAATAACACTTTATATTTTACCCAGGCAGCTTACCATTTTCTCTTTAAAAATGCTGTTTCTGCCTCTTGGTGTGTGGTAAAGATGTTAATCTCCCAAATTCTGAGTGATGTGTTAAGGCCATAAAATTGAAGGATAGCTCTTTTTTAGCACTCCTATACACAAAACTGTTGTTTGGCTTACATATTATTTTCCATACTGCTGGACAATGCTTTCAAAGCTTCTTTTCTCCTTCCCGTTCCCTAACTTTAAGGAAGTATCTGCCTGTGTGCCAAGCAGCAGCAGCAATCACTGCTGGCACTCACCTGACCCCACGGAAAAGCTCCTCTGGCTGTGTTGGGGGCAGCTGGTGAGCTGGGGGTACCACCAGCCTGGGGTACCCCAGCCTCAAGGCAGCCCAGGAGCTGTGGGTGTTCTGGCGGTGTCCCACAGCAGATACCCAGGAAGGAGGCAAGGAGGGATCTGTTCCAGCAAGCTTTGGGTCATTTGGTTTCCATTCCTCCCCCCACAGAGTTTAAGGGCCGTTAGTTTCTCTAAGGTCATGAAGTGATGGTGACAGACCAAGGATGTAAGAAACGAAGAGATTCACATGGGAAAAAGTGCAGAATTCACAGAGAAAGTCACCATCCTCGTAAAATTTCTTCTTCCTCGTGATGCTCAGCTGGTAAATCATAGCACTCCTCTGCAGAGAGAGCTTTACTGATGAGGCAGTTCTTGAAATTTGTGGAGATTTCCAGCAAAAGTCTTCACACTTACCAGTAGGAATGGATTTTTGGGAGGTTATGTTGTTCACTCTCTACATTTATACACTATATTTTAGGATGTACCAATATACGCTATTTTCGAGAAGTTCTGCTGGCTAAGTCTTTCTGTCATAGTAGACATAAACCCTGACAACTGTAAGCAATCATCCACATTAACATGTGTGTACGTGGATTTCCCAGGGAAGAGGATCTTCTTGGGAATGCACAGAGCATTCAATCATAGGAAGGACCCTCATCTTTTCAGATTGAGGCAGAAGTTCCTACTTGCACCTGTCTAGTCAGACTTCACTAATTAGAGCACTAAAGGAGAGTGGTAGAATTTTATTAGCAGTTGCCTTCTACTTGATACTGCAGGCAAATGACTGCCAAACTCTCCTTGCCAGAAGCAATCTCTGTGCCCAGCAAGTACACAGGCATGATACAGGTCTGGGGGACAAAAGACAACCTTTCCAGTGTCCTTCTTCCAAATAGTATCTTTAGTCTCCATGTGTAGAATCAAGTAGCCCATGTAAGGAAGATGTTCGTATTTATTTAGGAAGTGCCAATAAAACCAGAGCTGTGCTTTCAATTCTCAATTTTCAATTTTTCTTTCCTGAAGAGGCTGCTTCTTCAGTTCCAAGTCAACAAGTCCCAGAACACATTTTCACTCAGAGTTCCATACACTAGATGGTCAAGAGTGCTTTTGGAGCTCTGCTTGCATGTTGATCAGGCAGGGTTATCTCATGGGGAACAATACATAATTTATGTCTGCTAACACTCTCTTAATACCATAAAGGTTCTCTGTCCTTATGAGTAAGATGTATTCCTGAAGTTATTATATTCCTAGAATTGGAAAGTGTTAGTCTCTCCTCTGCTATCAATGGAAAAATCTCCTTGACAAGTTTTACAGCTGCCTCTGCCTGTGGTCTCTCAGCTGCAGCTAATTGCTGCCAGTTACACAGGCAAGAATAAAATAATGATTTCCCCTTGTCAGAAATTTCTGAACCACAAACCACAAATATGAGCAGAATGAGCAGCTTCTAGCTTATGATACTGCACCTCCCAGAAAAAAAAAAAACATTTAAAATGTGGTCAGTGTACAGATTGTTGTTGCTGCTTATCTCTATGCCCAGTGCCTTGAGTGCTCTGCACTGTCACTTCCATCTCTTCTCCCGACCCTTGATTCCTCCCATTGCAGTGTTGGGTCTGTCACTGGTAATTACCCATGATTTGAGCACTGACATGTAACTACAAGCAGAGGACACCTGATCTGTCATTGTGCTTGCTGATGAAATGTAGTGGTGTTGTACACATCACTAAACTGCCAGATAAAGTCCAGACAGCTTGTTCTGTGCTAGGGATGTTAGCAAGCTGAATGTGAATAAAAGAAAAGGGAAATATATTTTAAAAGGGCACATTTAATTATTCAAGGATTTTTTTTGTATTTTTTTTTTACTGATGAAAACATTGTAAAAGGGGTTTTTTTCACATTTTGGAAGAAATCCAGAAAACACAAATTCAGACGTGATCTTCAGAAGTTTTGGGAAGCTACTTAACCCAATAATGAGTAGGAACCATAACATATATCTTCTCTGACCCAGTACGTCTAAGGAATACATGAATCAAACTCAGAACAAACCATACAGGCACTGCAGATTGAATAATTAATATTTATGGTGCCATATCTATCCTTTTGTGGTTATTCTAAAAAAAAAAAAAGGTTTAATTTGTTGAATATTTTGCTCCATTGATCATTTATTAGGTTTTAACTACAATTGTAACCTCCAAAACACCAAGTGAAAATATACATATATATTCATATTACTCTGCTCTGATTTGTGTTTAAGTTCTCATATTTCTTCCCTTTAGCTGATAACATTATGGAATGCTTTACTGATTGTGGCTTCCCATCATTTTCATAAAAGCATAATCCTATTGATGTCATAACTTATGTCTGAGGTTGTTAGACATCATGCCCTGGATTAGAAACATCTTTAATTTAAGTAGCAAGAACACAGCCATAAAAATCTCAAAACAGCAAATCTAACTTAATTTGTTGTGACAGAAAGTGAAGATGAAGGAATTAAAACTGCACTGACTCTAATTTGAACTGTTGTAAATGTTCCGGCTTATGTGGGTTGAATTTGAATTACATAAAATCAAATTAATTTCTTTCATAGTCTTTTCTGAGAACTGTAACTTCACTCAATATATTTAAGCAGTTTGGCGAAGAGACTGGGGTAATAGCAGCGTATTTGAAAAAACAAACAAGAAGGCAGATATAACTTAAGAGAAATACAGCCTTTGTAGATTAAGTTATTGGTAAACAAATCTTGTGAAGTCATTCAGCCAGCCATGCCAGGAACACTAAATCTCTCCCTCTGGGACTCTGTAGGATGGAGATCTCCTGGGTTAGCACCAATGCATTGCACTGGTAGCAGTGATACACACGGCTGCCATAACCAACACAGCCTCAGTTTTCTGCAGAGCTTGTCTGTGAAGCAATTTCAGATTAGGTTCTGAAGCATATCAGATGGCTTTATTGTTAAGCATGGATTGTTGAAATTGTCACAATATCTGATGCAGTGTGGCACACTGAGCAGCAGAAATGAGGAAAACAAGGAAGAAATGGACTGTCTTTCTCTTAAGTAAAAACATTATAGCTCACTTCTGCATTCCTGGAAAACTCACAGTATGAGCTGATAAATCCTCTGGAGTGTTTATGAATATGTGTATAATTTGCTGCAGGGGGAGAACGGATTGGCAGGAGTGCAGCAGATGTGATCCCATTTCTTTCTGCTCACTGGCAACTGACAGCTTTAAAGAGAGCTCTTTCTTTTTTACTCTGGGTATCTGCTCACATGACTCAGGTGAACACAGAGGGCTGAGGATTTCTTATAGGTTGATATGGTGTTTGCTGATTCACATGAGTGGATAACCATGAACAACGAGGAAGAGCCATCTTTAAAAAGATGAGTGGTAGTGCTGTCTAATAGAAACAAGATCCCTTTTTTTTTTATTCCATTACCTTTGCTTTCTACAGCAGTGAAGATGTAAAAATGAAGATTATCTTACAAAATAAAGCAAATAAACTATAGATGTAAACACTGCAAACAGTGGAAAAGGTTGTTACACAATGAAAAGTAGAGAACAGGCAAGAATAGGTAGATCGGAGAAGATTCAGCTGCTGAAGCTGCAGTTTTTTTGAATCCTGGTCTGCAATACAGGTATCTCCTTCCATCCCGTCACCTCAATGCCTCGTATGGTCAAAGGTTAGTCAGACTATTTCTCTCTATTGACTATAATGGGAATGTAATCTTAATTATGAAAACTCTAAATTACTGTATAGTAATAGAAAATTATCACCTATTAACTCTTTAATATCATCTACAACAAATGAAAGAAATCCTGCTAACAGTGGAAATTTGATTATGTCTTTACTTAACAGCATGCAGCAGGCATACTTATAAAAACATCATTCTCTGATGTCACAGTTAAGTCATACTTAACATTTGGATTCACTTGGTTTTCAATGTAATAAAAAAGGTCATAACAAACTCTGGTATGCATGTGGTATTAACCCCCATTCCCAAAGGTACTCTGTCTTTCAGCAATAGTGAAAATTCACTTAACACTTAAAATAAGATGGGCCCATGTAAATCTGCACTGAACTATAAACTGTCATATAAAACAATGTCACAAGGCAATTTCCATGCTTTCAAGGAAAAGCGGACAGCCTAATTTCCTAATTCATTACATGCTGCTGCACTCCGCCTGATACACGTGTTACTGAAATTACTCCGTATTTATCTTTAGCAGTCAAATGCTTTATAAGAAATCTTGATGGAAACAGCTCACTTTGCTGCTCCATCTTTCCTAACTTTTTACTTTTCCCTTTAGTAATCTTCACCTTTTGCCCTGTAACCTTCAAAGGTTTTCCCACTCTTTGTAGATCATCAGAATGGATCATTAATGTAAGTGAAAGGTTATGTTAACGTAGCAACTGGTAAACAAGTGTGTCATCCCACCCCTAAGGGGAAGGGAGCACCCAAGATTCATAGACGCCCATGGCTGAAAAGGAATGACAAAAGTCAGAGGGCCCACAAAAACTTAGAAAGTTTTGTTAGAAAAGTAAATACTTGCCATGGAAATTGATATAAGTTAGTCCCTTATCTTCTACTATGACCACACAGCAGTGGATTTTGAATGAGGGGAAGCATGAAAGAGAAGAAAGAGAAAGAAATTAAAGAGAAAGAAAGCACATACATCAGTCCTGGATCCAGTGTCAATCCAGGTGATGGAGTGTTCAGGGTGCTGGAGATACCCCTTGGGCTTTGTGGGGCTACTTTTTTGTTTATAAGCTTCCCCATGCAGGAGATAGGTTTCTTGCTTTCTATGCAAATTAGTTATCATGTTCAGTTTGTTCTTCTAGACATTTCTGGAAATGTGCCAGAGGAGGTTTGGGATCATTGATGGTCTTGATCCCCTTGTAGCCACTTCTTGACTTCATTTCTGCGCTTGCACTGTACTGTGCTGTGGTTATGTCCAGGGGCCAGAACAAGGATGTTTGTCCCAGGAAAGTGCTGCCCTGTGTCCTATGGCCCCTTCTTCAGCCACATCCTGTTCTTTCTCACAGTGCATTGTTACCAACAATCCTTGGTTGGGTCCACAGCTATTTGGCTGTCAATGTTTGAGACACACACATTTGCTCCCTTTTTTTCTAGGCTTTTATGAGGAAGTAGCTGTGTTGCCTTTTTCAACCTAGACATGAAACAATACACACTTTCAAGATAATATTAATATAGGAGGTAATAAAAAAGTGGATCTTTATTGGAGCTCTGGGGGCAGTTATGGAACAATGTCCACAAAAGCCCACCCCCACAGGGGTGAAAACAGTTTTGTAAGTATTGCAAATTATCATAATTAACAAATAAGTACCAATTAGGAGGACAAGTGGTGATGCAATTCCCACCCAGGTCAAGCCCCTTTTCTGGAGCACCCCCTTGGTACTAGCTGTACCTTGTTTATGGAAATGCGTCTTGAAGGGCTATTGGTAGCCAGGAAGAACCAAGATAGGACAGGGGTCTTGGAATTTGTTTTGTCTTTCTGCCTAGGGAAAGGGCATGGAAAATTACTGGGAAAACTAGCCGTTAATACAGTAGGCTACAAAGAATATAGAGAATATATAAGAAGAAAAAAAGCAAAAACCAAAATGGCAGCAACTGGTTCAACTTGGCTTTCTCTGCACTATATTGTATTGTGCTAGAGATACAGAGATATCCCTTCCCAGTCTGCTAACCTGAAAATGTTTTCCTTAGCCTTGAAGAAGAAAAAAATACTTCCTGTGACAAATACAGTTTGCTATCAATTTTATCAGAATCATTCATGACTGTACAAAGCAGAAACCTGCACCATGTCACAATATTTGAGGTACACGTCTTCAACATCCTAGTAAAAGTCTTAGTCTGTGGAGTTACTTTCAGGATCCAGTTCAAAGCATTGCTGGTGAATAAAACAATCTAAACTCCTCTTCAAGTTTATTCTGAACTGTTTCGAGTATTGGAACCCTTACAAGTACTTATCTTCAGTATTTTAGATGCACCTCTGTCTCAGGCAGTAGAATTACTTTAATTGAGAGCACCTGCCTATTGTTCATGCTGCCATGGTGACACAGCAGTTACCGAAATTAGTAAAATGTGATCATCTCCCTCTATTCTACATTTTCCTTTGCCTTGTTCCACTTGCTCTGTGGCATAAGTGTATCACATTTTCTCCTGTAGTGGTTGGTTTTGCTGCAGTTGAGTACAAGACAGGATGTACCCAGCGACTTCCATCGAGACCCCCCCCCCCCAGATAAATGTTGCATGTACTTCAGCACCTGAACTCTGGGGAAAATGCTGCTGAATATTTAGTTTGTTTTCCAGTTACTTAGCTAAACATTGGTCTAGCCAAATCACATGTCTATACTTCTCGCTCATTTCTGTAGGAGTTTCACTAGAACAAAGAATGCAGTACAAGGCCTCTCTTCAACAGAGATTGAAACGCGACCTTTCCCTTATATCTGTCAAAAATGTAAGCTATTATGAAAAGTCTGGATTGAGGGTTTTTTGGTTTTTCTTAATGTGTATATGATGATTATAAGCATATTTTAGGAAGGGTGTGTCATGAAACCTGGAATAGCTGCTCAAACTAATTTTTCCCTCTTTCATTCAATTTACTTGAATTAGCTAACAAACAATTCAATTTCAGTTTCATTAAAATAATAATTTTGAGAAAAAAGTTTTTAAAACCCTTTTTTATTTGGTGAAAATTGCATTTTGATGTTTCCACACTATATGTTGATTCACTTTTTTCACTGCATAGCTATGTCAACTGCAGAGAGGAAAAATAAAAATAGTGGCAGAAGCTAATCTGCATATGTGATATCGAGAAAGCTAAAGGTAGAAACTCACTCTCTTTTCCATAGCTTGTAGTGACTTGTCAAACTCTACTAGTCTGTCTTTAGGACATAGTAGTAATTATTCTCAGAACAGTCCTAAGGCTTCTGTTTTTCTATTACATTTGATCGTTCCAATCCTGGTTCTTCCTGGCCCCAGCATAAAATGGTTGTGGCTTTGCCCTGTAACTTCAAATAAAGCAGTATCACTTACACAGGTTCTCAGCTGTGTAAGAAGCGAATGTACTAGGTGCACTAGCAAGGGTTTTTGGCTGAAGATGGGCTACACTGTGAAAAATAAAACAGCAATATTGATACAAAAGAGAAGAAAAACTCTGAAAGAAAATATAACCTTGATGTTGAACAAACTTAGCTGTGTGCAGATCATAATACAGGACATGAGTAAACTTGAAAGGTTCTGAGCTCTACACAAGAAGCTGTTTCTAGAAATGAAAAACTTCATTGAGAAAAAGTAGATCTCAGTTGAGTTCTAAGTTCTGTCATTGATTTCTATAGCTAGTTGTTTAGAGTCAAAAGGAGCATACACAGTAAATCCAGGATTTGCTGAATCCAGTCAGGTTTTAGTGCCTAAATTACAAACAACATGAAAAGTCTGGTGCTCTGGGTCTATCCACATCTGGAGTTACTTTCATCTATCTCATTTCTCCTGGAAAGTAGAGTTTCACTTTTGTATCCACTAAAAAAAAAGCCCTACATTCCCTTTGTAAGCCAGTTCAGGCAAGAACACAAATTGATGATGCCAGGAAGACAGGGTGCAAGAACACATATGACTCAAAGTTGGAGGTTAAGACCCTCACAGGGAGAGTCTGACATTCCACCTTTGGAATAATGTCTGTCTCCATACTGTGCAGTGAATACTTTAATAGAGCAAAAACAATATCAGCAGCAGGAAGTAGGGACAGTCTCTACCTTTTTACTCCACCAGGTGAAAGCCCTGGGTATAAGATTTTTGAATTTTCCATCTTTAAATGACCCCATTAATTTTGCATTGTTTTCTGTCCAGAAGCAGAATTTCTGCAGGAGTGATACCAATTCTCTTTCAACTTTTCACCAGTTTTCAAAGATTAACCAATTCTAAACTGCTCGCCCACTCCCTGGCAGCAATGTGAATTTTTATGCTTCTACTGTGGTTGCATCTTTTAAAAAATACTTATTTTACTATCTCAGTACTAAAAGTCTGTAGCGTGATTGCCAGATAGTTACAGGAGTTTAGTAAACTGAAAATTTAGTATCTTGATTGATCAGTAGGATGTAACATGATGGACAGTTTCAAAGGTAACAGTTAAAGTTTCATGGCTTGACAGTGTCAGGTACTGTAGACTTGAAAAAGGCAGCAGTGTCCTCAGCGTTGACTCACTCGTGAACACAGCAGCAATGTGACAGACTGACACTGAGAAAATGATTTGGTGTAAAGCAGAAGGACTCTCTAAAAAAATACAGAAAAGGAAAAGTGGAGATCATGATGTGGAACAAGTAGGATAATGGGAAATGGAACATAAAATCTCACAGTTTCCTGGAAGTAATGCTGATATTCCACCATTTTTCAAGACATGGAGCCCAGTGAGGAACAAGGGATGACTCCCTACCACACAGTAAAT
Source organism: Corvus moneduloides (assembly GCF_009650955.1). Classification (NCBI taxonomy): domain Eukaryota; kingdom Metazoa; phylum Chordata; class Aves; order Passeriformes; family Corvidae; genus Corvus; species Corvus moneduloides. The sequence continues at coordinate 87,427,422 of NC_045477.1, forward strand.
TGTATCCTCTAAGCTTATGTGATTTCTATGATTGTGAACTGCACAGGTGGAAGACAATTTTCTGAAGACAGATATTTTCAAAGAATACAAATATTAAATAGATATACTCAGAAAAAAGAAGTCAAAAATAATGCTGCTATTAAAACTTTCTATTATAGGCATGGCCTCAGATTGCTTACTGACTTTCCCTCACTATTTCTGCACTATTTTTTTTTTCTGAGAGACCTATTTCAACATATTTCTCCTTTTGTATTTAGAGAGAATAGGACTGCAAAATAGATAAGGGTCTCAACTATGGAAATAAGCCAGAATCCTGGCTTAAAAATGTGTGGAGCTATAAATATTACCTTCCGTAGGATTTATATCACTTTGTAAGGCCTGTCACTCTTTCTCCATGAAATCAGAAAGATGCTGGTAAAATTACAGATCTGCTTATAACAGCAGCTCCACAATCTGATATGAAATATCTGCCTGTGATGCACTGTGGCCCAACAGCTCTTCCGGAAAGTAACTAGGGATAGGCAGGTAGTGTCAGTGAAAACCTCTGGGTTAAATCATAAAGCAAACAACCAGTTGGTGGCTTTCAGTTTTCATTCTTTTTCTGTTTATGTCCTTTTCTTAGAATCTTTCTTACTATTACTTTTATAACCATTACTATGGTGTATAAATTCATCCAGCTACCTCTCTGAAATTTGTTTGAGTATCTTGTTGATTGCAGCATCAATAAAAAACATTGTATTAAACTGGAATTCCTGGCTATTTAAGTGTGGGTAACTCTGTCCTTCACTGCATACTTTAGGATTGACAGCACCTACCTTTTACCAAGCAAGCCACCAACTGAACTAATCTCTAAACACTTGCATAATTGAAAATTTATTCAATTTCTGTCATTTTCTGCATGGCATTAAATTAAAAACTTGAGAAAACAAGATTTGTGAACTATGTCTTTAAATTGATATATTTTTCATCTCCCCTGTAGTGCTCAAAGGCTTGTGCCCAGTTATTGACTATTTTAATTTATAGAGAGGGAGATAAACTGAATGGATGGATTATGGAGATTAGCTACTTGGATACTGAACAAAGAACTGAAGCCCTTGTTCTTTGTTTAATGTGATAGTCTCTTTCCTAAAGAATTATGAAAATGACAGCACCTGTACTTGCTGTTTGTTGTTAAGCTCATCTGCATTTTTTCAATTACAAAACAACTCATCCTAGAAACCCAAGGGAACATGAATTATTAACTGTGCTAAGACACACTTGTACTAAAATCTTATGGGAAATCACAAGATTAATATCAGCTATGCAGTGAATATGCCTTTTGAGTTTCATTCAGAAGAGACAGAGACTGCTTCTTATATATGAATACATAATTTACTTATACTCTGGTTTACTGCACTGAATTTTATATATACAGTAAATGTTCGTCTATGCAAAAGAATTATCTCTAAAAATCATCTCTAAATATTAATAGATATTATAACACAAAAATAATACTTTATTATATATGGAAGACACTTGCTTTAGACTGTTAAAATTAATAAATAGACAATTTAAACCCAAAAATGTTATATATGGAAAGCACTGGCTTTTGACTGTGATGATTGTTTTTCAGAAATATTGAATTATATATATAAATTTGAAGTAAACAAGACTTTAACACTAATAGGTTTAAGATTTTACAATGCATTGCACTGTTCCACTGTGATGTTATGTTTCTCACCAACTTTCAATGGATAAAACCATGATGCCATAAAATTATAGGAGATTGGAATATTTATTTTCATTAAAAACATGTTATAATTAAACAGAAAACGAACTTGTACAGCCTGATCTTTTGCAACTTCATATTTGGACCAAAAAAATCTACACAATCTTGTATTTAAAAAAATAATTTTGAAGAAAATGTGTTTAGCAGGAAGCTTGATGACATTTGTTTACTAAGATTCCTAATTAGCAGTACTAGAAAATAATCAGTCCCTAACCTACAGTTTTTTATTATCACTTCTTCAATATTGCATGCTATTAACTGAATCTGTACCTTGAGTTTCAGCAGGTTTTACTTTCTGTGTTGCAGATGACATCGTTCCCAGAGAGGTTTCTTGAGATAGTGCCACTGGCAGAACAGGCAATGCTGCTTTATAATAAAGTCTGCCAGACACTGAAGACTTAAACCCTGCTTAGAGAAACTCAGTACAGTTCTGAAAAGGACCATGACCAGCCTCAGTGGTGACTTAGAAAAAGGAAAGGTGTTCTCCATGCTTATATTGTACTACCTAGACTATATGTAACACACCAAGCTGTAAAGATGGGAGCTGAGGAGAGGAAATACCATCACATTTCCTCTTTGCCTGTAAATTAATACCTGTGTGACTAGAGGCAGAGGCAATGGTAGGTGGAAAGAAAGCAGGTAAGAAAGGATTCATCCCTAGGAGATTCACCTTTCAAATATTCATGGAAAGAAGACACTCACCTTCTCTTACTTCAGTCTCCTAAATTTTCCATAGGACTATATGGAAGTTAATTACCCTTGAATTCAATATGGTTCTTTGACTTCAAACTATGTACAACTGTTTGCAGAGGCTTCTTGGCTGTTTACTCCTCTTGCTGCCTTCAAATCCTACTAATTTCTATATGTTTTCCTGCCATAATGCATGCCTCTTTCTATGAAACTCATTGGAACTGGACTGTGCCATGCAAGTCTCTTTGGTTTTCATTTTAACCTTTCAAATGCTACAAAATAATTTCCTTCCAGTAAGTGAGAATGGATGCAATGGTTAGTGAAGGACAGGTTACTGACTAATATTTAAAAAGCACAGTACAAACAAAGGGTATTTAAACACTGATTTATTTTGATTTCTGCAGCATAATTCCTGTGAGGAACTACCTTTATGTAAGTGGATCCCTACTACTATACATTTTCCCAACATATATATATTGCATTGACCTCCTATCACTATCTGTAAGATTTTCCCTGAATGCAGCTCAAACCATTCTTGCTCTTCCAACAACTCGTTATTTTTCTGATATTGCAAGAAGGACCTAAGCAGTGTACAAAGCAGAGCTGATAAAAATAACATACAGCTCTTTCTCTGATGACTTGCTGTGTTTATTATTGCAAGGAATCAAGTTTCTGATGCAACCTACAACTGAAGAAGACAGTAGGACCTTGTAATCTTTTTGAGTATCAGTGTTGAATGTGTCATATGCCACAGTATGCTGCCTTCCCTGGTGTTGGTTTGCGTGACGCTCACCCATTCCATTGTGAACCCTTGCATATGCTGTATGAAACACTGCAGAAGTATAACAAAAACTCCTTCTATTCTGATTATACTAGAGATTTCAAATATATAAATGTATAAATGTACAAGAGAAAACCAAGAGGGGTGATTAGATAATCTACTGTATCACATATTTCTGTATATAAAGTATATGAAGTATATGAATATTAAACCCTTACCAAATAACAGCTTGCTTAATTAGGAAAAAAATCATCTCCACCCCTATTGTTTCAATTAAAGAAGCTATTTTTCATTTCCCTTCTGAAACCATGTTGCATAAAATGATTCGAGTAGAATGCCATCTGTGTTGGTCTCCTGAGAAAATCCATGGAGATTTTACCAGCATGAGATGCGATCGTTCTTCTGCAGGTGCTGTAACTACTGAAATCCTTCATTAGTATTTCTGAAGTGTTCCAATTATACAGTGTCACTTCCAGTTATTAAAACTTCTCCTCATTTCAACTTTTCAATAAGGGTTTGTTGGTTGGGGGGTTTTTTTGTGTTCCCAGGCAGGGATTGGGTTGCAGAGAAAACGGAATTAATTGATTTGTGAAATGGGTGGTAACTGCTGAGATATGAGACTTTAAGTAAAACCTAGGTAAGCTATTTATATTCTTACCCGAGTGTCTTATCTGTTATTTAGGCTCTTCCTTATACCTCAGCTTCCAGAGGTAGGATACTTCTTGCAAAATAACCAGACTCCAGTGGGAGTAGTAGAAGGTGTTTCTTGCTCTAAATATCTTGGCATAGGAAACATTCCTACTGGTTGAGATTGTGGTTACAGCTAAGAAGCCAGGCCTCCCAAATCGTGGATCAGGGCTCTTTGCAGTATACAATGATGTGAGAAGCATATATCCTCTTCTCAGGAGGTGACATGAGACAAGAGATTGTGCTTTGAGTCATGAATAATCCTCAAAAATTATGAAAAGTTAGTCCCGGAACCAGATACCCACCTGAGAATTCCATTGTGTACTTGCTTAGCTGATGCAAAAAAACCCCCAATCCTTCTGGGTAGAGTGAAAATGCAATGTTTCGATTGCATAGGCAATGCTTCGGGATCTCAGGCGGGTTTCTAGTACACCCTGGTCAGGTAAGTGGAATACTTGGGATCACTCAGGTGTGTGAGTTTCACTCACATGCCTCTGGAAGCTGCTAAGTGCTCTTTGGACCTTGGCCCAACTGCTCCACACAGCACAGAAGTGAAATTAGATGAAATTGCTCACTGTAAATTGTTTGCTAAGATTAGGTTTAGGAAATGTCACTAAACTTAATCCACAAGAGGAGAGGTGTGCTATAAAAAGAGAATTTTTTATTAAAAGGGAAATTTTCACAGAAAGGGAAATTTTCATCAAAATGGCAATTTTATAAATTATATTCTTAAGAGGATGCAGGCTTTTATATGCACTTTCATGTTTAATGCTTAGTTTGGCCCCTGCTCTTCAAGCAGCATTATACCAAATTTTTCTGGGCAGTCACTGCTGCACTTTTCTCATCTGTTTAGCCATCTGGGTCCTGCAGTGACATATCCATGGTATATCATAAAAGAGAAGTGCCTGGTCTTTTCTGTGAGCTGCCACACGCAGGGCTAGGGAGAGGCAGAGGAAGGAGTAGTGTGCTGGAAAGGTTTGTGAAACTACTGGGCAGCACTGCTTTGTGCTACTAAAGAGGTGGGCTGCAGCTGGAGGAGAGAATTAACTTCCTTGGGAAGAGAACAAAGAAAGGAGCTGACATTTAATCAACAGGGAAGAGAGAGGGAAACAAAGTAATTGTGGAAGGGCACGGTTGATATTTCCACTCCCAGTTCTGGTGGCAGGTAATCTCATCTGAACTCTATTCTTGTCATTAAAAGGCTATCCCAGGAAAGCAGAGGTAAAAAATAACTATTATGAAAGATGTTAGCAGGACCCAATTGTAGCTGACTCCAGAATGGATGGGTCTCAAATCTTGATTCCTGAGTACCAAGGAGATGAGGGCTGAACCCAGAGTCCTGGTGCTCACAGGATTCTACCTGCACACATCCCTGAAGGGCACGCCTCTCTTTAGCCACAACCCAAGGGTGCTGGCAGCATTTATGGGCAAAAATGTCCCATGGGAACACTAAAAGGCTCCAAGATAAGATTAACCTTCTGAATGCCCTGGTGGCCTGTTAGACATACTGGTGTAGCACACGTGAATACTCTCCAGACAAGGCACTGCCTCCACAGAGGGTCACTTGGGAACCTTACAGAGTGTGCTGGTTTTGGCTGTGTAATTTTCCTCACAGTAGCTGTTATTGGGCCTTGTTTTCAGTTTGGACTAAAACCAGCACTGATAACCAACGGGTGGTTTAGTTGCTGCTGAGCAGTGCTCACACAGAGCCAAGGCCTTTTCTGCTTAACACCCCATCCCACCAGCGAGGAGGCTGGGGGTGCACAAGGAGTTGAAAGGGGACCCCAACTGATATATGAGGGATATCCCATAACCATATGGCATCATGTTCAGCTATAAAGAAAGGGGAAATAGGAGGAAGGGGGCGGGTGTTCAGAGTGGTAGCATTTGTCTTCCCTAGTCACCCTTGCATGTGATGGCGCATGGCTTTCCTGGAGATCACTGAACACCTGCCTGCCCATGGGAAGCAGTGAATGAGTTCTTTAGTTTGCTTTGCTTGTGCATGCAGCTTTTGTGCTCCTTGTTAAAATGTCTTTATCTCAACCCATGAGTTTTCTCACTTTTACCCTTCTGAATCTCTCCCCATCCCACGAGGCAGGAGTGGGGGAGTGGATGGATGGGACTGAGTTGCTGGCAGGGGTTAAATCACAACAAGAACCAATGGACAGGGCTGTTAGCACCCTTGGCTCCTGGTTAGTGACAAATTTTTCTTCTCTAAGCAAACTGTCTGTGGGAGATAACTAGTGTGTCAGGCAGTAACCTCATTGTGAGCGCTCACTGCCATAGGTTCCCATCTTCCCTGCCCGGAGCAGGTCCCTGATCACAGCACTGACTGCAACTACAGATGAGTGCACATCATGCTTTATATCTTCACAGTCTTCAATACTTTCCATTTACAGGTCCTAGATATGGCAAGCTGGGGTATATGAATTTCTAGTTGGTGAATTTAAATCTACTAACACCGGACTGTTTTGGGGTATTTTTCATCTATTGGTTGATGAATAATTTAAGTCAGCATGTCCATTTTTATAACTGCTTACTGAACTGGACCAGAGTGCCAATCTGGCTGAAAAGCAACCTGTCCTAGAGCAAATCAGTCAGGACAGCTCCTCATTTTGGCTTACCAAGTAACCACATAAACATTTGTGCCAGGACAGTGTAAAAGCTAATTTGTGGACAGAAATGAGTGGCTGGGTTGCTTTTGTTTGGGTTTTTTCTTCCTGGAGGTGCTGGCTTATGATGATCTAATGGATGTGCTGAACTGCAGACTCCATTGCCTACTGTGTAGTGCTTTCAGCACAGATTCCAGACTGCTGGGTTTTTTTAACCACAGCATGAAAACTACTGCTCTAGGCATAAAACAGAGCAATGGCATGGCCTTGTGCTTACTCTGACTCCCTGTGAGTAAAACATGTCAGGATAAACTGCTCCACTGAAGGTGTTTCTGGTGGATAAGACATTGAGTGAGAACTATTTGGGTTGTACTTAGTGGGCACGACTGATACTAACACTGGCAAACACAGTGACCCTAACAGAAAGAATACTTCCCAAAGCATGATTCTGTGAAGGACCACCTAGAGACATATGATGCTCATAAAGTGCTCTCTTAATATCATTGCATTCCAGAAAAGAGGGAACACTCTGCTGAAAACCAAAGGTACCCCATTTACAGCCAGAGCCACCATAGTGTTTACGCAGCCCAGGAGCAGACAGAGATTGTTCACCATCCCCAGAGATTCTCCTTCCTCAATTTCTGAAAATAAAATACTATGAAAAATACTTAGCAAGAAGTAAAAGACCTTGTAGGAGTAACCATATAGAGAGCTTAACCTTGATAAATTCAGCCCTGAAAAAGCATAATTTACCATCAGCTCCAAACCACCACCATTAGCATGGCACTAAGGGATCATATGCCCCCCAAAAGACACTTGTACAAGTGGTTTATGGCATAATTCTGCCACCTTTGCTGATGCTGCCTGGTGCTTTACTCTACCAGTAAACCCATCCCCACAGACTCCAGGGGGCTGCTTGCAGAATTAGAAGCCCCTGATTTCCTGATGGGTCAAGTTGGCACTATCAGGTTTTTAGAAGACAACAGGAGGGAAGAATGTTTCCTCATTTCTGATGCATTCCTCAGTTTGAGTGTGTCAACAGATGGAGTAGGGATTAGTGATAAAATAATGTGGCCTCTTAGCTTATGTAAAAAAGCAGCCTTAGAATGCTGTGGATTTTCTGATGGCTCATTAAATGTACTCATGGAAACTAAAGGGTGCTTACAGTATAAATAAAATGCTCATCTTCAGTGAGTGTTTGCCTTTGATAGCTAATGTCAGGGCAATGCATGAATGTTTAGAGAAACATGCATAGAAATGTAGAAAAAGAAATAAAATCTGTTATTTGCTCTCCGTGATCTAGCCTGAAACTCTGTTGATGTGTGGCAGGACTTACTACTGCTCACTCTGTGTTTCACATCCTGCTGAGACTGTCTAATAGCCTTTTGCAGACTGACATATGTTCCCCACCTTGTGTCTGAAGCAGCACTCGTGTGGCTGTGGCTGGCATGGCACAGGGAGCAGAGCCCTGCTGCAGCTGCACAGCAGGGTCCGTGGTGCAGGGGGAGTGTTGCTGCACCTTGGGGCTGCTCTGGGGCTTGCAGTCTTGGTGTGCTCCTTGACACGCTCTGTTACACCAGAGGCCAAGCTCAGGTAGCTCCACAGGCCAATAACCTCAACCTCTGAGCCTGTAGGTAAAATGTCAGATAAAAATTATTGCTTTACCAGTAAAATATACATGGTGAAGGCCCAGATTCATGGCCAATATTTAGCATTAGGCATTCCTACCATGATGTCGATGCTGTTCCTCTCCCTCCTTTTCCAGCCCCTAAGCAAGGGGGCTGTCTTTGCTTTTCCCCATAGGGCTCTTTGAAACTCCTTTTATGAACCTAAGCCAATGACCGGTATGGGTGAAAAATGTCTGGGGGAAGGCAGGATTTTCTGTATTCAGTAATTTCCTTGATTCAATTCACAGAGACAAACACATTTGAAATAATTTTGTAAGGAAATAAGTCCTTATTCTCAAGCTGCAGAAACACTAAGATCACATTGCTCTTAACCAAGGCAACAGCACTCTATACAAACACTGCCCACTCTTCCCAATGTTAACATTACCCAGCTAACCACCCCTGGGCAAGCTGACCTCTGTGCAGGAGAACTACTTCTGGCCTGCAACGCAGATGCTGAACTAATGGCACCAGGAAGTTTTCTTATGGTTGGAAGTGTTCTGTTCTTGGAGAGATACTATAAAGATGCAAGTCCCACACACCTCCATAGCAGAGGGTTTTGTACCTGAAGGATGCCTTACACGGCTAGGAGCCAGGTGAATTGAGGAGCCCTGTTAGCTGAGGGTAAGGCACAGTTCTGTCGCTGCACAAGCAGTCAGATCAGTCTGTGTTTGTGACAGTGCCTGGGATCAGTTGCCCAACAGACATCTCCTAAAATGTAATACCTCACCAATACTGTGATTTGGTAACTGTCTTATATTTGCTGGCTGTTTCCCACTCTTGGGAGCAATAGAAAAGCTGTAGCATTTAGGAAGAATGGAGGAATGTCAATAAAGATTTCAAATTTATGAAGGCCACTGTTAATTTTTTTCTGCCTCATGTATACATTCCAATTGAACTCAGTAAGTTCCCTGATTATTCTTTTAAATAAGAGCATTTGACATTTTCCCTGAAGGCTATGGAACAAGTGTGGCTTTACAATAAGAATAGTGTCATTAATAGATTAATGGCTGCAATAATGTGTATAGAAGCATTAACGGGATGGGTGAACTACTTAGGCAAAATGAATGGATTTGTGGTTTTGTTCACTCACCTTTTGTAACTTAGATTTTTTAATGGTTGGACGGGACATGGGAAAACACAATTCTTGACTCCATTCTCACTATATTTTCTCTTTCCCAATGACATTTTCATTTCCAGCTCTACTCTGGTTTAGCCTCCTTCCCCTTAAGATCTATTGTTTCAAAGAAAAGAGAATGAAGAATTTTTAAGATATCCTGGTGTTTAGTGTGCAGAAGGAATAACCTCACTCAATACTTCTCCCACGATACCTCTACAACCCAAGCAAGTGTATTCTCTTGTTTATGCTTTTATCCTGTGCATTTTAAAGAAATAATGAGGGGAGAGGGGGAAAGCCTGTTTCAAAGCACTGCATTGAACATGTCACTGCTACAGTAATTTCTCAAGGACTGCAGGAACAAGTGTGAAGCAAACCCCCTTCTTGGAAGCAAAATTGTGTTTCTCATGTGTCAAATGTAAGAGGTGAGGACTAAAAGCTGAAGTGATATTATTCAGCTTTCCATGTTGTGCTGAGAAGGAAGAGAAAGCTCATTAGCCTCTTCGATGCTAAGTCCAAAACTGGTATTTACTCAGAATTTTTGTGCTGTGCCCCAGATAAAGTTTACAGATGACTCATTTACTAGAATACTGGGGTGACACAGTCTGTGCCTTTAATTGTGTCTCCCCTCGTGAGGGAGACTTTTTAGGGTCTTTGCCAGGAGTCAGAGACGAACGGGACCTTTTGCTTTCTCAGTCTTCAGATAGTTGTTTATTAAGTCTTATCAGGAAAGCACAAGCCACTGATGTTACCCAGACATAGCATGAAGCAGAGGATGCAGCAAAACCTGAATTATCAAGATTTCGCAGCTTTTTTAAAGGTAAATCACCCAATGAAAACCTAAAACACAAGATATTTTAACTTTCCTACCAATGTCTAATAAATCATCTAGTCATGAAGGCAGGAACTGCGGAATTCTCCATCCAATCATCCCAGACCACTTCTACCACAGAATATGGAGTAGATGAAGAAGAAGAAGAAGGTCTGGAGAGCAATAACAACCCTCCATTCTGATGTTTTCTGCTTTTATCTACTTACTATACTAATAAACCCAAAACCTCAATTTTTCACCCTGTGACAATCTGTTGGGGTTTCAGTTTAGTCTTAGTTTTTTTTCTGTTAAAGGAATTTTCTCCCGTATGCATATTGCTAGGGGACAAATAGCTGTACTTAAGAAAGACAAAAAGGGGGTGGGGCGGGCCTGGCTACTCCTTTGTCTACACCTGGGTGTGGGGTCAGTTCGCTCTGAGCGTCCGGAGAGAGAAGCTGCAGAGAAAGGAGCTGCTGCTTCTTTCTTTTTGGCCGTTCTTTCTTCCTGCCGGAAACAACGCCGGGACCCCAAAAGCCGCTTTCCCTGCCCTGCCGGAGACCGAGCTGTGGCTGCCCTGCCCCGCTGCTGCTTCGAGCTTTCGCTACGCTGTAGCCCTGCTCGCCCTGCCTGCCTGGGCCTCCGTGGGGTTCTCCCATCTGGATACATCTCGCCTGCCACCCGGGATTTGCGTTCGTCCCTGCCGCTCCAGCCTGCTGCTCTAGCCTGCCGTTCCAGCCTGCTGTTCCCGAGAGTCCGGGATCAGCTGCCCAGCAGTTTGTGAAGCCTTTGTTCCATCCTTCCCGGGATCCCAGGGCACCGGTGCCGCGTGCTCCCCGAGCTCGCTCCGGAGCGCCCCCTGCAGCCGCGGGGGAACCATCGCACCTGCCCTGCTCACCGGGAGCCGCCAGCGCCCCTGCCGGCTGCGAGCGGAACTGCACCCGAGGGGAAAGGGCCCGACAGCCGAGAAGGCTGGCACTGGGTTTGTGATTGTTTGCTGTTACTGCCAGAGTTGTTGTTGTTTTGTTTGACTGGTTATATACATGTATATATATATATATAGTAAAGAACTGTTATTCCTATTTCCCACATCTTCGCCTAAAGGCCCTTGATTTCAAAATATAATAACTTAGAGGGAAAAGGGGTTATATCTGCCACTTCAAGGGGGGGCTTCTGCCTTCCTTAGCAGACACCTGTCTTTCAAAACCGAGACACAATCTTACATAGTATTCTATCACCTAATTCACACCATTGTAGATTCTAATTCTTCCCAGAGGCTAGGCAATTTTCTCCATGGGCGAAGGTCAAAAACAGTGTTGTCCAGGGGGGTAGAACCCTTCAAAACAGGCAGAGAAGTATTCTCTGTATTCTGGGTTCCCACACTGGGGTTTTTGTCCTCTGTCAATTGGCCAATGTCCTTAGGACAGGAATCAAAGATTTGCACAGACTTTGCCGACTTAACTAGGTTGTCTGTTTTCTAATTTTCCTGAGATCCTCTGCAAGAAAGCTTCTAAACCTCAGGCTGATTTTTCAAATTTGAACCTACTGTACTAGATCTCGTGTGTTTCTTAGCCTACTCGTAATCTACAGGGGAGTAGTTTGCAACTGTGCCAAAGGCCCACCAGAACAGACAAAATTTCTGCATCTTGAAGGCCAGATAACACTTGCGAAATGAGTCAACAACTCCTAAATTTTCATACGATGAGATTTTTTTTTAAGAAACTTTGGAGTCTATTTATTTTTTATGAAGCATTACTTAGATCGAAGGGGAAAAAAATGGGTGTGTTTTGTCTTCTTTGAGCAAGAAAACCAAGGAGAAAATTAAGGCAGGTAGATTATCTTTTACAGGAGCTTTAATAAATGACTACATACATGACCATATTTACATAACTACAGCTGAGGAGAAACTCCAGGCTAAAGAGTGATCCTGTGGGAAAGTGGGGTGAAATTGAAATAACAGGAGGAAGAACTATAATTTGATGTGGGACAAAAAATATTTTGCATAGAAAGTGGCAGTTAGGAACAGAAATAAACTTTAATAAGAAAAAGGAAATCATTGCAGGACAATATTGCAGAATTTTCAAAATAAATTAAAAATAAAATAAAATTTAAAAATTAATGAAATTTTTAAAAATACATAAAAAAGGCCAAAAAACCCTCTTCTGAATGGGACTACTAAATCTTTTGGAGACTTATCTCTTTATGAATTAGGTCGCAACAGCTGGCTGCATTTAATTTCAAAGTTGATTCTTATTTCCCAATTAGTATTTCAGTCAGGACATTTCCTTGCATGATCATTTAATTTAGAAGAAAACATGAGCTGCTTTTGTCAGTTAGTTTTGAAAGTATTTAGGTATTTTTTCCGTGACCCTGAAAAACTATGTGTGATGTTGCATTTGAGGTTAGCTCAGGAGATGTCACGTGTTCACCCTGGTTCTCTGCAAATTCTGTATAAATACCATGTAACTCTGTCCTTGTATGATGCTTTTTCCTGTTCCTCTTCTTTATTTAGTCTTACAGAGTGCACAGCTACCAAGAAAAAGTACAGGCAGGCTTTTTACAAACTTTATGAATTTTTCATGTGTGAAACTATTAGAGAAGTTCAAAAATTTTTCCTGGGTATTAGGAAATTCTTGTGTGTGTGTGTGGAGATTTAGTAGCTAGTTATGCATGTATCTGTCAGGAAAAAGGATAGAGTCATGTCCAAATGGAAAACTGGAATTACAGGTCATTGCAGAGAGAGAATTTAAGGCTGGGATCTCTGTCATATCTGGATAACACACAGGGTTGCCAGCTGCTTCCCTTTTCAGCCAGCAGAGCAAAGCGCTACTTCTGCACAGAACCAAGCTGAGAACGTTGATGGGGTGCTGTATCACATATGAGCCACAGCTGAAAGCCTCTCTTGGATGTCTTGTCAAGTTTCTGCCTGTTTGTATGTTCATTTTTCAATAGTTCTATCTTGTAATACAATCAAAAGGCATTGGTTTTTGAAGGACAGGGGTAACCAGGTAGGATTGGGCGCTGGAGGAAAGGGCTCAGATGAGACTGCGTTCATCAAGCATTTTACACTGAAATATGCTCTTTAGGTTATAAGCAAGGTGCTTTTCTTTTCCTTTTTTTTCCCCCCGATGTCTCATTTTGTGTACTGCTGTAAGGTATTTTTTAATATAAAATTTCTTCGCGAGGAGTTCAAGTGCATCTCAGGGATCAAGGATGAAACCAAAAGTTTATAGACAGATTTCAGAGATGCAGTTTCCAAAAGACCTGCCATTAATCTGTGCTTACTGTGCATTCCTCAGAAAAGCAGGTTTTTTAAGACGCACAGGGGCCCTGAGGGCACTTCCAGACTGTCACAGCTACCGCTCACCATCCCCTGCTCACACTCCACAGCACGTTCTGTCCCATTCACCCCACATGGTGCCCTGAGCCATGGACCATGACCCCTCTGCTGGTGTGTGGGGACAGCTCAGATCCCCATGAAGTTCACACAGGATGGCTCACCTGGCTTGGTTTGGGTTGGTGACGTTGTTTGTGCTCCAACACGTACACAATTGATTAATTGTAAGGGCTGTTCCCAAAAGTTTCCAGATGAAAAATCTAAGCTTAAGAAATATGGAATTTTTTTATGTCTGGTTCTGGAGTGTGGACTCCTCTGCAGCTTTTGCTGTAGCTATAATTATATGTGTGTGTGTGTGTGTGTGTATATATATGTGTATATGTATACACACACCTGCATGTTATAAGCTATGAATTCTTTTATGTCTAACAGAGTCTGCAAAGGACACCAGCCCCTCTGTCAGTCAAGGCACTCATAGGCAGCCTCTCCTCTTTTAGCAGCTTGTTTTCATGCAATCCACGCAAGCCTGTCTTTTTTCTTTTTCTTTTTTTTCTTTTTCTTTTTCTTTTTTTTCTTTTTCTTTTTTCTTTTTCTTTTTCTTTTTCTTTTTCTTTTTCTTTTTCTTTTTCTTTTTCTTTTTCTTTTTCTTTTTCTTTTTCTTTTTCTTTTTTTCTTTTTCTTTTTCTTTTTCTTTTTCTTTTCCTTTTCCTTTAGCTTTTTCTTTTTTCTTTTTCTTTTTTTTTCCTTTTCCTTTTCTTTTCCTTTTCCTTTTCCTTTTCCTTTTCCTTTTCCTTTTCCTTTTTCTTTTTTCCCTCTTTGCCAAATCTGGCTGCAATTCTCCAAAAAGCTGATAAGTCACAGAACACATGCACATTTCCACAGGTGGCTCTGTCAGCCTGGATTCCTCCTGCTAAGACCATTTCAGCAACACCTACCACATAAAAAAGATTATTTCCCTCTAAATCTGAATAAAACTGATCACTTCTTTCTTTTGTTCCCCTCAACAGAGTTTCCCCCCAACACCTGGACAAGGCTGTTTTGATGAAGGGTGCATTTCCAAAGGGAAGGGCAGTTTGAATACTCAGCCATGAGGAAAGTCTGTGAAGCACCACGTGCTATTGATGAAGGAAGAGGGACAGCCCTTACATCCCAGCTCTGCTGCAGATTGCAGTCACAGAAATCATCCTCGCAGCTCTAACAGGACCAGTGCCATTGCTGCACCTTTGCACTAAAATGCTGGTTACAAGGGGATGGTCTGTGACTGTGTCACGGTTTGTCAGATACTGACACATCCATCCCTTATCCCATTGCTTGTTTGGAATTGTTTAGTTAGACTGTAAATTTTTTTAGATGTAGATCAATTGCAAGTATTTCTTCAAAACTTTCATGTATTTTTTATTCTCATTAAGCATACTCTTTGCAATATCATACTGCATTTAATAAAGTTCTAATAAAATGAATTCAAATTCACTTGAACTAAATTTACCAACTTTACTCACTACCTTCATTCTCTTTAAACTATCTTTGAGTGTTTTAATTTCAAGCTATCATTGATCATTGAGACCTAGGGACCAGAAGATATTTTCTTACGATTTATAACTGTTATGTGTATATAATATATGAAAGAAGCATTAGATATTAAATAGGGAAAATAAGTATGAAGCGCTGTAGTTAAACTCTTACTGCAACATTTTCCTAGACAAAGAGGAAAAATTGTAATATTAATGAAGAATGAATTCTTCATTCTAAATTCTTCACAAAGACTGTTGAATTCCCAGGCTGACCAGTGGGTAGACTGTGCAGCATGACATTTCTGCATCATGAGATTGAAAGATGTGGGTAAAATACAAAGATTGATCCTTCATAGCAAAACTTCCATCTTCTTTAAAATTTCTTCAGTCCAAAGAGGAAAATTTTCTGCATCATTAAGCAGAAGGGAAATCTTTGTGGCTCTCCTCTGGAATATCTGAAGTCAAGATCTTTTGATATATTGCAAGTGAACTTAGTGATCCTTCTGGGTCCCTTCAAACAGACTAATCTTTGATTCTGCGATTCTATGAAATATATGCACGATAATGCACAGGCAGTAAAATCCATTCTGGTTTCTGGTACAGGGAAACGTGGTCTTGAACAACCCACAAAGAAAATGAGACAAGACAAGCAGTAAAAAACCCTTTACAGCAAAAAAAAAGGAAAATTACAAACAATTATTTGACACACTCCTCCGACCACACATGGCTTTTAGCAGGTCCCAGCTTCCTCTGGGAAAGAGGAAGAAAATATTGTCATGACAGAGGAGATGGGGAAGTTTGGGGATTAGCAAAACAAATCTGAAAATTTTGGATTTATGTGAAATGCACTTCTTCATTTGAGCACTATGTAACATTTAGGTATCTTTATTGAAGCCTTTCATAATAGAGCCAAAGCTCAGACAAAAATTCTGACTATGTTTTGAATCAGGAATTAGGAGAGATATTATGGATTTGTTGTCCCTTAATAAAAGTCTTGAATAAAGAATTTTTGGTTAAGGAATATTATATTTTTTAAAAGTTTGAATATATGTAACAGAAATAATACATGTGGTAAACACAAAAGACTGAGTCTTGAGAAAGACTTGAGTCTTTCTGCATAGAAAGAAAGGAAATTACAGATAAGGAAGCAAAGGGGAATTATTGATGTACCAGAGCTTCAAGGGGTGACAGACCTGAAAAGTTAATATCTGATATCAGCATCTGACTTACTGCACAGTGAAGCAAGGGGAAGATATACATAATCTGAAATATCCAAGCAGAAGAAGGCAGCAAAGATGTGAGAGAACCTCTTCAGTTCCAAATCTCAAATTAGAAATAATGAAGAACTATGACCTTATCAAACTGGAGGAAGTTATGCACCAAAACATCTTTCTTTCTCAGAGCAGTGAACATGTCTATAGTGGATTAATAATTAGAGAACACTCTGTAATGTCTACCATTAGGTAGTTATTAAAATAATTTATTACTTTTTAAATGCTTCAGCCTTTCAGTGAAATTACTCCTCTCTCCTCTGAATGTTAAATTCCTGCTTTGTTCCTAGAGATTCATCCCTGATAATACAAGATTTATATGTGCCAGATACTGCAGCTTTCAATACCAAATCTTCCCAGTCTGCAGGGCTCGTCAGCGTTAGAAAGAGAGAGGTCAGTTAAACCTCTTTTTTAAGGAGATTCATCTCTCTAAAACAGGGGCAGGAAAGTTAAAAAAATTATAAGAAATATAGCATGTGCACATTAAGCAAAAAAGTAATTAACACTATTATTAATATTATATAAGTATTTTAGTAAATCAAAACTAACAACTTTTATACAGACCACACCTCTCACTTGGTAAGAATTGGATAAATGAAAATATCAGTATTCTTTTCTCACTGTTCTTTGTAGAAACAGCTCATCTACACATTCTTTGTAGCATGCTTGCACTATATTATTCTGCTGGTTAATATATGTTCTTTCATCAGCAACATTCTTAGGGTCACAGGGTTCGGAAATCTTAATTTAAAAAAAATTGTAGCAAGCAGAGCTGGATTTCAGCAATGCCTCATAAGGTGTCTTCACCTGAAAATATCTGGGGTTTTTGTAAGTTTGTCTTGTTTAGAGTTTGGGGGGCTTTTTGTTGTTTGGTTTTTTTAAACACCTACTGTACTACCTTATTATGAAGGGGTTTTTACTTTTTGCTTTGTTAGGCTTTGTTGTTTTTCAGCTACTCTACTAACAGACTTTATACACCCTTTTTGCACTAAAGAAAAACCATGGTACAATTTACAACCAAGGCTCTCATTTGGTTCTTTGCTGTTATCAAATACCCTGGTGTTTATTGTGGGAACTAACTTTTAGACAGATACCTCAAAAACATAATCATGGCTTATACTTTCATAACCATTCCAAGCAGAACACAAATAACAAATGAATAAATTCAATCAATGAGAGTCAGCAAAAGAAGCTTCTCAAGTGTTGTATTCTGGGAGAATAGTGCTGTGAAATTCCAGGACACTGGGAGTTAAAGCTGACACAATCTTGTATCACAAGTATATTTGGATCATTTTGGTGTTTTATATTTATTCTTTTAATTTTCCTCTCCCTTAGAAGTCTTGGTAATTGATTTCTTGGTAGCTAATGCACTCATTTCCCTAGGGAAAGAGATCAGAAAATAAATAAAAATAGTTTCCACTCATGTTTCTAAAACCTTTGAAATGTTTTTTTTCAAGAGGTGTTGCTGATCTTGAAGTACCTGTTCTGTATAAGTCATATCTGATTAGAGTCAAATACCTGAGTGTGTTTTATTATGGTGATAATTTTGAACATGGGCTTCAATAGAACATACAGCAACATGAGGAGACAGGAACTGTTAACACAACATCTAAATTGATTAGGAATGCTGGGACACAAGGGTGGGTTGTCTTGGCAGAGAAAGTATGAGACTAGAAGGCTCTTGTTAGTGTAGTCACTCAAACATCAACTTTGAGATTGAATTTATTTAGAATTATTAATGAAATGGACCAAAAGAGCAGGACTATCCTAAGAGAAACTGCTACTAACACAAGGTTGGGGTACATTACTGCATATGAGGAGATAGAGTAAGTTATGTGCAATTCCCTGGGAACTGTAGGAACAGCGTAGAAGATCATGCATGTAGGAGCTAAAATAAGCTTAATAATAAACCAGGAGCTCCTCATTTAGAAGGCTATCTGGGAAAAGAATATTTTGATATATTACTTGTCCATGCAAATGAATGTGAAGAGCTCATGAAATGTGACCATGAAAGAGTCGAAAGTTACTGGGTAACATCGTTTTTGTAGACAGGAAGAAGCACCAATGCCTCTGCAGCAGGGCAATATCATGTGTAGAAGTATGTATTTTCCTGAAAAGGAAAATAGAGGACTGAAAATTCATCCACTCCTAAGCTGCTGTCAATGCAATTTTCTAACTGAGATGAGCTATGAAGTGCAGCAACAGAACAACTTTAATGATCCAATATTTATCATCCAATATTTATGATCCAATACTGAAGCTAGATTCAAAAAGAAGCCTTTGTTACAGTTACTCTTAAAAAGCAAAGCATGTGGCCAGGTGTTTACAGAGTGTTGTAGGCAATGGTGGAAAATAGGACACAAACCTTTTTTATTAAATAGCACATACGGCACAGGATTTCTGTTAAATCTTGGCTTGATATTTGAATCAGTCAACTTCTTTCTAGTAGTGACTGTTGTTTGGCTGTTAATTAGGGTGCTTTCTTGGCTTGCAAGGGCTTGTACATAGCCTGTAGTGTGTGGTGTGATGTAGGAAACTGAGCTCTCAGAGATCAAAGTGGTGAAGCCACATGAGACAGCGCAGCATCACTCGGAGCCTGGTTCAAACAGCTCTGCCCTGGCCCTTCTGCCCGGCTGGCTCTGCTCCCTGCACGCAGGCACTCAGCTACCTCTGCACCTCAGGTGGGGATCTTACCAATCAGAACCTGCAAACAACAAATTCCCTCTGTGAGCTAGCCCTGAGTATGTATACAGTTGGAGTTCCCTGAAGAGTTTTCTTTAGGAACAGGAATGCCTTTATGTTATCATTGGTCCTGGTAGAGGAGAAAAATGCCCTGAGGGGTAACAGATAACTTGTGTTAAGAAAAACTGCAAAGGAAGGAGGATGAAGAGTGAAGCAAAGATAGTCATTGGTGCTCATATAGTTCCAGAGAATTCTCACTGGGTGATACTGAGAATATATAAAGAATGAAGTTGCTGTGCTTTAATAAAATAACCGACAACAGCTTTCTGATTGCCTCACTGTCTTTGATGAAGATCTTCTGAGTTCCCTTCAGTGGTAAACTCCATGTTCTACAGAGGCCCTTCTGGTGAGTGTTATCTGCTCAAAATGAAAAATCAGAGTCAACATATTATTTTTCCTTAGGAGATGTTGAGTTTGACAGGCATCAATGTACATTTTCAGAATCTGAATTGCTTGCACTTCTTGGATGGTTGAGATAAAATATGTGCTGAAATGTACTCCAGCTGTTCAGGAAATGATCCTTTATATTGTTTTATTTGTAAGGAGAATGCAATCACTTGAAAAAAAACCCCAACAACAAGAAGAAAAATCTTTCCATACAGAATTTTAATCAATAAGACAATGGTTTTATATAGACTGATATAATTTCAGTCTGTCTTAACTTTTATACATTACAAAAAATAAACTCAAATTATTTTTAAAATTAGGTTTAAAAACCCCTGCACATCTCTGTGGCAAAATCAGAAGGTGAAAGGAATGTGTTTCATCCTGTTGCAAATAAGCCACTGTACCAGCATTTCAGATCTCAACAGAATTCAATCTTCCTGTAGTTTAATATGCTTCTAAAAATATATATTTTCATGGATCATCGATTTCCAATTCCTTTCCTTTGACTGTGAAGAAGTAAGGAAAGCTATTTTCTAGAAAAACCTTGTTTTGATTTTTTGGCTTTGGGCATGAAAAAAAAAAAAATTTTTTTATCTCTACTCATTTTCCCCTTTGTCACATGAGGGATTTTAAAGTTCTGTCTGACTCATCATTGTGCTTCCAAGAGATGGGGTCCTATCTTCCTCAAACTTGTAGCACAGTAGCAAATGTACCACCCTTCCAGCCTCTGATGAAATCTAACAAAGGCATGAATGTCTTTGCCAACAGACTCAGTGAACTTTCAAATATGACATTTCTAGGGACAAATCATAATCAGCAGAGTTAGACCACTTACATCTAGATGTCCTCTGGAGAAAGTCTCGAGGGTGTTTCTCAGCTGTCTGTGTGGGATTGAGTCACTGCATTACTCTAAGGGCAATCTATCCACACAGACTGAAGATGTTTTTGGGATACAGGCAAAACCAGAGGGAAGGAGACAGATAGCTGTTTGAAACAATGAGTGAGAAACCTGTCACTCTGTGGGGATATTAATTTCATTAATTTCCTTTGAAGTATTTGGTTAGGAAAATCAAATTAATTAACACATGAGGAAATCAATTTAATACAGTTCACTTCACTATGTACTCTGAAAATAAAAAATTCTACTTGACACATGCCTATGAAATCACTTAGATTATAACCCAATTTACTTCCATGGAAAAAAGATCAAACCCTACAGTTTTCTATCAATGACGATTATTTCAGTCCTGCTATGCTCAGAGAGGTTTCCCATTTCCAGAAATCCCAATTTACATTTATTTTGCCATAATTTATGTCACCAATGAGAAAAGCTGTAACTACCTTTAGGTGATACAGGGAACAGAGCTGGCCCTAGAAGGAGGACATGAATGCAAGATGTGCCAAAATGATAAGATTTTAACTTTGAACTATTACAATAATCTATAAATTCTAAAAATACAACTATTAATATTAGATCTTAATTTTTTACTGGTATTGCCTCTTCTTTGTCAGACTAGTGCTGCAGAAGAAATGAATCAGTGGGCAAAAGTGGAGATGGAAATTGGAGGGCAGCATGTATTCACTTATAGATCAGGAATTAGATAAGTATTCACCAATAATGACCATCCTGGTCATGCTTTTCACTGGTAAAGTATACATAATATGTTGGTGAATCGATATATCTGTATCTATACCTACCAGAAAAGATAATTACTTCATCATTGAACTCAAGATATTTTGACTTCATTAGCAACCTAACAGAATTTTGTCATTTTCTTATTCTTTTGAAAGCCTTTGAGAGGGAAATGGGCAATGATGTGAAACATCACAGAAAATCTGATGTATGCAAATTCAGTTATTTAGATTGGAATCTGATAAGACAACATAAGACCATATACACAAACATAACCCTGTCCAAAGAACAGTAACTGAATTTTGGAAAATTGATAGCTACAGAGGAAGCTTTTGAAGCTATGACTAAACCATTCAGGCTCTACTCACATGGTTTACAATTTTGTCTTAAAATCTGACTTGATTTCTAACCTAATTATCTATTAATATTTTTTCATTAAATGATGTGCTTTTTGCTGTTACATTTACAAACCTTTTCCAACATTGATTTACTATTCAGCAAAGAAGTGAACTAAGATTAAGTAATCTGAAGTTGAGAAAAGCTTGACAAATGCCACTTCAGTGAAATCTAGAAGCAAAGAGCTGAAACTTTCCAGAGAATAATTTGTGGTAGGTTGTGCCAGCATAAAATGAATGAGAACTTACTGTTTGGTGTGTCCTCTTGTGGGCTCCTCCCTAGAGACATCTCTATACTGGAGAGAGTCGACAAAGGGCTACCAAGGTGATTAAGAGACTGCAACACCTTCCCTATAAGGAATGACTGACAGAGCTGGAACTGCTCAGCCTGGTGGAAAGAAGGCTCAGAGGGAAGCTTAAAGGAAATTAATACCTAAAGGAAAGGTGCAAAGGGAACAGAGCAGGCCTTTCCAGAGTGTTGTCCCATGGCAGAACTGGAGGCAACAGGCACAAACTGAAACATGGCAGGTTCTCTCTGAACATCAGGAAACACTTGTTTACTGTGTGGGCCTCCTTCCTTCAAGACATTAAAAAACTGTCTAACAGTCCTGAGCAACTGGGTCCAGGTGTCCCTGCATGAGGAGGGGGATTGGACAAGATGATCTCCAGAGGTCCCTTCCAATCTCAACCATTCCATGATTCTGTGGCTGGTGTCCTAAAACATGTAAAACACAGGTAAAAAACCATGAAACTTGATATTATAATAGTTCACTACAGAATGTGTTAAGAGTCAGGTAATATGATACTGAGTCAGACCAAGGAAGGTCTTAGGAAGACTCACAGCAATGTCAGAAAAAAGAGGGGCATGAAAATGAGGCACTAATGGGGTCAAACTATAAATGAGAATAGTTCCTGGATCCTTGTACTGAGCCAGCTTCTAGTGCAAAATCAGGCTAAATTGACCTTATGTCTGAGATGCCAAAATAGGTCCAGTACCCATCTCTACACCCTTGGTGCTTAAGAGAAGTACAGCGTGTATCTTCAAATGGCAAAAATAAGAGTAAGGAGATCCACAAAAGAGTTTTTCCTTTTATCTGTCAACTGAAGACCCTACTGAATAGACATTCATGCACCTAAAATACCTCACAGCACCAAAAAGATGACGTTTTCTTTCAAAGAAGAGATATTGGTGTTATAGTTTCTTTATTTATTACAAAACAACGGTCTGAGTACTTACCCTGAAAGTGAAAAGCTTGAATCTATCAGCATCCTTAACTTGGGCAGCTGCCACCAGAGATGTCTGTCACCAAGACTAGCCTGAATGAAGGCACTTTTCAAGCCTTCTGTTGAAACCGAGGCCATTGTGTGAAAATACAATGAAAATGACAGCTGAAAATGACAGTAAGCAAGGATTTAATGTTAGATGTCCATGGTGTAGGTATCTCCATATGGATGAAGTGGCTAAGTCAGTGGAGCCTAGGGAGATCTCCAGCTGACCATGTGTACGTACCCTCATCAGCATGATTCAAATAACTCTCCATAGCAACTGGATGTCCCCTGAGTTTAATGAAATTCAATAGTCCAGTATTTCATTTTCCCCTTAAGATTTCTAGTTTCAGACTTTCTCCTCATTTAAACTCCTTCTCCTTATTTAAACTATGACTGGGAAAAACTTCATACATACGCAAATCCTCCACAGACACCCTTATTTACAATTAATAGGATTGTGAAGAGAAAGAGGGGAAAGGCTATGAAAGAATAAGTACACAAGAATAATTACAAGGATATATGACATACATGACTTCGCAGGGAGGGCAGCTGGCACAGAGTAGCCCTCCTGCACAATTCTGTGACCACAGAGAAAATTTCGGTTAATGCCTTTGACTCACTGCTCTACAGTTCCACTAAGAAAAGAGGCTTCAGAAGGTGTGGGAGACAGAGGAGTAGAAACTCCTGCAATTAAAGGAGGCTTTGATTTACAACCCTGGAAGAGACTAGGTCTGGCTTAATTGACAGAGATTTGTGGACTTTAAGCAAAAGGATTACAAACTTGTGTTCCTATCATTATAAGTAAAATTGTACACTGGGTGTTTTGGTGAAGGGTTTTAAAATATAATAGTGTGGTTTTATATAGTTGAAGGTAAGAATGTAGATGGTATAAGAGAGACATCTGTGTGTACGTGACATGAGAAGTTATTGGTCAAGACATAGCTGCATTGCAGTGAGAAGTGCCACAGGTGATAGGTCATTAATCTAAAACAAAGTGTCGTTTTAAGTATCTATTGGATTAGAAAGTTATAAATTACGATGTAACCCTAAATCTTGTGACTAGTCGCCATTACTCGGAGGTGTTGTAAAATCTCACACCTCGACTGATGCGTTTGTTATTTTAAACAATAAATTCGCATAATTGCATAGTCCCATCCCTTAAAGTTATTTTCCTCCGACACGTGAAGCGCGGAAAACGGACAAGAAGTGATCTGAAGCAGACTTAGGGAGCACCTGCCATGCAGAAGGGAAATTTTATATGAAAAGTGGCATGAAAAAATGTGAAGGGCATGACAAGCAGAGGTCTGGATGGTTAGGGTGATATTACCAATTGTGAACAGTCCTTGCATATTCATTTCATTTTCCCTGAAAGAAAATAGTTTCTACTTCCACTGCCGTGAACAACAAAACCTAACAACTTTTTCAGTTTTAAGCAAAAAAAAAAAGTAAATAGTGGAGGTTCAGTGTATCAAGAGACAGAAGTAGCAGGGAGTATTAGGTTCTCCAACCACTTAGAAATTCACTGTCACTCACACTCACCTTTTTGGTTAATACCAGCTGAAGTGCACGACGTGATTGCTGCTGCTGGTACTGAGCTGTTATGTGAGTTAACACAGCAGGAAAAGTAGCCTGGATCATCAAGAAGATAACCTGAAGCTGGAGGCAGGGAGTAAGAGTGCAGTGCATGAATTTGGAGCACAGAAAAGGTAATATTGTCTGATTGCAGGATAATGTCTTAACTCTAATGTGCTGTCCAAGTTGTTAATGGGTTCATTGATTCTTAGGCCAGAGACAACCATTAGATCCTCTAGTCTCACTGGATGCAAAGCACTGTCTACAAAATCTTCCAGAAAGAAGTAAAATCTAATTTTGAAGGCAGTGTGAACCAATCGCTGCCCTTAGAGTTTGTTTCAGTTGTTAATCATGCTAAAGCAAACTTAGAAATGAGCCTACCCCTTTTCAGTAGGCCTGCTGATTCTTTCAGTACCTTTCATTTCTACATGGGGAATTCTTACTGCCCATTTTTTTACTGTATGAAATAATGATTTAATAGAATTAATTTAGCTGCAGTGTTTTCTTTTTAAACACATGATATGTGACTACCTCTGAAGGGCATCATTTACACCCTCATTCTGGCCTTCCCCAGTTTTGCAAATCTCTTTTATAGGATTATGGCAGCCCTCTACTGGAGGGCTGGCAAGAAAGGAAACATCTAGAGTGACGCTCATTTGACTTAATTATGTCTACATGAGATCTGGACTCCCTTCAAAGTCAGTAGAAAGAAAGTGGCAATTTCGTATGCAATTCATCTAACCTGTCTTAAATATCTCTCTAATATACTTGAGAATATCCCTTCATTAACTCTAAGGTGAACCAAGGTTAGGTAACTTAAATACAGACATAAGATTTCAGACAGATGAGTCCTGCTGCAAGTAATTGACCCTGACTTTCTTTACCTATTTTCCTCACCTTGAGGGCACACAATTATGTTCTGGGAGGAAAAGAAAATGAAAGTAAAAGATCATGGTAGGAGGTGTTAAATTCTGGCACCCCTTGAATTATGATGTCTTTAAAATTTATTTCTTTCCCTATTCTGACTTGGGAAAAAAAAAGTTGTATCTTTTGTTTCTCTAAAAAGTGTGAAGCATGTAACTTTTCTACATTATAGTTACTGATTTCCAGTTGGACATCAAGCCATTGACTATAGCGTTTTGGACACTTTCATCCAGACAATTTATTTTTCATCCATCAAGCCCAAATTTTTCTAGTTTAGAATATGGTGTGGGAGAGCATCAAAGATCTTGCAGAATTTCAGGTAGATAATATCAGTAGCTCTTCCCTTGTTTGCTGATGTTCCCTTGTCACTCCATCATGGAAGGCAACTAGTTTAGTGGGACACAATTTGCCCTTGGGGAAGTTATGTTGGTTGTCTCTTATCACCTGCCAGTCTTCTATAAGTTTTGACATGTCTTCCAAGAGGATCAGTGATCTTACTGGACACAAGGTTTAAGATGACAGGTCTGTAGCTGCCAGCATCATAGTTTTTACTGTTTCTAAAAGTTGTGTGAAGTTTCCCTTTTGCCAGTCCCTGGGGACTTTGCCTAATTGATACAACTTTTCAAATATGACAAAGGGTGACTTGGCAAACACATGAGATGTTTCCCTCAGGACCCTTGAATGCATCTCATCAGGTCCCATGGGTTTGTGTATGTTGTGGTTATTTGGGTGATCTTCTTTTAGTCCCTGCCTTGAGGTCCAGGGCCTTGAGGTATATGGCAATAGAAATTCCCTTTGAAAACTGAGGCCAAAAGCATTGTTGAGTACCTTAGTCTCGTCCATGTCAGTTGTCACTACTTTCTCAAAGACAACTCTGTGCAGTCCATCCATTCTTCTACAAACGGGGCAAGCCTTCCTGACCCTCCCTCCTTGAATGTCCTTTCTAAAGAGTTCTTAGCCTGCAGTCTGGTAATCTCTCATGAAAAGCTATTTCTACTTTCCCATGGGTAGAGAACACACTCTGTTGCATATCCAGAAGCTGGGTAAACTCTTCTACTGGAAGCATTAATTAAACGTGATCTGTACAACCCCACTTTCAGATGATCTGACACAAAAAAACCCCCTGTGTGTCTCTGATCAGATCCAATCTCAGAGTCACTTGAGGCCATTTCATACAGGCATTCCTCTTCATTTAGCTAAAAACCTCAGAGGATCAAAGGAAAGTCCTCCTGGAAAGGGCTTCACGGGATGATAGAGTCATTTCTCTAGCCCACGGAAGAGTTAAGTTAGTCCTAACATATGTCTGCAATAAAGCAAACAAAATATTGCTAAGCAAATTCAATGCTTAAAGGGCTTCATTCAGGCGGGCGCTACATCTCAGTGATTGTTTTCTACTTGTTTCCTTATTAGAAAGGTACCCTACTGTGTAATCATCCTTTTTGATATATGGTCTTGCAGTAGAAACCAGATCCTTATCTCTCCTGCACTGTTCAAACATGCCTTTTCAGAATAGTTTTGAATTTCACACATTTCAAGGTTGCTTTGTTAAGCAATCTAAAGACTATTCACTATTAAATTTGGATGTGTAGCATGTTTGATAGCATGCTGTCTCAGGAGCAATTCTGCTGGCTTGATTATATATCCTCAGGCTTTTCAGTAGCAACAAGTTCCTTCTCCATTGGAATCAAATTGAAAAATAAGATTTCTCTTTTCCTGTATGTATTCATGATTCAGAGCATTGAATAAACTGCATTGTACGTTTATGTCTCTTAATATATTGTCTCTCTAAAGAAAATGAACTTCTGTTTTCTGACAGTAGTGATAGTCTGTTTAAAACTTAGTCACTGACACCTGTTCAACTGTATGGTTCAATGTCTTTCTTCAGACAGGAGAATGGAAGGGCTTGCTCAGCACCTGCCTCCAAAATATTTCTGATCTTGGTCAAACTGCTCTGCTGGTGGAAGATGAGGAGAAGGCTCGCAGAAAAACTTTGTGGTGGTGATGCCATGATGATTTTATGCTTTTCTTTTATATACCTGTTATATACCCTTTCATATAGCTTTTATGTATCCTCTGTGCTTTTAGCCCACATACTTATAATTCTTTAAGCCTGATAACTTAAATATTGCATTAAGCCAGGAGACCAAACATCCTGGGGGCCTCACAGTTGGGGCCAGAAAGCCCTATGCTATCCTGAGAAACCAAGGTCCTTTCTAGAACACATCCTGTAAACTAAGATAGACCCATCAAGGGGGGAATTCCTCGGGATGGGGGGATATCATGCTATTAATTCAAGCCTCTCATTGGGGAATCTTTGATAGATGTGCTACTTTGCAAGGTCTATAAACTGTGTATGCGATCCATCGCGTGTGTGCATTTTCGGGGTGCCTTTCGGTGCATTCCACCTGGACACAGTCGTGCACCTTGAGGATCCTTAAATAAATACTGAAATAAAAACCCCTCTTCCTCTTAACTGTATCTGGCTCTTAATTTTAAGACCAAGAAAAGGCAACAGTGGTACACCTGGTTTTTGTGATTGAGGACTCAGGTCTGGTGCCATCACAGAAAGTTATTTTTCAGAATTTCCAGCAAACAAAGCAGTTTGAAGACATGGGTGTATTCCAGTGCAAGCTAAGCTCTTTATTTGTCTTTCCATCATTCTTGCTGCCTGTGACTGTTTGTCTGCCTGTGGCAGTTTGTCCAGGCCCTCTGCAAAAGGTTGCAATGAGCTCTATCAGTTTGGACAGCCCCTCAAGAGCAGAGAGTATGTGTCTTCTTTCATCAGCCTGCTGAAATGAATCTGATTCCAGCTGTTCAACAGCATATGCCTCTGCTTGGGCACTTCAAAATTCCCTAGCTCCATTAACTCTTGGACCCCCTGCTCTGTGGGCTGTGAGAGCTGAAGCTGGAGTGCAGCAGCAACCTGAATCCTGCCAAACCACTGATTCAGCCCTCAGTTTGAAAGATGCAAAGCCAAACGCCAGCACTACCTCTGATAGCTGGGAGCTACCTGAAGCCAAGGATCATCTTGCACAGACAAGCCTGCTCCTTGGATTAAATTCACCAAAGAGAATTTCTCCCAGAATTTTGCTGGGTCTGAGCTGACTCTCACAGCTTTATGAAAAACAGCTCATACTTATTGCAGGCTCCAAAAAAAGACTGCACTGTGTATTTCACTTTCTATGCAGTCTCTTTTTGGAAGTAAGAACAGGTTAAATGAGTTAAATTACTCTGGACTCACTTGAAAAATGAGACAAGCATAACAAAAGAAAAACAGGCTGTTTACTCTTGCAAAGCAAAAGAGAAAGTCTAAATTAACAGGTTATAAACTCAGCTGAAAGTTTCAGCAGTCAAATCTAATATGTTGTAAAATTATATTGTATGTGAGAAAAAGGTTCCTAAATGGTGGATTTAGTGTCTCAGTCCTGTAAGGGACATCCTAGGGCAGAAAGTAATACTAATTATCTCCTTGTTTCACCATGGGGAGCTGATATCACTGAGGTACTTTCTGTGTGTATTTTTCTCCCCTCTCTTTTTACTATACAATCTGTCCCCTTTTAAAAACTTTCCCTCTTGGTTATTTTAGCCAATAAAAAATTAGCTTATGGGGTGAGATCACATGCAATTTTAGTACTATTTCTTCTCTGCATCATGTCTTTGGATAATAAATGCGCAATGAGACAGTTAAGGTCCTGATGTTCCTTCAAATTAAATATCAATCAGGGTAGCCTAGCTAGAATACTCCCTTTCTTACACAGAGCAATCCGTCCAGCTGATAAAACTTTTTCCTGTTAAAGCATATTCAAGAATTTCACAGATCTTTACATGGATAGGTAATGGTATCATTCATTGACATCTCACAAGAAATATTCCATATTATCAAACGTCCTCACCACCTTGCCTCCAGTTTCTCGAAGAGATTGGATATGCCATGTTAATAGTACAGCTGACAGACTGTGTGGAGAGGCTGTGCCTTCCTCACCTCTCATCTGTTTCAACATTCAGCATCTGACTCAGATATAAAAACTGGACACCTGCATCTACACCAATATACTCAGCATGAGCAACAAACAGGAGGAGACGAAAGCCCTGGTGCAGCAGGAAAGCTATGACACAATCATGGAAATGTGGTGAGATGACTCCCACAACTGGAATGCTGAGATGGATAGCTGTGAACTCTTCAGAAGGCATAGGCAAGGAAGGGGAGGCACTTTCTTGTTATACAGTCCGTTCTTCTGTAATTTCCATGTAATGTTCAATAGGTCTTAACCAGAAGTGGTTAAATAATTAAAAAACACACCAATAAGTTTCATTTGTGATTTTTGCAGTGCCCCATATCCTTTGTCTCATTGTATCAGTTGTTTTTGAGGGCTTGGACAATTACTTGTGATATCAAGACTACTTGCTTGCAAAAGCTCCTACTGCATGGCTGAAAAAATATAACGTGAATACTGGTGGTGCACAGTCAGATAATACTAATTTAAAATTTGTTAAAGAAAGTATTGCAAGGGATACAGCAACTGTGTGCAAATAATTATTAAATACATAACAGGAGCAACTTTGTAATAAAATCTGTAAGGTTTTTTCAGATGAAAAAATTTGGTTTATTTCAAAAATTTTAAAGAAATTATTCTAGCTTTTAATGCCATGAGTATATTTGGGTATTAACAATGAAAAAGGAATCAGAAATTTCACTGTCTAAAATGAAGAAAACTCATAATCTAGGTCTAACTGATACTAGTAACTCAACCAAGTTCTTTACTTTCTAAAATTCTTTTTGTGTTGAGAACTCAATCAAGTTCAAAACCTTTGAGTTTGACATTTGAAATCTCAGCATGGGACATGACCTACTCGCAACCACACAATTTTTTTGCCATGTTCCATGGAATCAACAATAACTGAGACAACCAGCAAAAGACATTCTTGTGATGCTTTATGATTCTCGTATTAGAAATAAGAACTACTTCCAACCAACATGTGAACGCCTTCTGACTCTCATGGATATTCAATAATACAGTTGCAAAGTAACTCCATGTGCACAGGAACACAGAACAGAGAGAAACAAGACTGTTCTGTGTTAACTTTGATTTTGTAAGGGTATTTGATGCTAGCATGATATTAAGGGAAAATTATATGCTGGCATAATTCTACTGATGTCAGTTAAATTCTTCCACTAGAAATTTTGGCCAACAAAGTAATAGAACATTTTTAATATGGAGTTCTAAGACAGCAAAGAGGAAGGCTCACAGGTAGCCATTCCACAGTTTCCAACAGCAACAGTGATTCATATTAAATACAAGTAGAATGTTTCAGACACTGAAATGCAGAATAGTGAAGTGGGGTGGGAGGGAAGAAAGAAGGGAAAAAACCTATAGGCCTGTCTAATTTGTGTTTAATTGATTAATGTTATGTCATGAATAAAACAGGTTATTGGGTAACACAGCAGACAATTATAAATACACTGGAGTCAGAAGAGGGCAAACATAAGGTGATATAATAAATCTTTTAATCCTATGCTACACCTTTGGTCTCTAGGCTTATAATGCATACTCAGTAGGATATAAAGAAATCATAGGCGTACTGTACTTACAGAAGACAATGCATACTCCTGCAAACAGCAATTACATTTTTGTTTTAATTATCTTGCATCTACCTGGTGTTAGTGGTGGGTCATATAAAGTTGACTCCCATGGGAAGGATATAAGATGACATGGAAAACAAATGGGAAATATAATCATGCAATGCTCACTGAAATGTTCACTTGGTAATTGGTCTGACTGATCTTGAAGATTATTTTGTAAAGATATATCAGTAGTCACATCTGGCAAAGTTCCACATCCATTTATATGTCTGCCTGCCTAATTATTTTTTAAGTCCTTGGTTGGTCTTCAATAAAAGGGTAAAATTATCCCTTCTTGCTCTATAATACAGACTGCTTTGTCCATGAGAAAGGAGAGATGTCCAAATGAAGAATTTTATCAAGTACTTGTTTATGCCAGGCCAGGACCTTCCACAGTTCATTCTGTGTACAGCTCTCACAGAATCCAGCCTGCCAGGCTGCCACACAGAGATGTGGCCTCTGTTTGTATGTATGTATTTAGATTAAATACTCTCATCACATTTAAAATATTCTTCTCAGTGTGTCTTTCCATTGCATAGGATTATGTAGATGTGTTTGAGCTTTTTCATGCACTGGAAATATGAGAGATGTGATGGTCAGGTGCTCCTCCAGAGCTTGTACCACTGAGCTGTTGCAGCATGGACTTTCCCAGGGCATTTTGGCCCCAGATTTCCATCAACAGAGCTACCAAGGTTACCTGCCTGCTCTTGAAATGGCAGGAAAGTAGCAGGATAAGCTGCTAGATCTGGAGCTTCTGGGTCTGAAACTTAGTCTGAGGAAGATTTTTGAATAAGTTTGTGTGAATCGGACGCAGAACGCCCCAGTTTTCCAACAGCACCCTGGACAAGTTTCCATGGGAGCCCTCACTCCAGCGGAGCAGCACTGTCCCCTTTGCAGGTTATCATTCAAATGGAAGGCTGTTTCATGAAATGTACTGCTATTCTTCATCAGATAAATTGCCCTCATTTCAGTTTATTCATAATCTTTAATGATGCAGATGTTTCTCAGCAAACATTATTCATACTAACATATTAACC
Source organism: Corvus moneduloides (assembly GCF_009650955.1). Classification (NCBI taxonomy): domain Eukaryota; kingdom Metazoa; phylum Chordata; class Aves; order Passeriformes; family Corvidae; genus Corvus; species Corvus moneduloides. The sequence continues at coordinate 87,459,250 of NC_045477.1, forward strand.
CTGACAATCAGACCAATGGATGAATTAGTGTTGCATGGTACACAGACATAAAGGAAATGTTCTTACAGGTCCTGCAAAGTAATGATGCCCATGTCAAAGGATTAATGCTACTGCAAGAAAAATGAGAACAGGACCAGAGAGATAAGAAAAATTAAGAAGAGATCTACATTTAGAACTAGCTGTGACTAGGGTTTATAGTAACATAAATAAATCATCATAAATTTATATGCTTAATAAAATCTCTCTAAGGAAGTCAGAACTACTTGTGCAGAATTTTCTTCTTCTTAAATTTCAGAATTTAATAAAAGTGAAAATAAATGCAGCAATGAGCAGGACAGTGGTAAATAAGCTTTTAAAACACTCCACAGGTGAACAGCACAATCAGCAAGATAAAACCCAGCAAATTTGCTAAATTGAATAAATAATTTCAAAACAGTTTGTGAGAACATGCCACAGCTGGTGGTGTCATCCTGAGTCATATAACGGCTTATTACACAAGTTTCTGGGGCATAGCAGAATGGAGCAGATGTACTGGTAAGCCTTGATGTGCAGTGCAAGAAGACCAGAAGAAAGCTCTGGCACAGAGCTGCACAGAAGCATTGTCACATGTAGGAGGATGACTGAAAGCTCTCGTTAAGGGAAAACACCTTGATACTTAGATCTGTTTTTCCCACAAAGCCTGAATTTAACTGTCCCTACTCATGGGAGAAGCAGCCAGAGCAGGCGTTCATTTGCTGATACCTGTTAGGTCCACATTCATGTCCTGCAAACAGGAGGTGTGGAGGGAGTAAGTCAGGAGTACCTCACCATGGTTAAAGCACTGCTAGCACTCATTATGGAACGACCAAGCTTCACTTAGATGAGATCCACTGCCCACTCTCACCTCAACCTTATTTACCCACCCTCATCTCTGGTGATGAGTGTCTTGTTCTTGGGCAGCTGTCTGAGTCCGAGACATATTTGTGCACAGCCACATATGCCTGATATATTTGTGGAAGCTCACTCAGTCAGGCAAACAAGTCATCAAAAATACGAAGAATGGTTATTTACAATAATTATTAGAAGATAAATAAATAACATTTCAGTAAAAGCCTGTTTCATTTTCTCATGAGCTCTTCTCCAACATCATTTTGCAGTAATAAATAAAAGAAGCCAAATCAGCTGTCAAAAGGCTATTTATTCCTACCTGAAAGTACAGCTGTTCAACTAATAAAAACATCACATGAGCATCTGACCTTGTAAGACTTGCCCTAGGAAGAACAAGGAAATCGTACATAAATCATAAACTTCTTCTCTGAAACCTCTTTCTCATTCTGAAAGACCATTATTAAGGTTAGAAAATGAGTATGGAAACATCATATGATTCCTGTTTGGAAAAGTTTTAGATGAGTATAAATGGCTGTTTCTGTTATGAAGTCTCAGGTGCTAAAGGCACACCAGCTCTGCCTATGCTCCACTGCCTGCTGATTGCGCTTTTATCTACAGCTTCCCATTCCTTAGGCAATGTAAGCGCTCCACACAAAAGCTCCAGATCTTGTCTCAATGGAACCATAAACAATAAAGACCCAAAAATATTAAATAGCAATACTCTGGAAGGGAAGCAAGTTTTAGAAATTCTGTGATCAGCTTTATTATATTTTTATTGTAAACCTTCTGCGAAAGGCTGTGCTAAATTCTTTTGCACTCTACATACAGGACACATATAACCTTACACTCAGGATGTTCTGCTCCTGGTGTTACGTGAGGCTTGCCTACCCAACACTGTTTTCTTGTTACTGCAGAGTAAATTAGAATGCAACTTACAGCATATTAAGAACTCTGCACCAAGTCTTCACGTGGATCGTTACCTAATGATGTATGCTATATATATTGGCTTGAAGTAAGAATTACATCTCTTTTCCAGCCATCAAGTGAGAGACAGATCCACCTAATGCTGAAGCAATGATGTTCTAATACGTTGCTGAACCTTAGGCACATGAATATTACAGTAAGTAATAATTACAGAACAGCTAGGAATTAGTTTTTTGAAATATTTCTATATGGAATACTTGAGATCTTATGCCTTTGACAGCCAAGGAAATTGATCAAGTATTTAACACTTACCAAGAATGATCAAGTATAAAGGATAAAGCCTTTTGTATATCTACTTGTCTTTATTAAGACTATCGCAGCTCCACAGCTCACCAAAAATTTAATTATGGTCTTAATTACATTGAAAAAACTGACCTTGGCAAATTTGGTCCTTCAAACTTACTCCTGCCAGGTATAATAGCCAGTAGGACATTTTGAGCACTGACATTTTCAAGTTCTTTCAGAAGATATCCTAATAATGATGATTTGTAAGGTATGTTTCTCCCACAGAGACAGGATAATTCTCCCCTGCACTTGATGTGAACTTATGGTCCACACACTGAATCAGCAAAGAGCAACTATGGATCTGTAAGTTAACACTATAGCTTGTGCACTAAATTCTCCATGTTGACAAGCCCCAAGATTCCAGATGAGGTACACAGAACAACTGCAGCACAGCTGTAAAATTCAGAGGATCCCTTTAATCTAACCAACCTCAGTCGTGATATGAAAGACATCTGTACGTGGTGAAGAGGTGAAAATTTACCTTGTTTATGTGTCAGATAAGCCTGGTTTGACTTTTGATGAATCATTCATGGGGGCAGGAGGAATATCCAAAAGACAGACCACCACTAACAAGGCTAGGAATTCATTAATGAAAGTGCTTACTCAGAGTATATGCTCCTAAAAGTTCTCTATATTATTTCCTTTACTGCCTTACAGTGCTTTGTGTTACGAACTTCAATTATTTTTCCAGGAAAAAAAAAAACAGTCAGAAACTGGAAATAAGTTAGCTATGCAACAGGCTACTTTGCCTTTGTGTAGGTGACAGCACAAAAGAGAGCTTAGACTTTGATGCTTAGACTGATTGTTTAAAAAAAACGAATCTTATTTACAACCCCTGCACATACTAGCGTTAAGGGAGGGGGAATTACATGTAACAAAGACAAGATGAAAAGGATTTACTGTAGAAGCTACCCTATACAGGAAAGCCTTACAGTGGAGAATGCTTGTGTACTCAGGATGCCATAGAAATATTAAAATTATTTCTGAAAATATTCAGCATTTTCATTGCAGAAATACCAGTTTATAAAATGCTACTCACTTACTAACTCCTTCTATCAAAATACAAATCCATTTCATGGCTTTGTGGTATAAGGTCATATCTTCAACTCTTAATGTTAGAAGAGACATTATTCATTGCATAAGATCATGCTGAAAAATATTACTCACATAATAAAGCTATCATCAAGGTCAGCTCAATGTCAACAACACAGAACGGAAAAAAAATTGGTTAGATGAGGAGTTACAGGAAAATAATAGCAGAATAAATGTTGTGCCATTGTCACAAAAATTATGTATTGCCTCTTCAAAGATGATGGGATATGATATTACATTTATTCCAAAGCTGCTGCTGTACTTCCGTCTTTCTTTTTTGAAGGGGAATAAACAACCAATTGCAGATGGGCTCAGCATGGCTGAAATTGCCTTGTGGCATGATTAAATGTTCAGATCCCGGAAAATCAAAGCCACGTTGTTGCAATGATGGCAATTGCAACAGGCAGGACAGAAAAACATCCAACTGATCTCCCCATTGATTTCCTCCCTCCCAGGAAGTAGCTATGTTCTGTGTAACTCAAACAAATTCTAAGGGACACTTCTATATTAAAAAGACATTGTGAGTGATCTGAGAGAGTTCAAGTAGCTTTGGCACATTTTCTGTGGATGAGAAAACAGAGTTTCTTGCAGTTGGACACTGATGTTGCTCAATACTGCTGCACCTCTGCAAGTGGTAGCACCTCTTGAGATACCAGGCCAATGAAGAGATAGAGTTCCTCTTCATCAACAGAAATCTATGAGGTCTCCATAGATCCAAAAAGTTGGGACAAAGAGCATTTCATTCTGGCAGTGAGGAGAATTTGTGATAATTCATAAAAATATCAGTGGTGACATTTATATTATTTGGCGCTTTTCAAGTAATTTTCATTGATCACAAACCCATGGAGAATGCTGAAAAACACGGCTGACATTGGAGGACAGGCAGCAATGCTAAATGTGATATATACTGTGGCAATACAGATGTTGTTTATTCTGTTCTCAGGTCAGAAATAATACTGTACATAATTTCAAATGTTGTGAAGACCTACAATATATTTATGACCAGTCTCACGTAGCAGTTTGGTTTAAATTTTATGGAAAGGTTTGATTTATATCACAAGAATTTCTCTATTTTATCACACCAAATAGCTTTAAAAATCATGAAAATTATTTTGGAGCTCATAAATGTCAAAAATGTATATATAAAATACATCTATGTATGCATAAAATACTCCAGCATTAAACCTGTAAACAGCCTATAAAAGGAAAAAAATATTTACAAATTACTCACAATAGATTATTCTTGTCAAGTGTATACTTTAATAACTCGACAAAAAGTTGTTTCTAGCTGAACCTTCAAAAGGCCTCCAAAGGAAACTGGATATTTAACAAAAGAAAAGTAAGACGATCTTGAGCAGCAAATGCAGAAAACCCACAATACATAAAAGGTACGTTTCTGTGAAAATATAGAGTATTCCATTCTGTATCTTTTCATCATGACTCTATGAAAATAAGACCAAACTAGTGTGAAATATGCAACTATATCCCTAAATTGTTTTATATTTGTATTGCCTAAATAATTCTAAAATGATCTGTTATGAAGTCAAGGAGTTCATGGAAAAATGTTGTATGCTGTAGAAAGGATGAGAAGAAGCTTGGTTTTCCTTTGAAATGGAAAATATGTTTATTCGAATTATTTCATTATCAGAGGGCAGCAGCAGAAACGGAACTCAGCACTTGCACAACACAATTGTAGCAAGAACCATGCACAGCCCAAACCAGCTCTCATCTCTAGCCAGCACCAGGCAATTACAGCATTTTCTTGCTACCAGATGTATTTTTTCCTCACCTAACCATCCCTGCAATCAAGACACACTTGATTGATCAGTCGGTTAAATTGGCAATTGATCAGTCTCTCAGTTAAAACCAAAGTTATTAGGAACCATAGGTAATACATTAGCTGCAGCTCACATGGATGACTCTTCTGGCTTTGTATGCTTTGGCTTTCTAACCTACATGTTGGCTACTGGACCCTTTTGTCTAACTACAGTGTGTTAATTACCCTTTATTCTTCAGCCCAAGGTTTCTGCTCCAGCTCAGGCTGACTTGCTCTGTGGGTGGGAAACTGACTGTTGCTGTTCTCTTGGAGAAGCAGGGGGCTCTGAGACTAGGGACTCCCTGAGTCCAGTGCCAGGGATCCACACTACCACCTCCCACCCTGAGTGCACCTGTGTCAGGACCAAGCTGACTCAGCCCAGGGAGGGCCAGAGGCCAAGCAAGGTGTGGCAAAGCCTCAGTGGTAGAGAAGGGCTCCGCAGTGGTAGAGAAGGGCTTTGATGCATGTTTAACAGGTACCAGGGACAAGGACTTCTCCCATGTTGTGCTACAGTGTGGATTCAAGACTGAGGCCTCTTTCAGGTATTTCATTTGTATAAGATATATACTTAGGGTAGCACTGACAGATAGACCCATCAGAGGATGTTTTAACCAGCATGGCCACTTTCCTGCCAGCTGTAATATCCAGCTTATTTAATTTCTTTCATAATTACATCAGCTTTATTCTAGTACTACTTGGTCACCTTCCAAAGGTTTCTCCAGGAACTTAACTCTCTGGTACATGAAAACTGTCCTCTTGTATCAGATCAGTTGGTGTCTTTTTCCCCGTGACTTAACTGTGCTGCATTATACTTATGTCATCTTCTTCCTTTGGCTTAAGTAATTCTCTAGCCTCCATAATATGCTGTATTCACTTCCCTATTCACAGATATACATCTCTCTACTAGTACCAGCAATCTCTCTCTGCTGTCCCTCATCCTGACTTCATCCATTGCTATACCCCTTTCTACAAGTTTTTCCTCTTCCTGTACTCCCATTATCCAACAATTTAAGTGTACGTTATTTATCAGAAGTCCTCTTCACGTGAAGCCTTTCCCTTGGAGAATCATACCCCAATTTCCATGCCACTGAGTCTTTGAAACAAAGGGACGGTTCAGAGCCGGGGACACTGGTGGTGTGAGTGTGGGGTTGTTTACAGAAAGGCATGCTCCGCACTCTGCATCCTGAAGCCAAACAGCAGTGTGAAGTCCAGATGTGGAACAAGAGAATTAGGGTCACTCAACCTGCAAAATGCAGCGCCATAGAGGGAGGAGATGATGGCAAGTGCAGGGCAGCACCAGATGCACAGTTAGCAGAGCACAGACTTTCCATTATGAGGTCATTTCGGTGCGCTTAGCCACCTGCTTCTATGGTGATTCCTCCTCTGCTTAAAAGATCTTCTGATGACATGAAAAAACTTCAGAAAAAAGAGCTCTGACCCACAAGGAACAAGACTGGTCCTCTTCTCTTCAAGGACAAATTGTTTAGGAACTTCCTATTCTCTGTTTTTTGTTTACTGACCTTTCAGGTCTTTATATTTTCTTTTTAATACCCACAGAGACTATAACATTATTCATCATACCTTTGGGTCCTCCTGTGATGTCTAGAGCTACTTACATATCTGACAAAAGAGCTTTGTCACAGATTTAATGTCAAGCATTCTTGTAACTTCTGCTGCATATAAATCATACCTGATAATGGCAACACAGTTTTCCCTTCTCCTCATAGCAGTATAATATTTTTATTAGGGTATGTAAATCTAGATGACACATGACCTTGATCTCCCATCCTGCTGGTGTTCTTATACCATAAAAGCTCTTACTTTTATTGGATATGTCAGAGTTCTCCTCTAGTACTGTTTATTGAGGCTGATTCAGTATTCACTGAGCAAGAGACAGTCTGATTTTTATATGTTCCCAGGGAAGCCAGAACTTTTGAACCTTTGCCAAAAAAACCTCACCTAGCAGACAACTCTATATTCATCTTCTGGTTTTTTTTCCTGCCTTTTCCCAAATGAGATACCAATCACTGTTTTCTCAGCTTTTGATTATTCACCACCACCTCAAAGTCCTGGGACTTCCCATTTCCAAATTTTCACCTGCACATTAACAGGGAAGCAGAGATGCTGCTGGTGAGTTATTGTAGCGAACCATGCAGCCATCCTGTCCCACACAAAACAGAATTTCCACATTTCAACTGGCACAAGGTAGTTGGCTTCCACCTGGGACAGTTTCTTCCAGCTCCTCATGCTTGCCCACTGATTTCCATACATGTGTATTTGCAAGCTGTGGCCGTTCTCAGTTTGAGGCAATAACACTGAAATCTGTGCACTCCAGAGAAAAGACATACCATTGAAAAGAGGACAATATTAAATGTTTCTTTGATAAAAATCCGAAAAACTACAAAAAGTGCCAAAAACCAAAAGCCCCACCCTTCTCGCATTCATTTAACTTCTGTTTAGTAGGATGCACAGTGATGCTGCAATGACACTGTTGTGACTGTGCAAATATAAACCCGTCACCCAGCTCCACATGTAGCAAGGAGTTCTTAAGGTATTCCCACAACATAAGCAGCAGTTTAGCACCTGCCAAGTCACAACATCAGCTCCAGTGTGATTTGCATCATCTGTTTTACATAGCCAATAGGGGTCCCCACACAACCTTTCAAGCAATTTTCTGCTGAATTACTCCTAAGCAAAGCTCCAAGGAGTGGTGAGAACACAGGTGAAAATATGTTTCTATTGTTTTTGAGGTGACAGAGGTCCTTCTCCCAAACTTCTCCTCTGAAATACATGTTTAATTCAAACATCCTGGTGAGTGATGTGTAATTTTGTTGCACACTGTGGCAAAGCAAGCAGCCTCAGTGGATCACAAAGGTCATTCTGTGGGACACCATGAGAGATGTAACAAGGCTATTGAAAGGACAGCACCCTAGTTCTGCTGGAAATATTGCTACTTCTGGCTATTCTCTGGACAAAGTATTTCTTTCACTGCTGCAAAAGGAAAACATATTTTCCCATATATCAATTAGCAGTCAGTTCATTGAATAGAGGAGCTTCCAAAATGAAAACACAGTTTCATCTCCTCTGCAGAGTCCTGAGTTCCCCTACCATGCAGAAAGATAAGATATTTTTAAGACAGTGGAGACTGTCACACTGCTTCTCAGGGCTGTGCTTCCACTGCAGGGCTTTGGTGACAGGCTGAGGGCACCACATAGGGAAGGAATAAAGAAGCCAGGTCTACTATGGCTGGTCGGACACTCCATAATCCATGAGATTAAACTAATGTTTTGCCTGCTCAGAATTAAAGCTGTCAGAAATACGTAAAACTGCTGAAATCTAAAAACAAGCCATAGACTCTGATATTTATATTGTTGCAAGGAAATTCTGGGTTTTTAAGCCTCCAGTGCCCAATGAAACTCTGAAAAGTTGGTGTTTTGCCCATTTTTTTTCAATTAGTGTTAAAAGCAGGAGTGTAGGATATGGTGAACATTCAGAATAAAGGGAAATCTAGAAATGGCATTCATTTTGCTTATGCTGTTTCCTCACAAAAGGAAAAGAATCAGTGCCTGCCATATATTTATATCATTGCTAACTATGCAGTTCCTGGGACTGCATTAACCTTGGCTCTATTTCTGTTGCCAAGGGAAAATGAATGTCTAAATCTTTGATGTTTGTCTTGCCTCCTGCATTCTGAATGTTTCCGTATGATGCAGATCTATCTCTCTGTAACAAAATCCTCACTGCTTCTGGTTATACATGATTTAACTTTCAGTTAGAGGACTTGCCACAGCTTATTATTATTTGTAGGATAATTGAAACAACTCATCCAGGTTGGTAACAAGTAGGAAAATGTCACCTGTAAGTAAAACAAGTTGGGTTGCCCGACTTCCTGAATTTCTCTTTGGATCTATCCAATGTTTTGAATGTAATGAGCATTCTTGTGTAAATTTCCAATTGGAAGAGGGAGATATTTTGATATTTATAAAGATTAAAAAATGAGATAAAAAATGTGATTTTTTAAATAATTCAAGCAATTAAAAAAAAAAATATTGAGCCCAGATATACAAAAATTATAACACATCCTGTTCCCAGAAATGCAATTTTTTTTCCAGAGAACTGTTTGCACCTATATTTGCAAAATGAATATGAAATTCTGTAACATTCATAAATGTATGCTTTAGACCAGGCCTTTTTTGAGGAATATATCTGATGTGTTTGTTGAAAGAGTTAAAGTACTTCTTTCCTTATTATTGTTAAAATTTTACAAATGTATTACTATTGATTAATATTAATAGCTGTGTTTAAAAGTCCAGTGTTGTTTATTTGCTGCTTTTTTTTTTTTTTTTCCCTGGCTTATAATTAGGAAAATTAAATTTCCTTCAGGTGGAAATGTGAAATGTCTTTCTGTGCGCCACCTTCACTCCCAAACTATAATGTAAAGACCAGGAATTCTATGAAAGAAAAACCATATACATAAGTCATCAAGAAAATATAAAGTTTGCTTTCCTATGTTTTCATAAGCTTTATGGAAGGTTGTATTTATTTTATTCTTTGTTTCTTGGCCAATGGTGATTCTTCATTGCGTAAGTTGGTAGTATTTCAGAAATTGCTCAGGAAGTAAAAATACGCTTTTTTTGAAACAAATCAGAACCTTGTCCTTCTCACTTTAACCTATATGGAGGAGGTGTATTTCACTGTTCCATGAGAATTCAGTTCCCTGGATGCTGGGGGAACTGAATTCCCTGGCTGTCTACCAATGGGAAAGGTGCAGCCAAGCACTTCGGGAAGCAGCAGGCTCTGACTTCTGTAATGCGCAGGTTTCACCAGGAGCAGAAAGGCAGGAGTCTGCTGGTGAGCAATGAGCTTACTTGATATTTAATTTTTAATGAAGTAAAGAGAGATACAAGTGCTAAAAATCTCAGTGTTTTTCTCTTTTGGAAAAAGAACCATAATTTTCTTTTATTTTTTCCTCAATGTTCCTTTAGTGCCAAAAGAAACTATCATACATTATTTAAATAGCCTTTCTTTATTGTTTGAATGTTATTCCCATCTTCTTGGCAAGATGCTAATTTTCGGGTTCTTACTCTTTTGGATATTGAATCTTTCAATCTAGATATTTCTCAATTTTTACAAGATAATACCCTGTATCTATATTTAAATCATCTTTAAATCTCTGTCACTGGATATTTCCTCAATGCTTGTCTGATATTTAATGGCTTTGATTTTCTCTCTATGACAACTGCAAGATCTGTGCCCAGCCATCTTAGTTGCATAAGAGGTGACTGACAGCTTTGCCTCCTCAAATTTTTGTAGAGTATTCAAAGGAGGAGATAATATGATAATTAAATTTCCTGATTTCAAGTTTCCCATTACTCTTTGTGGAACAGCTTATCTTGAATGATGGGCAAAGCTGAAAACTCTTAATGCCTTTAGGATCTTCAGCAGTGCAGAGTGAGTTTTAATATCTTGCTCGTTTCTAAAAGACACTTTTCTTGAGGACTTAAAAAAACTCAGGGTAGATAAGCCATCTTTAGCCAAGTCGGTTGGGGGAAAGAAAGAAAGGAAAATAGAAACCAGAAAATTAATATATTATTAATAACTTAATTTTTTTCTTGTGGTATAAAATCATAAATTAGATCAACAGGATAACAGAGTTGTTGAGGCATATGTGAGCAGTGGAGAGAGGATTTTCAAGACATAGGAAAAAAGTTTTCTTCTGCTACAGCTTCAAGAATGACATTTCAATCCTTTTGCAATGGATTCAGCATTGCAAAACCTCTACTGGCTATAGCAGAAGAAAGAATTCACATCAATTTCAGCAAGTGTTCTACAAACAATGATTAAGACTCACCCCTGTGAAATAAATGAATTCTGTCACTCTCATTTTACAGATGGGAAAACTAAGCTACAGAGAAACTGTAGGATTTGCTTACTGCTGCATGCAAAGTTGAGTACAAACCAGGCACTTGTCTCGTAATCTGTCTCCTTAATAACTAGACCACACATCCTTCCTAAATGGAAAATGCTGTCTGGACTCTTTAGAGATATATCTACTTGGTAAGTCATATACTGGCAAAAATTCTTCTATGACATACATATCTTGAAATGCTTCTGAAGCCAAAGCAGAATTTATAATACAGATTCTTTTTTTTATTCACAGAATTCTTAAATTTTAAGGAGAGAATTTTTAATAAGTAAAAGTCAGATTTAAACAATGAAGGTGACTGGGTGAAAAGTCTGTGCTTTTAGAGGCTCAGCGAAGATACATAACAAATACACAGTGTTTGAGGAAAAATTCCCTGTCTTTCATGGCTGCAGCAAAACAACGTGGATCATGACACCACCATTTGTTAGATGCCGTTTTCCTGATTGATTTAGACACCTAAAGTTACCATATCCAGTAATGACCACTCCAGAATTCATCATCTGTAAAATAGACTATGAACTGACTGGCTCAAATGTCTCATCCCATGCAATTGTCTTCCAACAAATATTCCTATTAGAGGTTTGTCTTTATCCATGCTGCAGTCTGGCCTGCTAAACACAGACCCTTCTGCTGACTCTAACCTCTTAAGCAATTCCCAGGTCACCCTGTTCATGGCTATTGGGGTAGGATCAACCTGGCCATAGCTGTAATGGCTCATCCTCTTTTTTTGGATTCAGAGTGTTCACTGCAAATTTACAAGCAACAGACAAAAGTAGGAATATCTATGTTGCAGCCAATTCCATCTAAAAGACAATTAAAGACAATTATCCTAGGTCAATTTAAATAGGTCAAGTGAATCACCCAATAGGCTCCTACTTCTCTCTGTTTGCAATCTGGGAAGCTGAGTGTGCACAGCTCGGTTTTGCCAGTGAGAGGGACCTCAACCCTGGCAGCTTTGGTGAATTATGTACATGGTTTTACATTTTTCTTTACATGTTTAGTTTGTTGGGGATTTTTTTTGGAAAAATATCCCAAAGTCCTGAGAAGCAGTTGCTCCTTTTCTTCTCCCATGTGGAGAACTGCCAGACTAGCTCTTAGAAATCTGTAGCTGCCTCCTATGCCAAACACTCACTAATGGCAGTCACTACCCCAGTGACACATTTCTGGATACATACTCTATTTTATTCCCTTCCAGCAGGACGAAGTCTTTGCACTTCCACGTGAAAAAGAGAGAGAAGGAGTAAGTCAGAAAGATGAGGACAGGAATATAGAGAAAAAGGAGTGACAGATGAGAATCATCTTGCAAGCACTGGTGCAACTTCAGTGGGATGTATTTTAAGAAACTTACCAGCAGTCATTTCATCAACAGAACATCCTGGCATTGACAACCCCCAAGTGTGTCTTCCTCCTTTGACATATTGCAAGTAGACTTATCTCTGCTGATGACCTGGTTAAAGAAGTTGAGACATCTTTCATTTTCAATTGGTGTCATTTCATTCATTCTGGTGGCTTTTATCAAGGAAGTCTTGTCAGAGTAGAGCATCTAATTTTTCCAAGTTTTCTAAGTTCAGAACAAGCATTTTTTCCCACTTGATCAGTTTCAGGTGTCTTTTTGATTAGATCTGGCAGGAAAGCAAAGTTGTCAATCTGCAGGGAATGCCATTTAAAAGAAAATATAAGTGCTTTTGAGTTTATTCAAGCCAAAGTCCTTGTCTTTTTCTGTTGTTTCTTACAAAACCAGAAATTCTGAGAAAGTGTGATTTGAGAATCACTGAAGCTATGATATTATCTGAAAGAGAGATGTTCCATGGATGTTTGTGCTTTCTAACTCTGGAGCTCCCTGGGCAGCTCTGCCCGGCAGCCTGCTCAAGGACCACTGATCTCAGAAGCCTGTCCAGCACCTCTGGGTGCTCTCATTTTCCTTGCAATGGGCCAGAGGAAGATCTTACAGATTGATTGTATAGACTGTTTAGCAGAGACCAGAAAAAGTTGTCATTGAATGAACCTTATTGAGCTATGCTGAAGCAGCAGCTCAGTAAATTGCTGCTAGGGAACTTGTTTTACTGATACATCTCTTTTGCCAACAAAAGTCTGCAGCACTTCTAATACATGGTACAATAGCAGGATAACTGAGGAAATAAGAAAGAAATAAATGTGCTTGGTAGTTTTGGTCCAGTTTCCCTGTCTGCAATCAACAGGAGGTTTGTCATGACGTCAAAGGGAGTAGAAACAGGTCCTCCTGTTTGAAGTTTAGCTTGCATGATTTTGAAGCATCCTACAATGTCTCAAATGCAAGACAAAAATTGAAGGGTTGAAAACCTCAAAACGAAAACCAACAACCCAAACCCCAGACTTTAAAGTCATAAAGAAAAGCTTTGGCTCTAAAGAATTTCTCTGAAAACCCTTCTGGGACAAATTATTGTAATTGTTAGCTTTGCACCAATAAGCAGTCACTTCCACTGGAAAGAAAGATAGAAAGCAAAACTAAAGGAAGGAATTTTCTGCTTGATTGTGTTGGTTCATTGTCATTTAACAGTGAAAATAGGGAGGAAGGAAAAGGAAAAAGGCTTCCTAGCTTTTATAAGGCAGATCTACTGCTGACTTCATCTTCTTTAGATCAAAGCAAAGAAAGAAGAGACTTATCTGAAGTGCTCTGGTGAGGGTTCCTCTGAAATAAACAAGTGCCCCTGCAGGGAGAGAGAGAGATTTTCTGCTTGCTTTTTAATCACAATTCCCTCAAAGAGGAAAAGAGAGGAAGGGAGACAGCGCTCTGAGATGCTTTTTTGTGCTCCTCTAGCCCTCAGCAGCAGTGTTTCATGCTGGATTACCCTGGCTGGCACAGGCTTTTCTGCTCTCTGCTTGGTTGGGCTTATGGCTGAGGGAGCACTCACTGGCTCCTGTAAGATTTTCCTTCTCCTTCTTCCTTCCATACCCGGTCCAAAAAGGATTCAGCAGAAAAGTAAGTGTGGCCTGAACATGTGATCAGAAAACTGACAAGGGTGGGAAATATTTTGACAGATTTGTACTGACATTGTCTTCTTAGAGGTTACTGTATGTATTTTACGTAGGAAAGAAAAGACAGAAAAAATTGACCAGGATAAATGGCTGGTATTACAGAAGTCCTTGCAGGCATTGGCTTTGACATTATAGAAGGTGTCTCATCTGAAGGGTAAATGTGTTCATAATAGCTATCAGAGAGCTGATAAATAGCAGCCAAGGTGACAAAACAATTATATAATAATTTCCATATCCTTTGTGTTTATTTAGTAGAACATTTAATCATTTTGTAAACTACTGCTGCATCTGAGATAATAAACACTATATGGAGACAGATAAAGGGACAATGATGATATGTCACCCTGCAACATACACAGCAGTCAGCGTTAATCAATGAAAATTCTGCTCTGATGCATCTGAAAATACGCCCTTTCAAATAGTTTTTCAATTTTCTTGAGAAATTTGTCACAACTTCCAACATTCAAGCTTGTCAAGACATGACAGATGGAGTGTCACTGCATGATTAGTAATAGAGAAGGGTAATGGTTAAGTTAAATAAAGTCTGAACCACCACGCCTGATGCAAGCCCAGTTACTGAGTGTCTGAGAAAGACCAAGGACATATGAGACTCCCATCTTCTGTCATTCCCTGCTGCATCATCCTTCACTGAAGCAGTCTCCACCTACTCTCCACACTTAGAATCATCTGCTTTCAGCCCTGATTCCCCTGCATATACCTTTCCTTTTATGGGGAGCATCATGACCCTCAGGAAAAACCTCTGCTGGGTCCTGGTCCCCATCAGTTTGGAGTGGGTGTCCTGCAGGAGGCTAAAACTAAACCGAAACTGCAGGACCCAGCTACACTGGGAATATGCTTGTGTTGGCAGAGGAAGAGGTAAGAGTAGTTGTCCCTGCATGCCACGTAGTGTGCTGTCTGCAACAACAGCTTTCCAAGCCTGTAAATCCATGTTTGCCCCCAGGACGTGCTAAACAGCAGCCCCATATGGAGTTTTTCAGAGAAATTTGCTGAGAAGTTGCAGAGAAACAAAAGGGAAGGAATTTGCTGTAGAAGATCAACAAGAACCTGCTGAATGACTAGCTTACCAGCAAATAGATAATGCTGAGCAGAGATGAGACAAGGGAAGCCTTGAGATTAACCTCTGATGACAAGAAGTAAGAGTAGGGGTACTTCTGCTTGCATTGATTTTTCCCAGGTGCAGTGTATAACACAACTGAGAAAACAGTTCAACAAATGCTGTCATCCTTAGTACTTATTTTAAGTTAGTTAAAAATTAAAATTTATGTCCTTTTTGCTACCTTTCCTCTGAAGAGTTCTTTCTCTTCCTTTCACATCGCTAGGAAAAAAATTTCCAGCTTTCAAAGAATTCATTGCCAGACTCATTTTTGACAAATTATTTCCATTTCTTATTCACTACAATCTTGCAGATTATGCCTGAGACTTCGCTAGCTTCCCGTCAGAAATTAGTTCAGCTCCCCTTAGGCACCTTTGAGAATATTAGAGTAGAAGAAGTAGGTAAGATTATTTTATAAAATTTTTAGTTTATAAAAAAGGAAGAGCTTCTTCCTTTAAAAGAGAATCTTTTAAAAGGGAATGGAAGTATTATGCTATTAAGAAAAGTGAAATATGATGAATTCCCAGGAAAAAAAAGAAAAAGGAAAGCATTGAAAAACTTGCAAGATTATACAAATGTCTTGCTTCTGTCTCCTCTAAATCTGAAGGACATTTTCAAATGCTGTGGAGGCAAACACAATTCTGAAAGCAGTTCTCAGAACACTAACACATATTAATTGGTAGAACTGGGAATGAGGCGTCCCAGCCTGTATGATTAAAGGCATGTGCTTCTGGCCCTAAGGATTTATAGTAATGAGAGAGGGTTTAAAGTGGTGTCTTGTCTCACCAATGCTTGTCCTTGGTGCTACGTAAGTAAGGAAGCCTCAGTGTTTCAAATGCAGGACAGTCATTTGAAGCATTGGGTGCTACCATACTGACCAAATTGTTTTCTTTGAAGCCACTCTTTTATACTTTTAATCAGTGAATCTAATCACTTCTTTTTCTAGAGCACTTTATCTCTCTCTGGTTCAGACTTATAAATTTTTAACTACTTCTACCCTGTAGTCAGACTGGTAAATTGATAACTCCCTTTATGGTGCTCCACTACAGTCATCTCATGTATGGCTGTACTGGTTTCTGCTGGTTTCGTAAGCTTCTGTAACTTAGTGTCATATAACTTATGACTTTTCTGGCCATCAATTCATAGGTTTCTCTCTTCAGAATAACGTAACCTCAGAATTAAAGTTCTCATCATGTTTATTGTTGGCATTACATTGGTCTATACAGCTGAATTCCTACTCCAGCAGAATTAAAATAAATAACATTTTCCCCTGTGAAATGTAAACAATACCTTTCTCTTGTCTTCCAGGGCTGAAGCCTTCCTATACATGTCTCACATTCTCTAATTTTAGGAATTTTCTTCTGACAGATTGAAAATGTCTTGATGTCAAGCTATGTTTTATCCATTTCCATAAACATTGAAGTTACTGTGTCCAAACACTACTGTCCTCCCCTTAACCTTGCAAAAGAACCTGATAGCTGTGGTCAGAAATAGCTCATATGAAGGGATTGTGTCCTCATATCCTACACACTCACACAAAAGGCCCACCAACTGGCTTTCATCCAGTGAGTTTATTCTTACTCATTGCTTTCAAATTTTTAAAGTATTTTTTCCAGTTCTGCATGCTCTAAAAATGTATTCTTTAGTCTGTCCACCATGAATAGGCCATTGGCCAATTTTGGCTCTTCTGGGAGGAAAACTATGTCTATCCAGAAGGATCACTTCTCTAATTTACAGCACCTCCCTGAATTTATTATAACAAACTATTCACAGCATCATGTCCGAAAATCCCCTCTGTTATTTCAGAGTTTTGGGCAGTTCATTCCTACTCAACTTTAATTTGGTTCAAACTTTTTCTCAATTAGAATAAACAAAGCACACAGATGCTTCTGTCCCTAACCCTCTGCCCTCAAAATATTTCTTTTATTTCTTTCCTCCTTATTTTAACATACAAGCTTCATGCCTTGCCATTTAAGACAATAGATCTCATAATATCTCAAGTCTCATTTGAGAACACAATGCCATTCATGACATTCTCTAGCACAGCAGTCTGACAGGGACAGAGATATTTTGCTTCTTACAACCCATCCCAATGAGCAACCTCATGCTACAGCATGCAACCCTACTGCAAAGCAAAGTCAGGACAGACAGCATCCTGTTTTTACCAGCCAGTTCTTTACTGTTTTGAAGGTGGTTGAACTTCTTCCAATAAATGTTCATTTTAGAAGAGATTATGTTAAGATAAAACTTTTTTTTCATGCCACATTTTTCCAAGAAAATGAAAACATGAAAATCTATTTTGTCACCTCAATCTTTTGCATCATATTTATTCAGTAAAGCATTAGAGAAACAGAAAAACAAGGTGGGGGGGCAGAAATGGGTGTGGGAAAAACCTCAGCTTTGTAAAATCTCAACTGAAAACTTTTGGTTGTATAAGCAACATTTTCCAGACCAGTGGAATAGAAAAGTTGAATATTCCCAACCATTTCCCCCTATTTTTTCTTTACTAGATCTAAGAATTTTCTCTGGACCTTAGGCAATAAATGAGTTAATTCTCATCTGTGTTTCATTTAAAATTAGGTATATCCCTCAGCTTTTCTAAATGCAAATCATATTTGTTATATAAGAAAAACTCATTCTGCAGTCAAAATAGCCCAAAAGACAGGCCAGGTATTATTATAAAATAACTTCATTTTACTGGAAATAGTTATGCCTGGAAAGTCAAAAATAGAATTTGTCAAGAAAATCAGTCTATTCCTAGGTCTGTGACAAAGATATATATTTCCTTTTTTAAAAAACCTTTTCAACTAAAAGGCATGTGATGTCAGTAAGAGATTTAGAAGAAAAACATGCTAAATTCAAACCAAATTGGCACTTGCAGAGCTTTTGTGTGCCCTGGAAAGTGAAGAAGGACGCTGAGTTCCCCCAGTCAGCTGATGGCCTGGAAGGAGATAATCCAGTCCATGAGACATCCTGTCTGAATGAATAAGCTGTCCAGAGCAGTAGGGTGAATTAGGTCATGGTCAGCACTGTGCTAACTCCTCTACCCTTGGGACTGGTGCTGGCACCTGCAGAGCATTGTCCTGCAGAGCGTGGATGCACTCCTTAACTTGCAGCTGTCTTGGAAATGCTACACAATGATTTTCCATGTGTGCCAACCTGCCTCTAGAGCTGCCATCTTTTGAAATACACCTGTTCAGCCATCTAACTTGAATTCCTGAACCTTGATGTGATACCACAACTGTAGTAAGTCCTAGTTCACTTCAAATTGTATGTACATTCCTGAGTTTTAACATTCCTTTCAGCAAATGGATCACTTGAAAAATGGATGTTAAACCAGAAAGACACAAGCCAAATCTACAGATTTCATATCTCAATGGAAATGTTTCAACTAACTCTGTGTGCCTTCTGACACATGTGCATGTCTCAGCAATATTCAGACCTTATCTTAAATTTTATGTTTTGATTAAGGAGAGTATTGTAGTATTTGGTTTGGAAATCTGAGATTACATCTGACACAGGAAGCAGCAGCTCCACCCCACACAAGTGCTCCTTAGTCTTCTTAAGGTCCCCTTCTCCTTTCCTTAACAAAACCATCACAGGACCAAACAAGCAAAGTAAACTTACATAAAGACATATTAAGAGTACCATCTACCAATTACTGTGTCTGCAGCTTCTACAAGTGACTCAGTGTCAAGTAAAATTCTGCAACTACAAAACTGTGGAAGTTGTTGCAATGTGTGAAAATGGAGGTACCCCACCAGGTTCCTTGCAAAGTCCCACATTAGCCAGGTTCTGCAGGTACCCGCAGACAGGAGGACATTGTCCCCTGCTGTATTTAGCCTGTCAGTGGGTGTCAAATCTGTGATCTCCCCTTGGCTTATTTACAGACTGTTATAGTGACATATTAAGGAAGCACAAGCAATTTCTCTTCAGCAGCCAGTCTCCTTCATAAGCCAGAAGGACTGTATGGAGTTTTTGGGGTAACTGTTGAATGCCCCTGAATTTAACTTTCACTTTTCTTTCAGTGAATCTGTATACCCACTCTAGCATACCAATTCAGTTTTCTAGGCTATTTAAAATCCCTTCCAAGGAAAGAATGATTCTAGGGTGCTTTATTATCTAATTTTTCTATTTGTTAAATTGTAGCAGCTCCTTATGTCCTGCATTGTGACATAATTTTGCAGGATCCTTGTTTCGTCCCTTGACACTTAGAAATCCAGCTTTCACTTTTGTCCTTCTGTTTTCCTCAAGGCACCAAGACTTTACTCATATGTCCAGCTTGTTTCTTCATTCCAAAAGGCTAAAAAGTGTGTAATTCAAAAGAGTGTTTCTTGGGAAGAAGAGTCAACAAGAGAATGACAGCTCTCTAGGACAGTAGGTGCAAAAAGGTCTGATATAACGGCACCAAGAGAAAATCCTCTGGATTTTCTTTTCTCCCTACTCGCCTGTGCATTTTCTACAAAACCAAAGTGCTTTGTGCCTCCTCCCACTAGCATGGGTTAAAATAGAGTACAGGTCTGAGACATGGAGTTATTTAAAACCTCTGAGCCTGAAAGTTCAATTCATTCTTTTCTGTTTTGAAAACCATATTTTGCAGGAAAGATGGAAAAAGTTCCATTCTTACAATAAAGATGGGAATCAAGAGGAATATCTGCTACCGTCCTCTGAGCTTTGCTTGTCAGATGAAGAAACATGAGCCACAGAGTGTATGAACAAATTCAGAAAGATAAACTATTCTTTACTCTTTTATCATAGACTATCCTCTGGCTTTAGCATATGGCCAGGATATCACACAGAACAACAGTTTCTTAATATAGATTAGGAACAGCACTGAGCCAACTGCAGTTTCAAATCCATCTGCCCATGCAAAAATAGTTTCTCACTGGGATCTTCCCCCTAATGCTGAATTATTTCTGCCCACAAACCCCTTCTTCCCAAATGACTTAGGAAACAATGCACTTTCAAAAAAACCCCCATAATTAAAAGAAACCGAGGGGTCCCGCTACCCAGTGACCCTACAGTGGCCTGTCATTAGGCATGAGGCTCACAGTCCTCCAAGGTCCTGTCAGGATAACTTTATAATGCTTATTGTCATTGTGTTGATTCTGCATTCTGTGAATACCCATATGCAATCTTTCTCATGTAATCAGATTTATCAGAGCAGACTAGTGTCTGTGCAGAGTCCCTCCATAGTCTGTACATTCAGCATCATTGCAAAGATCTGTGGCGCTCCCCGGACCTGCATCCACTGGCCCATTTCCTAATTTTCCTTTGTTGCCTACCCAAGACTTCTGTTTTTAAGGAGGAAAAGAATTGTGCTAACTTTTTTGGGTGCTGGGGTTTTTTCCTCAATCTGACTGCTTTTTTATTCTGTGGGGTTTTTTTCCAGGTTTTCCCATTATTGTTCCCAGACTTTTGATATTCTTAGTCAAAATTTCTTTTGCATAATAATAAAAATACATCCACCATATTTTCAATCTCTTTTAATCATTATCAGCTCAAAACAAACTACATTTCCTTCCAACAAAAACAAGACTTCTTCAGCAATTTCTCGTCAGTTGAAATGTTTCTTCTCTAAATTGTCTGATGACAATCTTACTCATATTTGTAAAAGGGAGTGAGGGTGTGGGATTAGACAGTTTAATATGAGTGCTTTCTCTTTTGCATTTTGAATTCAATACTGCAGATCCGGCACTGCACTGCAGCATGCTTCCCAAAACTCACAGGAGCTCAGCTCTCATCTCTCTTGTTTTAGCTGTGTATTGGTTTAACTCCATGCAAGCCTAAGAGATTATACCAATAAAAACTTGAGATGACACATTAGAGAACCAGATCTATATTCATTTGATTTTTATAAAGCCAAATCTTTTCCTAACTCAGTTGAAAGCATTCAAAATTGTTTCTGGCTATTCTTCCAAATTATTCCTTTCAAGCCTGCTGTTGAAGTACCTGGTATACAGCTCAGCCACTACTGTGCTCTTGCTGCGTTTTAGTGAGCTGCCTATCATATATATCACTCTCAGAATGGAGAAAAACTTTTTGGACAGGCAGAAATGAAGTTGTATAAGCTGAAGTGGCTGTAGGAAGCTTCTTACTCATAGGTAAGAAACTATTAGGAAATTGAGATCGAAATCAAATACTACATTAACAAGTTAACAGCCTATGTAAATCATAGCTGGCCATCACCCATTAACTCAAGAGTATCTATTACAGAACCCTTGGACTTTCAAAAAAAAGTTAGAAATGAATCAGAGGCTCAAAGTGCTTTTTTGGCAATTAAATCATTGTCTAGATACACATTTCAGATACATCAAAGAAGGATGAGATTTATGTTTTCCATTAGCTGTTGAAATGGTCCATTAGCTCTTCTTGGTCCCCAACAGGAAAACTTGTAAGTAAATAAAGGTAAATTGCTGCAGACTGTAGCTCACTTTACTCTTCACTGAGTAAAAAACTGGTTGCATGGCTAAGCCTAAAGAGTAGTACAAAATGGAGCAGGGGCTGGTAACCAGAGGTGTTCCCCAGAGTTCAATATTGGGGCCAACTCTGTTTAATATCTTTATCAACGGTCTGGAGGAGGGGATCAAGTGCCCCCTCAGTCAGTTTGCAGATAGCCTCAAGATGGGCTGGACCCGCGATCGGGCGGAATGTAGGAAGACTCTGCAGAGGCATCTCAACAGACTGGATTGATGGGCTGAGGGCAACGGTACAAGGTTTAAAAATGCAGAGTGCTGGGTTCTGCCCTTGGGTCACTTTAACCCCCAACAGCACTATAGGCTGGGGGAAAAGTGGCTGGAGAGTCACCCAGTGGAAAAAGACCTAAGGGTGTTGGTTGACAGCAACTGAACATGGACCAGTGTGTGCCCGAGTGGCCAAGAAGGCCAGTGGCTTCCTGGCCTGTGTCAGGAATAGTGTGGCCAGCAGGAACAGTGCAGTGGTCTTTGTGATCTTAAAGGGTTTTTTTGAACCTAAAAATTTCAATTATTTTTATTATGACTTTCTTTTTTTTTTTTTTTTTTTTTTAGAGCTTTTAACTAATAACAAGCTTTGAAAATGATATATTGTTGAAAATATTAACTAAAACAATTATTAAATTTTCTTCATGCTGGGGACATGTCCTGAGACATATTACATGGCATCATGCAAGTCACAAGACAATGAATGTTGTAGAAGGGTTTCCATCTACTCTGAGAGGGTCCTTTTCCATTCAGACTTAATGTGTTCATCTCAGCCTCTGTTACTTGAACTAAGTAATTAGCAGACATTTTAAAAGAGATGACAATGGAAGATGTTTACCACTTACTCCTACCTCTGTCCATAAGAACTGAAATGTAGAGGATTCCAGGTGACAACCCAGATCTAAAATACACTCCAATAAAAGGTATCTAACAAAAATGTCCAAGGTTTCCCAATTTCCCCTCAAAAGAGATGAAAACATAATAATTTTAGCCTCACTTGCACAAAAAATTAGAATAAACAATCACATGGCCTGTGTAGAGCATGACACACCATCCTTTCACCTAGTAACAACCAACTGCAGTTACCTATATTAAAAAGAAATTATTTAGGGGAAAAAGCCAGCGAGATATGTGATTCCTATAAATGTGAGAAAACAGGCAGTCCTTAATTTGGTGGCATTGATGTTAAGTGTGTCAGTATTGAGACATACTTTTTTTTTTTACTGTGAGAATTTATATAACATAAAGACTGGAAAATTTGCCATTGGAATCTTCCACAGTAAAAAGAGCTGAAAATGTGCTTAGATATGTACATGCATGGCAAATACCAGACGTACTCAAGAGCAAAGTAAGTTCTGATGGACATAGCCAGGATGGGATCTGGATCCCCGGCATGCAGGTGGTTAACTGTATTGCCACTGGATTCAACTGGAAGCACCTTTCAGGAGGCTCCAGTCCCATGATGGAGTCTCCTGGGCTGCACTTAGTGAGTCTCAAAAGAGAGTTTAGGAAAGCCATTTACTTAGGAAAAACAGGGTAAAGCAGAGAGACAAGAGGCCTTTCCTTAAAACTTGTTGATATGTTGATGTATTTCACAGAATTACAGAACACTTGAGGTTAGAAGGGACCTCTGGAGATCATCTGGTCCAGCTCCCCTTCTCGAGCAGGGCCACTTAGAGCTGGCTGCCCAGGACCATATCCAGGCAGATTGTGAACATCTGCAAGGATGGACACTCCACAACTTCTCTGGGCAGCCTGTGTGACCCAGAGGAGTTATTTCTTAGGTTATATATGGATGCTGAAAAGCACATCCAATTTTTCTCTCCAAGGGTGATACAAGAAGGTTTGTGGTTTGTTTATCAATAGTTCAAAATATATAGAACCCTACTCTAAAAATGCAGTTTTTATCCAAGTTGACAATATATAACCATTTTGCCCCGCCTTTCAATGTTTTCTATCACATTCACTCAATTGTGCACTTTTTTCCATTTTTCTAGTCATCCAGTAATTTTTTAGATACTCATCTTTCTCCTTAGTGATTAAATACATCCATTAATGAAAGATTTGCCAGAATAAGAAGTGAACAATTACTTCTCTGGACAAAAGCTGACAAGAACATTTCTTAAACAACTAGAATAAAGTACAGGGGAACTGTAAATGTCAGTCTTCTGCAAAATAAGGACAATTACATACAGCAAGATATGCACGCTTGCCCATTTTTAATGGGAGGTTTGAAAGAGTGATACAAAACTCATGCTTTTCATCTAGGTTGTTACATCCTTCATTTTACTTCTTTTGATGCATCTTCTCACTGTGAGGCAGATCACCCTCTGCCTCACCAGCTGCAGTGCTGGTGCTGCACAGGGACAGCCCTCCACTCCAGCATCCTCCCAGCCTCATTCCAGCTCTGTTTCATCTTTCTCTTCCTCTTTGCGTTTCCAAGCATTCATAATACCTCTTACTCCTGGGGCTATCTGCATGTACTGGTTGCTTAGAAACCATTCCTGAATGGATACAGAGGATTTAGAAAAATTGTCTCCGATAATTCTCCCACCCCCTTTTTCATAGTGGAGTACTGTTTTAAATACTGTAAGCAATTCTTTTTAACTTTCATTTTCATTGTGTCTAACGTGGTTCTCAGGTTGTCCTCTGATCTTACAAACGCCATACTTACTTTTTTTTTCTTTCCTTTTCTTTCATCTTTATTGTCCAATGTAACTTTTAGTGCCACAGTTCTGAAGTATCCTTCTAATGCAGAGCAACTGAAAAAGTCATCACAGCCAGAGCCCTGGAAGCAGGAATTGTCTGAAGGTACAATGCAAAATCACAAAGAAGGTCTAGTGTTAAAAATGTCATAAGAGCATAAATAAAAGCTGCTCCCTTTGTCCATGCTAACTTGATGATGCCATCAAATGCGGAGGAACTGCAGGGCCCTCCCAGGCTCTTCTGAGGCTGAGAAAAAAGAAGTATGATGAGGTCTTACCAGATTAACACCTTTATAAAGATCAAAGGCTAAAATAGGTAGCAGATCCACTGTGAGAACCCAAATAAGAGCAGAAAAAAAGGAAAAAAGGCTCTTTGTCTTCGCAATGACTTAAATGGCCAGAGCATAATTCAGCAGTAGCCCTGTAGCTACACTTTGCTTTTTTATGGACACCATAAAAAAATGCATATTTTATGCTGCATATTGATTTTCAATATTCTGATATTAAAAAACCAGTGCTATATGTCCATCATGGGATCTTGTAATACACTTTATTAAATCTGTGGACAGAGTTAATATTTTTAAAAAGACAAAACATTTGTTTCACTTTTTGGAACTCTTGGATCTATACCCACATTTCCTATAACTCTCTTGCTCAAATATAAAATTCTTTACATTCTTTTACAATACTAATATGCATCTGAGTCTTATGGATATTCTAGCTGACTGTCTAAAAAATTCTGTGAATAAGAAAGCAATAACTTACTGTGAATGACTGGCTATTTTGATTGTCCTCGGTAACTTGGATCACAAATAAACTTCTTGATAGCTGAGCAGATAACTGCCCAGTTAAAATGGCTGTGGAAATGTTTCTGGTTAAGACAAGAATAGTGACTATTCATTTGTCACTTGTGCACTTTCCTTATCATCCTAGCCTGGAGTCTGATCTTTCCCTGCATCCTGGGACAGGTCATTCCCTGGCACTCCATAGTTATATGTGCTGAAGGATCTGTAGACTTGTGTGAAGGTTCATGAAAACACCTGGTTGTGCTTGTGCAAGTCAGGGCTAGAACTCCCTCTCTTTAATGAAAACCAAGATACAGCATTAGTTCGTTATTTTTCTCATCTGTGTTTTATGGTATTCCAAAACCAAAACTACTGTGTCAGCTGAAGCTTCAAGAGCTCAGAAGTCAGATTTAGATAATTTTTAAAAAACAGTTTGAAAACTGAAGCTATTAATGCTAAAAGAAGTGTGTTTGATACCCCTCAGTATGATTACAGAGACTATATCACTGCCTGGAGGCAGCTATGGCTTCAAGTGAAGACATAGCATGATGAACCCTCACAAAGGGTCTCCCAGACTTCACTTATGCCACCGTGATTTCCATCCTGCAAGATCTGCTTCCATAAGCTACAAGAGAGAGAATGTGACTCTTCTGTCCTTCCCCTGGGAAGTCATATGTCTTGCACTGTGGAAGAAGAGCAGGGAACAGACTAGCCCTTGATACAGGGGGAAGGTCCTTCTCCCTGCCATCTGAACATAAAAATCTCAGAAGCTCTTATTTCTACCACTCTTCAAGTGATTTTATTGCTGCATCATACCCCTATCTTAAAAGCAATGCTTTTAATGTTCAATAAGTCAAAGTTTGGTAAGCAGCATACATTCAGGCTTTTAAATTTGTACATAAGCACCAGTTAAATTGTGGTGAACTCTTCAATAGATCTGAGAAGATTCAATTGTCACCTTGTCGTTTTGGCCTAGTCCTGTGATCCTCTTACTCCTCTTTACTTTTTCTGCTAACATTTAAAAGAGCAACTGAGTGCTTACATCTCAGTGTCCTATATGCTGGGGAAGGAGGGAGAAGGAGGGAAAACCATTTATTTTGCTGCCTTTATTCCCATGAGAACGACTAATCAGGTGGGAGTAGAACAACAAGTTCTGCTAGGCACACAGAACCTGCTTATGAGACATCTCTGCATGCTCTCGAGGTTTCATTAGCTTTAAGTGGATTTTTTCCACTCCTCCAGATCATTGTTATTTCACAAACAAATTTATTCAAACTAGGGAAAGACACATCTCTTCAAGTAGGCCAACTTCAAACTCAAGCACAAAATGTACTGTATATGTATTTTTCCAATTATTAAAATAACACATCAGTTACAACAATGGTTTTATGGCAAACTCTCTTTTCCTGCTGTAGGGAATGCTAATAATTAGTGTGATTTCTGTCATCCTTCTAAAACACCTCTAAACCAGGAATTATTATGGAGAAATAATTTTTCTATATGGGCTGTCTCTCAAAAATAACCAGTTCTGTGCTTGTTATACGATCATCTAGGGAGAGAGTAACACAATAGCTACACCCAATGGCAACTCCATTAACTGCTAGTTTTCAAAGAAAACTAGGATTTTCTTACCAGGGACTCAACAAGCAAGGTCAAATAGAAATACTTAGGCCACTTTTAACAGATGTTTTTTCATGAAGATAAATGCATTTTTAAATGGTGATACATTGAGTAATCTTTGATAGTTCAATTTTTTTGCAATTTGTCTTTTAATGCACAACAGTACGTTTGCCTGGTTTATGATTTTCACTCAGAGTAGTGTAAAGAATTGAGCCACATAGTCTTCTCCTTACCAGATTCTCAGGTTTTGATATGTCCATTCCATCGTTGTGACAAATGTAGCTTCCAGATTATTAACCACAGGAATTGCTGCTATGTTTCATTCTGGGTTTACAAAGAAAACTGGAAGTGATGCTCTAACATGCATAAAATGTCTCCAGTTCTGTAAAACATGTTAGCATCTGAGACTACAGAAACCAATAAAAAAATAAAGAGGGGAGCCAGGTTTCGGCTTCTAAATTTTATTAGTTTTTCCTACTGCAATGTTAGAACATTTTAATGGAAGTTTAAAATTTCCATTTTGCTTTAAGGATAATGAAAAATCGTATTACATAGTTGCTCGGAATCATACACTGAGTAGAAAGAAGTACATTTGGGAGCTTTGCTACTAATTGAACCAGACCAAGAAAAAATAAAGAAAATCACAGCCTGAAATTTTAGAATCAACAGTGCATGGGACACAATTTTGACATGAATGAATAATGAATGTCAAAGAAAGGCCTGAGAAATAGAAAGAAATAAAACAATGGACTTTCAATCTCTGCTTCTGGTGAAAAGCAGAGACCTCCATACTAAGATTTTTTTAAATTTTGTTTTTTCATCGCAGCTACTTTAAGTTTGATGGGTTAATTTTTGCCTCAGAAAATGTGGCAAAATATCAATTTTCAGTTAAGTTTCACTACTAAGAATTTAAGGGTAATTCCTCTAAAATTAAATAAATGAAAGGTTAGAATTTGCATATTTCCTTATAGTTCCTTATAGAACTTGTATAGATCATAGATGCATTTTCCAGTCCCATTCTGCACCGGTGTGCAAGAAAAGGGACTCATGAGCAGCATCATGCTTTCAGAGCCATGCAACTCAATGGGTAACTGATACCTGTGCCCCACTCCAGTGAGCAGTTCCAATGCATGACATATTGCTTATACAGTCACAAAAACAACAGCGATGTTCCTTCTAGACACATGAGAAGAGTTGATCCTCCTCTGCAGCAAAGACCCCAAGATATAATAAAAATATAAGGGTAGAAAAGGTGCAAGGGGGAGATCTTAAGTATGGGATTAGCCAGTTTGCTTCCTCCATTCCACTACTCTAGGAAGAAGCCAAGAAAACCAAAATGACACAGAATGATTGAGCACAATTCATCACTCAAATACACCAATATGTTTTCTCAGCTTCACCGAGATAGGCTTAGAGGGTCAGCAAAGCCTCTGCTAAAATAATGTGGACATATTCCTTTGAAAATACCTTCACCACTGTAAAAAAAAAAGCCTTCATCACTTCCTATGGAAATAAAACACCCTCACTGATTCAAGGCATCTTTCCACACTCAGCCTACATATTTGTTCAAAGTTTGGCACTGCTTTTTGGTTTCATAGTTCAACACAGCTGAAAACTCACCATGTGGAAAACTTAAGTCCAAAGTTACTTGCTTATTAGCAAGAATGATTTTAGTGAGAATCTTGTAAATTGTACTGTTTAACCATATGTAAGAGCCTCCCACACCACATTCCTCAATCAAAGTTCTGCTAAAACTAGTTATGCTAATTGCAATTTGCTTAAAGGATGGTTAAAGGTTGCTGGAAGGATGCCAGTGTGCCTATTGCTGGAATATTAAAAGACCAATGACAGGCAAAAATACAACAGAAAAACTTCAAATATAAAAAAGGTGCAATCAGAAATCCCTGTTTCAGCATGAAAATGATAGCACAAACAGGGTTTTAATTTCCCTGCACACAGCAAACCACTTGTAACACAGAAAGATCCCCGGAAATGTGGGTTTTTCTTGAGATTTGTCACCAGTGTTAGCAGAACCATGCAAGGGTGGCTGGTCCTCACACGGTTATGTCCTCATAAGCAAAAGAAGTGACTTGGTTCTGCTAAGCACATGTGTGTTCCCCATGTGGGGAACAGCTCCTCTTCAGTGTTTGTCATTTACTGAGAAAAATAGGAGGAATCTCTGGTGAGACTGATGACACCTCAATGCCTGTGTTTTAAATGCAGAGCACCCAGGGATTACCCTGTCACTGATCTGGCCAGCACAACTTCACTTCAGGCTCTTTCAGATCCTCAATACAGAATTCATGCAGCAAAAAAAAAAAAAAATAAGAAAAGAATGAAAAGCGTCTTTTTGAAGGAGAAGTCGCAGAGTTTTAGATTCAGCTCACCCATCCAAGCTGATACTTACCTTCCCTATAAAGATGCTGATACCTTTAAGAGCAAATAATTTCAGCATCCAAAAGAACAGAAAGGACTCAGAGCTCACTCTGTAAAATTTTCCCAGCAAAGACCCCGTTGTGGTAAGTCCATGACATGGTCCATTTCCTACTGAAATAAATTAACTCACAAAAGTTGTGTGTTTAGGGAATTGGTCCAACAAATCAAAATGCCCCATTCTTGCACTTACTGAAGACAAGGGAAGAATTACCACTGACTCTGAGACAGGAATTTTTTCACTCATCAAGCTTAAATATCAGTTTATATATGCATCTTAGCATATTGACTATGACTAACCTATTTGCTGACTCAGAGAACAAAGCAGCAACAAGAGCAAATGACAGTCATGGGCATGCCCTGGTTTTACCTCTTTTTCTGTCTTTACTTCCTTGCACACCTCCAGATTCATCCTGGGAACCAAAGGCCCCTTGTTTCAATTTTTTGGCAAGCCTTCTTATTTATGGTGTAAAGGTCTTCAGGACTGAGACCCTGAGACCAAACTTACTCTTGAGTTGCAGCATTCCATGGGCATGAAGGGTGTTTTACAAGCACACAAAGTGACAGCTCCATAACCTAAATATCTGACTTTTTATAGCTGGCTTCACACAGCAAGGGCCACAACATGTAATGGCAAGGCTGAAAAAGGTACAAGAGGACAGGAACTACAAGCATGGAAGACACTGAGATGGGTTTGATGTTGTGTGTCCACTGTGGGAAGGAAGTGTTTGGGAGACCTTGCAGGCACATATGTAGAGGATTTCTTTTCCCCCCAGCATATAACATATGCTGATTTTTGTAGTGATCTTCAATCAAGAGTAAATTAACTTTTCCTTCGTCAAAGTAGTGGAGGGTTCACATTTAGCCACTTAATTCATTCACTTAAAAGAGTAATTAATTCACAGATACCACCATTTCCTTCAGGCTACTTTTTAGCATGAAACTAATATAACTAGTACCATCAAATAAGCAGAATCATTTCTATGAACTGTTTTATTTTAAGGTGGTGGTAAGGGAATAGACAAAGACCTGAGTGAGCCCCACATATCCCTGCTGGCTGTTTGGTCAGCCTCATTTCACTATATGTGTTCGTGCCTGGCTGCTGCAGGATGTGACACCTCACTTTGTCTGGAAAGTGAGCAAGCATTCAGAACACATTACTCACAGGCTGCAGCTCCTGGCAAAGTCACCTTCATGCCACATAACTGGCAGGTAGGAAACACTGCACGGGGACTGCAGCTTAAGAGGCAACTCCCCAAAAGTACTTGCCCCAACTCCTACACTATCCTGCAGATAACTGCAGAATGAGAGTCTACTTGAGCATGAGTGGCTCAGGAACTGTGTCCTGTTACTTGTCGAGATAAAAGAGACCACTATAGCCTTGTGATTTAATTTTATGCCTATCACAGAGTGTGACAAACGGCCAAATTTCTCTTCTGAGGCTACTTTCCCCCTGTGCTCCTCCTACAACCAGGGGAGAAGGAGGCTCCTAAAGATGGCTATGAGTTTAGACTCCTTCTCTACCTGATTCATTCAGTCTCCTCTGATTATAATGAGAGCCCAGTGAGATTAGCCCCACAAAGTTAATAGCTTTTGCAAAGACTTCTTAAGCATGCTTTGTTGTCTATTACTGAGCTCAACAACTTAGTGAACATTCATTTCAGAAAGGCATCTTTTCTTGAATTGAAGGCACTACAGACAAGATTATCTGATATCTTTGTCTCAGCCAGTCACCCGCACTTTGCTTTCTAGTCCTTGTAGAAAAATAGGGCATGCAGAATACTTTTGAAAAACGGTACCCGGGAGTGCCTTGGACATAAGAGATCACTTTCAGAGGCTCAGGTGAGATGAGTCCACTTCAAAAAATGCTGAATACACCACTGCTTCACTGCTTCCATTATCCCTAAAATTTAATTTTCTTTTTTCACCTGGTTGGAGGTTTTTCCTGAAAGCCAGAGAATCACAAGCAAGTGAAATACCATCCTTCAATAAAAGAGAGAGACAGAGAGGCTTCTAGCCTGTGAATCTGTGCAGAGGTGCTCATAAACATGAAAAACATGTCCTACAGTCTCGTAAGTGTGAAAGTTTAAAATGTCAATACATTTTTAAAATAAATCTCATGATTTGCAGGCCTTCCTAATCTTTGAACAGTTAAGGTTGACAACACTGTAAATAGCAGCTTCTGGCCAAAAATACAAGGCAAATTTTAAAGTTTAATGCAGAATGACACAGAAGATAAATAAAGATTACCTTAAATTCTTGTCAAAAAGTTCATAAACAAGATAAGCCATTCAGGATAAAGGTGTCACATTTGAAATATCTGCTTACACCATAAAACAACCTTTCAGATCCACAAGGCAGATTAAGAAAGAGTAGTAATACATTTCGACCATCTGCCCCAGTGGAATGAAAAGAGAAATATAAGACGTTGTCAACAGATCCAGAAGAAACTCCAAATCTACAGTCTGAACAGCAGGTGAAAGACAAGAATTTGTTTGGGCTGAGTCTTCAACTAAGTCATCAAGCAATTATGATGACCAAAAGCCTCTTGCAGTAAAGTTCTCTTTGCAGCCAATCATTCCTGGTGACAGCCCATTTCCAGAATCACTGCACCTGGATCTCTAGGTTCTTCTCTCAGCCCAAACATTATCCCTAGCCCAAACCCTAAATTAACCAAGTAGATTGCCCTCTATCAAACCCACACTTTCTATATTATCTGTACTATGCCATCGTTGTTCAGATAGGGTGTATTGATTTCGTGAAGGAACTGGGAAAGCAAACTGCAGCATGTCCAGGCTCAGCTCCTTATTTCAATTGCCCCATGATAGTTACTTGTCATGCATCTGGCATTGGCCTTCTTCCTGATACTTATAATGCCATCTTCAGCAGATCTTATGTGTGTCTCCTTCAGCAGTCTTGTATGAACTAATCCTCCAAGGTTCAAGTTCCAGGTGTGTCAGACCAGAAGATTCCTGATGTACATCCAGGTGCTCAGAGAATTCGGTTTTAAGACAACGGGACTAGCTTAAAGGTACATATACATAAATAACAAAATTTACATCAAATTAATAAAAGCTCATCCTGAGAAGGTAGGCACAGGGGAAGCCTTTTCAAACCTACACTTCAAAAGTCATTAATTAGATTCACAAGAAGTCTTTCTTTAGAAGAATTCAAGATTTTTTCTCTTTTATTTAGCATTGGTTTGTTAATCCTTACCATGCACATAGACTGCATTTTTCTGGACTTTTCCCTCAAATAAGGTAATTAAAAGGTATTTAGAAATTAAGAAAGGTATTCTTAGACACAGATCACTCTAGAAGCCTGAACTTTGACATGGTCATCACATACACAGAATAAAAATGTGTTTCCCATTCAGTGCTTTCATCTACCACCTGCAATGAAGGATAAGGCATGAAAGAAAGTGGAGAAGACATTACCTGCTCAGATGCAAAGCACTGATCTTTCAGATGTTTACTTTAGTTGGCAATACCAAATCATGACCTTGAATCCCAGTGGAATTATATTTTAAATTGGTTTACTGGGTCTGTTTGAGATGTGTTTAATTTTCTTCATAGCAGCCCGTATGGTGCTGTATTTTGGTTCTGCAATTTAAGCAGTGTCAGTAACACACCCATGTTTTAGCTATTTCTGAGCAGTGTTTGCACAGCCTCAAGGCTGCCTCTATTTCCCACTTTGCTCCCCCAGTGAGTAGGCTGGACAGCTGGCCCAGACTGACCAACATGGTATTGCATGACATACAATGTCATGCTCAGAAATAAAAATTGAGGGGTGGATGGTTTAGGGAAGCTAGTCATTGCTTGGAAACTGGCTGGGAATTAATCTGCCTGTGGGAGGCAGTGAGTGACTACCTTTATATTACTAGTTTGTTTTTTATTTCTTCTTGCTCTAAGTATTTTATCTCTCTTTATCTAAACTCATGAGTTTTCTAACTTTTTGTCTTCACATTCTCTCCCCTGCTCCATTGTGGGGGCTAAGCTGCTAGCCAAGGTCAAAACACTGTAATTGGGATGAATTTGAGTCAGGGGAAAACATAGTTTCTTCACAATCTCCCTCCACTTATGCTCTTTGCCTTCAAAAGAAGTCAGAAATTGTCCAAAAGTAAAAGAGTTCTGGTTTGCATCTGTTCACTTGCTTTTGTTGAATGCAGGAACATGAACTCAACTACTGTAGGAGACAAAGTCTTACACCGCATGGACTTGTGCACAACATGAATCCAAAGATGTGCTCAAATAATGTGCACTGTGTGCTCATCGCAGGCTACTGTGGGTACAGAAAGTTGAAGAAAAACTTCTAAAATATTCCAGTTGCATCATACGGACCACTGTCTACAGTAAATGTATTGATGCCAGAGTAGGGGAACTCTGGTATGACTACGTGCTTGGAAAAATAGACTAAGTATTATGATCAGACCATGCCAACAACACGTACCAGTGGAGTTCCTCTGGTGACAGTTCACTCACATGGTCTTGGTGGGGGTTGGTTCTTCTGCTGTCTTCACCCTGGACAATGCAATGAATCCAAGCAGGTCACATCACCTGCCTTTGCTGTTTACAGCCACAAGCAGGGGCCATAGCCTCCATTGCACACTGCTTTGATGCCTTGAAGTGTCCTGGGCACCAGTAACCCATCTAGGAACACCTGCTGTGCATTTATGGCAGATGAAAGTGCCCTGGCTGGAGGTGTTGCTGGCCAAGCAGATGCTGAGAAACAGCCACAGGAGTGGCTGTGGTCGCAGAGAGGCTGGTGAGAGAAGTCAGACTCCACAGAGGGGAAGGGGCAGCCATGCCTGGTGAAGCAGCCTCTCAGGAGGGGCGACCAAGGTCCAGGGATGTTAGGAATGACATGGGAGGGTACTGCAGGTACTGCAGGGAGGCAGCAAAGGCAGGTCCTGCATGGGGAGACAGAAATGAGGGCCACAGGGGCTGCAACGACTACGGGAAAGCGGTTCATGCTGACAGCTGACACAGGATATCATCAGGGTCCCCACTCAGCCAGGGCCAGGCAGTAACCCACACCAGGTCAGGTGATGACCCACACCAGCACCAGCATCCATGGCCAGGGAGAGCACTCGATGAGCCATCAATGTCTCCCTGTGCCAGCGTGGGACCCTGGGATCCCTAGAGGAGGACCCTGGAGTCCCCATGTCATATGCTGTCCCCCACCAGGCAGCACTGGCTGAGAAGCATCAACCTCACAGGGTAACCTGGCTCTGCTCTTGCAAGGAGGTTTTCATTTGCAGAGTAAGGAGAAGAAATTAAACATAAGGGCCATTGTTGGTTTTCCTATGGTGCCGTAACAGGGCTTTAAAGCCCAGCTCTGTCAAACCTTCCGTGAAGAAGGGCCCTGGGCCCAGCTTGACAGTAAGGAAGGATGGGCTCATGTTGTCATCGGCATCATTGCACACAAAGAAGGTTTTGCTCCTTCTTCCACGCATGAGCTGCGTGACAAAAACAGGTTTGAATTCACTGACAGCTGGGCGCAGAGACTCTTTAACCACTTTTACCTTGACCCTCAGTGCCTAAACTGTTTCATTTACGTGGCACTTTGTCTGTGACCGCAAAGGACCGCGCAGAGCTCGGTGCTTTCCCCTTCTCCGCGGCCGAGTGCCTCTCATCAGACAAGTGCAGCAACAGCAACATCTAGTGGCAAGTGGGCTGGTGGCTGCAGCAAAGCAGAAATCACCTCCCAGTTAAGGAAGTATAAACCAGGCACAAATGGTCTAGGTTAGAAAGTAGCAAACAGAAAAAATTTCTGCAATAATTTTTATTTCAAAGTTTTATCATGTTTGCATGCATACATAACATATAGAATATATATATCTCAAATATAAACTAGTCTTAACTCCTCCTTTGCTTCACACTACTAGCACTCATTACTTCAAACACCAACTGATTTGATGACAATATGTTTGTATTCTATTTAACATGCTTAGATTTTACACATCAGAAGCATAACAGCAGAATTTCAAGGGAGATTACACATGCAATTATGGTTTTGTTAGGCACTCAGGCAGTGAGCTTATGATGCCTTAGGCATGAGAGAAACATCAGATGTATAATAAGACATTCAGTACTCCTTCAAGGACAGGGTTCTATCTTGTCTTCCCTATGCAAGATTCAAAACAATTCCCTTTTTTTTTTCCTCTTTTTCCCTTCTGGAACAAGTCCTGTGTTTAGTATGCCAAACAACCATTGTTCAAGATAGATTATTTTTTTAGTTAGGACATGCACTTGAGCTACATCTCCTCTTTGCCATTGTACTGAGTCTGGCTGGGATGGAGTTAAGATTCCTCACAGCTGCCCATATAGTGCTTTGTTTTAGATCTGTTACCAAACCAGTGTTGCTAACACAGGTATATTTTTGCTACAGCTGAACAGTACTTGCACAGCATCAGAGTGTTCTTTGTTTCTCTCTCTGACCCTGCACTGAGAAGCCTTGGAGTGGGCAAGGGGCTGGGAGAGGACATAGTAGGTACAGCTGACCCAAACAGACCAGAGGGATATCCCATACCATGAAATTTCATGCTCAGTTGTAAAAACTGTGGGCAGTCTTTCCGAGGCAGCTGCTGCTCAGAGAGTTGCTGGGCATAAGTCTGCTGGTGCGAAGTGGTGAGTGAGATTGCCTTTGCCCACCTTGGGGTTTTTGGGGGGAGCTTTTTCTTGCCTCTTTCTTTCACTTGTTTAACTGTCTTTATCATGACTCAGAAGGTCTTTCCTCTTTCAATTATCTCTCACACACTGCTGGGGGCAGGCAGTTAGCATGCAACGGGTCTGTTGTGTGATTGCTAGTCAGGGTAACTCACCACAACCAAGCTTCCTTTGCTTCATATCCTATTCTAAATATGCACATTACACTGTGTCCAGAACTACCAAGTGTGATATTTCACATATTGCTGTGATATTCCTGTGAAGCTCCCAATTTTCAAAAGTCAAACTGTATACTAAAGGAAATACAGCATCATTTTTCCTATCAGCTTACCCTGGACATTTCTGGTGTCTTGGCTTCTCTGTGAACTTATCCCTGGATGCTGCCTTGCCCTTGAGTTGATCACTTACAACCAAAGTTTCCACCCTCCAAAATTATCACAACAAAACTCAGTCTGGACTTGTGTTCCTCCAAATCCACTCCTTATCCATGAAGTACATTTTCTACAGATGAGAAGAACCACAGCAAAAGGGCATCTCGTCCCTCTACTCAATTTCTGATTAGCGAAAAACTGTCTTCAGCAGCAAGGTTCCTCCTGAAATCTGCTACATGTAGGCTATTCTTATACAGAAATCAGGTGCTTAAATCCTAAGGAGGATATTCAGGGAGTATGTTTATTCCTCTAATAACAAATCATATTGCTAACCATGTCCAGACCTTGTGTAAATCCTGCTCTACACCCTGCACCAATGCATGTCACAGCAAAGCAAAGAGACATATTTTATTTGCTAAGTTATCTTTTTTTTTAATTTCCTATATCAACTACCATTCATTCCTATGATTTAGGTCAGAATAACATGTTCAAAAGAGGCTCATCACAAGGAGTTAGAATTTTCTCTGTGTTACATCAGTCCACAGGAAATGTGAAGAAACTGGGAACTCACCACAGTGAACAGTTTTATTTTACAGGAAGCAAACAGAGTACAAATTGAAAATTGTCAATTACTGTATTACACTTCGAAAAAATGGGGGTAAAAGTGAAGCAGAGACTGTGAACAGATAAGGAAGCATAATCTCTCCTTGGCACACACCTTTTCATAGGTAATTTCTTATGGAGTATGTGTTAATTTATTTTTCCCACTCTCAGACAAACAATCCGTATGTGCTCAACAGTCGGTGTTTCTACTGACAACGTATCAGCTTACTCAAGGGGTGATTACCCTAAATAAAAACTAAGTGGATGGCATATTTCATTTTCCCACTTATGTATGCAAGATGGCAGAAGAAAGAAGAGAGAATTATTTCCTTCCTAGAACAGCATTGTAGAGTTTTCCAGTCCTCTTGACTTGAATCACTCCAAAGCCAGGAGCTTGCTGCGCTCTGCTGCTGTTCACTCCTTCCCTTCTGTCTGGACCAACATATTCATTGAATACAGCTGGGTTTCTACAGGCCCACTTTTATCTCCATTCAGAAGCGATTCAACCAGCAGCACTCCACCACCTGGTGGAGTGAAGAGAAAGAAAACACACCCTGAGCAATGAGAAGCAGCCTCTACATTAAGTCATATTTCAGCATCACAGAAGACACTGGAAGAGCCAAAGCATCAGAGCATGTCTCTGCCTGGCTATGTAGGAATTGATGTCTCAGAGCTGAAGGGGGTGCCATGGCTGGGACAGAAATTTCCCATTTTCCCCAGCTGAAATTCACAGGACCTTACTGATTTTGCTCAGAAGCTAACTCTGTAGCAGTGCTTTCAAAGCTCCTAGGGTTCAGTGTAATGCTTAATAGGATTTTTACTATGATGTATACACTTGTGTAACAGCACACTGTTATGGCACATATCTGATATTCCTTCTGAGACCAGTTATTTTTAAAATAAAATACCACAAAAGATAGAAGTGTTAATCCTTCTGAGCAAAATGCCTTTTAAAGAGCCCACATAATTTTCTCATTAAAAAAAGCACGAACGTTGGTAGACATTAGATAACCACTCTGTTACATTTCATTATCTTGCACAAAAATAAGCTAAAAAAGGTGGCAACTGAACCTGCAGCACAAAGACACTGCAGGGTATCTCCCCTTGGAGATGGCTGAACCTCATCAGAGGCATGCACGGAGCCCTCACAGCCAGACATGCAGACACAGAGTTCATGAGAGCAAAGAGAAAAAGGCTAATGAAAGAGAACTACGTCACCTCCAGCCGAATGGTAACACTCTTAGTGGCCCCTGGCATCAAAACACTGGCAATCACAACTTCGGTATTTATAATGTGAAAGGAGTCACTGCAGACTAGCTTCCTCTTTCCACATTTAGAAAGTTGGGAAATTAAAACAGAGCCCCTAACCAGGCACTGGGAAAGCAGTGATGGAGCCCACGAGGGAGCCGTATGACTCATGAATCCTGGCAGTGCTCAGCAGCACTGGGACGGCAGTGTAAGAGGCTGCAGAGAGTCTCTCAACCTAATGGCACTGACTGAAGGGCAGAAGGGGAAATCTGGCACCAGAAAAACATATCAAGCAGGCATGAAAAAAAGCCATGTATACAAGCGGATAAACCACTGCTCACACAAATGAGACCGTAGAAAAAAACATTGAGCTTCCTAAAGCTCTCACCACTGTCACCTTCCTCTTTTTAACCCAACCAAGACAGTAAAATGCTCCCTTTACTGCTTACAAGATTCTGACATACATCCTGTTTTCCAGTGCTGTATTTATCATATATTATAGGAGTTAATTTTTCTTTTCATAGTTTGTAAAAGACAGTTCAGAGGCTTGTTAAGGAAGATCCATTGTCAATCACATCCCAGGTCGCAGACCTGTCTGAAAGGGGAAAGGTACAATGCAGCAAGAACATCTCTGCCACATTTATTCTACAGAGTTCTGGCCAGTCATGAATTTCATCATTTCTATTCAGCATTAGTTTAATTGGAAAACATTTGTTTTTATATAGTTCTTATATTGTGGAGCCCAAAGCTACACACAGTGATCAAAGTGAGACTGCACCTACCCTGAGTATAGTGGGCCAACCACTTCCTTTAACAGCTCAGTCTGTGCTTAATACACCCAATGTAGCAGTTGTCCATTCTGGCCACCACAGCAAATTGTTGGTTCTTGTTGAGCTTATCATCGACCAAAACCCCCAGATACCTTCCTGCAGAGCTGCACTCAAGCCCTTTTACCCCAGTCTATAAGTACATCCAGGATTACAGGTGCAGAATCTGGAATTTGTCCTTCTAAAATTTCATGTGGCTGGAGATTGTGCAGTGGTCTAATCTATCAAGATAACTCTGTAAGTCCTCTCTACCCTCAAGGGATTCTGTGGTTCCCCCTAACAGCATCATAAGCTACCTAGTTTAGCATCATTGGCAAACAACTTGGTAACATCCATGAGAGGGAAGACTCTTTTATCTTCAGTTAGAACATGGTTGAGATTACTTCTCAAAAACATGACAAGAATGTGAATTTTGAAATCACTATAGATTGTTAATGAGGAAAATTCAAACTGAAATTGAATAGAGGAATTTTATGCAAATGCACGTACACACAGGAAAACAGCATCAGCAAACATTAAGGAAATTGAAACTGCTCCCTGTCTGCCTTAATGATACGCTGTCTGGGAGACAGTCATTATAAGACACTCTGTATTCACAGTCCCTTCCATCTGAAGGGACATAATATACAAATGTTATCAAACTTAGCCATCTGCATGGTAAATTAGGAAAGGGAAGAAAATAGTTGAAAAATCTTGTTCTGCGTGGTATAAAAGAGGGGGAGAAGGCAATTGAAGTCATCTCTCTTTCTCAAACTTCAATAATTAAAAGTGGGAAGAAATCTCACCACAGAAGGAACCTTCCACATTTAAGGCAGTCAGACAACAAGCCCTCATGTATAAACCCCTGTTTTTAAACCTTCATGCAGAGACAAGGTCTAATCATCCAAGCCTTCAAAGGTCAGTGAGGTCTCAGCAAATGTTAGGTCCATCCTGAGGGCCAGATGTGCCTTAGTTGTTTGTTGGGGTTTTTTTCCTTTAGAATTCTAACATGCTTATTCAAGTTCAAAGTCAGTTTATATTATGATGCTTTATTGTGAACTATTTTATTCTCAGAGAAGAATGTCCTTGAGCATTTCAGTCCTAGACATCTATATAAGACTGATTTATATTTCTTACCTTGAAGAGTAAAAATACACTGATGTATTGCATGATGATTTGAGGATAGTCAAGGTCTTCTGTTGAATTCATCTTTCTGGACTGAGGCACAGATTTCCTGGCTCTCTTAATTTAAATAAGCTTCTTTTCACCAGACACAAAGCACACCAGCTGATCCATATAATCTTATTGCTTCTGAGAAACACACTAGTTACAAAATGTGTTAGCTGAGTTATTTGGCTTTGATGTGCTCTTCTATCAGGTTCAGCTGTTTCTTCCATCATCAAGTATAAGGCTAAAGAAGCAGTGGGGATTAAAGCCTGCATTGTCAGTTCATCAGTCAGCAACACCTTAGTACCTCAGAAGCACTTGAAATCTTGTGACAAAACAGGAATCAGTACAGAAGAATATCAAGAACCTGAACTCAGTGCGATGCACCAGAGTTCATAAACCAAAGCAGAATCTTTCTTTAGGCTTGTTCAAAAGCAGATCTATTCTACTGAACTGGCTTTTGATGTGGGAAGGCTTCACAAAAAGAAACAGAAGATTGCAAGGGATAGAGTTTAATATGAAGAAGACTTCTATTGATCTGGCACGCAGCTCGGCCAGACAGGTATGCGGAACAGAAGCTTGTAAAACACGATCAGTATAATTTACCTCATCTTTTCTCTTTCACTAGGCTGGTTCCTCCCTTACCCACCTTGATTCCTCCATTTTTCGGCCTTTGGCCCTGTCTCTAAATACTCCAAGTTTCCCACAAGTCCCACAGTAATTACCACAAGCCCACTTTAACTTCTCATGATATTTTCACTCACATAAGCCCTTTGATCATTTTATTATCACTCTTCTTCTCAGCTAAAAATACCTGGCTGAACTTCTTCATGGCTTTGTGGGCATCCTCCAGTGGCCCTCCACTAAGGGGACAGGGAGTTTTAATGTTTGTCACCGTGCTTCTTATTGCCTGTTTACCAGCTTTTGTACCTAGATGTGGTTGTCTCTTGCCTCTGTCTGTGAGGCTAAAGAGCCCTTAACCATCTGTCTCAAAATTAAGGTACCCTCACATTATGGATTTCTAAATATCCTTAGCATTCAAAATGTTCTACAATATACAGATCAGAAACAGTATCTGTTTCCCAGCCTCTAATACTACAGGGTGTCCTGTGTTACCAAAAAACTAGGCCTAAACACAAAAAAGTCAGAACAATTTCCAAACTGTAGAAAAATGTACAACTCCTCATTCTGGACAATGTGGCACAGAATCTGTGCAGCTTGCTTTTAACAAGACACCATTTTAATTTTTAAATGTTTTTAATAAGCATTGAGACGTGATCAGTTTTGTCCCTCTGTGGCATCCTTAGCATTCCTATCACAGCCTGGAACTGCACTCTTCCTTTCGTACTATAAATGCTGAAAGAAGAAATCAGCAACGTGTAACACAGGCACTGCTTCATTTATCACACAGAAGGTTCATGGGTTGAAGACTGTATTCCATTTCAAAAAAGTATTACCTGTTTTAAAGCTACGAGATACACCACAGAATAAAGACATAATATGTATCCTTCTAACAACATGAGTCTTAAGTAATTCTCAAATCTCATACTGAGACATTGGAAAAACCAGTAAGTTTTATGTGCTTTAAGTCAGCTCTTGACAGCCTGATTGCACTAACATGTAGCATAAAGACATATTTCCTGTTTTAAGAGATCTGTTTCACCCTGTAACAATAAAATTGCTTTTAGCAAGCCTGGACACGTATACTACACCCTTTCAGAAGCTGCACGGTGTGAGAACACCCAGTTCTTCTGAAAAAGCTGCTCTATTGGCAGCCTTGCAGAGGACGTTGTGCTCAGGGAGTCAGTGTCTTGGACAGGCCACGTCTGCTCTGCTGGGCCTTGTTCTTAGAGTCTGAGGCACTCATGTGCTATTAAGGTAATCTGTAACCCATAAATTATTTGGGAAAGGTAAGCTTCATGTGGACCAAGGGATGGAATGCACTGATCCTAAGCAGGAACTTTTTGTACATCCAGGAGTCAGTGCCCCCCATGGCAGCTGCCATGCTGCATGTCCAGGGTGGTCCCAGGCCTGTGCTGTGCCACAAATATCCCTCAGCTGCAGGAGGGGCTCAGGCAGCTCCCACTCAGTGCCAGTGATTGCACCACCTGCACGGCCTTGCCTTTAACAATGCAGCAACTAGTTCTTGTGAGAACGGCCTTTTTCTTGAAAGAAAATAATAACCCAAACGACCCAAAATGAGGGGCTTCCTTCCATGGACAGTGTCTGTACAACATACTGTGGGAAAATCCAACAGGGCTCCATCCAATGCTGCATGGACATAGGTGCCTGGCATCTGAAGTTACATCAAGATTTACTTGCTATCTATATCCCTCTTCTTTCTTGTTAAAACAGTTATTTTATCAAGCCTTTTGTTGCAGGCCTTGCTTCCAGAGTTCCAGAAAGCACCCCTGCCTTCAGTGTAGAGTACTCTCCATAATCATGGGAGAGCTTCTTTCAAAATGTTGCCCTTCCCCTACCCTAAGATAG
Source organism: Corvus moneduloides (assembly GCF_009650955.1). Classification (NCBI taxonomy): domain Eukaryota; kingdom Metazoa; phylum Chordata; class Aves; order Passeriformes; family Corvidae; genus Corvus; species Corvus moneduloides. Next base: position 87,501,706 of record NC_045477.1, read on the forward strand.
TCTGCAACAAGGCTTTTCTGAAGGGCTAAAGCATTAGAAGGGAGGACTGTGGATAATTTTGGGGGAAAAACCACGTGCTTATACAAGCACACACAGTTCAGGACAACCTGTGGACAAGTCCACGATGCCTCAAGGGTTCTCTAGAGCAGGCCAGTGGAAGAAGGGAGAGCTGGACCTCGGAGCCAGCAGGGAGCCTGGAATGTGGTTCCTACTGTCCCACAGCGCTTCTACAGCCACAGATCCTGTGGGACAATTTCCCACCCTTCTGCCCTCCATTTGAGGTCTCCTTTGACAGAATGTTTCTAGGCAACATTCAGCCCCCAGCCTCTGCCTGATCCTGCTGCAATGGGGTGTTTTCTTTCTAAGCAGGGGTTCCTTATTCTGCTCCTCCCCTGTTTTCTCCTTCCTTAGTTACTGTTTCTTTTGTTATATTTGAAGCAGAATTTCCTAGTGCTCAAGGCTGTGCTTCTTCAATGACCCATGACTATCAGCAAGTTCTGAAAAGCAGCAGCCACCAGCTTCCAGTTTGTACGTTAAGATGGCAAATTTCCTGGCTTTTCCTGCCCCCTGCTGTTTCATGTAATTCCCAGGCCATCAGGCCAAGGACCTGCTGGAAGTTTCTGTCTTGGAGAGCGGCCGAGGGAGCAGCTGACCTCACTCAGCCCAGCCAAGCACAGCCAGTCTCAGCTCACAGGCTATGTTTCCTGCCTGGTGCATTCTGCTCTAGGCTGATTCCCCCCAGCTATGGCCAGGTTTCATTCATTGTTCCTAAGCTATATTAGAGCTAGAAAATTTATCTCAGTCTTTATGGTGAAATACTCGATGAAAGGGGGGAAAAAACTCTATTGATAGAGACATCTGCATTAAGCAGAAAACATCCCACTGCAGCACCATGAAAGGGTATGAACTTGGGAACAGCTTTCATTACCCAAAACACGAGTAACTTGGGAACCTCCACCTTATTTCCTTTGTTTCTACACAAGCTTTTTAAAAGTTAACATATCCAATGACAAGCAATACAGACAAGAGCTCTTATATATAGCAAGGTATCGTCAGCAATGGCTGCTGGAACATGGAAACTATAGAACAAACAGGGTTTTAATTTGCCTGCATGCAGCAAAGCACTTGTTTCAGGTTCTCTTCACAGTGTTTGTTATTTAGAAAAGAAACAAACAACTCCCTGAAACCCAACATTCCAATCATGCAAGCTGTCCCACCATGTCTCTGTAATTGTGATGACATTAATACCTTGCATTTCCTGTGTGTACTGAGGCTACTTTCTCCCTATCCTCATCCTACAGTCATACAAGTGGGAGGCTCCTCTAGATGGGTACTGAGTAAACCATCTCAAGCTCCTCTAGTACCCAGCTTAATGGGCAAACACAATTGCTGTTCAAGAAACAAGGGCAGAGTGACTTTCTAGTACCTTCTCCAAATGTTTCTCAATTCAGTAATGTGTTATTCTGTTTCAAAGAACTGGGTGGGTAATAGCAGACCATGTTTGATCAAATGATTTAAAGAAATACCAGCAGTCATGCAGCAAGGACTACCCAAGTGCATAACAGAATGACTTGGCTGCATAATCTTCCTACCTGTTCTGTAATAAGAATCCCTGGGCTGCAACCAGTCACTAAGGTGGCAACACTCTTTCATAATTTAAATCAAAGTCTACAGGAAATAAAAAAATTAATATCATTTTTTTCATGCAAAACTCCCCAAGGCTCAGACAAGATTTCTTCTGGAACTCTGAAAAGACCACAAAGAGACATAATTTGGTCTATGTTTTATTATACCAATACCTCAGGAATAAAAATGCAGGCAAGAGAGCTCAGTTCAGGGATTAGTTTTATTTTGCAGGAATTCAAGTACAAATTCAGCTCTGCTTTTCGTTAAAATCAGAGAGACTGATACAAGCTGAAGCAGGCCCACTACATATTTCTTTTGTGGATTGTTTCCTGTGGAACAGGTGTTGATTTCTTTCTTTCCCTCCCAAAGGCAAGCCTAGCAAGACTGCCACATTTGCAATACACGCGTGTTCAAGATCTGTTATTAGTAATTCTTCTGACAATGTATCAGCTTACAAAAAAGTTGTCAGCCTTAACTAAAAGCTAAATTGATCATTCCCCCCTAAGAAGAGAATAGCATATTTCTCCACTTTTTCTGTCTTGTTACATACATAAAACACGTACTACTACTTCCTTCCTAAAACAGCATCATAGAGTTTTCCAGTCCTCTTGACTTGAATCACTCCAAAGCCAGCTGCCTCCAGGAGCTTGCTGTACTCTTCTGCTGTTCGCTCCTTCCCTTCTGTCTGGACCAACATATTCATTGAATACAGCTGGGTTTCTACAGGCCCACTTTTATCTTCATTCAGAAGCGATTCAACCAGCAGCACTCCACCACCTGGTGGAATGAAGAGAAAACCACACCCTGACCGATGAAAAGATGAGCTATTTTTGAGCTGTTACTTAGGATCCTGACCTTTACTTTCAGGAAGAAGCAGCCTCTACATTAAGTCATATTTCAGCATCACAGAAGACACTGAAAGAGCCAAAGCATCAGAGCATGTCTCTGCTTGGCAATGTAGGTATTGATGTCCGAGGGATAAATGGGTGCTAAGCTGACATTTCCCCAGCTGAAATTCACAGGACCTTACTGATTTTGCACAGAAGCTGACTCTTAGGCAGTGCTTTTGAAACTCTGAGGGTTCATTGGGATGCTTAATAGGATATTTTACTATGATGTATACACATATCTAAACAGTACCCAAAATTCTCAGTCCTTACACTTCATGCCTTGAAAGAGGAGTCCCTGCAGAAAAGGAGACAAAAACTGGAAGCCAAACAAAGAGGTCTTAGGCCAGGTGCTATTTGTCTCAGCTGCACATAGCTAGCTCAGGGAAGCAAAGGACTGAACCAAGAAACTCTCACACTGAAAGTCTATCACCCAAACTCAGCATCAAGACTGGTGTGCTTCACATTACTGATGAGCGAGACACTCTCTGCTCTTCAAGAGCTCACACCTACCTACCAGGTTTGCAAGCTTTGTAGACTTTTGCCAGCAGTTGTTTGCATTTATCATCATCCCAATCATGCAGTATCTTGGATAAAATATACAGTTCAGCTTCAGGAATTGAATCATTAAAGAAGTCTCCTGTAAAGCAAGAATACATGCATTACAAAACATTATATCCCCACAACACTGAGAGCTGAGTTATGCAAGTATTTTTAGTTCTGTTCAGCTCTGGGCTTGCCATGTCCTTCACATATATCATACAGCGATGGAATTACCAGGTAAAAGTCCTATATTGCACTGGGTAGGGAGTTTTGCTCTTGTTCAGTCTCAAGAAGATCTAAAATATTTAAAGGCAGCAACTCATCCTGAAATAGCCTTTGATGCACAGGAATGCATTTGAGCTTAGGCTTTCTCCAGTGACAGAAATTCAGATTCATAAAGCATTAAGGAGATAGGTTCACATGGTTTCTGTCATGAAAAAGAAGGAAAGAATATTGCCTTATCTAAGAAAACGTTCAAAGATCTTTGGTAATCATGGAGTTACTTCATAAATTTGTAGGTAAAAATACACATCTCTCACCTCCTAGCACTAGCTTTGTCATGCCTTTTGTTTAGCACCTGGTGTACTGCATTCAGATTTTTCTCTCAGCATTTTACTGTGTCATTTCTTCTCCCATTTTGTTGCATCTTCGTTTTTATACACTCCCTTCTCTCCTGAAGGCTTCTTTTCTCTCTCTGAGCTTTGAGCACTACTAAGCAATTCCAGCACTTTGAAAATTTTTGTAAACATTAAAAATGAGATCTCCCTATAATCATTTTCCCCATAGATGGTACAAAGACTACGCAGGATCAGTGGCCTGGGCAAGAGGAACATGAGCTAGCTCACCCATTTTCATGGTATAAAATATCTTAGGACTTGAAAGTAAATCAGTCATGACCAGAGAAGGAAAACAGGAGCATGCCTGGCATCCCTCACATCTACCAGGAGGTTTGCATGGGAGAAAAAGGGAGTGTTAGGGAAATTTATAAAAAAGCATGGCAGGTTTCAAAACTGCAGGATGCTTTTTTTATTTCTAATGTACCTTCTTCTGAAGAAATTAAATAGTTCTCTCCAGGAATAAAGAACTTCTGTTGCTGAATAACTGAGTTGTGTCTCTGATAGCTCTGATGGACAACTGAGACAGCTGCAGACCTAGGCTGGGAAGGCTGCAGCCTGAGACACTGTCCCCATAAGGGGCAGCTGGAGACCTGAGCCTCCAGTATGATACGTCTGAGCAGAGCCAGGGCTCCGGAGCATCAGCTGTGAGAACACCACACCACTGTCCACACCTACCTTCATGGAAAGCGATCTGACACTCCTCACGGGAAACAAATTGTTCTTTGGCCACTTGCACAACTTTGGGCAGGTCATAAATTGTGACAGTAGAATTTGGATACAAAGAAACACACTCGCGGGCCAAAGCTCCTCCGCCTCCTTTGGGGACAGTAAAAAAAGGTCAGCACTGACACAAAACCAACCTGTTCAGTGACACCCCCATGAAATCATATAGGCAATGGTGCATTCAGCCTCGTGGAAGCTGGCAATGTACATTTGCATCCCACATGTTGCTGAAAGGGAAGAGGAGGGGCAGGAGAGGCCACGGTCTCCATGTGTTCTACAGGAAGTTCCACGGCTTGCAGCACCCAAGCATGTGGGGTCAGCCCCAGCCCTTACAGCTCTTATGCTCCCTACTAGCCAGACCCAGCTGCGGGTGCTAGAAGGTGAAAAATGAAGAAACAGTCACTAAACCAGGGTCTGGGGAAGAAGTGAGGGAGGCCAGGAGGGAGCCTGCTTCATCCCATGAATCCTGGCAGCTCTCAGCGGTGCTGGGACAGCAGAGTGCTGTAGGATAAGAGGCTGTAGGCAGTACCTCAACAACTGTGACTGAAAGGGAAGAAGGAAAGGGTCTAGCATTCGAAGAATGCATCAAGCAAGGCATGAAAAAATGCTAAAGCTGCCACAAGGGAATGAGTGACTACTCACATAAGTGAGATTTTAGAGAAAAGCATTCAGCTTCCTCATGCTCTCAGCATTTTCACATTTCTGTTTTTAACCCCACCAAATCAGTAAAATGCTCCTCATATTGCTGAGATCTGTCCTGCTTTCCATTGTTTTGCCCATCATATAACATAGTAGTTGTTTTCCTCTACAGAGCTTATAAAAGACAGTTCAGAGGCTTTTTAAAGAAGATCTTCTGACACTCACCTCCCAGGTCATAGATCTGCGTGAAAGGTGAAAGGTCAAATGCAGCAAGAACATCTCTGCCACATATACTCCATACTGAGTTCTGGCCAGCCATGAATTTTAGCATTTCTTCATCTGATCTAGCAATGCAGACACAGCACAGAGAAAAGGTTCCTTACCATATCCCTGGTGATTCCTATCATATAACTGCTACTACATGTTTTAGCTTAAACGATAGTCTCTGGTTTTATTGACACAGAATATGTCCTCTTTGCATATAAACCTACCTTGAGTATTACTGTAGCAGGAGGGGACAGCTATGAATTCATGCATTTAAATAGGGAATTAAGACTAGTGACATTCAACCATGTATTACGCTGCTCATTCTCAGAATTTCCAAGGGATTTTTTTTCCCTCAGCTACCATTGCCTCTGTCAGAGATCTGTGATGTTTTTCAGATTAGGAAATTATATACTTCTATTCAAAATATCAGTGTCCCAGTAATAATATTGTTGAGAAATAAAAACATTGCATGACGCTGATGAGAGGAATTCTCACATATTTAATTGTCCTGAGCCATAACTAAAAACATTAGTTTTATCCAAAATAAGAGGAATAAAATTTCTATAAATAGTCTAATGATTACCTGTACATCACTCCAAAAGGATCTTTAGATGAAATGCCAAAAGCTCTTTCATATTGGTTCCTTCCTTCTCTAAAATAGCAATTTAAAAAGCATGTGAGAGTGCTGATATATTTCTCACCCTTTCACAAGAATGACCCTTTCAAAGTCAGGTTGGGACGGCACTTTGAACAACCTGATCTGGTGGGTGGCATCCAGGGTAGGAAGGTTGGAACTAGATGATCTTTAGAGCCTTTTCCAATCCAAACCATTCTACGATTTTGTGATTTATGGGAACACACCTGAAGTAAAGGTACAAGACTGGTGCAATCATCACCATCATCTACACTGTGTTTGGTCATCAGTTGCAAGGACTGGAACAAGTGAGACTCCAGATCCACATTTAACTGCTCCTATAAGCCTTTGCAACAGAAGGATCCTTAGCCACCATTACTCAGCATTTACTTTGTTGATGCCACCTCCAGTAAGAGCCACTGTAATGATAAAGAGCTTTCCTGGAGGTGAAACATAAAGAAATATGATTTCTAGATCTTCTCTATAATGAGAGGGAAAAGGAAAATAAGAACATACACAAATGGAAAACAAGGGGGAAAAAAATCCACACATATTTGCCATGTTATCTGTTGCTTTTAGTTTCTGAGAACCAGCCAGCATCTTTACTGAGCTCTTCCCCAGAAACACACCACTCAGAGCAGCAACACAGATGCTGAAAAGCAACAGACAGCACACAACATTCCTTCTTACCTCACAGCATCAGCCAGGTACTGCCAGCACAAGTAGACTGTGTTGGAATAATACATCATAATATGATACTGAGACTTTGGACTTGATTTTGTAAGGTAGATGTTGGAAATTTCTGTGTTTCTGTAGAGGGCTAAAGGGTAAAATACATTTATTTACTAACATACACGATATAACACCTTGTCAGGTCTATTGTACAGCTTGGTGTTTATCACCACAAGATGTCTGTAGAGCCAAAGACACAGTTACATTACTTCTACAACCAAATCCTTCCACTGCAATGACCAGTGAGTGAGGGCTGCTGAAACGTGTGTTGCCCCATCAATCTGGGTAAACACTATCTCCCTAACTAACTCCAGCACCAAACATTTCTTTCAAGGAGAGCAAAATAAATGCCCTACAAGTGTTATCATTTACATATGGTCTTCTGCTCTCAGAGGAAGCTTTCAGTGTGCTCTATTTAAATGAGAAGCCTTTGCAGACAAGTCTTTTTTCTGATCGACAAGGTCAGCAGGTGGGGGGCAGGTCCCCAAAACATCAGGCCAGCGACCCCTACCCTCTCTCAGCTCACTAGGGCAGAACTTTCTGCAGACAGGACTCCCAGAAATCTCCCCCACTCCCTCCAATGCATCTGCAGTGGCATCACTCACCCACAGGACTGGCGTATCAAAGGAATAGATCCTGCTCTCCCCAAACACATTGGGCAACAGCTATAATCCCTAAAACAGAGCATGCCAACACAAGGCAGAGCAGAAGACACAACTTGTGAGATTCTAGCTAGTCCTGACCAGCTGTCTGATGGCCAGAGATCCCTTCTGTCCAAGTGGACTCCATGTTTCTGACATAAGGACAAACTTACATCACCTCTCAGTTCTGATCAATAACCTAACAAAATAGTTCACATGGTAGTAAAAACCAAAAAAAACCCCAAAACCTGTTTTTAAATCATGCTGTTACCCATCAACCCTGGCATTTTCTTTTAAAGTTTAAAATCCTGCCCATACTCCAGAGATTTCTTGAGACAAGCTCTGAAGAGATCCTGAATATCTTCTCCAAGGTCACATGAGGCTCATGCACAAAGAAGTTTAGGGATATAGAGCCCTGCACCTGTGTTTCACTTTATTCCTCTGATGATGCTGACATTTGCTTCTTCTCTTTCAGCTGAAGAGTGAATCCCAAGAGTGATTCTCTCTTTCTTCCAGCTACATTAACTGACTTAACATTTGGTATCACCTTTGCCCACACATCTTACCTCACTTTCAAAACCATCAGAGGTTTGTCTTTTACCTTATTCCCATTTCTCTGCCTTCATTACCTCCTTCTTGTGTCATCTCTACCGTCAAGAGCTTCAATCCCACACAGGCATCCAGCAGTCTTGCCATCCCTATGGTGCTGGCCCCCAGATGTGCAGCAATGGCATCTGAAGACAGAGGCTTTCCTGACTCCAGAAGAAGATCAAACACCCCCAACTCACAGGCAGTGAACATAACCTGGGGTAGGGAAAGGTGGGACTGAAGGATTAGGTGAAAGCACTAAAGCCTACTGCATTTCACAAGCTGTTTAATTAGAAAAAATATACATATAATAATCTTTATTTCAGATGAACTTGTATTTCATACAAACAAGTCCAATTACTAAACTGTAGTTTATCCAAGCACTGATATAATATACTGTGCATGCATTTCCTTTTTAGTTTTCCAATGAAGCCAGCCAATGCTTTTTGGCTTCCAAAAGTCCACATTTAGAGATCAGGTTTTGTGTGTAAATGTTCCTGCCACTTCCTTAGTTTAGGAGCACATTCTTACATTCTCCTGGAAAGAACAAAGGCAAGACTTGGTGGTGGGGGGCTTGCTCTCTGTCTATGTTTCTGTTCTTTAACTAAGAGTCTAACACGTGCTTCGGTGAACCCTGGAGACTCTCTCATGGCTTGCAATAGGAGTAATATCCCATTCTATGGACCTTGTTTTCAGGGTCTGATGTGAAGGACTACAGTGGTCTTCCAGAAGCAGGGAGTTTCCTCTCATCCAGAAGAACTGCTTCATTCAAGCCAGCAAATTGCCCAGTGTTTCCATAGAGAAGGCATGTAACTTCTCCAGCAATATCTGTCAACATTCAGACAGACATAGCTAACCATTACATAAAAAAAAAAAAACCACCGCCATCCTTCTTTAGCTATACACAGTCAACTTTACAAGTATTAGCCTATTACTCTGGTATATAAACACTCCTGAAACGGTAACAAAGACATCAATTCAGTTGATTGCCTGTATCATTTGAGCTACAATTCCTGTACAGTGAAGCTCCTTTTACCTTGAGTAAGAACATGGCTTAACCAAAGTTGAAATTGTTTCTCAAAAACATGGTACTAACACTGTTAATTTGGAAAGCATTGGGCACTTCTTTTTCTCACAAGGTGATTTTTCATTATCTATTTTTTCTCTCTTAATTGTCAGCTCTGCCTTTCAGGAGCGTAAGGTGCAGTAGTATTTGCACAACCCAAAGAGCATTCCTTCTGTTACCATGTTGGCCAGAGATGCAGCAGGGGACAGCACGAAACTAAGTAGTAAATGAGGAAAAAATCATCCACTGCACTGGATACTATAATTTTATGCCTGTGAGCTTAAGCAAATAATGTCAGTAAACGATAAGAAGTGCAGAATTACTAGTTTTACCTTTGTGCCTTAAAAATATGCTGTTTGGAAAAACAGTCATTATACCAATGCTTTCACCTCTTCCAAAGACTTACATTTAGGACCTAAAGAGAAATCCTTGAATATTTCTGTCTAAAGAGGCATACTCTTTCTAAGACTGAGTTATATTTCTTACCTTTGAAATTAAAAATCCATTGCTGTATTGCATGATGATTTGAGGATATTCAAGGTCTTCTGTGGAACCCATCTTCCTTCTGGACTGAGATACAGATTTCCTGGCCTTCTTAATTTAAATAAGCTTCTTTTCACCAGACACAAAGCACACCAGCTGATCCATATAATCTTATTGCTTCTGAGAAACACACTAGTTACAAAATGTGTTAGCTGAGTTATTTGGCTTTGATGTGCTCTTCTATCAGGTTCAGCTGTTTCTTCCATCATCAAGTGTAAGGCTAAAGAAGCAGTGGGGATTAAAGCTTGCATTGTCAGTTCATCAGTCAGCAACACCTTAGTACCTCAGAAGCACTTGAAACCTTGTGACAAGCAAAACAGGAATTAGTACAGAAGAATATCAAGAACCTGAACTCAGTGCGATGCACCAGAGTTCACAAACCAAAACAGAATCTTACTTGGGACTTGAAACTTGGTGTGATGGGCACAGTCCAGGGGACCCTGGGCTGGCAGTAGGGTATACCCTAAGTGCATATATCCCTAAGTGCAGAAGCAGCAAGTCCACAGAGAAGCTGTAAGAGTCTGTTTGCTGTTTTCTCATTGTGACTAGTTTGCTCTGATGATGATCACTCAGGTGAAGCCTATGAGGAATTAAATCTACCCTTGTTACTTTTCTGTGTTTTGCACATCCTCTCACCCACCCTGATACCAGGTTAGAAAGCAATAGCATTCTTGATATGAACTGTTTGATAGCAGCATCTCAGCAGGGGTGTCCTACTTATGCTTCACCATGTTTTGACAGAGCAGGGTGCTGAGGGATGACAATACATTTTACTTTTTCCAGCTGATCACTACAGTCTTCCTCCCCTTCTCTGCAAAACTAACCCTAGGCAGCAGAATGCCTTTGGGAAGAAACAATGAAATGATTACCAAGTGCAAGATGGGGAATGGATTTCAACTTCACACAGGACATAGCTCATAGGTCTTCATCAGAAATTAAACCCCTCGTTTACTGTCTTGGAATCTTGCTGCCCCACTGTTCATTTCTCCATCTTGTAAATGCCTGACATCCTGCCCATCTCACCTTGGGGCAGATGTGACAACGCTCAGGTGAGGAAAGATCCTTTCCATCAAGGAAAAGACTCAGTTTTTATATCACACATTTAGTGACCCTTCAGGAAACAATGTTAAATGAGACCTTATTTAGGTAATACACTGAAGGCAAAATGTTACAAACCAGAATTTTTTTCAGTGGCAGCTTTCTCCATGCTTCAGATTCCACTGTATAATCCTTCTCTGAATCTGTATTTTCCATTGAAATTCTTACCTTTCAGCCAGAAGATGTTCTATTTCTTTCAGCGAGTAGTGAAACGGCAACTTTCTTTCAGAGTTAGCTGTTAAAGTTAGTCAAGCAGATGTAACAGTTTTCAGCTTTTTTCCCCCTCTGAAAGCAAACTCAGACACAGTACCTGTTCCCCAGGTTCTAACACCACAGTTCCTTTGTTACCAGAGTCCTATGTATGAACATAACAAGAGTTACAGCAAACACCAAACTGCAGAAACATGTAGAACTGCTCCTCCTGGCCAGCACAGCCTATAAACATAGTGCTATTGTCTTGTTAGTGCACCACATTCAGTGTTCAGTAGAGATTAGACACTAATATTCTGTGTATTTTGTATGTGCAGGCTGGACATCCCAGCAGCAGCACACCTCTGACAGAGTGACTGTGAATCTGTGCAGCTTGCATTCAACAAGACACTGAAGGTTTCAAATACACAGCTATATTCATAATGGACACCTTTCCCTGCTATCGCCAGCTCAAGGAGAGCACATGAGCTCAGTTACTATTTATGAACTTCTGTCTGCATATGCAATAAGCTATCAGCAGAGTTCATTTATTTGGACAAATCTAGATCCGCTCTTGGTGAACACATTACAGCTTTTCCAATGCTTTGGTTTATTCCTAAAACAGCTCTGTAGATGGAGAAAGTTTAAAACTTTCTCACTAAGTCTCCATCTGCACGGGTAACCAAGTCAACTTATTTCCCTCAATAACATTCCCTCTCCTCCAGTGAAAACAGAGAACTAAATTGTACATAATCAGACATCACCAGCCAAAGATAACTATTGTTAGACAAAAAGGTTAGAAAGTTGTATGAAAATAAAAATATTTCTCTTCTAAAGGCCAATTCTACCTGCTACTGAGAAACTGGCGCAATTTCACACAAGCATAAGGATTTCCCACTCCTGGGATCATAACAGCTCTTCAGCCCCAGGCCATAAATGCACTTCACTTAAGGCAAAGTTATATGGTACATGAGTCTCCACTAATAAAATGACCACACAGTTGATTAAACACTCTTGAAGTTCTTTTTCAATTATGACTAAATCTGTCTGTTGAGGACACCAGTTATAATCATCTAATGGGATTACTACTAGTAGTGAGATGTAGGGGAGGAGGCTTGCAGATAACCCGCACCAGATTGAAAAAAGCCACATGCAGTGTGTAGCTGTTTCCAAGTAAATTGTTAGTGAGGCTTAAAGCTTAAGCTCCTTTTAAGCTACAAATGCATTCATGAAGATGAAATTGCAATGGCTTGCTTTCTCTGAAAACCCTATCGAGTTTTCTCTCATAGGGCATAGACCACGTACAGGCTAAAGCCCTTAATTTACCACCACAGTTCTATTTCAGTGATGCATTTTTCTTTACCTAAATGACTCACTACAGACAAATGCTATACAAAAAACAATTATGTCATTTTTGCATAACATTTGAAAGTAAGAAATTATCTATGAACAAAGGAGATTTAGCAAAATGAATGTGTCTGCCAGTGAAAAATGGAAGATGACACTATTTTCATACATGAAACCTTCCTTATAAGCAAAACCGACAAATCCCAGGGATGTGACTACAATGAGTTTCAATAATGCCAGGAGGGAGACAATTGTGCCTTGCTATCATTACTAAGTCTCTAAGTATGCCCAGCTTATAACAGATGCCCTGGAAGAGCACTAAAATAATACAGTTTGGGGCCTTTTTTTTAACAATCCTAAAAAGCCAAGATACTCAGTATCATATTTTTTCTTTGAAATAAAATATCCAGTTTTAACAAAATGCTCCTTTTCTTCTTTGTAGCTTCTAATTATTCTCATATTTTACAATAAATGCTTTTTCCTAGTAACATGACTATTATTTCCATCACTTTGGCACTGACCAATTTTTTTTTCCTGTTTTCATCACATACACTAATGGCAAACACTTGGAGTGAGCAGGAAAATCTGTATATCCAGCTCATTTTCTAAGCAAACCCTCCCTTCTCTTTACATTCACTTACAGTAAAAACTCTGACTGAGAACATCTTTTAAAGTGCATCTCAGGCAATCCAGAGTTGTTCTTGGTTTAACTCGTGGACTGCAAACAATGTCTCAACAAATAATTCAACTAAATAGTCATTGAGATTTCTATCAGAAGAAAGTCCCAGCAGGTAAGAATCATAGTCTTCCTGACAATAGCCAGGTACAGTAGCTAAAAGTGGTAGATGCAGAAACTTTAAAGTGAGAGAGAGAGATACAAACAGAAAACCAAGATGGATAGCAGCTGAGCCAGGCTCTGATTTCAGAAATTATTTGTGCTCTGTCAAGCATCACAAAGGAAAATTGTGGATACACAGCTGCCTAAAACAGACCATTTTAGAGGCTTGGCTTTGCTGGAGATGGCAGGAACACCTGCCTGCCCAGGGGAGGTGGTGAATAAATTCCTCATTTTGCCTTGCTTGTGCATGCAGCTTTGGCTTTACCTTTATATTATCTTTATCTCAATCCGAGTTTTTTCACTTTTACCCTCACAATTCTCTACCCCATCTCACCAAGGGTGCATGAGCAGCTGCATGGAGCTGAGCTGCCAGCTGCTATAAACCACAGCAGCAAGCCATGTGCAGTGAGCAGAAGAGATTTTTCCAGGCCTTCCCTTTTACAGGTAAGGTAGAGAGAAACAGACACCACTAAGCAATTCTTCAGAGCATTGACAAACACATGTCCAGGATCATATGCAGAATTGCAGGGAAAATCTAATCTGAAGGTGATCAATTCTTGTTCAGACACTTTGCTGTCAGTGCCTGAGAGTGACATTGCTTCATACTGTCCTACAAATAGTCCAATATCATGGACAGCACTCCTGAACATCCCTTGCAGAGCAGGTAGGTCTCACCTGGCAGGTGCCACACTGCACATGCAGCTAGATGAGGTATCAGAAAGCAATTCCAATCAGCCTTGGCCCTTTAAAAGTTTTGTAACATATGCTATGGCAAAGCATTAGCCTGTGCTAACATATGAATTATATTTTTTTTTCAGGCAGCAGGAGATTCAGGAGGTGCAGCATGTGGCAGGGAACCAGGCCAAATTCATTTTCTGTGCTGCCACTATAGAGGAAAGAATGTTGGTGCACATCACTTCAAACAAGCCTCAATAGCCCAGTATTAGATTAATACAGGATACTTGATCATTCATTCTGTGCACCCAGTTCTGAAGAATCAACTGCAACTAGATTGCTGCTTTATATAAACACTAGAGACAACTGCAAATTTATTGTGAAGCAGCAAAAAATACCTTCTGCAAATAATATGTTCATTAGGCCGGGGAAAGGCCAGATCAATGCGATGTAAGCTTACTGAAATGGGTGTTGTATCCAGAACAACCAAACCTCAAAAGCAGAATACCAGATCAAGACACAGGCAATACATAATAAAGACTAATTTGATTTAATACAAGACATCAGTGGCCAATTTTGCCCACATATTTATAAATTAAGGTATTTGCCGAACTAGTTGGTTTAATTGCTGTCATATAGAATGTAACAACATCTCTACCTCTGCTATCAAACAGGAGTAGCCACAATAGTCTGCTATATGATCCTACACAAGGACTGCCCTAAAGCTGACATTGGTGCGACATCCAGGTAGTCCTGATCACCCATCAACTCTCATTAGTTTGTGTTTATAGCCTTGTGGCACTGATGGAATCTTGTGTTCACAATTTTGGGAGCAACTGCAAAAATTCCCCTTTTCTCTGTCAGCTTTAAAGATGATGCTTCCAGATAACATACTAAATATTTTTTATACACATACCTATTTATGTCTATGTCTGTATTTATTAGGTCACTGAATAGATTACAAAGGTAGAACCAATTAGAAACAGGACTTGGGTATGGTTACAGCTTTGGTAATTGTTTTTTTAGTAATATCAATTACTTCTGGCAATTTGACTCATACATTATCAAAATTACCACAGTGGGCAGTAATCAGATGGAAAACATCACAATAATCATATTGAAGGGCTTTGGCCCTGCTCTTGTAGCAAAGCTGTTGTTTGACTGAGCTTCTTCCCGACTCACGTAGTGCAGGCTGAGACCAGAAGGTAAGAAAATTGCAGGTCGAAAGTCTGGTACGTGGAGAGGCTCATCAGCTCTCAGATACAAGAAGAGACATTCTCCTTTGAGGATAAGAACAGGACTATGCAGTAACACTGTCCATAGCAACAGGAACTTAGATTACTTACCCCTTTGAGACTCCTGTTCTTCTTTGCTTCACAAGGGCTTCAGAAAAACAACTCTCGGTTGCCACTGCCAACAGCCACAATGAGGCAGCAGCACCATGCAGAGAGCAGATGCACAGCTCCTGCCCAGAACAAGGAGCTCAAGAGCTTTGGCCCGCAAACTTCCTACCTGCAGCTCAGACCTTGCTAAAAGCAGCCTGATAAGCAGGGTTCACCTTCTCCAACAGGAGGAGGTCACATGCTCCCTTGTATCACTAGATGATGAGTACACTCCAAAACCCTATGCATCCTCAAGAGCAAAGTGGGTTCCCACTTCTCCTATCCTTCCTGCACCTCTGCAAGGACATAAAGGAGACATTGTGGTGACAGATGTGAAATCTCTCCTGGAACCAAGTGCAAAAACAGAGGTGTATTCTCACAACTGAGAAAACTCTCCTCCTGACTCACCATGTGATTTAAGAATGATCAAGAATGGCAGCATGACGCTGGGCATTTCTTGGGACTCAGTATGTGAAATAGGGCTCAGAGGTCTCTTTCACTGCTGGGCTTTCCAGTGGGCATGAACACAGGGCTGTACAGTGAAGCTGCCCAACCCATGATTTAATGGGATTTACACCCGGTATTTATACCACATCTATCACGCTAATTGGGGAAATTTTTCCACTACTGAAGGAAAACAAACATATCAGTTAAGAGTGAACCTGAACTTTCCCTAGCAACAAAGCCCGATTTTAGAGTACACTTAAACTGACAGGTGTGGCTGCCTGACACAGGGAAAGAAGCTGGGAATTGAGTTCTTAGCTTCATGAGGGAAGACTCCAGATTTTGAAAGGAGGACACAGAAGAAACAGTCCCCTCCCTTGACCAAATGGCAACACTGTAATTGGTGTGCCCCAGGACACGGTCAGCCCTCTGGGCTGACACGGCACACTGAAACCCACGTTCAACTTGCCGTCAATCAGAACCCCCAGGTCCCTTTCTGCAGGGCTGCTCTCCAGTCTCGTTCCCCAGTCTGTCCATACATCCAGAGTTGCCCCATCCCAGCTGCAGAATCTGCCGCTTGCCCCTGTTAAACTTCATATGGCTGGTGATTGCCCAGCTCTCTGATTTGTCTGTGCCTCTCTGCCTTCAAGGGACACAACAACTCCTCACAATTTAGTGTTCTCAATTCTTACCTTTTCTGTTCACAGCTAGAAACTACAAAAATTTCAGCAGCATGGTCTAGTAAGAAACAAACCCACATAGACTCTGAAAGTAAAGCAGACAAACTCAGCCAGCCAGGGATCCAGCTGAGCTCCAGCACTAATGTGCTTCTCAGACACTCCAGGAAATGGATGCACTTCGATTTCACGCATCAGTGTGAGGAAAATGGCATCTGAAGGCTGTAGTTAAAGAGCACACGTCCTGCTGAATTAACAGTTGACACAGCTGTAACACAATAGGACCATCAAGAAGAGAAGCTGAACTTCATTATTCAAATGTGCTGAGTGACACTTTCAACAAACAGGTTCTTTAAACAACATTTCTGCAGATTTTAATATACTGACACATGAAAACAGCAACTTCACTGGAAACAGTTTTCTTTTTAATTTTACCATAAAAATGCAAAATAAACTCTTTCACTGTAACATTATAGCTTTTAATATTCCTGAGCTGCATTTTAAAAGCAAAAGTATTCTTAAATGGATTTAACAAGAAACACTGCAGCCTTACTTTCCAACAACACAAGTAGAAATAATTTAGCAAGAAGGCCCCTTTTTCAAGACAATGTCTAGCTCTTTATGTACCTGAAAATATGTTTCAAGTATCCCTATGCCACCTGAAATAATTACAAAGCCAAATATGTCAACAAAATATGAGAACAACTTTCAACCATTTTACCACTGCTTGTTACTTCCTACACCAGTGTGTCTCTCTTACATGGAAAGTATGATTATACAAAGGCATTACATGCCAGAATAACTTGGGCCACAACGCTTGGCATCATACAGACATATGAAGGAATCATAGCAGTTTAAAAGGTATCCTGCATATCTTTATAGTCAGTTTTAAGAAAAATGTGAAAGTCCTGCTATCCACCTCAATCAATAAAAATCTACTTCGTTAAACATGATTTCACTGAATGCACCAGAAAACACTTTAAATCAAATCTGTATGTAATAGTTTGTCACCTCTGAAGTTCCTATAACTGGCACCCATGTATTTCTTAAGCCAAATTAGGTGATACAGAGATAAAAACTAAATACGCTAAAATTAAGGTTTAGAAAACTGAAACAGGTTGACTTTTAGCACTTTAGGAACTTGAGCACAAGCACGGTGATTATAGCTACATTGTCATAGAAACCTAGAAAGAGACAACAAAGGAAGGAAGGTCAAAAAAATCTGGCATCTCTTTTCTTGATTTCAGGGACTAGATGCAAGCTAAAAATTGGTTAAAACAACTGTGTTTTCTATAGCAGTCACACCAATGAGGTCTCGTTTACAACTTTCTGGCCCTTTTGTCCTACCACAGCCTTTCAAAGGAGCCAAGGCCTCCACTACCCACTCCAAGTGCTCCTTTGCTTACTCAGTGATCACCTCCGGTGCCTTCGTCTCCTGCTCACACTTCTGCGACTACGACTCCTTTCTCTCCTGTCCCGCCTACGTTCCCTACTGCGCGTTCTTCTGTAACGGGAACGCCTGGGGCTGGCACTTCTTCGACGAGGACTGCGGCTTCGGCGAGGGCTGTAACTTCTGCTGGAGCGTCTGTAATACCTCCTTTCTTTCCTGTGCTTTTCATCCTGGTAACTCACATCTCTTCTGTGTCTGCTGCTCTCTCGTCTACCCTTACTCTCATCACTGTTTATGCTGCTACATGAACGGCTCTTTCTTCTTCTTGGCTCTGTGCCACGTTTGTCCTGCTCACAGTGCAAGTCCTTCTTGCACATGTTCTGGTCACAGCTAGAGAGGCTCTTCTGGTCCTGGTTATTGGCGGGAACACATGAAAGTACCCCCGAACCTCTTTTGTCAGAACACCTCTCAGAGTCTGTAGTATGGAGATTCTGACCTTCTTTGACATGAACTTTGTCATGAATGCTGCCATTTAAGTACTTGCATTGAGTGTTTACACTTTCAGGGGATGCTACTTCTATTTGAGAGCCAGGAGCCAGTTTGCCTGTGACAGCCTGTCCTGAGGTAGAAGTGATGCAGCTGGATGACACAGTGTGTGGAACAGCAGTAGGGCTTTTCAGCATGTCAGTCTGAGATGCTTTGGTTTCTTCTTTGCTTTGATTAACTGCATCCATTTTCTTGCTCAGAAGATTGTTCAGTAGTTTCTCCCTCAGTTCTTTTTCTTTTCTCTGCAAACCCAGTGCTCTCTCTTTTTCCTCTTCCACACGTTTAAGCTCAGCCTCCTGGAGCCTTCGTCTCTCTTCTAGCTGCTGAAGACAAATCTTTTCTTCATTCTGTTCTTGCTCCAAAAGCTTTACTGTCTGAAAGACAGTCAAAGGGAAGGTAAGAGTAAACAAAAAATACCTGCTCATTTCCAAGTTAGAGCAACACAAAGGCAGCAATATGGCAAGAAAATAAAATCTAACAAACGGAACCATCCCAAAATAAAATCGTATTTCCTTCTTAAAGGGGAAAAAAATCAAAACTAATCAAGCAACAAAACCCACTAATACAAAACTGCTGTAAGGTGAAACACTACTGGTCCACAATTCTTGAGTAGAAGCTTTGTCTTCATGGCTCCTTAATATAATGAAAGTAACACCATGTGAAATCTGCAATATTGAAATACATTTGTCAGGGTCAACACTTGAAGGCTTCAGTCAAATTAAAAATGTTTTAAATTTTATTGAGAAGAACTTCTCTTAGATGATTGGCATTTGTGGTTCATAGATGACTTTACAATGAGTCCATACAAACAGCAAGTAATTAAATGGACAAAAATTATGTAGAAACTGATTGTCATTTTGTCAACCACTTTAAAAATTCATGATACTGGAAAAGGTTCAGTCTTTATTCTGACCTAAGTCAAGTGGCTTAGTGCAGACCTCAGAATTCTCTAAATGAAAGAAACACACTCTCTGTTTCATCAGACAACCTTTCTATCCCACAGCTACCAAGTTAAAAAGTCTGCGAAAGGCATTTCTCCCTTCTTCTAGTACATAACTGATTTGTACATAGCACTGTGAGTTCAAAAACACTCCTGAAGTGCACTGGAATCAAGAAAAAACCTGCGCTTTTCCACACAGCTTTTCGTTTCTACAGAAAATATTTCACATACAGTACACCCTAATAAGGTTTTATCCAAGTCTTAAGCTTCAGTGTTTCAGTGGAAAAATAAAAATACTGTTAGAGACAGGATCTAACACTTGAAACCTTTGCTGACAGTACTTTTCCTACAGAAGAAACATTCTGCACATTTCAAACACTGACTAATGAAAGTTCAATCTCTGAAACTGCAAAGAACAGAGAACAGAATCACAAGGCAGATAGGAAACAGCATCCAAACTGGAACTAGGGAAGGAGTCTTGCATCTTATCCTCTGTGGTTAGTTCACTTCATCATGCTCACACATTCTTTTTCTGGACTTAAGAAAACCCAACAATTAATTTACAGGTAAAAAATGCTATTCAGGACGATAGGTTCAAGTTCACTTTCCATTTACCTACAAGTGCATGTTTTACCAAGAGAGAAATACTGTTTCATTGAGCTTTTCTGAAATTTTGGTCTAAGGAATAGCAGCTGCAGAGGTAGTAAACCTGTTTAATGAACAGTGCTCCCCACCTCCTTTAAAGCCAGTAAAGGGCTTTGTTCTGCTGGGTTCTTCATTAGCTTGTGAAATAAATATTGAAGTTACCTTTGCTCTGCTTAGCAGTTCTGCAATTAATCTAATGGACTGAAGATTCCTCTGGGCTAACAGGAGCTTCCTTTCTTCTAGCTTTATCTTTTCTTGAAGTTTTCTCTGTTCTTCAGCTTGAAGCTTTTCAAGTTGCTTTTTGTTCCGTTGAACTTCACGATCTTTCTGTTTCTGCTCTCTCTTGCGCAACTTCTCTTCTCTTTTTCTCTCTCTCTCATATTCTTCAAGCTCTCTCTGCTTCCTAAAAAGAGACAAATATTTTTGCCTTTTCTAGGCCAAGTACAATTTCAAACTCCTACTCCATGTAAAATACATTTTATACTTCAAGTAAATTTGTTTCTAAATAAGTCATGTTGATTACTGCAGAACAAAAGTAGAAAACAGAATATTTTAACCCTTAGTTGTGACAGCAAACAGTCATATTCCATCTATTTTTAAAAACAAGTTGGAATTCAAAGACAAAAATGGCTACAGCGAAGAATTATTTTTGAACTACTTTGACCAGAGACAATAACAATGCATGAGGCAGCTGGGCAGAGAATTACCATGGCAAGAAGAAAAATATCAAGCCAATGAATGTGTGCAGTGGTGGTGGGTTTTATTTCAGTGACTAGGACAAAATGGTAGCTTATGCTAAAGGCCAAGGGTTTCTGAAACTAGGTGTATAATGGCAAGATTTTTAGGAAATTAAGAATTTCGCAGTTTTAATATTTTGAATTGAACATAAGCATAAGTGGTAAACTAAATAACCACACTTGGCTTTAAGTACTTCACTTTAGCTACAGAAAACGTGTGTTTAATTATTTTCTATCTTTTGATGCATATCAGTTGATATGAGGGAGTAATTTTGTTATGCCTGATTGTTAAAAATATAACTGAACAATAAGGAATAAATACCTTTCTTCCTCTTTTTGTTTTTCCTCAGCTTCTTTCTCTTTACGTTTTTGTTCTTCTCTCTGCTTTTCAAGCTCTTGAAGCTTTTGCCTTTCAAGCTGACGCTTCTTAATTGATGCATCACTGAGGTGTTTTGTTGAGTCAAAAGAAACCTTTACATGATACAATTGAAAACAGTTTTAAGGAAACAGAAAAAAAAATTAAAAATTACAACCTGACAACCCCACACAATTTTAACTTAGACCTTGGTGTAAGTACAATCAGGTGCGTAAAACTTTTTTTCAAAACAAAGGGAACTTCTCTATGTGCCCAGAGAAAGCTCCACCTCTTGTAACCAGGTAGCTGGGAACTAAACGTGTGCACACATAGCAAAATCAGATACCACTTTATATTTGTGTGTCTCACAACCAAAAATAAACCCCAGTGTGATTGAGGCTCTGTCTATCCAATGTTTTCAGTGGTTGAGACCCTGTTTGTCCCATGTGTCAGAACGGGCACATACAAACCTCTTAGTTAATGAATGCTGTTAGGGACTGTACAGCACTAGGTAGAAATAGTTTTAAGTAACAGCCTTCCTTTCTGTCTAAAACTGTGATACTTAAATTCAGCAGAAGAAATAGTTCTAAAACATTCAGCACCTGGTTTAAGCCTCCCCACCAGTTCTAAAACCCAAACTGAGGTACACTGGGCTTAAGATCCCAAGTCGTGGGAAGAGAAAGAAAAGAAAGACACACACATCTGAAAAATGAGACCTCAGAGGGGCTCAGCTTCCAGGATATGTGAACACACCTTGGTCACATCCAGCTGCATGCTGGAACAGGACACCACCAGACACCACAGCCCCAGTGTCCTAATCGCCAATTCTGAGTGCAGGCAGGCAGGGATCTATAACACATTTCCGCAGACCCATGGTCACGAACCACAGGGCAGAGGACAAAGAGCACATCCTCTGCAGTTTAATCTACCCAAGCTCTATGCAAAATGATGTTTCACTAACAAGACTAAAAGGACAAATAGGTACAAACAGACAAGGTGTTGTGACCTTGTATGACAGAGAGCTGCTGTCCTGACAGGGCAGCTGCCAGGAAGGCTTGATTCCTCTTGCACAGCCAAACTAAATTTGGGAACCCTGATCCCCTGCATGTAAATGACAGTTTGAATTTCACCAGGTCAAGGCACAATTTCTATCCCGCAAGTGAGAAGCTTTGATAACAAGATAAAAGATTAGAGTATTTTATTTACACTGACTAAACTACAATTTAAATAAGTATCTGCATGTTCCCAGATTGCACAAAGGAATACTCAAGCTTTTTTTTCTGAAATACACTCCCTGGTTTGATGAATGACTACTGGGCATACCAAAATACCTCCGCAAACATTTCACTCAACCAACACATAAATCCACAGACCACCTCCAAACAGAGTAAGTTTTCTTGAGGCCATGCTTTCAGAGATACTACCTCTGAACAGACTGCCTTGTTCCCTTCTGTCATAGCTGTAATTTCTAAGACAATGAGGTTACAGAAAATTACTTCTGGAAAACTCCGTATGCAAACATTATGAAATAAGCATAGGGCATTCACAGGAAGCTGTGCTAGGAATGAAAATTATCATTTAAATTTTTGTGGGGTCTTCCTGTATGTAAGGTATGCTAATGATTAACTGTGTATTTCCCAGGCCATACAGGCCACATGCTACTAAAACTTTCAGTTCTGACCCTTGACTGGTAGACCTAGTTCTTAATGCAGGGACCAAATACAGAGGCCGTGAAATTCTCCCCCAAAATGTCTCTCTGTAGTGAACACATGGAAGAATAAAGCACTTTACAGTTAAACTTCTGGTGAAATTTGTCTGAACTTTTTCAGAACTGGAATTTTAAGTGAAATCACGATTTATAAAAACATATTATTTTCTAAAAAATTTAGAAAATCGTGTTCATGAACTTGATCCTTCCATAAGCAGTTCTCATTTCTAGAATTGCCTTGTCAAGAAAAAAGCAAAAACCCACTCACTTTGCTCATGTAGTCTAACAACATATTTTTCTGCCAACATTTTCCTTTAAAAATTGTATTATGTCTGTCCCATAAAGCTA
Source organism: Corvus moneduloides (assembly GCF_009650955.1). Taxonomy (NCBI): domain Eukaryota; kingdom Metazoa; phylum Chordata; class Aves; order Passeriformes; family Corvidae; genus Corvus; species Corvus moneduloides. Next base: position 87,524,531 of record NC_045477.1, read on the forward strand.
CATTAGTGCCGCCAGTATCGCCTGTTGTCATCACTATGGTTTACAGATAAAGGTTTCAAGCACTATGGAAATAACATTTAGCTGTACTTGGGCTTTCATGTGGGTTCCCACACAAAAGGCTGCAGTCTCTCACCTTTATATTGCAAGCCACTGCTTTGCCATCATCGCCCTTGTACATCAGCTTCATCCCTCGCAGGGCATTCATGGCCTCGATGAATCCTGCGTACTCTCGGTACTGAACATATGCTTCAAAGTTTAAATGGCCTCCAAAACTGAAAGTGTGAAAATTCCTGCCAGTCATTTCTTCTCTGTAAGGGTCCAGCATGGGTATGTCCACATTACGGATTTCTCCAAATTTCTGGAAAACTTTTATAAGGACTTCTTCACTTGGCTTTTCCGAGCCAGTCTCCTTGGCTGCAAACCACTTACAAGGCAAGCCCTCCAAGTGAATAGTATCTGGCCTTTCCCCCGGCAAGGTTTCGTTCATATCTTTTGCATCACGGAAAAAAGAGTCCCAGTCATGTCTGGTAGGAAAGTCAATCTTGTATTCCGCAGCACGCACTTTTAAAATGTCAGAGAAGCCGCTCAGCTTTATTGTTTTGCCATCAAGGCATGCCAGAAAAGATTTAACCAAACTTTTGTTCTCGACCTCTCCTTCAAACCTAATGAAATCCATTGTGCTTTTAGAAATCCGCAGAGTGGAAAACTGATGAGTTTGCACCATCCCCTTCAATCTTTCCATCACTTCCCAGTTCGAAATGGATTTTCCTGGTTGCTTCAGCTGAGGAAGTGCCACACTGATGGTCATTTTGGTAATGGGTTTAAGGTATAACCCACAGGGAGCACAGAGCTCTACAGCTTCTGATGTATCATGAACTATTGTTGCAGCAGCCATAACAAAGAAAAAGCATAGGATAAAAAAATAAAAGATGCAAGTTTAAGTTGCAGGCCAACAGTAGTCAAATAAAATAGCCCTTATCCATAAATAATTTAATTCTTTGGCGATTTAACCATTCCCAAGTTAAAACGATGTCTCTTAACACAAGAGTGAATTAGATAACTACAACCGAGTAGTACAAACATCTTAAATTACTTTACAACCACTAGAACCTGTAAGTAATTAAACCTCTGTAACGCCTCTGAATAGAAAACAAGAAGCTGATGACAATCTTAGGAATACATGAAGTTGGTATGTGATGGCTCAGAAAGCAGCTACCCTTTCTCAGGAGGGAAGGGACTGGCGGCGCGATGTCACACCGCTCCCAAATCTACTTAACAACCAGTGAACCCCAGCAGGCTGGCGCCGAGGCGGATCTCACGTTCTCCGGAAGGAAGACCTCGAAGGTGTCTGCAACGAAAGAAAAGCGCCCCTTTTATTTAAAAGCCCGAAGCCCCACCGCCCCTCCCTGCCGGCAGCGCCGAGCAGCCTCCGCAGGGCAAGGCTGGGCAGCACCGCGAATCACACCGGAGCCAGCGGCCAGCGCCGGCAGCTGCCCCCGGCGGGCGGAGCCCGGGCGGCGGGGGACACGCCGGGAAGACGCCAGCAGGGAAAGCGGCCCTCGCCGATGCCAGGGTGACCCGCACCCCCCGCCGTCGGCTCCTACGCGTCCCCTGGCAGGCAGAGCCCCGCTCTGCGTCCCTCGCTCCCGCTCCCCGGACGGGACTCCCCGCGCCCGCCTCACCCGCAGCCGCCGGGACGCGTCACCCCGCGTGCGCCGCCGCTTCCGCTTCCGCTTCCGCGCGGCGCGGCGCGAGGCCCCGGCCTGCGGGAGCGCCTCGCGGCGGCGTGACGGCGCCGCCTGGCGGCGGGGCGGGAGGGGGCGGGTCCGGGGCGCGGGGCCTCCGGGGCGCCGGGGAGCTGCGGCCGCAGGGACACTGCCGTGCGCTGCCCGAGCGGACAGCCGGCATCTCGGGACAGCTGGGGCACGGCATGGCAGCTTCCCCCTTTCACAGAATCACTTAGGTGGGAAAAGAACCTCTGAGTCATCCAGTCCAACCTGTGACTGTACACCACCACGGTAATAGACCGTGCCACGTCCAGCCTTTCCTTAAACAGCTCCAGGGACAGTGACTGCACTGTTTCCCTGGGCAGTCCCTGCCAATATCTAATCACCCTTTATGTGAAGGAATTCCTTCTAATATCCAACCTAAACCTTCCGTGGCACATCTTGAGGCCTTTCCCTCTTGTCCTGTCGCTGGTTGCCTGGGAGAAGAGACCGACCCCCACCTGGCTACAGCCTCCTTTCAGGTGGTTGTAGAGAGCGATAAGGTCACCCCCGACCCTCCTCCAGGCTGAACAGCCCCAGCTCCCTCAGCCGCTCCTCACAGGACATGCACAGCACAGGACATGCGCTCCATAGGACATGCTTTCCCCCTGTCAGCCCAGGACGCAAGGGCACAGCCAAGGCCACTCTGCCCCTGGAAGGCAGAGCAGGGGTGACTGTGGTTACCTGCCCCTGCTCCACCATTTTAAAACAGGCACCAGGTCTAGCCTTGGATAGACTTCCACCATTTGAGAAACTGTGAGTGCAGTAACCTTCAGCAGCAGGCTGGATATCAATAATGGCTTTGAAGCACCGTTGACCTCAGTGCAGGAGGTCACCATCAATCCAGCAGCTGCAGCAAGACTGCAGCTGTTGCACAGAGGTGCTATTTCACACCGCAGATGCTGGTAACTGCTGGCCCTACTCTGTTTCTGTTATGGTTATGTAGTGCTATAAACACAGAATCAGGAGCTACTGCTACCATGCAACATTTTGAAACAGCGTGGGTTTTATATTCTGAGAGTCCCTGCATGTCTTGCCTTCTACAAACTTGCCCTGGGGAGCACATGAAGCTAAGCCAGATATGTTCCAGATATGTTTTGAATCCTGTGCATAATGATAGCCCCACTGCTCAAGACTGAGCCAGAAATCAATATTCTGTATTTTAAACTCAAGGACTAGAACAATGCTCTGAAAAGTTACAAAATACCAGCATTGAGGTTACTCATGACAGGACATCAGCCGCAACTTTAAAAATTATCACAGACTATTTTTCTGATATACTTGAAAGAATGGTTATAAGTATTATATTTAATGATATCGTAAGATAAATGGGCAAGAAGAGGTATTGATAATGTACACAACTTTTAAAAGATGTAATCAAGCATCAATACTGCAGTATAGAGAGGGTAAACTGTCTCTGCTGAAATGAACTCCTTTGCGTTGGGCAGATATGTTATTCTCATTTTTATTTTTTTTGGTGAAATATCTAAATGGGTAAATGAAATGTCTCCCTTTGGCTTTCAGAGTCTGAAGTGAAGGTCAGTAAAGCAAGGATATGACACCAGCGAGGCAGAAGGATGAACCAGCATAAACATCAGTGAGGGACAGTATCTGAGTGCAACTGTGCATGTAAATCTGTTTTTACTGTAAGACATTTATTTTCCCCAACTCTGCCAAATACATTGCGCTATTGACCTTAAAAACCATCTATCATGTCTAAAAGCTTGTACCTTTTTTTTCTGAATTCAGTAGATAGTCTTATGGGAGATCTCACTTCTACCTATGAACTTTCTCATCTGTACCTTCAGTAGTTAAAACACCAAATCCCACAAAAGTTCACTAGAGGGAGTGCTTGTTACTTACATATATAAAAGAGATCTGTTTATAAACACAATTAAAATAGGCTATAAACGGCAGATACTAGGTTTTGTATTCATGCCAGAATACAGATTGGAAGAGGCTGTAATCCTCCCAACTACACACGGTCCTATCTGTGTACTTCTGCTCTTCCTGAAATGCACCGTTTTCTTGAACTTAGTGGTCTTTTGCAGAAATGCATGCAAGATGTTACGTGAGTGTTTACATAACATGAAACAACAACCCAGTATAATTCCATTTCCTTACTCTCCATCTTCCTTCCTCTCCAAAACACACCAAAGAAGAAGAAGAAGAAAACTTATTCTTAGTGTAAAACTTAGCTGTATCTTTTGGAGAATGATTTATCTCCTGTGTTTATCTAAATCTTTTCTACTACTCCAGAAATTCTCCTGGTACATATCTTTTTAGAAACAGAGTATGTGGCACCCTGTAGTTCCTTTGCATATGATTTTTGTTTTCTGTTGTCACTGAACAGAGGATATCTCTTTATTCTCTCCCACAGAGGGAAAACTGAATGATTCACTGTGCAGTTGAACCGTTTATAAATGGAATTTGAAAGTGGAGGCAGAAGCACAGAAGAATCTCTCAGATGAAAAGATTGCATAACTGTTGAAGAGACATTACAATGCTGGTTTTAGGCTCTAAATAGCCTCTCCCCACAAAGCAAAATTAATCCCTGAAGTGGGTAGGTAGAGAGGAATGAACCTGAAATATATTGGTTTGTTTTCCATGGTAAGAAACAGCTCCACAAATAATTCCATTTCCTTCCATTAGCTCCGCTCTTTATTGTTTGGATTTTTCTGTGTGTCAGTGAAGTTTGTGGGTGTGACAGATCACCTGCCTTGGAAACAACACACAACATTAGAAGTAATACATATGCTAATGTAGGGCAACTTCAATTAACTAGAATTAATAATCACTTCCTAGGCCTGATTCTCTACAGGTCTGGCTACTGCATTCTGCTCAAAGCAATAGAATATGAAAATACACAGATCCAGTTTTACGCTCTCTGACTCAGCCTTATGGCAGAGAATTAGCCTTGTTAGCACTGTGTAGGGTGCAGACCAGATAATTTTCTACTAATTTATCCCTCTGCCCATGCCCACTGCCATCTATCTCACACTAAACAGAAATGGCAACATTTCTGCTTTTTGCTTTCATCGAGAATTGGCATCTGTTGTGGTATTGGTTTATGAACCAATTTATGGTCAAACTATAGTATGTTGTAGCCTATAAAACATAAAAAATAGGTTTAATTGCCAAGACACATTGTACTGTACTTGTTAGCACAATATGTTTTTTAAAAAGTTTTAGTACTCTGCTGTCAGATGCATTACTGGTTATTTTGGTTTTTACACAGGCATCCATGAGATGCTTTCCCATACTGGGAGATTTCAAAAACTATCACTTAAAATAAATCAAAAAGTAAAAGATCTAGATTTTTTTTCCTATTTTTTTTCCATTATCTGTTTAGGGGAAAATATTTGAATGGAATTGAAATTAACACTTGAAAATTAAATATTTCCTCCACAGTATTACATTTTACAGGTTGATACCAATCATGAAAGCATCTCATGTTTTTTATGTGCACTTTTTAAGTCCAAAAATTTTCTTAATAATTTATGGAGTGAAAAGTAAGAGCTGTTGGCCTTTCTGAAGCAGAAGAGAGCAGTGGGTCAATTACACTAACCTTCCTCAGCAGTAGATTTCTCGTGACAGATTCTGGAAGATTCATTGCTAGTGCAACTGTTGACACCCTAAAGAGTTTGGTTTTTTAAAGAGGTAAAACTGCATTACTACAATTGAAGAATTACAATTCTGAGGAAGACAAGATCTTTTAAGCAGACAAGATCCCCTCTGTAGGTTCAGCCTGCCCTGCCCACTATAAGTTTCACCTAATCCAGAAAGACCAGAGATATTTTGGTAGATCTGACATAAGTATAAATGACTGGTATCAATTCCATGTTTCAGCAGCAATGTCTATAGCCCAGCCTTGCTTCCCAACACACTCATCAGGGATGTCAGTGGAATCAGTGGCAGAATGCTCTGCTGTGTTTTCACTCTTTTTGCTCCTGGCAACCTTTTTTTCATTTTCCAGGGCCTGATTGGGAAATCTGAAAAGCTAAACAAAGGAAGGATGACCCAGCCAGGTCACATTTGATTTGCACATAACACTGCTCTTTTCATGCAGACAGGTACTGTCAATATGTTCCAGAGTGTGCTGCCAGGGCTCATTAATTACATCTTTAAAAATGTCTTCTAGTCATTCCTATTACCAGATATTGAGTTTATACTAAGATGCAGATTAAGAGAGCTGAAATAATCATTAGGTAGCCCAAATCTATGACAAAGTTTTATCAAAGTTTGTTTCTGGCCCATTGTATATGTATATGTATATGTATATGTATATGTATACATACTTCTATACCCATCACTATACATCAATATATTTATACAAACATTCATATATGTATATGTATATGTAAACTGATTTTCTCCTAAGGTCCTTCTGCAGATGACAGAGACACTCAAGTTTGTGTAGGGAGAGTCCTCAGGTGTCTGGTGATTCTGTGCTAGAGAATGACAAGTCACCCAAGATTAATTTGCAAATATTCTCCTCCCTTCCCTCCCCAGGTATATCAGCAGTTAAAGAGACAATTTAGGTATAAAAAAAAGACTGGGTTGTCAGAATGAAATTCTGAAAGTCATGTAGATGCTTCATACTACTAATATTGCAGAGCAAACAGCTTCCAGCCAGAGACTGAAAGCTTCCAAAAAGATTAGGTTGTTGAACTTTGAACTTGCCACAAATGAGCAGATATTCAGGTACTGTTGCCTGTTGTGTCACCTGGAAGCAGGAGAAAATATAAAAGTAAGGAGACATAAGGCTGGTTTAGTGACATCAGCTTTAGGTGTAGTGTAGTTTGTTTTGACCTGCACCACAGGAAAGTCTGACCCATATCTGTGTAGAATTTACTTATTCTGTCCACATCTAGACACTCACATAAATCCTGAGAGTTTCCAGTATTATGGCTGCAACACCCACAACATCACTGTAAGTGAGCTATTTTTCCTAACAGCGCAATGACTGGATGGAATAAGCATTTTTTTCATTATTTCTATTTAACCTGCACTTCTCTATTCTGTTGGCAGTAATATTATAGGCATGATGGGAAGAGAAGACAGAAGGAGAAGGGAGGTTGCCATATATTTCATTTCTTTGGGCAGTAGTTATCTCTGATATAATGACAGTCCTGTTTCAAGGATAAAGTGACAGTTTTCCGCAAGCGGGCAGAGAATAAAAAGACTTTATCAAGTAATTTTAAGTATAAAAGAAGTAATTAATTCTAACTTAACAGTGTATTTTCAGCTACTTACACTACAGTTTAATTGTTGTCTTACTTCTAATTTGGTATGAAATAACCACATGCTGCAAGCTTTGCACCAAAGGAAAAGTTATTTAGGTTGGTGCAAGGGGACCTAACTATGAGTCATAAGGTATGATTTAGAAAGGGAAAATGTCATGACTGCAAGATCCTTTGACCTATCAAAAGGGAAAGGCATCATGACAGCCAGGTGGTTTTATCTGAAAGACTTTGTGGGCAAAGCTGCAAAGCCTAAAAACTTTTTGTCTTTAGCTTCAATTTCCTGCTTTACCCTTTACTGGTAAGCATACACGGGTATGTCCACTGGATTTCAGTGATATTTCTCTGTCTTCACAAGCTTGCTAGTATTCCAGAGAACTTTTTGCCTCTTTTAGAAGGCTTTTGCTTAATGAGCTGAGGGATGGCATTTTTTAATGTTTCTTTCCTTCTATCCTTGCACCAGGGTCAGGGCAACTCCAAGCACAAATATATGCTGTGCAGAGAATTGATTGAGAGCACTCTTGAGGAGGACTTGGGAGTGCTGGTGGATGAGAGGCTGGACATGGCCTGGCAATGTGAGTTTGCAGCCCAGAAAGCCAAACATGTCCTGGGCTGCATCCAAAGCAGCATGGCCAGCAGGGCAAGGGAGGGGATTCTGCGCCTCTACTCCACTCCCATGAGATCCCACACAGAATATTGCATCCAGCTCTGCAGCCCTCAGCACAGGAAAGACATGGATCCATGGAATGGGTCCAAAGGTGGGCCATGAAGATGATCAGAATGCTGCAGCACCTCTCCTGTGAGAGCAGGCTGAAAGAGTTGGAGTTGTTCAGCCTGAAGAAGAAAAGGCTCTGGGGAGACCTTATAGCACCATCTAAAGGGGGCCAACATGAGAGGTGGAGAGGGACTTTGTACAGGGGCATGTAGTGATAGTTCAAGGGGGAATGGCTTTAAACTGAAAGAGCATAGGTTTAAATTAGGTATAAGGAAGAAATTCTTCGCTGTAAGGGGAATGAGGCACTGAAATAGGTTGTCCAGAGAAGCTGTGGATGCCCCATCCCTTGGAATGTTCCACCACCAAGGCCAGGTGGGATGGGGCTTTGAACACCCTGGCCTAGTGGAAGGTGTCCCTGCCTACGGCAGCAGGTTGGAACTAGGTGGTCTTTAAGGTCCCTTCCTACCTAAACCATTCTGTGATCCTATGATGTGTTTAAATTATTTTACGTATATATGGCGCAATGGCCAAAACATTGTATATTGTGGATTATGGTATTATAAGAGGACTTAAATTCTATGACAGTGATTATCTTCAACTTTATCACCCTTCCCTACAGAGCTGGACTACCCCAATTTTCTTTACAAATATGGGTATCGCTCCTGTGATCTCAATCAGTTTTTCAGGGACCATGGCTCTTTTTAAGCAAGCTCTTCTCATCAGAAGATTGCAGGGAAGTATAGTTTTAGGCAAACAATTGCAGTTGCCCTGTCTCTCGGCTCATCTCCTTTTTTGCACTCAGCTTTCTTTCACTGGCATTCTGGCATGTTCTTACTAAAATAGTGAGTTTAGGGATATGGCAGCACATCAGTTTGAGAATAAAGCAGCATCCTGGTAAGATAAACTCTCAAGGCCTGCCAAGTCCAAGTTCATGACAGCTGATAGTGACTATACAGTGCACAGAAAAAGCAATTTGATAGTTGAACTGTTTGTCCAACAGACTGAAACTGAATTTCTCTCCCTGTCAAAACTTCTTTATAAAGACTTTCTAGATAAAAGAATTAAGCATGGTGGTGGTTAAATTTTAAGTGTGAAGCTATTGCTTCCTACAGGCACACCTGCATGGAGGAATTCAAACACCTCAAGTAAGGTTTTAAAAAGTCAGTTGGGATAAGCTTAAATTACTCAAGGCTGAAGTCAAGTACAGATTTGAGGTCTTCATTTCAGCTCTCTGCAGGAGATGAGTGCTGAATCTCTCTCTCTCCTGAGGATCAAACAGTTGATTTTTTTGTTAAGATCCTTTCAGTGACAGGTTCACAGAACCTTCATGATTCATCAGCTTCTTCAGGTGAGGTAGGAAGCCTAACCTCATTTTCCATTTCAGCCCAGAGGGAAACAAGCCCACAACCAAAATTGTCAGGGCACATTTTTCCGACATAGTCAAAACAGGATGTTCTTAACACAGAAGCCACTGTTCACTGTTATGAGCCTGAGGTGTTTGATTTCTAGCAAGCTTTACTTTTCAGTCCAGGCTCTGGGCACCAGAAAGGTGGTAGTGTTTGTTAACTGATGAGTTTAAAAGATAAAGGAAATTTGGGTTAGCACTTAAATTGCCCAGTATGCAAAATTTGTTGTGATGTCTGTTGTTCAGCCAGCAGTTACTGATCTTGGGGCATGAATCTAGTGAGGGATATTCTACAACCTGTGTGAAGATGAGGTCTAAGTCCATGTGATGTTACTTGTAAGAAGCACTTGGGGAGATTTTTATTTGTATACACAGTGTTTTTCAATTATTTTCACATTGTCATAAACTCTTTAATGTATTTTATTTCAGATAAAAGTCCGGGTGGTCCTGCTGAGCTCAGTGATGTCAAAGACAACCACATCTGCTGATCTGTCAGTGAAGCACTTCCTATGAGCCCTTTCCCACACAGAAGACCAATGCCAGTCAGCCAGCTCCAGCCTGGCTGACCTAATTGATTTTGTCTGTGGTCATGGGGAGCCTAGCCCCATGCCTTCTCCTCCCCAGCCAGTGTCAGGCAGAAGCCACTACCTCAGGTTAAATGTTATCAGCTGCACGGATTTGTTTGGCCTCTCTGCTGGAGATTAAATCCCACAAGTAGAAGAAGGAAAAATGAGTATTTGTTTACACCTCTGCTGCCCTCATGCACAGCCCAACTTGTTTAACTGTGGGAGCTGGGGCACATGCTGCACTTTAGTCTGCTGCAGCCAATACTTGTAAGTGCACTACAGTGTACACTGAGCAATTGAGGTCAATGCTTCTGCATGTGACTTTGGGTTCTGCACTGCTGCCAGATTCAAAATCACATTAATTAAGTTGAGCACTGAAGTAGATCTGAGAAACAGCAGAAAGACAAATCTTGCATTGTTCTTTCTCAATCTCCCTCTCACAACTTCTCTATGCAGGAAGTTGGCTGCAAATTTTGGTGTTTCACCAAAGCAAATAAAATTTCTTGTATACAGCAGCAGTCTTTAGAAAGTCTTCTGTACACAGAACATGTTTCTCTCTTTGTTGACCTTCATCTATAATCTAAAAACCACAAGGGTTCAAGCAGTGTGTTCCAGAGTAACTAGGCTCTCACAGCAACAGGTGAAAAGAGGTGTATCTGAGTTATGATAAAACGAGAATCATAGAATATCCTGAGTTGGAAGGGACCCACAAGGATCATCAAAGTCCAACTCCTCCACAAGCCTCAAGAGTCACACCTTGTGCCTGGGAGCATTTTCCAAAGTCTTCCTGAACTCTGGCAGGCTTGGTGCTGAGACTGCTTCCCTGGGGAGCCTGTGCCAGCGCTCCACTGAAGTGTGATGAAATACAGGCAAAACACAAAGGATGCGTAGATAGCTATAGTATAAAATTTAGCTTATATAGATAATGGCCAAGAAAGAAGACAAATATTAATATTCAGAACTGAAGTTTCACCTTGAAGGTCACTAACAAGAGAACAGCCTAATACAGGAAAAATGGAATGTAACTTGAGTGACTAAACCTCAAGAGGGGTGAGGAGTGCTAGACTTGGGTGCTGTAGCATAGACTCTAGCCCAATGAAATACCTGCAAGTAAAACACTTCTATTACTAATTCAGAACTGCATTGATTATGGGAAATTATTATTAGCACCACTATTTTTACCAGGTATTTCTAATTTTTATCAAGAATAATACACCTAAAACTAACATTGAGGTTTTGACTCTATATTAAGAACTCTGAATATGTACTGGTTTTAATCATCAGGCTTTCTGACTTCTGCTTTTTGGAAAGCCCCAGCTTACTTCTCACTTCTGATTCTTTTCACCTCTGATGCTTTCAGGTTCTTGTATTTCTTATTTGTGTGAGCAAGGCCATCCTGGATGTGGAAATTTTTTTTTCATTTTTACTAATTTTATGAAGGCTGCATGTATATTACTACTCCAATCTGTTTTGCTTCTATCTTCTACTGCTTAATATATGACATTTCCTTAGAGGAGCTCTTGGTAAATGATCAATCTGCTAAGGAACAAATGAACAGCTGAGGTAATAATTTCTTTCAGCATCCCAGCTAGACCTTGAAGAAGACAGCCTGTTCCCAATCTGAGACATTTGCACCAGTCAGGAAGGATTCTTACCTGATCTGTTCAGAACGGGGACTACTACCAGTGCAGACAGGTTCTCTGGTTTAATATATAAGGAAAACAAATGCAAAAGCTATCATTAGGAAAAAGCTTTAGCATAGAAATGGATTTTACAGGGGTGACAGAGGTTTGCTATGGACCCTGTAGGCATTGCTGGCATTACCTAATGTGATGTCTTTGCTAGTTGTCTCCAAAACAGGGTGTCTGTACCCCAAGGAGTGTGAAAGACAATTCAGCAGAGTGCTGGAGGAATATATTTTTATACCATTAACAAATAAAATAAAAATATGAGTTTTTAAAGTAGTGTTTCTTTCATCTTTACCTCATCCATTTTAGTTTCTATTTCTTGTAGGTTTTATAATGTACATAATACATTAATACAATAGTGCATCTATATAACTTATTTATAAATAAACATACATATATTGAAGGGTTGTGCTTGAAATTTTTTTACTTGGGATACATGATCAAAGAAGTTTGGAGACCTGTGTCATATTGGAACCATCCTGCCCTGGTCGTTTGTCTTATCAGCTGCAGAGCATGAGCCTCAGTACAGATTAGAACATTAAGTAGCACTATTGAAACAGATTACCTGTTTTTTCCACTATGGAAAATTAATCTTATGGTTGAGTGACAGGGACAGATCAGGCTGCTAATACAGAGACAACATATTGCTTCCCTCCTACTCATCTCCATCTTCTTCTTGGATATTACTTAATATTTTAAGAAATTCTTTGCAGTTCTCCTTTCTTTAAAAGGGAGGTACGTATACATTGGAATTTCAGTGCTGCAAACCATATGTCAGTTCTGGAAAAATACCTCTGGTGATGACTCCAGCATTTGTGATGCAAGGTGAGTGAAACAGCCATACAGTGCTCCCTGAGTAACGGGTTCATCATCCAAATACAGGTTTTTGAACTTGAATATTTTAGCAAATACTCTAAAATAGCTTTGTCAGTGACTAAAAGAAATGAAAAGAGGAAATAGGTGCACTAGTATAACAAATGTTTGTATTGGCATCCTACAGCAGAAATGCATTCAGTGAGAAAAGACTGAAGAAGTTCAATGTATGTTAAAAAATCAGGTAAGACAATAATTTATTTATTTATTTAGAATTGATAAAGTCATTAGGAGCAGAAGTAACCCCTTCCACAGTTTGCTTGACAGACAGGACTAAATGAATTGTGGTAGTATTTGTTCAGTATCTGTAGTTGAAAAGATTGAGTTTGTCTAGACTGGAGAAGAGGAATATTTGGAGGGCTTATGCAGGAAGGAGCTCATTATCTGTGTTCAGGGTGAGCTAAACAGGAGTTCCAGGCTCCAGACTGAGTAAAGAATCACATATGGAAGATTTTTTTTCTTTTTTCTCATTTATAGGTGGCATTTGAACAAATTGCCTGAAAAACTTATACTTTCCATCATTCTGTCTAAGAAAATGTTGGATAAACATTTAATATTAGAAATTGAGCTAATTCTGCCATAGGGAAAGGATATGAAGAAATAAGACCCCATCCAGACCTATTTGTTTTGTGAAACTGTGGCTGCTATTTCTTATATTGTTTTGAGTTATACAAGGCTAAATCTGGGTTTTGGTCTACCTTTGCTCCATCTGTCAGTGAAACAAATTCCAGAAACCCCTGCCCCCCCAACAAATATTTGATCTATAAATTACCCAAAGTCCCATGGATTGTAAGTGATGTGGTTTTATTTTGCTATATTGATTGTGTAATTATGTAAAGCTCTACTGTAACAAGCCACATTTTCTTGAAAGTGTCTTTATGGGATTCAGGCTTGACCACGGTGAAATAAAGTTGTGAAAGAATGCCTGTTTAAGGCAACAGTTCTTTTCTGAAAACAGAGTTTCATTGTTAGAACTACAGATCTAGTTAATTCATTTAGCTAACTATGTATTTTGCCCTTACTCAATTGTGTAATTCCACTTGTGTTTTATGATGCCAAGTACTTTGCATACATAAATCCATCTCAGGAAAAGGCTGAAGTTTTCAGAACTGCTTTCTTAATTTAAGAGCCCAAGACAGATTTTGCCTTCTGAAGTCACTTAGGCTTCATAATGAAACATTTTCCTCAGCGTCTCTTTCCAAATACCTGCTAGTGTGAAACGTGGGTGGGGTGCCTATAACACCAGAAGTGAGTAGGATGAGGACTGTGTGACAACAAAACCCAAACCTCAGAGAGCTGCTCATTTTATTTTGCTTGTTCTTCATGGGTTTGCTGCTGGGGGAGGGGCTGTTCTTGTCCACCTGCATGCACATGAATTCAACAAGCTGCTAAGAGGGAAAGTCAAATTGAGGTGATGAGAACAAGGGAAGGTGGATGAGATGTGGATGCTGGAGGGACGGTGAAGTACAGGGAGATGACCTGTATTGGTGTTAACACACTATGGTCAACTGGTTAATGTGAGGAGAAAATTGACTTTTCTGTGGAAAGTTTTCACTGTCCTGGACAGACATCTGTGACTTTGAACGTTGTGAAGACTTTATTGAATTAATACTCACTGCATGCAGAGCTTATGAATACTCAGGTTGACATCATACAGAGCTTTTCAAGGATTTCAGATAAAGAAATCAACTATAACTTGGCAAAAGGTTCTTTCCACAGAGAAAAGCTAATACAGAAGTGTTTTTTTGGTGGCTGTTTTTCTTGTGAAAGAGTTAATGTGAAAAACTCTGGTTTCTATCTTCCCTCCACTGTTTTCCTCACAGGACAGTTATTTGATAACTTAGGAGAAACCCCAGGGAGCCAGTGAAAAAGTCCAATGGTTTTCACTGGTTTTTATATGACTTTTTTTTAGAAGGATAACATGTTATGTAAAGAAATGGATACCTTCTGTAAAAACTCCCATTAGAGGACTAAAGCAGAGCTTGAAGTCTTGTAGATTCTGCTCTCCACTTCTGTTTGATATGATGCCAGAGCCCGTGAGTTCACATCATATCCTATACCTGTACCTTTCTGCTGAAAGGGTAAGTTCTAATGAGAAATGTTCAAAATACTTCCTCTTCTGTTCAGCTGTGCTCTTTTGACCATGTGCTTGCATCTTCATGCACACACAGAGTAGCTGTATTCTGGGGGTTTTCCCTCAGTTTAGTGCCCTGACTTTTATTTAGGAAATTACTGGAACCTGTAAAACCAGGTATGTTCACAAATGACAATAGCTGTGACGTGAGCAAAAGAGCATCCTTTGTGCTTCCACTGTTCCATAAGCGGCTGTGAGGGTGGGCTGCCCCACAGGAGCAAGCCAGGAGCCAAGAGTGGCCATGAGGCTGGCAGGGCCATGCCCTCCTGTGCCAGGTCAATGCATCAGTACCCAGCAAGGGAGCAGAGATAAGACAGGGATGGCGATCATGGCCAGCCCAGAGCCCTGCAAACATCTGGAAGGCTCCAGTGATGGGGCAGGTGCGAGGGCCAGTGGGGGCAGTAGGTGATGGCCAGCAGGTACAGGCTGGGCACAGACTGTGGTGTAGCTCAGGAAAGGGCCATGGCTGAGGATCTGGTCATGGATGCAGTTCCCAAGAAAATGGGAGCTGTAAAGCTACCCCAGTGGTACTCTTGGCTCTTTCTGCCCTAAGCCTTTCGCAGCAGTGAACCCAGCCAGGCTGCAGAGCCAGGGCAGCACTCAGGGCCTGGGAGATTGGGGGCTCAGCAGCAGAGCTGGACTGAATTTTTCTTGGATCACTGAGAAATGCTGTTGTATTACATGAAGAGTTTTCTTGGAAGCATATTGCATTATTAGCAAAGTCTCTGGGCTCCAAACAGAGCTCTCTGGGTCCCAGAGCATGGGGCCAGCAGCATAAAAAAGCTTTAGGGTCCAGCAGTGGCCAGCGTGGCCACGGCCTGAGGAGCCTGTACTGGGGGCAGAGGCTTCAAGGTGTTTGTGCAGCAGGCAAGGGGCATACTCAGTAGCTCAATAAAATCCTTGGGGGTTTGAAACTTTCAGAAACATCAACCTCCTGGAAGAAGGGCACCACCCAAGGTGTGTTTCCTCGGAGGAAACATCATAATTTCTTGAAATCTTTGGTTTGTGAGAAATAAAGGGGAAAAAGGATATCATTGTGTATATAGTTTTGTTCTGACTCAGACCAAACCCAAATTTTAAGAGCACTTGAACTTCCCAGAAACCTCAGAACCCTTTCTGATCATCTCAGAAGGAAGGCTTGCTCTGCCACTCACCATTTTTTTCTCTAGAACAAAAAAAGTTGATTTCTGCACAAGTTCTTTTCAGGAAACATGTTGTTCTCTTGTGGTTGTAGCTGAACTTTACAGCACTGAATATATATTAAAAAAAAAGACTTTCACAGTAGAGAAAAGAGAGGACTCTAAAGCTGTAATGAGGCAGGGAACATTGGAGCAAGGTAAAAGCCTTGAATGCTGAGATCACTCTTATTTACATTTACTTCATACAGCCACAAAGATAACCCATTTTTTATTGTGGTATGGACTTACTGGTACTGGTATCAGGTGGGGATAAAGGCAGCCGGTTTTAAAATCTCTCTCTCCAGACAGTGGTTAGACCATAACAGAAATGTTAATAGATAACAGTGTGGCTTATTTATATTTCAGTACAAAGTTTCAATGTGCTACCTGATATTTCAGTGTGAAAAAATATTGCTATGGATATAACAGTCATGAGCATGTGAATGGGCCTCATATCACTTGTTTTAGATGTTAAAGTCTCTTTCCAGGCAGTGATGGAGCTCAAGTTACAATCAGGTAAAAGATCTAATATAAACAGTGCAAGGCTTCTCAGTTTCTCATCAGAGAAGCTTTTTGATGCTTTGTATATTTATCCCTACATCACCATGCACAGGCAAGTGTAGGGATATTATTTGGATGAAATCTTGTGGAGTAGCAGCTGCGTTGCCAAAACCACATCAGTATAAAAGTCTTAATGGATTCCAGGAACTGGTCTCTATAGTCTGTCTGACCCCTCCTAAATAGCTTTGACTTCAGGCAGTTTGCCACAGGGATGGGGTTCTAGCCTCAGTTGGATACAACAAAGTAAAAATTAACATCATCTTGTTCCTGGTGATATCCTACAGGGAGGAAACAGAGCTTTGTTGACAGTGTAAGTGCAGTTTCACTTATGGATTGAGATTGTAGCCATGCCATAACATGAAAGCCAATAGATTTGACTTTCTATGCCCTCATGTTCATATGTACAGTGGAAACTCTCTTTTCCACTGTACCTGATAGGAAATAAGTCCTGCCTTAAACACGTTGGTCGAATGTTGAGCTTGTTAAATTGTGATGTGTCCTTGCTTTAACAGCCTGAAACTGGTTCTATGCCAGTGAAGCTGCTCAGAGATAAAGATGTCTTGATGTTTTTAACTGTTGGGTGTTTAACTGTCTTGGTAGTAAATCAAAGTCCTGGCTGCAATTTAGAGACAAGTCATGAGCTAGCTGTAAAGGTCAAAGACCCCATTGCTAAGGCACAAGGATGGGAAAAGGGAAGCACTGAATAATTCACAATCCAGGACTTCTGTTTTTCCTGCCTTCTTGTACAGGTGATGCAAAGTCCATTTTTCAAATTCTGTTTGTGAAGCATCTGAAAAAATGCTCATGGTCCTTACCAATGTAGAACACCTAGCAAAAGGAAGTGCAAAAGGAAGTACAAATGCTATTTTTTGCCTTGTGTTGTATGTATGAGTTTAAAGTACAGCATAAAATCAGCATGAAGCCACGGCATTGAGATGAAAAGTCTTGAGGCACCTGATCTCAGTCAGAGTAAAAAAAGTCCCTTTTTTCATAGGTGTTTCGGGTGTTTTATTACTGTCACTAGAACAGTAGTATGGGAATGAGCTTTCAGTTACAACCCTCCACTTGGGGCTCAGAAACCAGACAATTCAGTCATACAAAAAAGCCATGGCACTAAACATATTCTTCCTTCCCTGCCTTGGCAGTAATTCTCTGGAAGTGAACAACAGGGGTTTTCAGCAGGTGCCACTGCCCCAGCCTCAGGAATCTAAAACTGAGTCAGCAGCACCCCTTGCTGTGACTCCACTCAAACTGAGGCAGCCCTTGAACCAGCTGAGATGAGGATGTTGCCTCTCTGTCCCTGAATCTCAGGCACCTTCCTCCAAGGATCTCCTCTGATGTGAAGCCAAGCCAGCTGCACTGTACCCTGGGCCCTTTAGTGTCCCAGGAGCTCTGAGGTAGGTGCAGTGTTTTGCTTTCAGCATCTAGAAACTCCGTCACTCCTCAGCTGGGGATTTAGGGTCCTCCTTCAAAATGGCTATGTGCATGTTATTCCAGTATTTTGCATGACTGGGGATCCCTTGCAGCATTTCTGAATTGGACTGACTCCCTTTGAAGTTGTTCTTTGGGCAGTACTGAGAACTGTACTGTGGGCCATTGCCTCTTGGACTTTAAGATTTTTCATATAATTTTATTAAAGCTTTTTGAATTATACTTCAGGGCTATCTGGGTGAAACTATCTGGACTTGTCAGTTTTTTTCCTCACTTCCTCTCGTTTGCATCAAATCTCCAAACAACCAAAGAACTCCCCCAAAGTGAGATGCATTGAGAATACTTTCTCACCTTCTGCCTATACTTCACTATTTATCTCCTGCCTTCAAAATTACCAGATTTTCCTGCTGCTTGTGGGTCCTCAGCCCTGAGGATCAGCTGTATCCAGAAAGGGATGCCAGACACTTGGGAGGAATGAGTCAAATGGAAAAGGAAGTCAAATGCTTGGTATAGATGAGTAAATAGTCCTATTAGGGAGTTCAGGAAGGAGATGGAAGGCCAAGGATTGAAGATAACCTTTTTGGTTTCGAAAAAAAGGTTGTTAAGGTGGGGGGAGGGGGAAGGAGAGGAAGAGTGGAAGGAGAGGAAGAGGGGAAGGAGAGGAAGAGGGGAAGGGCATGCTAGTAAAAGTAATTGTGAGTTCAAGTGGAAGAAAGAGAGTGTATTACTGGATGTCAGAGCTCTCCTCCTCCTCTGGGACTGCAGATAAACATATTTCTATCCCAAGCTGTGTTCTATCAGTCTTGATATCTGCTGACCAAAACCCAAAACTTTTCCATTATTGTAACACCTGTGTTCCTGCTCATGGCTGATAAGCACAAGCTTTTCAACTCTGAATCATCAACTGAAACTTTTATTTCAGGACTGAGTACATGTTCATCAATGCTGAGGGAAGGAAAAGTACATGGAGATAGTGTCAAAAGGTTATTAATTATATCAATAATTTCTTTCTTGTTCTTTCCTTCATGATTACTTTACATTGTTTCTTGAAAAATAGAATACAGCTCCAAAGAGCAGGGCAGAAACAGATTTGTAAGAATTATTTCTTAGGGTTGATTTCTGCATTAAAAAAACCAACCAAACAAAAAAAACAAAAACAAAATCAAAAAAAAACCCCACAAACAAACAAACAAAAACCCAAACAAAACAAAAAGGCAAACCAGACCCAATCAAAAACAACAACAAAACCAAGCCAAAACAAAAAAACCTCTCACATTTGTAGAGTGTGGAGGAGCCGAGGTCCTGCTGGAGGTACCACGGTAAAGCAGGGATGGCAACTCCTGTACTTCCATGGCACCACCTGGTGGGAGCTCTTTGTCCCTGCAGCTTCCAAATCCCTCCGGTGTGATTGCAATTCCCCAGCGAGTTTTTTGCATTTTGCCTGCACTTGGTTTTTCAGCGGAGCCCAGATACACCCGCACCCCAATCCATGATCGGGCACAGCCAAGTCTTCTAAACTTTGTCCCAGTGACCGTCTCTTCTCCAGGTATCAGAAGGACAGGGCACAGGTGAGGGCAAGTGAACTCCAGGCTCGTCCCCTTGCAAATTGAGTCCGAATATCTATAGATACTGAGCCAAAACTGTGCCTAGTCTTGTGTGCAGACACAAAAGAAATGGAATTGTGAGGCTGGGAGTGCATTAATGAAGCTCCTGCTTCAATGAGCAGTATCAACAAAACCTGCTTTTATAGCATGTACGGTTGACATTAGTAGTCCTTTGCATCCATACAGGCAAGTGGAGCCAAGGTAGGCTAGAAATAGCCATCCTCTGACTGAGGTCAAGGGAAGAGGAGGAATATGGTTATGTACTTAAAGAGCAAACTTTCTCACAGTGTTTGTGCAGGGGGAGAGTGGTTTTCATGCTCTTATCTCCTAGTTTCCACAATTTGACATTCCAAGCTTCTTTCACAAGTGTAATTTCACATATAATGGGTGCTCACTTTCCTTTTGGCTTTTCCTGTTGTTCTGGAAACATTTAGCTTGCAGTCTATATCTCCGTGCTGCAGCTGCCACAATATCCTCCAGAGAAGGATTCTCCTACATCTTGCAATAGCAGCATGACATGTCATGAGCTTCGTCCACCAGGGCATATTCCAAACTGTTGATGATGCTGGATTTTTTCATTTCACTGGAGGGAAATCTTTTGTGGACAAATGAAAGTGGTTTAGGTTCAACTCCATATCACCTTAAATCCTTTTTAAAATTGCATTAATTGGTTCTTTTTAATTATAGCTTAAACTTTCTTCTTCACCTTTTTTTGCTCTTAAGAGAAAGTTTTCCATCCCCATAGTTGCAGGAAAAGGTTTCAAAATATGGATCTCGGTGGATGACAACCCATAAAGTAATTATTTAAGAAATAAATAATAAATAAATAAATTATTTAAAACCATCTCTTAGTATTTATCACATCTAGGATTTCTAGATGCATGAGACTGGCTGTAGGACTTCCAGGTAAAAGTGTGAAGGAATAAAAAAGCATTACTTTCTGGTCCCATTCTCTAATTCTGCCACATTTAATTTGAAAGATCTCTACACATAGCTAACAGTATTATAGATTTAATCTGCTAGAGCATCAGTTGCAGATGGTAATAACTCAGACTCTTGTTTCCATTGTTCTAATGTGTACACCCACAAAAATGTCATATAACTTTATGAGAAATGGGGGTGGGAGAAAGAAAATCACTTTTTTACTCATCTGTTATCATACTTCATCTAAGCTTCAGTCTAAAATAGTTTAGTTTAATAGCTTAAGTATACCAAGGCTTGTTTTGGGAACCTACATCCTGAATATAAGCTCAGCAATGGCTGTAATGAGTTTAACTCATTAAAAAAACTGTAAGTTAAGACTTGCCTCTGTGGAGTAAGTCACAGAGGATGGGATTCAGCTCATGTGAATTAAACAGTCTAAAATGGAAGAGTCTGAATTAATCTTGACAACTGGGGATTGAGAGACACTTCTATCTAGACACTTCTTTCTAGAAAACAGATTTAATTTCTTGCCAAGGAGGAAGTGGAGGAGAGGGGGAGAGGAGGGAGGCAGGTCCTTGCTGGTGGTCAAAGTTTTCTAGTTTCTGTTGCATCTGACAGTCAAAGCAGGGCCCAGACAGGGGTCCTTGAAGACATCCAGGCTCTCCAAGTCAGTCTCAGCTGCCCTGAGAGAGGCACGCTTCAGTTTGGCATTGGGCTCATGGGGCAGCAGTTTGAAAATATATTCTGTGGGACAGAGCCCCACATTCCATCCAGTCAGAGCCTGTTGAAGGGATAAAAGCTGGGGAGCGTGTGGATAAAAAGAAAAGACTTGGGAGTCAGCTAATTTGATTTTCCTGGAGCTGGCCAACAACAGAGGAACACTGCAGACACCTGGAACAGCATCTGGCTTGGCTTTCCCTCCTGCTGTGTCTCTTCCCTTCCTTGGGACAGCATCTGTTTGCTCCTGCCTTGTTGTGGCAGGAACAGGAGGATGTTTGTGGTGCCAGCTGTTGCTGTAGGGAAGGACAGCATAGCTCATCTCAAAAGTGGGAGGCTAGGAAGTTCTGAACAGAAGGAGGATCTTGCTGCAGGTGGGAGCAAAGTTTCAGGGTTTGATGCTCATGAAGGTCCATGCTTTTGTACAGGGTGTCAGTCAAGGCTTCTACATGTGTGATTAGCCTACCGAATAATGAAATTTAATTGTATGCAGTGTAGCTCAATGAGTTGCAATTAGTGATGCACTAGCCTTATTTTTAATCGTGTTAGCTCACATTTCTCCTTTCTAAATGTTGGTATTCCCTAATGCTTCCTCATTAGGACATGCAAACTAAATGTGTCATAAAATTGCTGATTTCAAAAACACATTTCATTTTTCTCCATTGTTACAAAACACAATAGATGGAGCTGAAACCTGCAGGAAGTATCCCTTATCATCCATGGTCATGGGCTCGTTAAAGACTCAGCCTCTCACATTTGCAGGTACGTTTCTAAGAACAGAGATTACAAACAGATCACTACATACGTTAATGAAAGCTGAGGCAGCCTCTCACCTCTGTGTATGGAAGTTGAGAAAGAAGGTCAATAATGTCGCCACATCTGAGGGGAAGCGGGAGAAATCTGCAGGACAGAAAATCCAGGACAAACTAGTTCATGCATTGGGAACTGGGGAAACACAAAATATTTTGGTCTTGTGGAAGCTTACATGTGCTCAGAGGGTTGAAAATCTACCTGCTGTCTAGCTGCCACTGTAAGTTCAAAAATCAAAATCCTTACATTTCCCATCAAGGCCTTAAATTAAGGTTAAAGATACATCAAGATTCGATGTGGAAAAAGAAATCAAACTTGAGAAAAGTTTGTTTCAGATCTTAGCCTTTTCACAAAGCCATAGTGCCTGACTACATAGGAAACAAAGAACTTCTTAAATATTTTCTTTTTCACTTTTCTCATTTGGCTTCTAGCCATTTGGTCAGTGCTGAATTGGTCAATGAGAACCAAAGAAAATGCTGCTGCAGATGCTTTTGGACTGAATTTTTGCTCCCAGTCAACCAAACAGGCTTGTTTTTCTGCCACTGGGTCCTACATCCCCAAAAGTGTCCAGGTCATGTAGGAGAAGAAGCAGCTTATAGTGGGCCAGCAGGTTGCCCGTCTTAACTGGTGTAGCTATTGCTGCTTTCTGTGTCTACATTAGAGCTACAAAAATATGTTGAACAAGCCGAGTGACCTCAGCCACTCCTCACACAGCCTATCCTCAAGGCCCTTCACCATCTCATTGCCCTCCTTTGGACACTTTATAATAGCTTTATATCTTTCTTCTATTGTGGTGCCCAGTAGTTAGTTGAGGACACCTGTGTTTGTGGCTTCAGGAACTCAACATCATGGCAGAAGTCACCAGGATACACCATTACCTGTCTTCTTTCATGCTGGTCCAAGACTCCCTCTACACCTCACTAACCTTGCAGCGGCAGGAGCTGTGGTAGGTGAAAATGAGAATTTCTGAGGTGGCAAGTGGGTCCTCTTTGGAGGATGGATGAAAAAAGTGAAAACCCACATAATGCACAGGGAGGAAACCCAGGGAGGGATGGAGGGAATTTCACTGCATTCACATGAGGATGGTGCTTTTCAATCTCCAAATCCTTCTCATCTCTCTCCTCCAGTTTGTGTTGTGGCAAATTGTGGGGTGAGGAGCAGCAAGCAGTGACCCTGCATGCCTTCACAGGGGTGATGGCAACCACAGGAAAATGAGCAGTTGGGTGGTGTAAAAGCAGAGGCTGCCTTTAGGCTGATTGCCCATCTCTGCTCTTGAGAACGACACCTCCAGCACAGAGCAAGGCAGGTGCCACAAAGCTATTCCCAGCGCAGTGCTAGCATGTGCTTCCCCACTAGAGAGAGAAAGAATAACTTGACTGGGGGTAAAAATGTACATTAAAGGAAACATTTATTTGGTGGAACAGATATTCTGGGTGCCTAAGAGAACACAGTCTTGTGATGCGTTATGTACCAATACCTAAATTGCTATTACAACTAGGACACATATTAAATACTGCAGAAAATAACTGTTAAAAAAATGTATGGGTGAAAATGTATATTCTTTTCTGAGATGAAAATGAAGAAGTGAAAAGGTTTCTGCTCTGTAAGGGCGCTTGTTCCTTAAAAACATGTAATATATAAATTTTAAAAAGAAATAAAATAGTGGGTTTATTCTTTACTCATTTGGCTTTCTTCCATTAAAAAAAAAAGGGGCGGGGAAAAAAAAAAGGAGGGCTTTCTTTTTTTGCCTTGTAAAGCAATTTGAGTAGAGGTCACCAAATCCATCCTGTGACTGTAGCATTAGGTACCAAAACAGAGGAGATGCCCAAGACCAAAAGCTGCACACTGCCCTTCCAGCCCTCTGCTTGCTCATTCTCCTGCCAGCCCAGACTTCTGGCAGGATCCTGTAGCTGCCTGATGCCTTGGGCTCCCTTTGTGAAATTCCCCCGTAAACTGACCGGCAGTCCTTCATTTTACAGCACAAGTGCCTGCATTTCCTGCTGTCCCCAGGAAAGAGCCAGCTCCTCAGCCCCACTCTCTGTCACCCTGCAGGTCTTGCCTTCTGCAGAAGGAGGTGATGCTCCAGCTCAGGCTGCACACAGAAGCCTCAGGCACTGCCCAAGAACTGGTCACTTGACCAATTGAAATGTTTGATTACAACCATTTCAGGTGTTCAAATCTGCTCCTCTGGTGTGCACATTCTTCAGCTCTTTAATTTAGTAAGACACATCACACTTTTCAGTGCAGGAATGACAGACAGCAGCTCACTTTGATGTGTTTGTTGCCCTGACCTACATTTCCTTAAGAAACACTGTTTACATTAAAGATGCTGCTTTTTCACAGGTCTCTGTGCTCTCTCCCTGCTCACTAGCAATGGCATCACAATTATTCAAAAACTTCTTACTTCCCCTTGTACACAGTTCAGGGAAACCAAAAAGCACACTGGTGCTTTCGACTTTGTTTTGTGTGGGATTTTTATGATGTGCTATATGCCTGAAACAGTGATAATAACAATCCAGTTAGCCTATATTGCCAAACTGAAGAGTTTGTTTGTGGTTGTATAAGCTGTTGTTGGCATTTAACAGTCTCCGCTTTGATCCTGCTGTTGTTACTGTGCTGCAAAGAGTTTCAATGAAAGGCACAAACGAAGATCTGCAGATACCTTCCTGAGACATGCATTGGAAATGAAGATATGCTGAGATCTTCCCAAGAAAAGAATTACAAAACTGAAAATACATTTAATCTGGAATAGATGCACATTTCATGGTTTTTTGGGGACCTGAAAAGACTGCTACTTTAGAGCTCAGCTTGCAAAAAAGACAGCAAACTGCTCTCTGCCAGAACAATTGCAACTTCTTTTGAAGAAAATTATCATCACAAAATAGCTCACTATGAATAGTAAGAAAAGAACTGATCTTCCTTGGCATCAGCATACTCCAGCATATGAATGTCTCTGAATTAAAAATGCAAGGTGTACATTAGTGCAGGGGCCCTGCACCCTGCTGGACTACATTTCCTGAGCTTAAAAAATTCTTCCAAAGCTTCTTTCCCTTTTGCATTGCTAAAGGAAATGACTCAAGACAATACAATAAATATTCAGTCATGCAGCAAAGAAATATCTGGACTGAGAGCAAAATACATTGTTGCCTGGGTCAAGGGTAAGTGCAGATGAGTTGACAGAGCCTGCAGTTAAAAACTGAATGGCAGAAAGATCCACAGATTATCTTTAATCTGTCTACGTACATTTAGTTTCCTCTTTGCAATCAGTATTTGCGCTGTTGATGCATTGAGTGTTAACACATTGTGTGTACATTTCCTAATGGTGTTTGTGCTTTATCAGCCATTTCTGGCCACGGCCCATCATGTCATGTACCCCCAAGTATCTGAACTGCAGGGCAAAGCATGGCACAGCAGAAAATCAAACTGCTGCTCTGCATCTCTCCTCCCTCCAGGCACTGACCTTACAGCCTCACCTGCTGCCCAAGGTTTGGTCCCAGGTCCACGACTGCTGCCAGGGAGCCTCAGCCACAAAAGCAGCTCCATAGGGCCGCAGCTGTGCCCTATGGGAGCCCGAGTTGAGCCGCAGCTGTAGCACTGTGGGCATCCAAGCCAGCAGGTTTACATATGAGGCTGCCACTCCTCTGGAAACCTGCAGCTGAAAGGACACCTGTCACACCAAGTGCCCCAGACGGCTCCTCCCCAGCTGCCTGGGCACTCCTGCAAAACCTTCCCGAGCCATGCTGCTTACTTCCTCACTTCTTTCCCCTCCCCACTGCCCTTCCATCACAAGAGCCATAAGCAAGGAGGCTTTTGCCTGAGTCACCTCGAAGTACGTGCCCTTGCATGGGACCATTTTGAATGCACAGCTTTGCAAGCAAAGGCAATGAGGATGTCAGGAGCGAGGCTGTAGCCCCATGAGTATGTCAGGAAGACTGGAATCATTCAAGGAGCTGCCATGGTTTTATTTGCACCTTAGCAGAGCTGGGAACATAATTTGACCCTCACTTTTTTTATGTGATGATCCTCCGGACTAATTACAAGACTAAAAGTACAAGACTGAGGCATTTTTCATTGGAACAGAATCCAGGTTCCTGATTTAAACTGCAACACAGAGCCCATTGGAAATATGCACGACCTAACCTCCCCATCTCACACACCCCATTCCCTTTCTGCAAGAAATACCACAAAATTTTCTTGTATCTTGCTGAAAAGATTTCTTAGCAAATGTGTGTCTGGAAAAATCAAGAGCTTTTCTGGGTGTAACAGCCACACAATAAATGATTAATGAGCAGTAAGATCATCTGGGGTTTTTTATTTTCCTCTCTTCTTTTTCTTAAAAAGAAGGGGAAAACCAGAATTTTTTTGAGACACAGGTGACACCTTTAAGCAATGGTGCATGATAATTTAAGAAATTGGGTGGAGTGCTTCCTTCCTGTAATCTGTTTGTAATCGGTGCAAAGTTAGAGCCAAATAGGATGTCTTATGCAACGTCTGAAAAAGAACTTTTTAACAGTTAAAAAAAGAAAGAAAGGTTTTCCCACATCCTTGGTGGGCCTGATTCTGACTCCTCTTAAAGACGCAGATAACAGCCCCCTGTCTTGGTAGGTGGAATTGCTGGTGCTGGCCAGCTGGTAACTTTTCCACCTGTAGTTTTCTCTTCTTGTTCAGTAGGCAGGCTTGCTTCTTGCACACTTTGTTTTGGGGGTAGAAGTAGATGTGTCTTCAAGAGATTTTTGGTTGCAGTCAAGACCTGACAGCATCTGCTTGCCTAAACATGGGTGAATACATTTTCCCAGCAGCTGTGTGATGCAAGATGGGGACAAAGGGGAAAAAAGCGCAACCGAAACCTGCAGGGATCTCATCATCCTGTATGCAACAGCCACAGCCTCCTTTTTCAACACCCTCTGCTTGAGAGCAGATGGCCATATTTCAGTTTGTCACATCTACATCTGGGCAACAAAACAAAAAACACCCACTTTTCAAATAGCTTCAAAAAAACCATTGAAACACTTTAGTTGATAAAACAAAAAGCAAAAACAAACCCAGAGCGTTTTAAAAGTATTTTTTTTTAACCAGAGAAGATACTTTGCTTCCCTAGGTATTGAATTTTCCAGGAGCTGACCATTTATCTGACAGCTTTGTCCAAGAGTTAGACAGAGTGATTACAAGGATCTAGGAAGCTGGTCAGCCTGAAGAAAGGCTTTCCCACTTGCCTGTCCTTCTTTTGGTGTTGGACTTGGTGATTTTTAAAGGTCCCTTCCAACTCAAACCTTGTATTATATCGATGACCTTGGTTAATCAGGGAACAGGCAGACAGGAAGAAATGGTTTCCTGTCAGCCACTCAAGTGTCTGGGCTGGCTACTGAGGTCTGGAAGGAAACAAGTCTTGTGGGTAAGGGACCAAACAGCCTTGGTACTGGGGACTAAAACTGGAGAATAGGGGAACAAAGTGCTTCCCATTGTAAGAGATCAGGTTTGTGACCACTTGAGGAACCTGGTTGTGCATAAGACTATGGGACCTGATGAGATGCATCCCAGAGTCCTGAGGGAATTGGCCAATGTAGTTGCCAAGCCACTCTCTATGATATTCCAAAAGTCATGACAATCAGGTGAATGTCCTGGTAACTGGAAAAGGGAAAACATTATACCCATCTTTAGAAAAGTTAGAAAAGAGTGTGGGAACTACAGACCTGTGAGCCTCATTCCTGTGCCTGGGAAGATCATGGAACAGATCCTCCCAGAAGCTATGCTAAGACACATGGAGGATGGGGAAGTGACTCAGGACAGTCTGCACAACTTCATGAGAGGCAAGTTCTGCCTGAATAATCAAGTGGCCTTTGACAGTAGAGTGACTACAGCAGTGGACAAGGGAAGAGATATTGTCTGTCTGGACTTCTGTAAGGCCTTTGACATGGACCCTCCCAACATCGTTTCTCTCTAAGCTGGAGAGAGATGGACTCGAAGGGCGGATCGTTCAGTGGAGTAGGAATTGGCTGGAGGAACACGTGTCCCTCGTAACACAGCTTTGAACCAAAGCCTTGCCCATACTGATTTCAGTTGGTCAGTCCCTAGGTGTTTCAAGGCATGATCCCAGAAACTGAGACCCAAGAATATGTCTACTTTGGTTGATGTGGTTTTACCAGCATCACCTAAGAACTATGGGGCAGAGAGCCAAGACAGAGTTCAGTTCTGGGGTAACACTCAATTCCTTCTACCATAGAGAGTAGAGGGGCCACTGCTTTCTGCAGGACCACAGAGATTTGTCTCTTGAGCTGACCCACATTTTGGGAGGGCTTTAGAGCAGTGGGGGTGTGGCCATGTCTGCCTGTTCTTAGGGGCTCAGCTCAAACAGGTGCCTGGAAAATGGCAACAACCGACTGCATTTTCTCCCAACCCAAGTTACATTGGGTAAATTTATGATCACTCTGCTCGTCTGTCTGAGAGAAACTTCCCTCTGTGAAATGCAGTAACCTGATAGACCAAGGTCTTGGATCCTGCCTCCTTCCAACTCTTCTCCCACAGAATTAACACCTGAGGTTCTCAGTCCTGACTCTGGGCCTTAGGCTGAAATTTAGATGCATTTTTTTTTAAATGACAAATGACAAACAGAATTGAACTTTACATGACTGGTGGAAAAATACCTCCAATAACTACCCACTAGGTAAGAAATTCTGATCCCTGCACTTTTTTTTTTCTCCTCCTTTACAATGACTGGAAAATTAAGGGAGACTCATTTATGTAGGGATAACATCCTACATAAATGAAATAAAAATAAGAGTGAGGGGAAGTCAGTTTTAAAGGCTGACTGAGTATCAGGATTATCAAACTGAAATCTGCCTTGTAAGGGTTAGTCAGACCAGCAGTCTGTCAGCGAACATGCAATTTTCTGAACTATTTCAAAAGCAGTTAAAGGTTTTCTCAAAGCTGAGTCAATTCAAGCTCAAGCTTTAGCTGCTTCGTGCTGTGCAGGTAGATTTATTCAGACTCAGCTTTTGAACCACCACAATGGAGGCAGTGATCAAAACAGCAATGACAGAGTGATTAGAACCTTAAAAACCCCAACATGGTGAGGATCAGGGATAAAAATTTCATTAATTTCTAGTAGATCAAGAAATGTGTACTTTATTTTGTGCTGATTAAATTTTTAATTTCAGTCCAGGTGCGGTTTTTCATTTGGGTTTCTTTTCTAAAAATGTTTTTAGGGAATTTAGGGACAGCTAGATTCACAGGAGTGCTGTGAGGTGGCAGCTACAGACCTGAAAGCAGAGCTCTGGTGTTTCACAAAGTGGGGTTTCGTTTCAGCTGCAGGAAACTATACACCTCTTGGTTCTCGATCTAAGCATCACCTCCCTCATAGGAACAGTCACCAGACCACAGATTTATTCTGCACTGAGAGTAGCTCAATATTTTGTACAACATTGATGAGGAAAGACAAATGGTGCATCTGAACTTGCACTCTGATTCATGCCACAATGCACTGATGACCCTGGTTATTCCTGATTTGCAGTCTGTGCCCCCTGCTTCATCCTAGCTAAGGGCATTCCCCCCTTCTCTCTGCTCTCTTTCTTCTCCATCCCCCTTGCACATCAGAGAGTATTAACTCTGCTCTGCCATCTGTCATCACTCTCCCTCTATTCCTTCCCAGACTTTTTCTCACCCCTTGCTTGCAATAAGGTCTCACTCACCTGAACCTTTGTTGCAAGAAACACATATGCCAGGAGTCTATTTTGGAGAATTCCTCCAGTTTTGCGTAGAAACCAAGGTGCAAGTGTGAGTGTGTTTGGAGGGGAAGGAGATGTTGAGACTCGGAAAGTCTTGAGACAGTTTGGTTCAGGGGTGTGACTAGGACACTCACCTCAGTGTAAAAAGTAAGAAGTTTCCCTGGCTGTGGTAGGACAGATCTAGTTGGAGAGATCGTGGCCCCAGAAGACTCTGCAGTCCAGTGAATGAAATGGTCCCCCAGAGGATGGAAGGCCCATCTCAGACAAAGCAAAGACCCATATCATGTACTACTACCAGTGCCACTGAATTATGCAGCAGCACTCATTTCCTGTGGTAGAAATTTCCTATACTGAAATGAAAATCTGTCAGTTTGAAAACACTGACATGAATTTTTTTGCTTTGAATTTTTTTCCCATTCATTTGCTCTTGGGCAATATTACACGAACCTGCAATTTGGGGGTTGAATAACTGACAGACAAAATGTTTGACCCTTGAAGGCTGTGACATTGGGCAAGGAACCAGGTAACATCTCATGTGCAAGGAAAAACTGTTTGGTACGTTTTCTTTCTCACCATACCACCCCTCCATGGGCCTAGAATATCTGTAATGAATCTAGCTAGAAGTAGTTGGTCAAGATCATCTGCTTATTCTCTAAGAGCTGATAGGAATGTCTCTTTTCTGGAGAGCTCCACTGCTGATTTCACGTTAGCGCTAAAACGAACAATCAGTGATAACTGAGAACTGGAGTTTCTTCAGATGTGTAATGGCATCATAGCACACAGGTCAACAGCACTGGGCAAAAATGAGTTTTGCCACCTGGACGATGAGCACCAAAGTCATGTATTCTGTCTGCCATGTATTCTGTCTTTCCTAACATTGTTGGCATCACAACTCAGTTCTGAGGGCGGGTGGGTGTTACACAGATTGGAGATAATCAGATTGGTTGTGAGTCAGGGGTCTCATTCTTTCCACTGCTTGCCTGCCTGCCATTCATCCCTCAAAAAAGCTCACCTTGCTATGGGACAATTCATGCCATGGTTATCTCATCTGCCTAGAACGGACCAAGCACCTGAGCCCTGGAGATCTGCTCAAGACTTCCTGGTGCTGGGTGACAGAGAAGCAGAAATTCTCAGAAAACTCTTCTCCTTTCCTTCACCTTTGCTATGATACAGGATCGATGTCAGCAGACCCTCTTTCCTCCCTCCCTGTTCTGCTTGTCCTCCTTCCACAGCTGAGGCCTCCTTTGCTCCTGCCACCTTCTCTCACTTCCATACAGATTTACCCTTCCACCTTCTCACTCCCAAATCACAGGACTTCTTTTTTGAGGTTGCCCACTGTCACGCTCCCATATCACTGTACTTACAGACCTCCGACCACCACCTGTGCAAGCTGCTGATCTCTTTATCTCCCAGTGCATCTAAAGCTGAGCTCCAACCAGAGCTGCACAGCTCAGCTCAAGCTGAGATGAAGAACCCTTTGGGAAGGTGAAATGACAGCTTGCATCTCTCTTGTTTTCATGTCACAGCTAACACTGTGCCATGTCCTCCTGTGGTTAGACCTTCCTCTGCTCATGGCATGACCGGCTAGGTCCATCAGAGAGACCCCAAAGCAGGTCCTGTATATAGCCTGCAATTCTGCATTCCTCCAGACCCTCCTCAGCTGCAGAAGAGAATCTAGCGTTTGCGTCTCTGGGAATAACATTGCTGTTAATGAATAATCACATTCAGCCTTAGTGCAGCTGCCCAAAACCGTTTATTTTTTCACCATTTTTTATGCAAAGGGTTGGTATGGCCTGAGGCTGGGTAGCCCTCAGGGCCTCGTGCAAATCAGATCCCCATCTGCATCTGCTTCCTCTGGGCTCCAGGAACCAGAGCCACATTCAGGTCAACCTCAAGGCTGTTGCAGATTGACCCTACAGGAAGACCTCTGCACTGGAGAGATACTGAGGAGCTTTCTAACACCACTTAAAAAAAAAAAAAAAAAGTCTGAAACATCACCAGGCTAGTCTAAAATATGTTACACAAAAGTCATGTCCCTGTCTCCCACGAGAGCACAGTTGAACTGCAGATTCTTTACCAACAAAGCCAGGAACCCAAATGCTCATAGACTGCTTGAGACAGCCCCAGGGAAGACTCTCAAAGTGAACTCCGGAGCTGCTGAGCTGAGTGAGAAGCTACATATGGACACCGCCCAAAGGAAACACATCTATAAAAATGCACACCACTGCTCATAATCATTCTGAAAGACACGACCAGTCTTCAGAGTGATGCTTTCTTACCACCTAATTGCTTTCTGAGGAAATTTTAGCATGGCCAAATGAATGTCATCAAATTGATTACCTTGTAGACACAGTAGTTATTATTATAATTTAATTATTAAATAATCTTCTTTTCATAATAATATGTTATGATATGCCACAGTATATTGTGCTGCAGCATTAATTATTGCATGTACTCATTATAATATTCCAAGACCGTAGAATTTCATGGTTTTTTACCAAAAGTGCATGCTGGGTCTTTTCATTCTGAAAGTTTCTTTCCCCAGTTTTAGAGGGGAAAGCTTCTTTAAAAATGGGAGTGAATTAAAAGTTGCAAAATTTTAAATATTTGTAGCCTTTAGGATCAAAAAGTGGAAAATAAAGAGCTCTATTTCTAGCCTGCTATATTTGAACTAAAAATATTTTTGTTAAAAAAAATAACAACCAAAGAAGCAAAGCAAATCTCATTTTTACTAGGAGATTTTGGGGGATCTGATTCAATATATTTTGCAGTTTTTGAGGCTATGAGACTGAAACTCCTTCCTGTTTACCTTTGGGCTCATGGTGAGAAGACTGACAGTTGGGTTTCAATTTTTGATATGTGGAAGTGAGAGGAGTTTAAAGCAAGAACTTGAGTCTCTGTCCTGCAACCATGTTCAAAGTAAAATGCCCTGGTGTTTCTGCATATGAAGCTGTATCATCAATAGCCGTAGCTTGAGAAGCCACACAGATGTTTTGGCCTCCATTCCAAGAAAGCAACTAAGCACCTGCTCCGACCAAGGATCTTGAGTATCTTTATTGTTTTTGTGGTAGACTGTAAAAGGATAAACTTCAAGTGCAGACCAGCCTCATCAGTGTCATGTGGGAGCATGCCTCTTGAGGTGTTGTTACTGGAAATAATCACTGGGAGGTCAAAGGTAAAACTTAACTTGCAGAGAATAAGGATTTTATTTGTAGTTTTTATAAAATCTTGATTGCATAAAAAAATCATGCAAGCCTATGTATCTATATATAGCAGAAGGAACTCTTATTTGGATGGTAAAACTCCCAGATAAACAATCTTGCAAAGGTCTGTTTCTTTCCACTGCCTATATTCAAGAGTGCCTTGAATGATGGGCTCTGGTGTAGATACCTGCAGTGCAAATGCCAAGGGCTAGGTAAGACAACTCCATCCCTGTGTTAGGAAACCCCAACACAAAGTCTCTCCACGGGCTCAGAAGCCCAGGTTCCACTTTGGGTTCTGTGTGGAGGTGTCCACTCCCCAGAAGTAGCCTGTGCTCCTGTGGGGAGCAGGCCTTTAACAGCTTTCAGGCTAGTGGATGTTTATAAGCTCAGTCTCAGAAATGCCTTTTAGTCAAACAGATACATTTAGGCAAGGGAAAACAGGTTTTCGGGCACAGGGGGTTTTTATGTGCAGAGGACTAACTCCTGATGCTCCAGGATGCCTGACTTTCAGCTGGAGACCCTCTGTGTATAAAAGTATCATACACTATACGTACATCAAATGCTTGTCCAGGCTGCAATGGATGCCACTCCTTCAAATAACCTAGGTTTTTTACCTTGCTCTCGTGGGCACCACAACACTGAAATCATGTTGAGAATATTGCTCCATTGCTCTAAACCTCTTCTATAAATGAGAGTTGGGAGGTCAAGCCATTACTCAGTCATTTCTAAACTTC
Organism: Corvus moneduloides; assembly: GCF_009650955.1. NCBI lineage: Eukaryota > Metazoa > Chordata > Aves > Passeriformes > Corvidae > Corvus > Corvus moneduloides. The sequence continues at coordinate 87,557,804 of NC_045477.1, forward strand.
ATTACATAAGCGTCACTCAACAGTAAAATGCACTTGGTCACAGTTATGCAGAAGACACTGCAGTTTTTCTCTTCCACTGAGGTTATCAGAGTCTTCTCTGGCCACCTGCATATTCTCAGTGTGAAACAGAAATCACGTGTAGGGCAGAGTTACCAAACTGCAGTGGAACTGTACTTGAAAGACTTCGAAGTGAGGAAGGAGTTAATCATTGCAAAATAGTCATTTCCTGAGCCCTCTGGTTGGATGAGTAAAAACTTTCAACTATTTCTATTTCTTCTGTGTCATTTAAGAGGCTTTCAAGGTGCACTGTACCTCTCAGACCAGGTAAGGAATACAGCTTTTCTCTTCTTCATTGTTTATTCGTAATAGTTTTTCAGAGGAGCCAGAGTCAGTACAGGACTGATTTTTTCTCCCTCCTATTATTTACATCTGAAGGGAGAACAGAATTCATTGCAGTCCAAGAAGTACATGTGTTTCTTTGTGCCGGATGACTGTGAGCTGTAGAAATAAAGGAAGAACTGTATGGCTTAATAATAGAGCAAAGATAATGAAGAAATTACTTTGCATATATTTAGAAGTCAGAATTATTACAGCAAATACTGCAGTAAAAGAGAAAGAAAACTCATCGCTAGTTTTAAGGAGTTCACTCTGCAAAAACCACTATCAAAAAAAGGAGTTCTCAGGTGCACAGTTTGCTTTAGTGAGGAGAGTAGTAAAAATCATAGTGTTTCTTCAACTCCGTTTTTAAAAAGAGGAAGAATGAGCTTCTATGTATTGGGGGACAGAAAAAAAATCAAACCCAGATAATTTTTGACCAGTTTGGGTTGTAAATCTGGACGTGATATCTATCTTTAGCTATTGCAGTCATGTACTATACTCATCCTGAGACTGCTCCAGAGGTTTGCAGCAGTCAAGCACACACAGAAGTGACTGTGGAACCATATCATAAAATGATGTAATTTCATCAGGGTCTTTTGATGCATAAAAACTGAACTCAGACAGACAGGCACCAGAAGGAAGTCCTGTAACACAGTGCACTTTTGCATATGGCATTTGTTGCCTCTTAATAGACAGAGAGAGAGACTATTTGTGTGAAAAACTTTTGTTTAATAGTTCAGAAACAAGAATAAAATAGCCATCAGTGGGGCAGTTATCGTAATAATGTGCTGTCATTGGGCCACATAGAGAAAGGGAAATTGTATGTGGTATGCTGATCGCTGAGTGAAATCATACACTAATATGGCATTTGTGGGTTTTTTAAGACTCGGGTTTTTTGGCATTTGTGACTTTTTAAGTCTTTGCTTGTAATCAGTTTTAATATTTGGACATTGACTCCTTGAATGTTGGTGTAAACACTTTCTGGATTTTAAACATAGTTGTCAGAAGAATCTAGGTAGGACTTTTAACAGCATGGGTTTGATTCAGACACAAAATTTCCATCCACGTTGGGGCTTCATACCTAAATCACTTCCACCTTATTTGTGAGATTGCTGTTACAGCAGCAACTGGACCTCTGTAATGAATTTCACCCTCAACAGACTCAATGAGCCACTTGAAGTTTTGTCACTGCACCTACAGATGGAGAAGGAATTCAGATGAATCCCAGCTGGTGCCAGACTTGTGCCCTGGTTTTTGCAGCTCCCCAGCACAGGCAATCTGATCAAGAATCCTAGTCTTCCCCTGCAAACAGCTGTGTCAGTTTATACACAACCAGAGAGCATGTTACCATTCTATTAGGGCAGAGGCTATGGCATGGGTAGAAGCATTTGCATCAGCCTTATGTCTTCTCAGTTTCAACATCAATGCCAAGCAATTTGCTGTTCCTTACAGGTCTGTGTGGCCTCAGTTGGTAAATACTTGCAGCCTATGCCATGGTTTGCTGGAGGAAAGCTGGCCAAAGTGTGCCTACCATCCTCCAGTCACATTTCTCAGTTACTTCATAGGCACGGCTCAAGGGAAAGTGCTCAGCAGCTTTGTGTGGGAAGAGCAAGGTGAACCCAGGCATCCCCTGTCACCAACCAGCATCTTACCCACTGCTTCTGCCTCCAGTTTTTAGCATCCCTTCAGGCACATTTATTGAAAATGTGTATTCACCTTCTGTCTTGCAGCGTGGGTTTGGGTTCAACTCAGATGCATCTGCCTGTGCAGATAATTTTGCTTTCACTGAAGACTGTAAGTGCAGAAAAGGCCAGCTTAGGTAATTTAAAATGTTTGCTCTCGGTGCTCTCTTTCAGCATCAGTATCTTTGTTTGATGTGGGAAAAGGGTGCACTCCTTGTCTCTCTGTCGGAGGGCAGCAGGCGTTATGTGCAGCGGTTATGTGTAAGAGCACTGAAAACAAATACTAGAAAGGTCTTTCCTTGTATGGTAGGTTTGGTCTGCCACAGTAACTGCTGTGTTCTGGACAAGTGGCCAGAGGGGGAAACCCAGACACAATTCAGCCACAAACAAGTTATCTTGTGGTAGACTCCTCTTTCCTGCTCAAAAATAAAGACACACCAAGACTGTGTGCTGGTGTTTTGCACATGTATTGCCACTTAAAAACTTTACTTCACATTTGCATAGTTTCCAGATAAAAAGTTGTTTTGAAACAGAAGTTCAGGGGGCTTCACTGCTGACAACTAATGTTTGCAAAGCTTTCAGCTGGATAGAAGGGAGGTTTTCTTATCAGGCATATTTATTGACACTGTTCCCATGCTCTTCACAGAGTGCAGAAGGAGCTTGAAAATGTAGCTCTCCTCTGAAAAATGACATTACAGAAATGACATTACGGTCTGGATCTTGACTACTGCTTCCAGAATTCCTGGATGAAATGAGCTCTATTTATAATTAAATGTCTGTGGGATTGTTGTTTTGGCTTGATTATTCTTACTGCCAGCTCTCAAATGGGAAAGTCAAACTGGTGTTCCTCTTGGGCTTACTATTTATACACAGGAAACCTGAGAGGGACTCAGCCTGAGAGCTAAGGTTGTTATTTAAAATAGGTTTAAAGTGGGTAATATAGTCCAATTTTTTGCCTAAATTTAGATGCTAATCAATAAGAAATATCCCACAGGATTAATTTTCTACATCTTTGAATCTGGTAGTGTCAGTTTGATCCAGTCAATTTTCATATATTTCTGATTGGAAGCCTTCTGTCCTTATGGAAATTCTCCATTGGCAATCTTATTTTTCAGGGCTGATGAATATTTAACTGAAGTTAAATACTCAGAGAAAGAGGGAGAGAAATCTGTGTATGCTTCGTGCAACAGCTCAGTATTTCAATACTGGGTTTTAGCTCTCATTGATATCCTAACACAGAGATTCTGCCTTTTTGTGCACAGAGTGATGAGGGTCCACGAGTTGTACAGGCTGGGGCCAGGGATTTGTAAGCTTGGTCATCAAGAGCTGCACAATTTTGTCACATTTTCACACTACTGCATGAGAAATTCAAGCTCAGCAGCTGGTGAATTGAAAATCCTCGCTCTCCCAACTGCTGACTAAGAGTTGAAATAAGAACAGAAATTACACCTTGGTATGGTTGTGAAGAAGAAGCTAGGGCTATTTACTGTGAGATACACTGTACTTGATTCACAGCTGCAAAAATGAAAAGGGAAAATAGCAAACCAACAAGAAGTATGTGCTCTTTTCTCTTCATCTTCAGATACCTGTATTCTGAAACTTTAGTAGTCCTGCACAGGTATGTTTTACAGCTAGTGAACCATATATTTAAGGCTATGAAAGAAAATGTTATCAGTGCTTGTCACTGAATTATCTTTAGATATGTTCTTTTTTTTTTTTTTTGTTTTCTTTTGATTCTTAAAATATTTCTTTTTTTTCCTTTCTGCAGCTCTTACTCATAGAGGAAATCTGATCTGCTGCAGCACGGAAACATCAGCGGTGAGATGGCGAGACAAATTCCTTAGGGAACTGCCTGTAAGTCTGGTCAACATTTAAGATGAAAAGTTTTGCATTTTCTTTGGCAGGATGTTGCATGCAGAGTTTAGCTGTATGAGGCAATTGCTGAGGCAATAAGGGAACATTCAGGAACACAAGCCTCTGCTTTGAGTAGGTGAATAAGCACAAAGGCAGAAATAATCTTGTTAAGACTTTTTCTTTCTCCCCTCGCCCGCTCCCCCTCCTCCCCTCTCTTCTAAAAAACATCACTGGTCTTTGAAACTTGCTAAATGATGCCCGATTGAAGTCCTGTTCTCCCAGAATCCTAGATACACAGTCTCGAAGTAGATGAGGACAGAAGGTGGTTGGTATTGGGACGGCAGTTGACAAGAGGAAGACAGACTTTGGGTTACATGCTGCTGATGATTAAAGTGGATTTGTAGAGGACAGCAAGGTGTGATTCTTTCAGCTCTTTCCCTCAAATACTCTGGAGAAACCCCTGAAATATCCAGATCTCAGAAACATAAATCTTGGAGGCAGCACGGGCGCGTCGGCACCCTCTAGTGGGCTACACAGAAAATGTTTTTACCCAGCAGTAACTTCCCACTTCATTCGCTGGGACCAGTCATATCCTGATCTTTAGCGTATTTGACACACCTGTAATAACTGTTCTCAGCCTCTGTAACATGATGGCTGCATCCAAACTTCTTTTTTGGAATGGTCTTTTCTCTGTCAAAACTCCTGAACTATACAAGAAGTTCATTGTGGCTCAGAGTTGTTTGAGGGAGCATTAATTGGTGAGAGATAAAACTGTGCCAGAACTGTAACAGCCCAAGCAATTGAATTTCATGGTCTGAGCATTGTTCTGACAGTGTTAAATTTACTAATATTGACATACTTTACCTGTAGTAAAGTCCCCCTTGTGCAGGTGGTATATTCCTCAGAGTCCTAAGTGTAAATATCACAGAATAATACTTCAGCACAAAAAAATTAATGAACAACCTGTTTAGTGGGAGACCATTTCCTGTCTCATTGTTCAGCTCTCATCTGCTTGCTGCTGGAGAACACATGCTGACTGAGACGCAGAGCTACAGGAAAAAGCAAAGCAGCCTTGTGATTTTAGTGACTGAGCGATGTTCTGGGAAACATGATTTTGCCACTGATTCTACCTGAAAGTAGATGCTGAGAAAAGCTTTTGTGATGCTGAGAAAAGGTCACCTTCTTAAGAAAAGGATACACGTGAACTGCCTGAAATGGAGCTAGGATGGAACTTCAGGTGTTCAGCTCCAAACAGGGAAAATTCTGTTGTAGCCTCTGACTGCTGGTGAGTTATAAGATAGTAGTTGCGTCTTATAACACAAGATAGCAGTACTTAAAGATACTTAGAGACAAATACAGAGAAGATATCCATTAGCAATTCTAGAACAAAAGGATTTTTACAGGACTGAAAGAGCTGGTCTGGTGCCACTGAGGAGAATGCTTAAAGCACATCAGTAAAACTATGTTTCTTCTTTACAAATACAAGTGCTTGTTTTTCAAAAGGTCAAAGAGTAGGAAATAGTGTAACTCCTTCTATAGAGTATAGGAGAAAGAGCATGCACACTCAGCTCTGTCTTTGGAAAGTATTTAAAGGCTTATCTACCTCCTTCCTTGCTAGGTAGTATGCTAGAACTATGGTCTGGGCTGAATTGCACCCAGCCAGTAGAAGCTGGAAGAGCAAGCAAAAGAGGACAAAAAAAGTCAGAAGCCTGAAATACCATTCAGGTAGAAGGCTAAAGATCTTGTCTCTAGTCTCGTCTTCAGAGACACTGTTTCACACTAATCACTGGGTAGCTCCAAAGGCCAAACTAAAGAGTAGATTCCAGGCCGTGTCCACTTACTTGATGGCTGCTTCTGTCACTAGACTAGAGAATCTCTTACCCTCCTTCATGGTGTTTTCATCTTTCCCTGAGTTGTTGTACTGATAATTTTTTAGTGTGCATCTCTGATGTGAAAGATGGGCAGTACCCAGAAGCTTTGTGGCTAAAGCAATCTCCAGCTCAGATAAGAAGTCCCATGGAGACATCTTAAGGCATCTATTTCCTGAAATTAACCACTACTTTATCATTCAGACAGGGCAGAAAAGTGTTTTTCTTCTATCAACCACCTTAAAAGATTGTAGCAAATTAAATTTAGTCCCCAGAAAGAAAAGGCAACCAGGAATTTTAACAAAAGGAGCTCTGGCAAAGAGGTTCAAGGCTCAGGTCTTGTAGTTTCCCTGTGAGAGCGAGTAGGTTCTGTGAGACTATTTTTTCCTCAATTTTTCATGTTTTTAGGGCTCATCCTTTGTCTGCACTGGATGACCTATGTGTGTGGCGTGCGAAGAGTGCTGACTTCACACTGTTCCATATCATTTTGCTGACTAGTTCAGATCCCATTCTGAGACACCTAAGCCTTCACTGGTGTCTTCATCCTTCCGCCCATGTGATGCTTATCTTACAGCACTTGAAATTCTGTTTCAGATCTAGCTTCAAGGAATTAAGCTTTCAGAAACAGGCACCAACTCTGAACTCCTAATTTTCAAATGCTTATGAAAAGATATCTGGATCTGACTTGCAGAGTATCGATTACTCACAAATCCAGGTATGTTCAATAGAAATGTGGCTTTGAAACACTAACATTTTATTTAATGCCAAATGCTCTTAAAAATCACATCCTGGGTAACTCAGGGCCTCCATTCCTCATTTTCCTCTTCATAATATGGGGTTAAATAATCTTCATATTAGAAGACGGCTGCAAATAAGAAATTTACAGGTCTTCCTGAAGCACTTTGATGCTACAAAACTGGATGCCATAAAAATGCCACAAAATCAGTTGTTTTTTTAGTATTTAGGACAAGTTTGAACAGTGCATTGTACATAGGGAATAGTGTCATTCATTGAACAATCATGAGAAAAAAGTCTAAATTTTTCTGATAGGGTATTTTGCCTTTGGAAAATTGCTGGGAATGCATTGGTTTCAACAGAGATCAAGTGGAAAAGGGCAGACTTAAACATGTCCATTTTCCAGCCTGTGTCTTGTAGAGTTTCTTGGCAGGTGGGCTGATTTCCTGTCTTCAGCTTGCTGACTTCCACCATTTCACTAGTAGGATCGTTCAGCTGAAAAGCAGCCAGGGGAACCTGCTGATGAAATTCTGGCTCCCAAGCTCTTCAGCTGTTTATTTGTTTAGGCTTCTAGAACAGTAACCTTCCTGAGATAAATGGGCATTGTGAGCATTTCAACATGGAAGGAAAAGACAAAACATTTTCATAAGGGACACCTTCCATTCCCCTCAATCACATGTCTCTGCAAGGCTGGTGATCTCAGTTACACAGTGTTTAAATCCTCAGTGCACTGATCCTCAGTGGCTGTTGGGGTCTTTAGAAATGCATAGTTACTCAAAAAGTTTGCAACCTATCCATGATTGCAGCTAACAGAAGTTGGCTGCTAGCATGTGAACGTGAGACTGAGTTAAACAGAAGCAAGATCAAGCCCTTAAGCCGGACTAAACTCTGCCTTGCACATTGCATACAACATCTTCTTATCAGCCCAATTTGTGACCTAAATCTGTATATCCCTGTCAAAGAAAATCACTGGAACCCACTCTTTCATGTGAAGATGTGTCTTCTTGGTCACAGATTTCTCCCATGGGGGATAAACATATCTTTAATGTCTCTAAGAGGATGAAGAATGAAGTTTCCTGTTACATGTCTGGCTTTTGCAACCTCAACAATTCTCAGCAGTGCAGATACATAATCTTAAAATCTGGTCTTGGTGGATAAAATGGCCTCACAAAATCATTACTGAGTTCTTTTATGGTTAAATGCATGTTAAATGTTTGACATTTAAAACCATATATACTTGGGAAAGTTATTTTTGAAAATGAAATGAAATGTTTTCCACCAACACCTCTTCTCTGAGAAACTAACAGGACATGGCACAGTTTTACATGTTATAGTAGGCTGATAGGTTTGTGCAACTCACATGTCTATTTCTGCTAAAGTTTCTGGGTTAAGTACAGAATTACCCCCCACGAGAGGGGCAGAGATCATAGCCAATATGGATATCAATAACATAAATGGTTGATCTGCCCTGGGCTTGGAAATGGTTACCTTGATTCTCAGCACCTCCCAGTTTTTGCTGCTGCAGTAATGCAAAAACCAACTGCAAACTCTCACAGCAGTGCCTGGAAATCACTTTGTTATACAAAAGTGATTTGTTATACATGTGGGAAACACCAGCATGTGGAAAGACTATTGCTATGCCAGTTAGCAGCAGGAGAGCAGAGGGAGAAATTGTATTACAGAAAAATCAGTTCCTTCGGTTGTGCCAATTCTTCTGACTGCCCTAACTTGTCTTTGGGACTACTGTAGTCATGAGTGTAGAAGGAAAAATAGGTGGTCAGAAACAGAACTATTTAGGCTGGAAAAGACCCCCAAGGTCATCGAGTCCAGCCCTTAACCCAGCACTGCCAAGTCTGCCACTAACCCATGTCCCCAAGTGCACCATCTATACATCTTTTAAATACCTCCAGGAGTGGTGACTCCACCATTCCCCTGGGCAGCCTGTTCCAATGCCTGACAACCCTTTCAGTAAAGGAATTTTTCTATTATTCAATCTAAACTTCCCCTGGTGCAACTTGAGACCATTTCCTGTTTTCAGTTATTACTTGGGAGAAGAGACGGAGCCCCATCTGGGTCCTACCTCCTTTCAGGTGGCTGTAGAGAATGATAAAGTCCCCTCTTTTCTTCAGACTCAACAGCCTCAGCACCCTCAGCTGTTCTTAGTAAGACTTGTGCTCCAGACCCCTCACCAGCTCCATTGGTTTCTTCTCTGTACACTCTCCAGCACCTCAATGTCTTTCTTGCAGTAAGGGGCCCAAAACTGAAAATCTTTGCCATCTTCAAAAGGGCATGTGGTCACCTGGAGATTTGACTTCCTCAAGTTTGGAGTAAAAACCTCAGTGTTGCAGCTTGCCATTGCCAACCATTTTGTTGTTCACACTACCATGCTACAGGAGCTGTAAATGCTCCCCTGCCCCCACCTGCCACAGCAAAGTAAAAAATTTTACACCTTCTATATATGATCAGCCTAAACTTTTCTAGTAAATCTGAAGAAAATAAGTAGGGGCTTCTTCACAAAGAACAGGCCAGAAATTCAAAGCATGCCAGGTGTTAGAAATAAAACCATGCTTATCTATTAAAGATGTTTTGGTGTCCACCTGTGGGCTCAAGAGAACTGAACGCTAAATGCTTTCACTTCCTTCAATGGAAGATAAATGTATGGTCCATTCATAAAATGGGTCTGTCACATGTTGGGTCAAGCAGATTTGGTGTAGGATTTGCAGACTGATATTTGTATCCACATGAAATACTTTGTCTTCTATTCTGGGCTGCACTTTCCTTGCTTTGACCCCAGACTGAAAAAAGGGATGGGTGAAAGGCATTTTCAACAGTTAGGATGAGACGGTGACACTGCCCCATAAGCAGAAACAACACCAACATGTGTGGATCCAGTGGCTCTGGGGACAGTAGAAAACACTAGTTTATTTTTTTACTATGACTTACAATGGATTAATAGATAATGAATATTGTCCTTATTGCTATTGCACATGTCTGCAAACTTCTCCTGAGTTATTATGGCCATTACACACATAAAACCATAGGCAGTTGCACTTATCAGGGAAAGAAACAGAAAAACATTAGGTGGAATTACAAATGTCTGAATTCCAGGCTTTTATCCAGTTGTCCAAATACTTTATGCAATGCTCAGAAACTTAGTTAATCTCGGGACTTTCACCCTTTATCAGCCAATTCACATTTATTGAGGGAGAGAGGAGAAGTACAGACTCATGTATATAGACCAAAGATCCTTTTCAAACAAAGCTGGACAACAGCTGGGCTCAGTAGTTCTTTGGATTGCATTTAAATTCTTGCTTCCATGTTAATGATAAAGTGAACAAGTGAAAGTGTTTGATACCTGTTCTGGCTGACAGCTACCCAGGACTGCCACATTCCCTTCTGGATTCTCCCATATCACATCCTTCCCCTAGAGATGAGGCTGGATGCTCACCCACAGACTTCACTTGTCTGATAAGAAAGTGTATTGAAATACCAGAGTCTTTCACTTCTAAGTCCAAACAGCCCACTCCTGTTTCTGTGAACAGCATTCATTGACTGACTCATAGAAAGAATTGCCTAGTCCAGCATCTCAGTGCAGATGGATATCTCCATTATCCCCACTGTGCTCCACAGAGCCCCAGCCCTCACCTTTCATTTCTGCAGCCCAATGTCATTGTGCCCTTTTACTTTCTTCTGGGAGAAAGACAACAGATTCAGGTTGAGCTTTCTGCGTGGACATTAATGTCTCAATGCTCATCTCCTCCTCCAGAGAAATGTGCTGTAGAGACTTGTGGGGGTTTATTTCCTTTTTTGAGATCTGAGCCAAAGCTTAAGTCTCTTGATGTGTAGCCATCAAAGGCACTGAAGATAATAAATAACTCACAGTAGTGCTGGTAAATAAACATCTTGCAGACTGTTGCTCACTGCCTTATTGTTTCATGCACAGTGTTAAATGGGATTATATAGAAGCAGAAAGTTAAGTTTGCAGCAATTAAACTTCTAAATAGCTCTGAACATTGAGATTAAATGTTTTCAATTTTATATATTTATTTTGTATTTATTTTATTCACATTTAGTTCACTTATTAAATTAACTAGTCCTAAACCATCCCTAATCTAAATCCTTTCCACAACCACTCACATTGGTGAGAAATTATGCCATAAATTTTGGCAAGGCCCTACATACAGACAGTTGCAAATTACAACACTTTTTTGAATATAGCTGCGAGGCATTGACTTAAGCATTAGGGTTTTTTTTATATGTTAGGGCTACAAAGATTGTATTGCTGCTGAATCACTAGTGTCAATCGTGAAAAATGAAAAGAGTATTTCCCCAGTGGAGAAACAGCCAAATATGATACAACTTTTAAAAGCCAGAAGAGCATTCTCAGATCAGAATTACAGAGTATGTAAAGGTTCTTTGCAAATCAGTTCGTGTTTATATTTTTTACACTGACAGTCCAGCTGTCCTTTGTGGCAAACCTCACAAAGGGTTTTAATGTGCCTGTTCTGTTTTATGTACTTTTGACCCATTTGATCTCAAGTTAAATAACTAGATAAAAAAAATGGTTCTACCCTACACTGGAAGGGTTTAGAAACCAACATCTCTTCTCCTTATTAGAAATAATCCCTTCAACTTCATGTTTCAGTCTGGGTGGGTGAGAAAACTGTGCTTGTTTTTTTTTTGGCTAAAAAGTGTAGTGTTCCAATTGCTGAAGTTCTTGTTGCATTTTCCACTAGTTATGAACACCCACAACCCCAGGAAAAACAAAAAAATCCGCCTAGTTTGGGGCTCTTCTTGTTGTTTATACACCATTTAAAATGTTATCAAGTCTTTCTTAACTCTTTTCTTTACTTAAAAGCAGATTGTTTCAACCACTACTTCCTTATTTCTCCTCCCTTCCTCTTAACTCTTTAATAGAGAATCTCTACTTGTGCTTTTCTTTTTCATGTACAGTCTATGAATAAGCAGATCTGTGCATCTTCCCAACCGACTGGGAGTATGAAAACCAAGCAAACTTTAGGGTAGATTTTCATCAGAACAGCAAGATAGAGTTGAAGAGTTGACAACAGTTTTCAAGGAGTGGGGGAGAGGCTCTTACCACTGAGAATCTTATAGTCTTCTCATTCATCCTTCTAACGAGTTTTCTTTTGACAGCCTGCATCACAGAAAGCATCGTATTGTCACCACACAACACTGAAAATGACCCGATCATCTGTTGCTTTCCTCAAACCCGGTCCTTCAGTGATGCACCCACATACCCACGGATAGGAGTTAATCATGCCAGCAATGACAGGATGTCACAAGAGATAGCTGAGGTCTCGTGCTGGGACAAGAAAGTGTGTGTAAGCTCCTCCATGTACGTCCTGTGAGCCTCGTTCTGTTAAAAAAACATTGGACTGGTGCTACTCTGAGGCCAGCCTGGGGTATGTTGTAGCTCCATGAGCACAGCTTTCATTCTCACTGGAGTCCTTTTCTCTGGTCTGGCTTCCTAGGTATTTCCCTGTGTAATTGCCCCCCTTGGCAGGAAAAAGTAGTCAGTGTAAGTACAGGATCTTTATACTGTTCTTCTCCCATTCCAGCCAGGAAGGTGAATATGTAAAGGGTCTTAGCAAGACATAGAGCAAGTAGATACTTATATCCCTGTAGGCAGAAGCTCGTCACCACGACGCCATCCGCCTAAACAATCCAGGAAATCAGGAATGTTTATTCAACAAGAAAGAGCCCTACTTCACCCCTGATTGTTTGGGTGGGGGGAAAGATACATGAACTCTCAGCCAGGTGATTTGCAGTGAAGGCATCACACCCACCTGCCAAACTCACCCTCACACACTTCCACAAGTACCTTATATCTGCCTGGGAGAATGGTGCAAAAAATGTGGAGTTGGGCCAGGTAGCTCTTCTATGCTGAATGTCTTTCCTAGTCTGCTGGGACAGGATATCTGTTCTCAAGGAGTTTAGCAAGACATTTTATCTCCACGATCTCAAAGACTGACTGAGTGACAATACATTATGGAGACCTACCAGGGTTCTTGACCTAGAGAAAAGCAATTGGGACTGCTATAAAAGCAGTAAAGGCAAGTATTTTTATTTGACTGCCACTGGTTCTTACAACAGAGGATGAAGACCATCCATCCAGGATGGGACTGTGCTCACCAATGAATGATTTAGCTAGGAGCACAGGAGATTCTTCTGCAAAAGGGGCATAAACCCAGAAGGCAGAGCAAAGCAATTGTGCATTTGTGACTCACATTATATGCCTAGCATCAGGCCTCTGCATGTTCATATGCCTGACCTACTTGCTGGGATCCACTCCAACCCTGCACTGAAGGAGAAAATCTTCATCACAGGTGGAATTTCCAATTTCTGACCTTTACGCTACCACTGAAAAAGGCTTTAGGAGCCTAAATACTCTTTTGTTGTCATTAAGTGCTGAAATTCAAGACTGAGGTCTTCAGTTGCTCAGCTTTTGCTAAAGGTGCCATTATCAAAATTATGAACCCCAGTCACTAAATCCTCAGAAGCCCAGATATACTAATACCTAGCTCAGGCTAAAGGCCTGAAATAAACCACAGTTGTGGAGTGGGGGGAACTCTGTTCCTTGAGCTGCATCAGCTGGAGGACCCAGTACACCATAAATAGCCAAAAAACTTATTGGAGACTTACTGGAGTACATCCTGCGTGGGATACAGCCAGAAGCAAGGCATCAATGCCATGGGCCCTTTAATCCTGTGGATACTTAGGGCACTCCCTTCAGATGGATGTTTAGCTGGCCTGATTGGAACCAAGCATTCTTGCAGAAATGCATTGACCATAATGTTATTTATCTACAACTTGTCTTTACTCTTGCCGCTGAATTTGTTTCAGTTTGCCTGGTACCGCTGGGATATAAATTCCATGGGTGAGAAAAACAAACTGTAGTGTTTGTTTAGCACTTGAGAGGAGAAGACATCCAAAATGCAGTTCCTACTTAAATGTAATTTATATATTTTAGAGGAAGTAACAAATAGAAAGTCTTATTGCTTGGTGAGACATGTAGATTGAAATCTCATCACTCTGAAGAGAGAAATAAATTCTAATCTCCCACATCCTCACTGTGTGATATTAAGGAAGTGGGAATAGTATTCTTGTTTCTCGTTTGGATACTTCTGGGTTTTATGAGATAAGATGGATGCAAACATCTCACTGCAGCAGACATTTCAGTGGTAATACATGGTTGTATCTAGAGGTCTCCTTGAAACCCTCCACAAAGTGTCAAAAGCTGAAGCTTTCTCAGAGACTGAGGTGTTTCTGTCTAGCTTTCTTGCTGCTCAGTGTTCTGGTTTTCTGTATCTCATGGTAAAAGGCCTAATTGTGAGCTGACGAGGTGGGGACATCTCAGATGGGGCGATGGAGACTCCTGGGCAGGTAGAAACTTATGTTTCTACAACCTGAGGCAGAGTAGGTGTAGATGGTGGTGCACTGGGCTCTCTCTGTGGATTTACATTCTGTATTAACTCCTCTAGGTACTTGCTGCTCTCCTTTTTTTTTTTTTTTTTTTTTTTTTTTTTTTTTGGGTGATTGAGCAAATCTAACCACAATCTCTTTTTACACCCAGTTTCTAACGAAAGTCTTTTACCCGGTTTTCAGCTGAACTGTGTCTTCACTGGTGACAAGAACGAGATATCAGAAATCCAGTATACAAAATAATACAGTGATTCTGTAATATGAGGTATTCAATCATTTGAGAACCAGAAAAACTTATTGTACCTTGCGGTTTGTGGGTATTTTTACTCTTGGGATATTATTACATTATTATAATTCATCAGAAAAAGGAATCCACTACCTCTAAAGAAAGACTTTTTTAAATTTTGATAATGAATTCAGGAAGTCTCATTATTTGGATAACATTAGTTAAAGTACAAGGAAGTGCTCAATTTCAAAAGCCACTTAAAATGTTCTCCTTATAACTCTTGTAGTATTTCCAAAGGCACTAATATTCCTTGAACCATCAGCAGCAAGGTAACTGAGTTGTGCAAAAATACTAGTATTATTTAAAGAAAAAATTATATCAGAGTTGGAAAGTGACTTTTCAGAAGGCATTGAGCAAGTGAAAGAGAGAGCACTGCAATTGAAGATGTTCTGCTTATCATCCTCAAGAACACACCTACAGTCTTGTCAACTCTTGTCAATCCAGTCAACCCTCAGAAGCGACCTGATTCTTAGTGATCTATCTCTTGTAATTGCAAGGTGGCTTTTTCACAAAGAGATACAAAGAAGTCATTAACATTTTCATCTCCTTATTGACATGGCTCTCTGCAGGAGTGATAATGAGGAATCTCTTTGTGACTGTTGTCTTCAGTCCACTTCATCCCAGCAGTTTAGAAGTGCCCTTGGAGTGCCAGATCCTTTTACACAGGCATGTTCAATAAGGTGGCTCCTTACTCTGATCTAGAAAGTCATATTGCTTTGGATGCAGTGCCATTGTGGGGAGGCCACTGACATACTGGTCAAAGTATTGTTGCTACGTTCTCATTGACAGTTTTTGCAGCAGGAGACAAGTTTGCATTTGCTTTTGTTTTTGCAGAAGGGTGCAGGGAAACTAGTCAGGAATGCCACTACTACGGACTGACTCCTAAAATATTTGGATGTCTAATTCCTTTTGAGGGCTTAAGCCAAAATTAGCATATTTTCCAAATATTGTTTTGCATCAGGTGTGTAAAGAAAGGAGAAAAAAACCAGCAAAACCTACTATTAATACAAATGGCAATGGCAATGAGTTGGCATGTGATGCAGCCTAAAAAAAGGAGACTAGTATAAGCACATGTTCAGACTAAAACGCACTGTCTTGTGATTAGTATGACCATTTCAAAATATTTCCTGTTGTGATTGTATAACCTTTAAAAAGAAAGGATAGGTTTGAGCTGGTGAATTGCTAGGTGTCTTCTCTTTCTACTGGTCTTGGTGAAAAAAAAGGGATAGATTTATTTTGCATTAAAGAAACAGGTATACAAAACAAAATGAAAAGCCTTGAGGGTTTTGTGTAGGTTAGTTTACATCATGCTGTAACAGAATGCTCTAAAAACTATCAGCCCACGCAGTACAAACACAAGTAACTTTTACATGTAATTTGTAGTACATCTTAGAAGCATCTAAAGAGATGGTGTGGGAGTGGAGGGAGGGCTGAACTGAGGAAACTGCTTTTGAAAGTTGTTTTTTTGTGTGTGCAATTTTTTTTAAAGAGTTTCAGAGAATTGAAAGAGGAACCTACACTGAGCAGCTAGGCCTAACTTGTAAAAAACTTTCCCCACATCATGTGGTGAAACATCTTTTATCACTGCACTCTTATCTTTAGTATGTTGGCACTATGGTTTGTTCACCTGCATGGATAGATGGATGGGGCTAGAAGGGATTGTGTGAATTTATTTTGCCTTTCCAGACTTTAATGAAAATGTAATGTACAACCTTTATTAAACCACAATCCTCAAGAAAATTGATTTATTTTAAATCTTAAAACTCTCCTTTCCTTTTCTTTCTTTCCCTCTCTCTCTATATTTGTATGATGATAAGACAATGTAAGACAGAGAAATACACAGAGAAGAAGAAAGGAAACTAAATTTGCTCTCCTGAAATGTACATTGCCTTTAGGTTTTTATAAAAGTCTTTCTGAGATGTTAAAATTAAAAGGACTCAGGCCTGTTTCCTTCAGTTCCCTGAAAGAGCTTCAAAACACTGGCATTTTCCATCATTTGCTTGCCAAACCACATTAAACCTCACCGCAGGCTGTAGTGCTCAGTGACTGTCACAAGCACGGGTGACTTCATCTCACATGCCCCACCAGGCCTCTCCACTGCTAAGCTGATGCCACACGCAGATGCTGGCTGGACACCATGTGCACGTGCAGAAAGTGTGCCCAGGTTCCAGGGCATTTCAGCAGGGCTGGGGAGGGCATAGTCTCGGCAGCTCTTGGTGGGAAAACCCCGAGATGGCTCCAAGCCCCTGATCTTCTCATGAGCAAGCACAACCAATGAGTCCCGAAACAGAGCTGGGAACTAAGCAATAGTGAAAAATAGATAACCTCCACTATTCTCAGAAAGAGAAGTGAGAAAGTAGTTGGTGCTGATCTTCCTTCACTGTGAGCTGGGGAGCAGGCTGCACTTTCAAAAGCACCATCCTGTCTCTACTCCCAGGTAGCTGAGGGCATCCTTGGGGTTTCAGAAGAGAAGGGGGCTGCTGTGGTGGCTGGGATCACATCTCAGCCACTGCCAAAGCATCAGGTGTCTGCCAGCAAAGGAGCTTCCAGAGGCAATTCTCCTTCATGATCTATGGCACTACAAGATACTGAAAAAGAGAACCAAAACCTTTTGATAGGGAACTCCTCATGAGAGCCCAAGTTTCAAGCTTACCTTTTGCTAACAAGTTTCAATTAACCAGTTGAAGTTGTAGAAATTTGTTTGCAATAGTCAATAGGTCAAAGCTCTTTGTTGTCTCAATCAGGAAGGAGACCCCAGGTCAGTGCTCCTGCTGCTGTGGAGACTCAGGGTGACAGAGGCCTGAGCCAAGAGCTGCTAATTCTCATCTTGTGAGGAGCTCCCCGCTGGACCTTGAACAGCTGGTTTCCACAAGGAATCACACTTGATGTGCCTGAAGACACACATCACACCATAGTGCATTTTCCTAGTTTGATTAGGGGTACTTGAAAGGCTTTATTTCCATATTGTTTGGTGCTGATTTTTCTATCCCAAGAACATTGCTGCCACATTTACCATCCTCGTTATGTGATTGATGATGCAGTCCTCCAGTCACAGCCTTCAGCCCACGAATATTCTGTTGTGTGTTGAGGCAGCTGAATTGTTTACTGGATGTGACACAAAGCTCCCAGTAATACAACAGTACCGATCCTCCAGTTGCATGGCCCGTTTTGGCAGGGCTGTAGCAGTGTGTGCCTTGGCCATACCATTCCTAACAATCACTTTCTTTCATCAGACTCCTCAGATGCCTAAATTAGGTCAGATTCCCAGCTGAAAACCAGGGCAATCAGCCTCAGCATTTTTACACTTTTGATTTAACTGGTTTTTTAATGTGTCTGGATTTTTTTTGTGGCTCACTGTTTTATGTGATGTGCTTTACATACATCACATGTAGAAACTGTTTGGTTCCTTCTTGGGCTTTATTAACACCTTCTCCAGTCCTTTTTACTAAGACTGCAGGGAATTTAATAACATTCCCACCACTAAATATGTGTCATCCTGAACTATACGCTTTTCTGTGACAGTTGGCTCTCTCTAATTTTTAGTTTAAAAACCATAACCTTAATTTTTAGTAACAGAAACCTTGCCCTATTTTAGTTTAGGTCAAACCATATTTTTCTGATGGCACCATCTGCACTAAACATTTCTTTTATTCTTAAGTGCACCTATACCATCTTTCTATGCATCTGTTGTCAAGTTACACACTGAAACTACAGGAATGTGGTAATATTTCAGACCACACCACTTAGAGATCTCTAGGGCTCCTAGCAGCCCAAATTTTGTCTCCAAAGAACTGTCTCCCACTGCTCTACTGTTATACATATCTTACTGGAGCATAACTATACCAGTCATCAAAATTGCCTTAGAGCAGCCTAGCTCACAACCTGTTTCTAGTGGTATTCCCCAGGGGTCAGTACTGCATACAATCTTGTTCAATTTATTCATCCATGAGCTGGATGAAGGGACAGACTGTGCAGCCTCAGCAAGTGATGGTGATACAGAACTGGGAGGAGTGGCTGGTATACCAGGGTGCTGTACTGTCAGTCTGCAAGACTTAGACAGGCTGGACTGATGGACAGAGAGGAACCTAATGAAGTTTAACAAAGACAGATGCAGGGTCCTGCACCTGGGGAGGAATCAACACATGCACAAGCACAGGTTGGGGGCTGATCTGCTGGGGAGCAGCTCTGTGGAGAAGGACCTGGATGCCCTGATCGACAACAAATTGTCCATGAGCCATCAGTGTGTCCTTGAGGCCAAGAAGGCCGATGGTACCCTGGGGTGCCTTAGGAAAAGCATTGCCAGCAGGTCGAGGGAGGTGATCCTGCCCCTCTAACCTGCCCTGGTGAGGTGCAACTGGAGTGCTGTGTTGACGTGCAGACAACTCATGGCAGAGACAAGGGTGTAAGGAGGTAATATATTGATTGCAGTATAGTAATGAAGTTATATATTGATTGCAGTATAGTAATGAAGATACACTTTCTCACATGGTAACCGGGAGCTGTTTTGCAAAACTTCATCCAAAAGTGGTATGCAACCTCCTTTGCTTGTATGAGTGCAATCAAATACACAGAGTGACTGATGAGATATGGATCCACACCTCTGCTTTCATTGCAAGAACGTGTTTGTTTGCCCATATGCCTAAAGATAGCAGATCACAAGATATATGTAATAGAAGTGATTATGAGATACAGTGTTGGCAAATGGAATACACAAAACTATCTCTATTAAGTTGGGGCTAAATACCAAGGTCATAAAAATTATAATTAAGACACTAATTTTTAGTGCACAGTTAATAAATAACATCCTTTAAAGCCCAGTGTATTCAGCAGCACTTCTTCTCAAGACAGCAAGATTTCCAGTAATGATTTGCATAACAGCGAAAATAAAGATATCTCAAGACATTTTGCTAGCAATAAAGAGGAACTCAAGTAATGCCAATAAGAATCTGTTCTAATGGATTTTGGAGACTCACTCTCCCACAAAAACCAGCTGCAGAACATGTTTGACTTCTGACATTATTTCATAGGTAGCATTCATTATAATAATGTATTGGCATATATCTGACTATAGTGAGGGCACTTACATACTTCTCCAAGCAGAAAGAGTATCTTAGACAAGGATAGAATCCAATTTCTCTCTTATTTTCACATTTAAGTTATTTAAGTGCAGAGAGGACTGGAGAGGAAGACCAAACCCTGAATACCATGGCACTTGCAGTCAGGTTCAGCTGAAAAGCTGAACTTTGACTTGCTGTCTCACCTGCACTCAAGGATATTGAGAGGAATGAAGCAGATGTGTTTTCAGGGTGCTATTCCTGTTGTATCTCTTTGTATTAGTGTGACAGCTCAAGTAGTCACAAAGAAACTGGATTAAAGGTGAAGCTTTTCTTAGAAATATTTTTCCTTTTTTTCCCTTTTTATAATCTCTACTTCTTGTATGTTACCAGTCATACCTCTAACTGGTATCACCTTTCCAAGCTGAGGAGAAGTCAAGAAAAACATGTTAAGGGTTGGTCAGGGAGAAAGTAATAATACTGTTGGCTCCTTGCTCCTCCTTTCTGTGCATATACGACACTGCTTTTAAAACTAGGTCATATCTGCTCCTGTAGGCTGCTGTTTCTGAGGTTCCTGATACCTGTGCACTGTGCCTTTGGGTAGATGAGCTCTGCACTGTTCAGGAACTTGTGAATCCATACTGTGTCCTGTGCCAGCCACAACCAGCACAGCTGCAGTTATTGATGCTCAGCTTAAGCTGTGAGAAGAGAAGCCAATTTTCAGTTCTTTCAGCAGGTGAACAAAGTGATTTTGCACAAGCTTGGAAACAATGATCTTGCTCCTACCTATGGAACATAGAGCTCCGAGGTGCTGTGCATACAACACACAGAGCTGCCTCAGACTTCACTGCGAGCTGCATGAACACCAGACTTACAGGTCTGCTCCTAAGATAAAAGTATCCTGGTCAAGCCACTGGGCCTCCATTGATTATATGATCATAATTAAAAGGCAGAATCAGCCATGGTACCCCATGATGTAGCTTGAATACTATTGAATGTTGATGGCAATGTTGAAAAAATGAAGAAACTTTTTCTAGCAGAGAACCACAACCACTTATACGTGACCATATACGTGAGCAACTGAACATCACTCCGGGAAAATACAGCTCATACATAGCTCAGTAGTACAATTCAGGGTTCACATTCTGAGCTGTGACAATAAGCAGTAAAAGAAACTGGGCAAAAGAAAGACCTGTGACAGCGCAAGATTTCTCATGGAGATGACCTGAGGTGAGCCCTAACCACCAGTCCCTTCCGGCCAAGTTGGAAAGGAAGCATAGTCTAAAGTGCTGGGAAATGAGCTCACATTTCCCACTGCCTTGGATCGCATACATTGCTGCCTCCTAGCCCTTTGACAGCCCAGGCCCACCTCTCCTCCTGAAATATATGCAGGCACCTATTTTCAGTGGGAATTGACAAAAGGTACAGGCAAATGGCTGAACGCAATATCAGTTCCAGTCATACCAAAGTGCCTCCAGCAGCCCATTTTTGGGTCAAAGCCTTCCAGTAAGAGGTACAGTTTGACAGGAAGCGAGGCTCATTCTTTCTGTATATCTAACTCCTCTTGCCCTTTCGGGAGCACAGAATAAGATATGCAAGAAAGCTGCACAGTGCACATCAGTTTAGCTCCTACAGAGCCCCTGGTCTCGTATTTTTCAGCCAAGACTGTTTTCACTAGTGCTGATGTGAGAATTACTCCAAACTGACATGAGAGCCAGGAGAATGCCCAGTCTGCAGGAGTTCACTGCCAGAACATTGCAGAAGGCACCTGGGGAGAGAGCAGAGTGGTCAGTCTAGTATGTGGCCTGCCAGTAAGGGCTAAATGGTATGTGCTGAGCAAGGACTACAGCAGGACCAGAAGACAAAATAAATTTTATTCTGAGTCCTTATGATCATGTAAAACTGACTGTGGGTTTCAACACACAGGTGGAAGAAGATGGCTACAGGTAAAACAATTCATTTGATCCTATCCTGTTCCAATTCATTTTCACACAGAAGCTGACCTGGTCATTTAAAAGTACCAGCTGAGTGATTCAAGTGTGAAAGGGGTCAATTATGTTTTAGTGAACTAGTCCAGATTTTGACAGAATCTAGGCAATTATGGGTCTCCAGGAAATTGGGATCTGAATCAACAGGATATTTAAAACAGGCTGGAATCAGCTTCAAACACCTGCATTTACTGTGGAAGTGACTATGTATGCAAATATTGCAGTCACTGGAGATCCACCCAGTACAGTAAACACTTTCCAACTCACCCTAAAATAGATACTTAGATTTCTATGGATGATAAATCCACAGCTGTAGCAAAGACCAGGCAGGAAAGCCCACCTATACCCAAATCCTGCCACTTAGTACTACTGCTGTGGAAAGAGTTTTGCATTTTCATGTTCCTCCTACTTAATAGGAGGAACAATAATTCATCCTGTATTTTTACAAGTCATCAGTTGTTATGGATCCAGCACAGGCTTTTTGAGACATGTCTATTTATCTAGGAGGTAGAAAGATGTTTTGAATGTACTGAGACCAACTAGTGGAAGCAGTGGAAGAAGGCCCATCTGAAGACAGCTTACATGCTCAACCAAGTTATTTGATACATCCCTAAAAATATTGCTTCCAATTTCTGGCCCCACACCAAATTATCCTTCCAAGTACACCTGCAAAACTTGGTGGCCTGTCCTGTGTATGAGCTCCATCATAAGCTGAATTGATCAACAGCTACAGACCTTCATATCCTTAGTGCAAGTATGAGAAAAAACAACATCTGAGGTTCTTTCCTTTTTTTTTCTTCTTCCTTTTATTTATTTATTTTTTTAATCTCTAAAGATAATCTTCAAGAGCACTCAGGCAACTCTACCTCAATTCCTTTGTGGACTGAACAGGAGAGGAAACGCAGAGAGCTTCACAGAAAAGAGAGATGAAAAGATAGAAAGTACAGATTTCAAATAGAATATATATATACACATATGCTTATACATGTGTATATTTATATATATTTGCTTGCTGTAAAATGCCAGTTGGACCATACAGATTCAGTGTAAGACCACCAAGTTTCTCAAGATTGAGGAATTCTCTCTTAGGAATCTGTCATATTGCCTACTACAAATGCCTTGTGCCAATAAACTATTAAATTCTTTTCCTGGAATTTGAGGTCAGAAGGGAAATGATCAACTACACTTTTCCTCTGACTCTCACAACAGCTATGTGAGGCAATTACTTGTAGGGGGAAGTAGTTACTGACCAGAAGTCATTCTCTGTCAATCCTGGATACAGATAATATTTAAAAATTTAAAGTTATAAAGGAAATCAGTTCATGTGTCATTTAAATTTCAATTAGATCAGGTATTTCTGTGGTCAAAGTTCTATAAAAACATGTCTCTTCACCATCTTGCCACAAGTCAAGGCCAAGGCACCTGCAGGAGGGCCTTCTGGCACAGGATAACCCCTCACTATGCAGGATGTCTGCCAGAGTAGTTAAAAGGGGGTTTACAAGCTGGCTGTTCATGGTCATGCACCATCTGACAAACACAGCAGTCCGTTTAAGTGAAGGTTCCCTGCCAGGAATCAGCAGTTTCAGGAACTGCTTGCATGGCTCTTCCTCCCTGTGCAAGACAGCATTGTTTCACCCAGAGGCAAGTTACCTTGTGCTGTTGGGAAATACGAGTATGTATATGGGCAGTGATCACAGAGTGTCCTATAGAACGAATTCCTGAGCTGTTATGTTGAACTCTTCTGTTGCCTTAGCTTTGCTAATCTTGTTTAAAATATCAGTCTTCAAAAAATTGAGCTTAAAAAGTCTGCTTATGTAGGAAAGACCAACATATATGTAATATTCTAGCAATTAGCCCCTACATTGGAACCTCTTTAAATCCCATTTAGGATGCTTACTCCGGCTGAAATTTAAACCAGCCTAAAAAATCTATCAGTAGAGTTACACAGCTTGGGTTTCAACTGACCTAAGGTTTTGCTCATAGCATTTTTATAAGCTGACTTGCACACTGATAAAGAAAATTGCAAACTGCTTTATTTTGTAATCTAACTAGCACTTGAACTGTAAAATCATACTTTAGATGCTGAGAGTTGTCAATACTGGCCCACAGACTTACTATTCCCAAGAACCTGACTACTGCAGAAATAAACTTTTAAAGACCACATTGATGAGTTTCGCTCTGAACTGGCTTATTGACACAGATGACAGTGGCTGTGTTTATGCAAATCATACCTAAATTAGGGTGAATGTTGCTAACACCAGCACAGAATCCTGACTTTGCTGATTTATAGTTAGAAAAGGTGAAGATTCAAGTGAACTAAAATTCAACTATCAGCAAAACTGCATAGTCCACGACAGACACAGGAAACCTGAAAGTAGACTTGTACAGTTAATTTTACTACTTAGCCAGTTCTGAAGATTCAGTGCAGTATTTGCTTGTGGAGTTTCTTTGTCTTTCATCTGTATGTTTAAAATTCACAGTAAGAATTTTCTGGTTCAATCTTGGAAACTGCCTGCTTGCACTCTGTCAGGCTGGAGAACAGAAGCACTCCCTAGTAGGCAGAAATGACAGCATTATTTTTCTTCACTTTTGAATAAAGTGGTTTTTCTTTGCAGTGATACAGCTAACATGCTCTAACAGGTGGAGGTATGCACCCCTCCACTGCATGAAAGCTGGTAATGCTCCTATATTTTCCTGCTGAAAAAATAGAGGGGTTTTTACCTCTCAATGTGAAACCCTTGTGGAGAGAAGACACTCTTGTCTTACCTTGCCCTGACTGTTTGAGGTCAGAGCTATAACCACCACAGGGTTTGCTTTGTCTGGGTGTACTGAGATAAAGACTGACATTTGTCTCTGAAAGAGTTTTTGATTAATATAATGATTATAGTGTAACTTTTTCATTGTAAAAAATATGCCAACTTTTGCAGTGAAGGAATACGTATGGTTTACTTATGTCCTTTATCTGAGTTATCTATGGCATGGAAGGCCAGGAACATCAGAGCTAGTTGGATGCTCTCAGTTTGTTTTGTTTTGTTTTGTTTTGCTCGGTAATACTTGCACACACAAGCTCACAGAGGTTAGAAGTGTCATTTCCCAAATGTATTTCTTCTTAAAAGAAGGTAAGCTACAACACCAAATAATGCCTGTGTGATAACATAACTACAGGCTTGGCAACAGTTTCTGACCTTTGTAATAATGATGCTGAGAACAAAACCATAGGAAAACAATTGGCTAGACGAACAAGAAAGCCCAAATACAAAGAAATTTCTTAAAAGACTTGGGTTCACATCTTCACGAAGTGAACCAAGATCTTGGCTTTTAGAGATGTAGAGATGTAACCCTGCAAGCTAAAATTTGCATGAAAGTTTATTGCAAGTGTGAGAAAGAACCATCAAGACAAAACCTGCAGCCTCTTTCGGTAAGGCCCACGTTCAGTTTAGGAAACATTCAATCGGGGATGAACTCATTTACATTCCTCAGTTTGGTGAACTTGAACATTTGCAGAAGTGTTTCTCTGAATCGCATGAATGGTGCTTTAGGAACTGTACTTGAGAAGTGTTACAAAAGTGCACTTTTTCTTCTTGTTCCTCATATTAAAACCCCTTACTCTATCTAAGTATCAAAGTGTTTGTCACTTTTCCCACAGCTCGAGATTACTGACTCTTGGCTCCTTGCCTTCCTGACTCCTTCTTCTCCTCATACTCAGTCTACAATAGAAATTAAGCATTTGTTTTATGTGCTTTTACTCACTTCACTCATCTCAGTAGTAATTCAGACAGTCCAGGAGGGGTTGAAAACCCAGCAGGGGCTCTGTACTGAGAATCCGTAAGTTTTCTCCAGTTTTATCTACAGTTAGGTAGACATAAACTATCTTAATCCTTTAGCTCTTGTTACTGCTTTGTAATAGTATTAAACTGAGTAAGTAAAAAAACCCCATAAAAATATTCTAAAAAGCAGTCTTTTAAGAAAAAACAAAATACATTCTTCAGCTACACTTGAAGAAAAACTATTAAGAGGATTTTTCTAAGTGCTTACAATAAAATCTGTGCTTTCACTTTGCTTCATTCTGAATCTATTTGCAATTGAGTTGAAATAGCATTTCAGCTTATTTTTCCTGTAATCTGAAGCATGCCATCCTACACTCTTCAGCTAGAAGGGTGTCTTTCTAAAAGTGTAACAATATCAAAGAGTTTATTCCACAAGAACTTTTTTCCCTATGCAATACTGCTTTGACAGGTAGTGAACCAAAAATTATGAAACACAATAGATTTTGAAAGGCTTTCTGCTGCATGATATATTTTGAGATTTATTTTTCCATCTCAAATTACAAAACAGATCTCAAAAGTTTTTATAAATTGGCAATTCCCATTTTGACTTTGCTCATGGGCTTTTCAGTCTTTTTCACAGGTGCACTTGACATTGACAACAGGAAGATAATAGATGTAAGAGAGAAAACACATCAGTTTAATTTAGCAGTTCTCTAAAAATAGAGACATCTGTACGGTTACCCTTCCATTGCAAAGAAATAACATAGATATCTTGTGATTTTTTACTGTTTGATTTTTAGTATACCCTTTAATGTTTTATTTATCATCTTTTGTCAATTGAAGGGAAAGAAATCACTATTCCTGTCAGAAGAGTGTTAAGCAACTATCACCTTAGCTTATGGTTACAGCTTGGATGAAAACCTGATGCCACTGAATTTCCAACTGAGTTTTCTGTGCCGAGTGCCATGAGCCAGTGAGTACAAAGAGTAGTGAAAAAATCCTACATGGATTTAGTGAGTATTACTCCAGAGGTTGTTTAGTACTTAATATGAGACTAATATACATCCATCCACTAAATATTTCAGAAATAAGGCAAGCAGAATAGGTTAACATTTCTCCTTCTATGTCAGAAGCTTGAGGACTGATGTAAATGTCAATAACACTGGATCATGTCACTTGAAGAATCCTTATTGAGTTTTTGTTTCAGTCTATCTTTATGTCCATTGGTCTGTCATATTTTAAGTATAGCTCTCCCAAAACCAAAGCAAAACCATGTATTTCCAACAGGGAAATTTATGTAACAGAACTATATTTTTACGGATTATGCATATGAAACCATATCTTAGGGTGGATGTTTTAAAATCCATTCAAGCTTCACTGATTCAAATTGTGTTTGAAACCTGAAATTGAAAGGAAACAACTCATAAAAAGTAAGAGAACTCTAACTCTAAACCTCTAAAGAGAGCATCTTTTCTCTCTTGATGTATTACATTTTCAAATTAAACCACAAGAGATAGACAGAGATTGTGGGTGCAGTGAGGGAAGGACACAAAATTAACCTGAACAAGATGAAAATGTAAACACAGCATTGACTAAACCCCAATAGATGCAGCAATGGGAGTGGTAAAGTACATTGAAATGGTACATTGTGGTTCCAGCAGCTTAACCTGGTGTCATGGTTTCACCCCAGCCAGCAGCCAAGCCCCACACAGTCGCTTGCTCAGCCCCCACTAGGCAGGATTGGGGAGAGATTGAAAGGGTAAAAGGAAGAAAATTTGTGAGTTGAGACAAAGACAATTTAATAGGGAAAGCAAAAGCCATGCACACAAGCAAAGCAGAACAAGGAATGAATTTGCTGTTTCCCATGGGTTGACAGGTGTTCAGCCATCTCCAGGAAAGCAGAGCCTCATCACATGAAAGGGTTACTTGGGAAGACAAACACCATCACTCCAAATGGTCCCTCCTTATTCCCTCTACTTTATATACTGGTAATGATATTGTGTAGTATCGAATATCCCTTTGGTCAGTTTGGGTCACCTTTGGTCTGTCTGTGTCTCCTCTCACTCTCTCATGTAGCCCCAAATTTCTTGCCAGCGTGGCACTACAAAAAGCAGTGTGGTGGCTCTGTGTAAGCCCTGCTCAGCAATAACAAAAATATCTCTCTATTGTCAACTCTGTGTTCAGCAAAAATCCAAAACATAGTCTCATATCAGCCACTGTGAAGAAAATTATCCCAGCCAAACCCCACACTGCTGGGCATTTAAAAAGCAAATTATTACAAGTAAGGGTGAATCAGAGCAGAAATTTCATCTAGTCCAGGCTTTCCTGACAAGAAATTTGGGTTTAGATCCTGAGAGAACCTGCCAAAAGGAAAAACGAAATTGGGAGGAGGATTTTCTGTACTCCACATTTCCCCAAGAGACTAACTGCCCTCAAGAATGACATGTGACATCAGTCTTGTGAGCTTTGCATGCCCCCTTCTCCCCTGCAGAAGACTCTAAAGGAACCACCACAGCATTCTTCTTTTGCTCATTGTGATGGACATCTTTATTACTGAAAACCATGTCAAGGAGACCTGGGTAGGTCTTTTTGGAGAACTCTTCTAGGCACATAACCACAAAGTCTGGTGTCCTTCAACTTCAAGAGGTGCCTACATCTGGAGGTACTTATGTTTTATTGACAGTAGCGTTCTACGAGTGCATAAAATTTGCCTTTAGCCAGGCCATGAATGCTGACACTGCTTTGCATTCAGCAGCACCTATGAGTGCATTTTTTTATCTCCTTCTTATCAAGATGTACTCTCAGAAAAAGCAAGTACAAAAGAAAATACATTTGAGATTAACACAAACTAAAATGTAAGACATATTAGATAGCTTTATGACCAGTGTGACAGATTTAATGGAAATTTTCACCTATACTCCTACCTCCCCAAGTACCTGTAATTTCTATAGGAGTAGTATCTAGGGGCCTGTGACAGCAAATACCTTTCACTTGCAAAGGTATATTATTAGAGCTCTGTGAATACTCTGATACAGACAACAATTTTCTGTTTGTTTTGAGAAGTACTAAGTTGTTAGGCACAAAGGGGTGCTACCTGAGAAGGATTTTTGAGGCAACAGACTTAATGAATAAGTATTTGCTATGGTAGGACACAGACAGATGAGTTGAAATAGAAAGCATTAAGGCTTTTTCCCCAAGAGTTATGTGACAATGAGAGCTTTTTCAAGTTAGCCTGAAAAATGAAGAATTAGTTTAATTCTTGATATAGCTCCCCTGACAAGAACTGAATTTCATTTGCAACAGATTTGGCTCAAAGGGCTTTTTGCAATTGTGCCCATTTGATGATCACTTCACTACTTCGCTCTGTGTCATGTGCATGATATATGTACATCTCTGACATCTTTGCAATTCCTATTTTCTTTTTCCTTTTTCTAGGCTTCCAACAACTCAGCTGGAAGCAACATTAGTCAATATCACTTTCTTGATACTGACTCTCACCACTTCTGAATATTTTTATCTGACATTTGAAGCACTATGTCACATAGATCAGATCAAGAAAGAACCTCACTAAGCCCCCACTGAGCAGCTTGCTGCTGTAGCTGTACCTTTTTCTGGATTTGCACTTGGGTTTTTCTGAGTTGATTATCTCTTTACTGCACTGCAGCCTCCAGTAGAGACTTCACATTTGCCAGGTCTCAGGAACCACCAATGGTTCATAAAGCTTTTCAGTAAAAGCCTCTCTCAGAAAGCACAGTTTTTGGCAGAATAGTTGATTCCAGCTATAGAGTTTCCCAGCACCATGGGCTGGGCTCTTTGAGGGACTGACCAGCTACACTGCTCATGGTCTATGACCACACAAATTAAAGGTCTTTTTTAACAAGATATGATGTTAAGTGACACCAATTGGCACCTCTGTTTTTTTAGCTAACCTCCTACAGCAGGGCTGTCTTGCAACAAGATGCTTGGAATGAACGGTGCAGGTGATGAGAGTCCACAAGGGAGTGGGCCTGAACCCACTCTCTGCCTGTTATTAAACAGCAGAGATGTGCCCACAGTTATTGTCTGACTTGGCCTGGCACCTCTTCAGCCCTTACTGTAACTCTTCACAGAACCTACCACAGATCTCTCCTTTGCCTTTCTGGGCATTCGTTGCCATTTCTTCACTTTTTCAACACTACTTTTGTGAAACTGCCTCTCTGTACTTGCAGCTTAACGAAAGCAAGCACACAAGTAGCACATTGAGGCATGGGTTCTTTCCTGCAGCTGCTGAATGCTACTACGCTGCTTGAAATAAACAGGCTAAACCATGAGCTATTGCATCTGCCAAGAAAGATCTGTGTAAACCAGACAGTGAAAGCATAGGTTTGCTTTGCAGACTGCAAAACTGAAACTAATTTTGCAGAATTACAGATGATGCAAATAAGACAGCTGCAAACAGAACGTTTTTAAATAACTTACATTTTGCAGAAACTGAAGCTCAATAGTTTTTCTTCTGGGTAGAAGGAAGCTTCTCCAGCCTGTAAACCAGTCCGGCAACTGCAATCTGTCCCTGGTTCTCATGGTTTTTTTCCTTACATTCTGTTTATATTATAAATATAGCAAGAGTCACTGAATGCATGTTCTCCTTTCCCTAAGCTGAAAACAAATGAAAAAAAATTTTAAATCCAGCCCTTACTTGAAATGGATCACTCTTTAGTTGCGGGGGGGGAAGGTCAGAAGATACTGTGCACTACAGAAATCAAGGTCATGACATCTAGAGTAGATATGATGGATTTAGCTCATGAAGAATCTATGGACTAGTGATCACATGCAGACATCAATTGAATTTCAACTTGTGATATGTGATTTTCTTTATATTACAGTAACATAGGAGGTGTGATAATGAATAGACTGCAGAGCAGTCTGGATAGGAGGGATTGATGGGCCAAGGTCAATGGTGTGAGGTTCAATAAGGCAAAATTCCAAGTCCTGCACTTGGGTCACAAGAACCCCAAGCAGCACTACAGGTTTGGGGCAGAGTGGCTGGGAAGCTGCCCAGTGAAAAAGAACCTGGGGGTGCTGGTTAACAGCAATCAGTGCTATGATTTAACTGACATGTGGTGTTTGCTCAAAGGCTGGACTCTATGATCTTGGAGGTCTTTTCCAACCTTAATAATTCTATGATTCTAAGTATCAGAAAACCATTCAGCAGGGGAAAGGTAGCTGTTCCAAGATAGGAAGAAGTGAGACTGGTAAAATATTATGATGATTTGGAGGGAGGCAAGAATTTTCAGAAAGTAATTTTAATGGATTCAGTGCATTCAGAGACAATCTGTCAAACTAAAGAATTTTTGTTAGTTGATTAATAGAAGAATTTTGTTCTTAATTTCTGTTTTGACATTTTGCTTTTCTCACTTGACATTTCTCCTCTAGGTTTTCAAGCCAAGTTTTCATGATACGATCCAGCTGGCTTACAGGGATCAACAACCCACTTGTGAATAATGGTTAAAAACGAATCCCACCTGGACGTTTTGACGCTGGCAATGCTCCAGAATAAAACTGTCTCCATCACCCTCCCAGTTGTGTATACAGTGGTGGCTCTAATCAGCATCCCTGGCAACCTGTTCTCCCTTTGGGTGCTCTGCAGTCACATCAAACCGAAAACACCTTCTGTTATCTTCATGATCAACTTAAGCATCACAGACCTTATGCTGGCCTGCTGTTTTCCCTTCCAGATTATTTATCACATCCAAAACAATGACTGGACATTTGGCAAGACTCTTTGCAGCCTTGTGACAGTGATGTTCTACACCAACATGTATTCTTCCATACTGACCATGACCTTTATCAGCATGGAGCGGTACATGGGTGTGGTACACCCATTGAAGCTGATCAAGTGGAGAAGAAAAAGGTATGCCTTGGCTGCCTGCCTAGCTATGTGGATTTTCTTGCTACTAGCCTTCTACCCACTAGAAACTACAGATCTGACCTATGAAGTGAAAGAATTAGGGATTATAACCTGTTTTGATGTCCTAAAATGGGATATGCTGCCCACCTTTGCAGCTTGGGTAGCCTTTCTCCTCACTTTATTCATTTTGCTCTTCCTGATCCCTTTTATTGTAACAGTTGGATGCTACACTGGTATCATTAGGAAGCTAATTCAGACATCGAGCAGATATGGTAATAAGCAGAAGACTAGATCCATATACCTGGCAACAATTGTCCTTCTGGTGTTCATCACTTGCTTTGCCCCCAATAACTTCATCCTACTTGCACATATGATCAGCCGCCTATTTTACAACAGCAGTTTGTACCCTGCCTACAAGCTCACCTTGTGCCTCAGTTGCCTCAACAACTGCATAGACCCCTTCATTTATTATTTTGCATCAAAAGAATTTTACCAGAAATTCATGCAATTGTTTTGCCCTACGGTGCTGCTCAGTGACAGCTTGGAAAACAGAAGGGAAAGTTTATTCTCTGGCAGGACCATGTCAGTCAGATCAATGTCAAGTGGACCTATGGATGGGTTAGAGGGAGTAAAGGTCAATTTGCAAAGGCAGGAAAGCGTTTTTTAGCTTTAGATATTCCCAGAAGAAAGACACCTGTGAAACTCATGAGTAGACACAGAAGACATTTCCTTTTGAATGGCCATGCTCAAAAGACCTTGCTCCAGTGACAGAACTCAAGCTATACTTAAATTGCACTTCAGCATTTTCTGATTAGAAATGGAAGTCCTAAAGGAACGGAGTTTATTCAAGAAGGCACTGAAGCAAATCCAACAGGGTTAGCCTGGAAATAGCCTTGATGCATAAGACCAAGGGATAGGTTTAGAACAAAAGTCACTCTCAGGTTGTATGATAGTTAACCAAAGACTTATGATTCTCAGTGAATGTGAAATACTACTGTACATGAATTAGAGCATACACCAAAGCTGGTTTGGGAGTTGTTTTTCTAAGAAAAGTGCTAATCTTTGGTTTTGTTTTTACTATATTTTTTTCTCTCTTGTATTTCTATAAAAGAAAGAATAAAAGTAGCATGGCATTTTACCATTAATGCATAATGCACAGCCACTGTGAATTCACCACAATACTCACCCAACTGCTTATCAGAGTCAAACCACACTGACACTTGAAAAGGTTAGGTTGACTCATATTATTTATTTCAATTCTATACAGCAAAACATCTCATACAATGAAAGGAAAGCTACAACTAACAACGTTTGCAAATACTTCTGCATTTCTTGAAGTTATTAATTTCTCAGGACTGTGGTGAGCATTTTTTTTAAGGAAACAGACTTTCCCACATTAACCTGTTACAGTACCAATGCTGCTTGTATGTGGTTAGTATCAACTGGACATTTTCACCAGTTCACTGTTGGCTATGCATAGAAGAACCATCCCCTCAGCAGACTTTAGCTTTACACAGTGCCTGGGGAGTGAGCTTTCCTTCCTTACAGAGACGGTGTGGATTATAAACCAGATTTTCAGCTGGATAAATGAAAATTCAACCACAGACTGGAGAGTGATTCTGTGCCAGCAGAAACCAGCTGAAAACTTTTCACGATGGCCAGATGTCAGAAACTGACTTCTTTCAGGCAGGCAAAAAGAAAGAAGAAAAGAAAGAAGAAAATAAGTCTTGAGAATGGGAGCTGTACCAAACATCCTGAAAAAAAGCTATGGCAGGTAGATTGAGCAGTCGCGTATTTGGAACCCTTCTCTGAAATATCTTTCTACAGCTTGTTTGCATATTCCATGCCATGTGTAATTCTTTTCACCTCTCAACAAATGCCTGTGTGCTTGGAAAGAGAAGTGCTACAGAAGTTGCACTGGGAATAGACAAAAGAAAAGCTTTTCTTGTAATACTTACAGCTCTTTACCTACATTTGATCTTCATGGACAGAGGAGAGCCACAAACCACCTGAGAACACCGGGCAAGTTCCCCTCACAAGCAAGGCAAAGCTATTCCATATTTTGCTGTGCTGCAACTCCATCCAACACTGAGGAGGAAGCTGTCTGCAGCGTTGCGGATAGTTGGTTCAGACATCACATGCTGCACTGATTCCTGAGCTCCTGTGCCTAAGTAATAGGCAACAGCCAAGGCCCTTAAAATCTGCCATTTTTCTTTGGGTATCTCATGATTAAAATATAATTTTCCACCACTAATTACCACGACTTTCTTCACAATGTTGTGGAAAACCACAACATGCACAGTGAGATATTTGAATGTCCTATCTTCTGCTAAAGTATTGTCAGGTTTTTGGAGCAGAATAAATGTGAGTGGACCTAGGACTACCGTTTACAAAGCAATGTGAACATTCAATGCTTCGTGGCATTTCACAGTGTTAGTTTTAATTGATCTGCACATTTTCTGTGTACAAGGCCAACCTTAGTGATATGTAAACCACCTAAACTCTCCCATCAATTTGCCTGGAAGCTACCTTTCACTATTAATTTTCACATGATTCCAGCTTTCTCACTATCACAATTGTTTAGCTGTTTTCTGCATTTTGTTGTGGCAGAAACTTTTTTTGAAGTTTATACTGAAATCTCTCTCATTTTTCTTTTTTTAACATCAAAATATTTTTACATTGAAAGCCTTTATTTCTCCTACATCTAATGCAGACTTTGTTTTATCTTGAACATGGTCCTCAAGTGCATAGTCCCCCCTAAAATATGCTGCAAAGTGCCTGAACTGTAACTGACACAAAATAGAGCCAAAAGGGCAGAAACCTTGCACTTTGGACATCAACTGCTATATTTTAAAAAATAGTTAATTGTTCCTTTTTCAGGAGAAAAAAGATGCTCACAGCTGACTGAAAATATTCCCTCCAGCCTCATGCAGCTCTTCATAACCCTTCATCTCTCTTCTGACAATGTTTAGAAAGGAACAGGAAGGATGCCTCATTCAAGTACACTTCATGCCATTTCACTAACTAGCCTCTAGTTAGCTCAGATTCCTCTTTGGGTCAGTGGCATTGTTCCTTGAGAAAGGAATATAAAAATGAACCCAGCAACAGCAATCCTTCGAGTCTGATGGTGTATACTGTGAAGCCTTGGAGAATTTTTATTAGAGAGACGAGAATAAATTATTATTAAAAGTGGCCCATCATACTGTTCTTTAATCCTGGAAACATATTCTTCTGGGACATCATAAGAATAATGACTTCTACCCTCCCTGATCAGTGGGTGTGAGTTGACATCTACATATATAAACATATAAATTCATGCACATATATGTACATTGCAATTTGTGAGGTTATTGAGAAGTTCATGTCCAAACTACCCTCAGTTTGGGGAATACGAGCCCTGGGCAGCTTGCTTACTTGTAAGCATTACTGTGTAGTTAATGTAATTTTATTGAAAAGACAAGATATAAAGGCTTCTGTTTATTTTTGGGGTTGGGAGGGGAGTTTGTGTTGTGTTTTGTTTTGTTTTTTTAATTAACGTATAGAAATTTAATCTATGAATGCGCTTGAACTTTTTTGTACATATAATGATAATAATTAAAAAAATAGAAAAAAGAACATGATTTAAGATTCATTCCCTTGTTTTTACCTACCATGTGTGAAAAACTTCCAAACATAGAAGAGGGCAGGGAAATCAAGTTACGAAATAAAATTAGTCTCTTTCTCATTGTTATTGTGGGGTTTTTTTCAGGTTTTTTCACGTTTGTTTATATATATATTAGAAGTTCACATATAGCCCCTTCACAAAAATTTTAAAAGTATCAATACTTTAATGAGATGTTGGCTAACTTGAATCCTTCTCCTTGCCCAATAGGTGCACCAATACAAATATTTTTTAATTTCTATGCATTTCTGAAGTAGCTTAGCCCTCAGAGCCTGTCCTACCCCCAGCCTGGAGCAGGGCATTGGAGGAAACTGGGAAGGGACAGTCAGAATCAGTAGTCATGGAATCAAAGAATCATAGAATATCTCAAGTTGGAAGGGACACACAAGGATCATTGAGTCCAACTCCCAGCCCTGCACAGCACCATCTCCAACAGTCACACCATGTGCCTGAGAGCATTGTCCAAACACTTCTTGAACTCTGTCAGGCTGGTGCTGTGATCACTTCCCTGGGGAGCTGTTCCAGTGCCCAACCACCCTCCGGGTGAAGCATATTTTCCTAATACCCAACCTAAACCTCCCCTGACACAACTTCAGGCCAATCCCTTGGGTCCTATTCTTGGTCATCAGAGAGATCAGTGCCTGCTCCTCCTCTTCCCCTCACAAGGAAGTTGGAACTGCAATGAGGTCTCCCCTCAGTCTCCTCTTCTCCAGGCTGAAAAGACCAAGTGATCTCAGCTACTCCTCATACAGCTTCCCCTCTACACCCTTCAACATCTTTGTAGCCCTCCTCTGGATGTTCTCTAAGAACTTTATGTCTCTCTTATATTGTGGCACCCAGGACACAAGGTAAGGCCACACCAGCACAGAGAAAAGCAGGGCAATCACCTCCCTCAACTGACTGGCAACGCTGTGCTGTCATAAATGTTCCCTAGACCGACTATATTCCATTTTGGTTCCGTGTCTGTTTGGCTACATATATGCTGATACACGAGAGGGACAGAGATTATCCTGAAGTTAACTCATCATTTTTTGCAGTTCAAAGTGTTTAAAATAACATGAGGTCTACATTGGTACCCACAAGGGTGTTGTTTCTCTAAGGTGACAGTTAGGATATATGCTGCATACCCGAAGGTGGGAAGGATAGCACGAACATTTGTCTGTGAAATTCAGTTTTGGTGAGTGTGAAATAATGCACACAGGGAAATCCAGTCAGAGCTTTGTGTATAAAATGATGTTGCTTGTCAGAGACCACTATGAATCATAATCCATAATTCGATTCATCAGATCAGCATCATAGAAATCCATGGCTCACCCACACCTGGTTTACTCTGTGCACTTCTGGCCTCTGTCACAGATAGGACCAACAAGGACTGGAAAAGATCGAGGCAAGAGCATATGGTATGATCTAAGACATTAATTTAAAATCTTAGAAGTAAAATAGTTTAAGACTCTTCATCTCAGAAAAGAGACGGTATAAGGTAGGTAGGAAAGAGACCTACAAAATCCTCAGTGAAGTACAACAGCTGACTTGGATGAGTTACACTGCCTTTGCCCAAGCAACACTTGGTGAACAACATATTAAGCTAATGAGATCTCGGCTTAAAACCAGAAAAAGTTAGTATCTCTTCTTACAACACTTAGTATAATTAAAAAACACTTTGCCAAGAATGTTGTGGATGCACATAGTACACCAGCCCAGAGAGACTGGAAAAGAACATGAAAAAGAAATCCACTATAGGTTACTAAACAGGCAAACCACCACAGGCCCAGGAAAAACCCGAGGATTAAAATCGTCAAAGGCTGGAGGAGTACTAAGAAGAAGTCATATTATGTGATTGCTCTGCTCTCCCTTCTCTTGGAATGCCAGTGTTTGAGGCAGGACACCATAAGCAAGACAGCCTCTTGGCTCCACTCTGCTCCGTCTCACACTCCCAGTTAAGGCCTGCCAGAACCACCTTGGAGCCTGGCCTCTTCCACCCTGCCTGCTGGAGTACTGCCAGTGGGAATTCAGCCTGCTACCATCTTGGAAGAGGCTATTCCACAGTCAGGGGAGCCTGGGGCACAAGCTTGATCGTCTGTCACTTAGCCCTTTAGACAGAACCACAGGATGGCTGAGGCTGGAAGAGACCTCTGGAGGTCACCATGTCCAACCCCTCTAACCAAGCGATCTCTCATGTTCAGGTAAAGATGAACTTGTGTTTTGCCCTTCAACAAATCTCTGCAGGTGCTTGTAACAATTAATAAATTTTGCTTCAGAACACATAATTATTAATTTAATTTCTGACATATTTTCTCACCTCTGGTCTCATTTTTTCCATCACCTATCTCTCTCAAAGGCTGCTGCTGTTGGAGCTGACTAGCAGCAGACCTCCTTGTCCACTTGGGGCAGGGCAATTCACTGTTGCTGGTTTTTTTTAACTCCTCAGGCAGCAGCCTAGTCTACTCTTTAAAGCTCACAGCTGTATTAGTGAAGAGTGCAATTCTCTGGCATGAATTGTCACAAATACATTGGCAAACACACTCTAGAGTACTTTTTCTGAAAAAAAAGGTAACAAAATCTTTTTCAATGACCTGACAAGTTCCTCTAGAAAAGCTAATTTAAGATGCTATGACCTGACAAAGTCCATTAAAATAATCAGTTTTATTGGTAAAATTTTTAGATGTATCTAAAGCCACAATTCTTTTAACAGCCCCAAATGAAAATTCTAATGGAAAATGATTCTCACAGAATGAATAGGATATAAGCCTTGGTTATTGTACTTAGTAATTAAATCCATTCTGAAAAAAAATAGGAAACTTTTATAGGAATAAATGTACTTTCCTCATTTATGCTGCAGGTCATAGTCTCAGAAGGAGTTATTGAGAGCAAAATTTAAGTAATACTATTAATTTTGATATATCTGGATTACTTTCATTCTGGATTAAGTTTTTGCAAGTGTTTTCTTCTTGAATCTGCAAAGTGGAATTATGGAGTGCATAACAGAGCATAATGCTTAGTTGAAATATCTTTTTTAAAGCTTTATTTTTTATTTGACAAAAAAACCCCAACCCTGCATAACTGAAGTCTGGACTGCTACTGAACTCCTGGTCTTTCATGACTCAGTTGCAAGTCTTCTAGTATTTTTCCTTAAAGTCTAAACAGCTGGAATATGTTATCAAATGAGGAGACTCTCAAGCCTCTTTAATTATAAAACAAGATGTTCAGACTTGCCAGACAGAATACCTTTCTAGCTTTTAGCATAAATACCTCAACTCCCTTCTTGACTGTCTTAGCTCATGATGATGTCTTGCAGTCAGTCTTTTTCTTCTGCAGAAATTTTCAGCACAGGGACACTGATGGTTCTCTTTCCCCAGTTTCTGCACCACTGCCCACATGACCTGGCTCTGGCATGCCTCAATTTGCAGCAAGAAAAGTGCACGTTGTCCTACTGAGAGCTACCCAGGCTAATTGTCCTTTGGAGCTTTTCCAAGTATGTTCCACAATCTTAACTGTTGTTGTTGGGTCTGGTGAAGTAACAGAAAAATGGAGAAGTGTTTTTTTGAGTGCCTTAAATCTGAGGAAATGTAAAGGTTTTTCTCTCCTCTGCTGTGTACCTGAGCAGCTTTATCAAAGGAGAAAGGACAACAGACTTACATGAAGTATAAACAGATTCAAGCTGGAGAGGGGTTAGAGAAATCTGCGGCAGCTGGGCAGAGAAATACTTTAAGTAACTGCAGAGGGACACAGGAAGTTGGTTTTTGCAACAGGCTATCTACAGTTAGAGAATGTCTGTAAATAGTTTTCTTCATAAACAGCCACTTTCATTTTAGAAACATGGCGCCTTTTCAGCAGAAAAGCTGGAAGCAGCAGTAAAACTCCAGATCTCTGCTGTAAGGAAAGGAATGTGGTTAACAGACAAATAAACACTATCGAGATACAGAACAAACACCTCACAGAGTGACTCAAACCTCTGGAAATGTGGGCTTGCCGTGCACAAAAGGCATAACTTACCTGATCAAGTGTTACCCTAAGCATCTTACTGCTTTGCAGCATTCATGATGACTGTCTCCTTTGTTTCCTAAACATACATGATACCTGCTTTGGTTTTTGGTTGCATTCAGACATCCCAATGTCGATAGATCTGTGTGTTATCATAGACACACACTACAAAAGCAATGTTGGTATCCAACAAATGTTACCATCTTCATCTTTACAGCTGTCTTTGGATTTTGCCATCTTCATGCTTGTAACAGCAGGTTACAATAATATTCCTGGGGATCCCAGCAAGCACCTAAATAGGCTGTAGGTCTTGTTACCTCCCCAAACTCACATGGCTTCAGAAAATAAAGGAAAATATAAAAGTTAATAAGTTAATGTATAAGTTAGAGCCTCTTCCCATCATTTACCTCTACAAAGCGTCTGTCTACCTTCTCAATTAGAAACTCTCTATGGAGTGCAATGGCTTTTTCTCTCTAAAAATGTTTCAGCACCACAACACCTCTGGCTTGGTTTCCCCAGTTCCTCATTATTGTCAACATGCTGACATTTCTCCTTTTCCTATTTCATCTTCCATTCCATAGTATAGGCAGAATGTATTGGTATCCCACCCCATTTTGATGAGTAATGCAAAATTCTCTGTACACTTTCACACAAAGTGTCCATATGTTTGAACTTTTTAAATCTTTAAACGAGTACAAAAACAAGGTAAAATACAACATATAATTTTTCTTCAATTTTTCTGATAAAACTGGGATAATAGAAGACAGAAATCTGACAGTATTTATTTCCATATTCAATAAAGGTATTTGGTTCATAGCGTAGAATTATTCCTGTTCTTATAACCAAGAAAATTTGCTGGAGGAGCCTTAAGCTCTGCGGCAATCTTATCTTAGCACTTATTAGCGTAGTTATGGTGTCTCTTTACCTCTCCAATCTCAATGCATCTCTTTCAAGATACTGCTAGACCTATTGCCATTCACATCGGCTCTGACTGTCCCTAAAAGTACACACCTGCACGCACACATCTGTGTCCATTGCTCAGCCTGGAGAAGAGGACGCTGAGGGGAGACCTCATGGCAGTTCACAGCTTCCTCTCGAGGGCAAGCGGAGGGGCAGGCAATGACCCCTTCTCTGTGGTCAACAGTGACAGGACCTGAGGGAATGGCCTGAAGCTGTTCTGTTATGTAATCCTTAAAATTAAAACCAGGGGTTTGAGCGTTTGGGGTGTGCGCTCTTTAGTTCTTAAAAATTGCAGCATTTTTAAAAGTACTCGATAGTTAAAGTGCGTGATCAAATACGTAGGAAAATGACGGGACGCACTGCCCTCTAGTGGAGATACAGATAATAAATGTAAGAGCTCCACAGATGTTCTTGACCTTGGAGCCTCGGAAGTTACTTTCTGGAAGAGGTGGGATTACAGTTGAGCCAATCAATATTCTCTTCTCTGCATCTTCTTTTCATTTTCCCTAACTTTATACTGTTGTCTTTGCAGTTATCATTATACCGTACAAGAAGCAGGAAGACTTATTTTCCATACTTAGGCAACTATGTATCTTACATCACATATGTGTACATGCATTTTTTTATAAACACACACACACATAAAGATAACATGTGTATGCTGCATATATAATATATATATTATGTATACACACATTTTCCCCAAAATATTTTATGTACTTGTTTATGCATTTTTCAAATTTAAATAATACAGAACCACTGTTTTTTATAGTTGATACACTGCTTCTTTTTGTCTAGAGATTATGTAAGTGTTTATTGAAGTGAGACTGGGGAAAACTGGGATTAGAGGTGGAACCTGCACAAGCAGCACAAACCAGCCATATGACTTCAAGGGGCTCATGGATTCAATATAATCCACTGGCTGTCAAACACACAAACACACAGATATCTAGGGATGCTGTCAGCATCTTAGATATCTCCTGTCCCAGAGTCTACAGGGTTATTAGGCTCTGCCCAGTCTCCCCTTCTGAGGCTGCTTGTTGGCCTCAAGCCCATAGCACAGCGAAAGGAAGCTGCAGACCAGAAGTTGCTCTCAGCAGCAGACATTGGCTTTGGCAACGGCTGGGAAAGACAGCACTGGCAGCGTGTGTAACTGTAATGCTGCTTCTGTGTCATGTAAATCAGGATGCACTTGCAGCACACCACTTTATCCTGGAAGAGGCTATAGAACATGTTTGATATCAGGTAGAAACTAGAAGGAAGGAAGTGGTCTTTCCTTTCTGCTATCCTATGTTGCTGCTGTGGATGTAGCAGCTCATCCTTTCAGCCAGCACAGGCACAAAATCTGTCATTCTGTGCTCCTCTTACAAGGATTTAGTTGTCTTCACACTGAGATCTTTTTCAAGGCTCTAGGCTTCTCCAGTTTGCAATATTTTTTCTGTGGCAGAGGCCAAAAGCAAAGTAGTTGGTTTGAATTCCTGACATCCTTTCTTCAATTATTCTTGTCAGGACTCTCTGTACACTATCTAAATGTGCTGGCCAAGGATGATTCTTTGGGGCTTGGATAATGATTTCTGTATTGTCAAAAGATGCTTTGTGAATGGCCATGTTCTCCTCCTGGGCATTGCTACATCCATATTTGATGTAGCTGTTTCTCCTTGTCCCAGGAGATGGACATGGAGCTGCGTGACAAACAGGCTGGTATTCTTCTGATACTAGTTATACTGCACTCCCTCAGCAATTGTGAAGTTTCTACCCAAGGTATGATGTAATTTGATAACTCTGCTATGAAGATAAAGATCTTCAAAGTATGTATGTAAAAACATTTACAGGGACATTATGTATCCTACAGCCTGTATATTTAAATCTTATTTCATCTGACTTCCTGTGGTCTCCATAAAATGTCTCCATATGATTGTAGTACTACTCTACTTCAAAGAGAAAGGAACATCTGGGAAGTGGTTACATAGAGACATCGAGATATTACAAGCTGGACAGAAGAGGAGGAAGGAGCATTCGGACCTGAGCTGACAAACTGATAGGGATTCTTAAAAATGGCCTATGAGAAGACAGAGCTAAGCAATGAGACTGGTGAAAGAAATCTAGGGTATCTGCTCTGAAAGCACCCTCTGAGTCTGAAAAAATCTAGAATACCCTTTCATAAACCACGAATCTAGTTGAACATGTAAAACAATCTTAAAATATCAAGGAGATGGAGTGTTATATGAAGCAGGTAACTCTTCAGAAGGCTGCTAGCTAAATACAAGCTGTATATAAAAAGACAAAAGTAAAACATAGGACAGGAAATGTTAAATGACATCATGATGCTTTTAAACAGAGTTACTGATGATTATCTGGTGAAAAAGAATCCATCTGCAAACAACTAAAGATCTTTTCCCATAATAGAAACAAGAGGTATTAATTACATCATGAATTGGGCAGACAAATTAGACTATGGCAAGGATTTCAGTGGCAGAAAAAGGTTCCTTGAAAAACCTAAGTCTGAGCTCTTTGAATTGATGAGGTTATCCTAGAAAAGTCAAGCTGCCCTGTGAAAGGTGAAATACTCATTCCCTTCATAGCTACTTTATAGCTAAGCCCCTAGGATTCACTAGTTTCCTCACACTGGAAATGCACTGTTCCCCAAAAAAGATGATCCTGTGCTTGCACAGGTGGCTCAGGCAAATAATACATCTGGGTTGAAATACATACACTCATCACAATACACATAAAAGTAGGCACAAGAACTTGATGATCGTAGTGCTCTTTACATGCTTGAAGGTGTTACTGTGATGGCCACAGAGTAAATGCATGGACAGGAAAGCAAAGAAGTCCAGAACAAAAATATCAAGGTCTCTGCAGTTCAGAACACTTACTGCTGTTTTGCTTCTGTTCAAAATACCTCGGATATTTGAAAAAGTCAACAGTTTCATAACCAACCTTGGACAAGCTAATCTTTGACTAGCACAGTCAACCACGACACAAACTTTTCTGATAACTGCTGGTGTCATTGATCTTCCCCTCGGTCAGCTCGCTGCAGCCTCACACTTGCTGTGTGTGGCTTGTGAGGCTGCCATGGAGCAGTTAACAGCTCTCGTCAAACCTCTCCCAGCTGCGGCAGCTTATGTGATGTGGTTCAGCTTTTCTCACAGGGTTCTTTAGTTTGACATTTAGACCAGCAGAAATAACATATAAAGATGGTAAATGAAAATATGTGTTTCAACAGGTTTGTGGTTTTGTCTTTTAAATAAACAAAATCCCCATTTGCCATGTAAGTTTAACAGAGTAACAAATGTAGTAATTACCACTCCTTACAAATAGTAATCCAGGAGCCACATCTCATTTTCTTCAAATAAAAAACTCTTTTAGTGGTCTCTGGTTTTGGGCATTGTCTGAACTTTCATGGAAAATATATAGAAATTACACATATTTCCCATTTATGTATTTAAGTTTCAAAAAGTCTGTCATGCAAAGCAGAATTCAGTTAAGGGAAACAAATCAGGCTTGTTTTACTCTTCAGTTAATGG
The DNA here is from genome assembly GCF_009650955.1 of Corvus moneduloides. NCBI lineage: Eukaryota > Metazoa > Chordata > Aves > Passeriformes > Corvidae > Corvus > Corvus moneduloides. The sequence continues at coordinate 87,600,875 of NC_045477.1, forward strand.
GAGGCCACACCTAAGAAAGAGGAATTATGTTGGATGCATCTCTAAAGGCTCTACAGGTGTCTAGAGACAGATCTGTCTTTGTTCCTCTCTCTCAAAACAAGCTGCCAGGAACAGGTGTTCTTTTATGTCAAGTCCTTCCTCTATACATACACAGAGATTGGGATGGAGTCACAGCTTCATCGCTCTGTTGCTATGTTAGCCAAACTATATTGGAAGACTGAATAAAATGAGGAAAAGAAGAAAATTTGGCCTATTGGTTTGCTATGTAAACCTTTGCATTATCATTTTAGTCCTCTGGAGTGTCTGAATTCAGTTTATCGTGCTTGCTTATATTCAACAGAAAGCAAGGCATAGTATAGAAAGATACCTCTGGATAAGAAATGTGTCCCAGATTCTAGGAACATCCATACATTGCAATTTCCCTTTCTTTGGTTAGTAATGCAGTCACATTGAAGATGTACATATATTAGGATTTCCATTTATATTAAACTTGCAAAGTTGTAATATTTTTTCTAAGAGGAATAACTCCACATCGTTTCTTATGTGTGCCAGGAAACATAAGCTTCTGTTACTTGATGAGATCCACATCCTTTTATTACATCAAAAATTATATTGGTATCATATGAAAGATACTATGGTTTTAATTTCTGCAATATCTTTCAGACCTGTCATTTGCTTGGAGCAACGTCACACTTCACAGCCCCAAAAAAGGAACAGTGAATTTGTTCTGACAAGCTCTAGGACAAGCATGGACTATTCCTTTTTCACACAGGCCCTATCTTCCAATCTGGCTCTTCAAATAGCCCAGAACTATATTCAGTATTACGGATTTTCAGAGAACTGTCCACATTCACAGTTGTATTTAATCTAAGGTTTTTATTTCTGTTTTCAATTCAGCAAGATTTCCCTAGGTGTAATTATTTGAGAAAAAAAATCTTTAAATTTTCAATTCTGCTCTCAAGTTACCATCAACACTAAAAAAAAAAAAAAAGTAAGTTCAAACCTTAAATTCTGGTATCTAGGATGATGTACAACCTGTCAAATTATGGTGACAAATGGCTGATCCTCATGCACCATGACAGAAGCAGGAGACCCAGGCCTGAGAGGAGCCCCAGCAGCCTCACAAGGCCGACAGAGCCCCCTGTTCCAGCCCCTCCAGGTGCCACAGGAGCCCTAAGTTGTGCTACTGGGAGGGTCCGCATATAGGATAGGTAGGTAGGGGGATGTGTGTGCATGCAAAACAGTTTTTCATCCTGATCAGCCAGAGGGGAACAAAGAGACCTCTGGTGCTGTTTGGGCCTATGTGAGTGCTAAGTGTTCCTGCCCGTGTTGCTCTGTGGGGTTTTCCATGCCTCCATGTACACACGCCATACAGTGTGTGCATGTCTCCTGCTGGCAATGCAATACACGCTCAGCCCTGCTGCTGGGGCCACCTGGGGCAGGCGGCTGTGGCAGCCTCACCTCCACTGGGCTGTCAGATTTGGCAACCCCTAAAAGAAACCATGGAATCACAAAATGGGAAAGGTTGGAAGCAATCACCTGGTCCAACTTCCTTGCCCAAGCAGGGCCATGCTAGAGCACATTGCACTGGATTGTGTCCAGATGGCTCTTGAATATCTCCAGTGTGGGAGACACCACAACCTCTCTGGGCAGCCTGTCCCAGTGCATGGTCAACCGCACATTAAACTTCTTTCTCATATTCAGGTGAAAATTCCTGAGCATCAGTTTCTGCCTGTTGCCTCTTGTCTATAGTGTGGCACCACTGAGAAGAGCCTGGTTCCACCAATGAGACACATGGTCCATGAGATAGGTGTCAAAAGATCCGATTATTCAATGCCAACTGCTGTTTTGATGACTGGATATATTTTTAATGCTGGAGGATACATTTCACTTTCTTCCAAGCCAACTGAGAAAGCATGCAGCATCACACTATTTGACAGTAATCTGAGTTTTTATGTTCTTTTTCTACTACTTTTTTTCTACTTTTTCACTTAAAAGGCCAAATAGGGGATATTTAAAGCACGATGATAATGCAACAGGGGATGATGACAACAGAGTCACAGAATCATAGAATGTTAAGGGTTGGAAGGGACCTCAGAGATCATTTAGTCACAACTCCCCCTGACATAGGCAGGGACGCTTCCCATGAGACAAGGTAGTTCAAGGCCTTATCCAATCTGGCCCTGCCAGCAATCAGGCATCCACAACCTCCCTGGACAACCTGTTCCAATATCTCACCACCCTCACAGTAAAAGATTTCTTCCTCATATCAAACCTAAATTTCCCCTCTTTTAGTTTGTATCCCTTACTTCTTGTCCTATCACTACATGCCCTTTTGATAAGTCCCTCTCTGACTTCCCTGTTTTTCTCCTTCAGGTACTGGAAGGTTTTTATGAGGTCTCCATGAAACCTTCTCTTATCCAGGCAGAAGAGCCCCAAATGTCTCAGCCTGTCTTAACAGCAGAGGTGCTCCAGCCCTCATGGCCTCCTCTGGACTTGCTCCAACACTTTCATGTCCTTCTTATGTTGGGGTTCCTTCTGACTAAGAAATGCATTATAACACCTCTTTTCCAAATACTTCATGCCAGCATTAGTGGAGCAGAAGGGACGGGATGTTAAACAAGGCGTGTCCTGTACTCGGCACTGCTGAGGCCACACCTCGAGTACTGTGTCCAGTTCCGTGCCCCTCCATTCAGGAAGGACACTGAGGTGCAGAAGCAGATCCAGGTAAAGGCAATGAAGCTGGTGAAGGGTCTGGAGCACAACTCCTAAGAAGAGCAGCTGAGGGAGCTGGGGTTGTTAAGCCTGGAGAAAAGGAAGCCCAGGGGGGATGTTATCACTCTCTACAACCACCTGAAAGGAGGCTGTAGCCAGGTGGGGGTCGGCCTCTTCTCCCAGGCAACCAGCAACAGGACAAGAGGAAATGGCCTCACGCTGTGCCAGAGGTTTAAGTTGGACATCGGGAAAAATTTCTTCACAGGCAGGGTGACTGGACACTGGAATGGAATACCCAGGGAGGTGGTGGAGTCACCATCCCTTGACATAGTTAAGGAAAGGCTGGACGTGGCACTCAGTGCCATGGTCTATTGACATGGTGGTGCTCAGTCATAACTTGCACTCGATCTCAGAAGCCTTTTCCAGTCTGATTGATTCTGTGTTTCAAGCCTGCCGTCAGCTGGTGCGCAGCTGATGACCGGCACAGCTGCAGCCCTTCTTACCACGGCGCAGCGACTACCGAACCGCTTTCCGCACAGGCTTACGCCCCGTGCCTCCAGGCCTACGGCCCCGAAGTTCTCCATTCCCTCCCCGGCCCGGCTCCGCCCCGCGGCCCCGCCGCCACATAAGGCCGCCGCCTCCTCCCCGCCTCCGAGCAGCGCGGAGCAGAGGTTGAGGACCGGCGGCCGCCGCCATGGTGTTGAACCCGGTGCTGGGGAAGCTGGTCAGCAAGCGGGTGGTGCTGGCCAGCGCCTCGCCGCGCCGGCAGGAGATCCTCACCAACGTGGTGAGTGCGGCCGGCAGCCGCTCGCCTCGCACGGCCGGGGACTGTGGGCAGCGGCGGCTGCCAGTGCCGGCCCGGGCCCGCGGGGCCCGACGCCTCCCGGCCCGCCCGCCCCATGAGACCAGCGGGAGGGGAGCGGGCGGCATGAAGGAGATGCCTCCTTTCTGAAATGCACTAGTGGAGAGCAAAGGAGGCCGTAACCTGTCAGTCAGGCCGTTCAGCTCCTGCGGAGGAGCGTGTCGGCCTCACCGGGCGGGCTGCGGGAGGCTTTTGATTAGTACTTGGGTATTACCTGCCCAGCTTAGGTTGCTTAGTATTACCATTCTTAATAATTCAACTGATAAATTGAGCTTAAGTGGAAGGAATAACTTAAAAATACAGATGTGTGGAGAAGCACAGAGGTTCAGTCATGCACTGAGTTATTAGAAACATAGCCTGCCTGCTGGGTGTAGTAAATGTACAAGTGTAACATAGAGGCAAAAAGCTGGAAGAATAGTTGGGGTTTCTTTTGACAAAACCAATCAGAAACTGTCCGGTTTTGTTTTCTGTTTATCGTGTGTATAAAGGCGCATAAAGTGCAGTAAAGCTCCTGTAAGAATTTGCACTGTTGCAGTAAAGTGTTATGGATGGATTCAATAAAAAAAAAAATCCAGTAGTATAATCTTTTGTTTCTGAAGTGTGTACGTTTATACTGTTAGTTTTTGTATGATGAGAATAATGACGTGATGATTAGGTTCTAATAAATAAGGGTAGAATCAAATACACACACCTGTTTTGACGTTCTATCTGATTTTGTTTTAGATTGCTTGCAAAGTGTACGTATGCACTAAACACTGATAGGAGCACTGGGGGGTTTTTTCTGTGTGTGTTTGGGGGGAGGTGTGTTAAAGTGGAAAAAGCAGATGTCAAAGTTTCTACTTGTTTAATATGCCTTGGGAACAATGTTTAATTACGAGGTCAGATTGACTGCATCACTTTCCTGTGTTACAGGGCCTGCGTTTTGAGGTGGTTCCATCCTGGTTTAAGGAGACACTTGAAAAGTCATCTTTTACAGCCCCTTATGAGTATGCTGTGGAAACAGCAAAACAGAAAGCTCTTGAAGTAGCAAACAGAATGCATGTAGTAAGTTACGATTATAGCAATGAGCTTTTTGGCTTTAGGTGGTGCATTTTACTGTGACTTAATTTGCTTGCACTGTTTAAGTGATCCCTGAGTCCTTTCTCTCCACTGAAGGCTAATGAATGCTTTCCTGTCATTTGTGAAAGACAGTGTCCTGAAATTGCCTAATCGAAAGTCTCATGCCTGCAGTTCAGGCTTTCCACAAACTGAAGTGGCCTGCATCTTTTGTCAGCATCACACCTAGTCTTGTGTGGGATATATATTCCATAGCTCCTTTGAACAGTCAGGTATATGGCTGACCTCATTCTAGGTATTTGTTGATTGTAGAGACAGACTCCATGGAAAAACTCTGATGTGATTGCAGTGCTTTGCTGTATCTTTCACTGATCGAGTGACAAGAGTAACTCAGAAACTCTGAGTGTAGGGGTACTGGAGGAAAGCAGAAGAAGAATTACTGTTGCTTTGCCAGAATGTTTTAAACCAGAATTTGTCTTTTTAATTTTAAGAAGGGAAAACTTGATGTGATTTTATCCAAACCAGTGATGCAACTTACACTATCAGTGGTATTTGACTTACGCCCTTGGCTGTGATCACTGTTTGAGCACATAAGGCTCTTTGCTACCAGAACCTATTCAAAAGTCTAGCTGATTAAATCTCACAAAATGGACTGTAATAATTTCTTAGTAACAAAGCTCTGAAAGAGAGGGGTATATTTGTTGATCCTATACAAGTGGCAGAAAAAGAATGTTGAACACTTTAAATGAGCAGTGTTGCCAGATGTCACCATTCTTCAAAGCAAATATTGCATGATCTCCAATGTAAATCGTTACCCAGGATTCTGTCAACTACTTTCTGGACAATGGCACAACATCGGAGAGTGGATTTTAAACCCACCCTCACTAAATGACTTACTTTGGGCTTTCATTGCAAAACACTGTGCTGGTGATAATGCTAGTTCAGTGGATTTCAAAATGCTTCTTCATACAGGAATTACAAGAATTAACTCCAGGCATCATTAAACAATTTAAAGCACATCAACAGTCTTTCTCTAGAAGAGTAGCCTCCCTATAAATGTTGTATTATGGTAGTCACACTTGCAGACAGATTTCATGTCATGCTGTGTTAAGTAAGAGTTATGTACTTTATAATATGAAAGTAAATAAAAACTTAGCTATAAGGACAGGTACAGTTTAAAGTCAAGAAAAGTCTACAAGGAATTTTACATGCCACTACCTCTCATATTCAGAAAACAGACTGTGTATGTTCCCTTTCAAGAGAAAAAAAGTGTAGCTAAAAAAATGGGGTTTATTTTTCAGTAAAATTTTGCTTGGAAGAATGATCCTAGAGGGCTGTATTCTCTGGCTTCCAAACATTAGGTACTCCTTTAAAAGAATTGTTTGCCACCTTGAAGACCAGATGGAGTTTTGAGAATGCACTTTATTTCCTGGATGCATTTATTCATCAGTAATATATTTGGGCAAATTTGTGGTTTGAGAATGGTCTGCTCAAGCCTCACTTTTATGGTAACGTAAATGATTACTATTTTGGAAACAGTGCAAAAGCAGAAACAGTGTCTTGTTTTCAGGTCAGTGTAGAGCCCTACTTCTAAACTAGTAAACTGCTATTTTCTTACCTTAAAAGGTTTTCTTCTCTTTGCATCTTCTCACAAATGCCTTTTTCTTTATGCCTTTGCAGAAACACCTGAGAACACCTGATGTTGTCATAGGAGCAGACACTATTGTGGTAAGAAGTCTTCAGTTATTTAGCACTACTTTAATTTATGATGAGCGTAGGAAATACTTGTATCTTTGGGTTTAAAGTTTGAAAGCTGCCTTCATTGAAGTTATATCTGCATTATATTACATCTTTTGGGGTTTGTGGCTGTGGCTTTTAGGGTTTTTTTTTCCCCAGCAAGATAATTTTTGAAGTCTTGAGAGCTAGAAGCCTTGCTACTGGTTTGGGGATACTAACACTGCTGTAAGTATTGCATTGGATCATCTTATATGTAATGGAAATTCTCAGGTGATTTGCCTGTCAAGAAGTCCAGATCATGGGAACTGTTCAGTGTTGTGCCTTATAGGAGGTCACTACACCTGACATCTTCACAGAGACAGTGACCTGTTAAGGGCAGAAAAAGTTGAATTTTTCTTTTGCTTGAGAGCTGCAGTCACTGGAGAGTAGAGTGTGGTACTCCTGTACTTGACACTAAATTACCTGTTCTACCACAGTGTTTGTGGTTCTTGCTCTACTCAATAAACTCAAGTTTGAAGCCCTGGCTGAAATCATGGTTTAAACATAATTTATGACCTCAATCCTGTAATACTCTGACTCAAAAGTAAGAAAAAGCAGCACACTCACTCTGTCGTTCTGTTTTAGTCTGTGGATGAGCAGATCCTGGAGAAACCAGTTGATAAGCAAGATGCCTACAGGATGCTGTCAAGGTCTGTAGTTTTAAGTAAGAGATGAAATCTGAAGATTCAATTTCTCCATCACCTAGATTCTCAAAAGGGTTCCACAGAAGGGATACATGCAAATTTTCTTGGGTTTTGTTTCGTTTGTTGTAAGTTTAGTAGGTCAATCTCTTAATTAGGGATATGAAATGCACTTAATATTTAGCTTTTTAGAACTCCTGGAAAAAATGCAGACAAAATGATGCATCTTTGCATCTATCCAAAGTGTCAAATGAAAATTTTCAGTGTTTCATCTTACAATTCAGTGTGGAATCTTGTGGGGAGCAGAGCATGTGAGATGCTTCTGATCACATCCAAACATATCTTGGCTCATCTTTATGAGGCTATTCTTTAAACAGTCTCTTCAAAGATTCACATTGCCTTGCTATTATACATCTACTGCTTACACAGCAGATAATAAAGGCCTCAGAACTAATTGGCCACAGCGTGGCACTCCAGAGCCACTACAGGAGAGAGCCAGGGACAAGGAAATTTGGGCTCTTCCTCTACACTCTAGCTTGCCATGGGATCTCTGGGGGCCAGTCTGAATGAAAGGAGAACATATGCTCTAGTTCCCCATTACATGTTTAGTCTGAGTTGCATCACCTAGGATTTATTACCAGCTTTCAGTGAAGATGGTCGTAACAGTAGTGTTTATGCCAATTGGCCTTTTCTAATGCTTTTGGAATAGTCACTCCTGATGTACAGTGATTGAGCTGATACCATGGACTACTTTTATACAAATGGTATTTTGGAGACTTGAAATGACTGCAGCTTTTGATAGTGGTTTTTTTATGTGGTTATTTTTTTGTTTGTTTTGACAATGTCTTTTCACTGATACTGAAATAAAATGTATTTGTTTGGGGCACATGTCAGATTCATTGAATGATATATTAATGTAGTGATCTGCTTCTCAGGCTGTAGCATTATAATCATGTAGAACATTTAATAAGACTGTTGCTTAATGGATATTTTTTTCCCTGACAGGTTGAATGGGAAAGAGCACAGTGTTTTCACAGGAGTGGCTATTATACACTGCCACAGTAAAGGTACACATAATTTTATTACAACTCAGTATTTGTATTAAAAATTTCTCCCATTATAGCTTGTACAGGTAAAGAAACAGGATGAAGATGTTTCATATACAGTCTGAATTGGTTTTCTCCTCAGGAATTACCTTATCAAAATATAACTTAAAGACTCCCCACTAAAGCAAAACTTCTTCCTCTATTCAGTTTTCACACAGGAAGGAAAGTGACAAAATACAATGGAGTTTAGAAATACTGTCTCTGAAAGCTACGAGACTATTCCAAAGGCCAGTGTAAGTTGTGGAATATTCTAAATTAAGTTCAAGTAAGGTACTACAGACTGTGAGACTGAGCTGAATGTGATCCATATCAACTTTATTCTGTGTTGTGTTTACACCAGGTGAGGCTTAATGTCTCAGACTGTTAAGAGGCTGTAGGGAGCAATACACCAATGTTCTTTATCAGATAGTTTATTGAGAAAGTGAGTGGTTTTTATGTAAACGGTACCATTAATATAAGTTGAGGAGTGTTTGAGGGGCATCATCTGATAATTGTGTCAATAGTCTTTATAGTAGAGCTTTTGCAGGCATCATTTCTGTGACATTTCACTGGACAAAGTCTTTCTGTAGACAAATTAACAGTTTTTACTCTTTTCTGGAATGATTTCTCTTAACTCTTGTAAAAGAGAATTAAAGTTAGTGATGTGGTACTGCTAGTATAGTAGAGGGAGAGCTGCTGCAAAAGAAATAAAACGTTACCAAGGGAGTCCTGTGAGCAACCCCGCAATGTAAATAATGCCTTCAACTGTTTACTCTAGGAAGAAAGTTAAGTGCACTGAACTGTAGCAGTGATGCTATAACAGCACATCTCATTTGAAGTTTACAAATTTGAACTGCATCACAGTCAGATGAATAAAAATACCTTTAGTCTGCATATTCCCCAAGACATGCAATCAATCGAAGAAGTTTTGTAGAATACATTTGTAGTTGCAGTTTATTGTTACAATGTGTTTCTTAACTTGTTAAAGATGAAATTTCCATTTTGAGCTGATTAGAACTTTTTATCATACTGAAAGACATGGTAATCTGTCTCCATATGCACTGATTTTCTTATTTCATCTGGGTCATTAAATGTTTGGCTGGTTTTTTTTTTTCACACTACCACCATTAGAAGTTGGTTAGCATTCTTCCCTTGGTCTGTACTGTAGATATTTCTTACTCCTCCTCAAGCATTTCCACTGCTACCAGAACTGTGGTAACAGGAGATGCTGACCTTGGTGTTTATAGAAAAGAGTAGAGAGAGCTGCTAATCTGTAATGTGCACACTCATTTGTGCAAGGCTGTTACCTTTTGAACATGTTTTGGGAAAGCCTCTGTCTGCAGTGACAGCAGGGTCACAGTGTACCACGTGCAGCAGGGTCCATACCCAGGTGTGCAGTACTTTATTGCACCTTCCCTCAGCCACTTCCAGCTACAGAAGTCTGAAATAATCTTGTCATCTCTTGAGAGATATGAAGATGAGTGATGGTTCCTGATGGGACTGCTGGATACCCAAGTCTGAAGTGCAGGTGCAGCTGCATGTTCCCACTTTTATTGCAGTTACATGTTGAACTCTGATGTGTTGTTAAGAGTTCTTCGACAACAGTCATAAAGTTGGAAGGGTGATTATAGCCTTCTTTGTACTCACTGCTGGATGTGTGTGCCAGCACCCATAAATAGCTTTGTGTAAGCATTGTTAATTTAAGATTATCTTCCACACAGGAAGAGCAGTGTGTTAGCCCTGAGCCAGGATGGCAGGGGTTGAAAATGCAAACTTTTACTGTCTTGGGAAAGTTGAGTCCACTGTACCTAAAGAACATTATTAGTCATTTCATACATCTGTGTAATATATTTAATTTTTCTCAAGCAGAATTGTTAAGTGATTAAGAAATAAAACTTAGATGTTATGCTCTCTAAGCCACAATTCCTGTTTCTAATAAGGCCTCTTCCTTTCTGTAGACAATCAGCTAGAGATGGACATCACTGATTTCTATGAAGAGACTAAAGTAAAATTTTCTGAGCTGTCTGAAGAGCTCTTATGGGAGTACATTCATAGCGGGGAGCCAATGTAAGTAAGACCCTGATGCCACCACACAACACTTGAGAATAGGCCTTAGGGTACATTAAGCCACCAGTGTAAAACATTGTCCTGTGTTCTGTGACATTTTGCTGTGTGTGTGATAAATGATAGCATGGGTGATGCAAGGTCACTATTCTTTTGTTCTTTTGTGAAGTTGTCATTTCTTCAGTGAAAGTGAGCTACCTTTTTAGAACCCTAATGAGTCTGTAAAGTGAAGTCTTGAAATATTCTGGATTAGAGCAAGTGCTTGTGCAGTATACAATTATTTCTCTGTTAGCAGAGGCATTCAGGGATCTTTGATGCCTGAGACAAGGTATAGTTTTCATTATAAACAGGTGAAAAGAGTGAGTGTGGGATAATCAGGGCATCGTGGAACTGTATTGGAAGAAGATAGAACTCAGTGTATTTAGTCTATCAAAATCACTGCTCTGATGCAAGGAACACCAGCTTAATTTTCACTTATCCTTGTGATAAGTGAAAACACAGTTTGTGTGTTCCTATGCCAAAATTGTCCTTTAGCTTATGTGTACCTGCTACACTGGTAATAAGATTACTGACCTATATAGGCAGCATTTACAAAGACAATATACCAGACAACAGTGATTCCATGGAAGAAATAGGATGAGAACAGAATGCCTTATTACTACTCCTAAGATGAAGTTCACTAGATTGCTAAAAAAAAAAAAAAAAAATATATATATATATAAAAGAAAAAGTACTTATTTGGAGACAACATGGGAAAAAAGGACTTTGTCTTTCTTTTGCATTAGCTGAAGCCTTGTGAAGGCATAGTTAGGACTGTGGACTGCATATCAAGTGATCTGATATGAACTTTTGTCTCTGTAGCTTCAATTCTGGCCATGTAAGAATATAAATCGTGGTGGTTTTTAAACTCATTTGTGCTATAAAACAATAAAGTCATGTTTTACTAGGGAAAGAGAAACCAGTGTAGACTTTGGACATACTTCAATGCTTATCTGTAAATGAGGCATACTTTGTGAACATGTAAGGTTCACAGTTTATTGAATAGACTGATATTAAATTGGATTATATGTAGAGAATGTTTTGGCAAGACTACAGCTTGAAACAAATTCCTAAGTAGGTTTTTGGAAGGTGATGTTTACTATGCTAATTAGTATGATACTTAGATTTAGTGGGTCATAAAGTTTCAGTTTGAAGGAGAAATTACCATGGATTTTTAGGAAGAATGTCAGATTGAAAATAATTTTGGAATATTCTGAGTACTTCCTCTGGGAGCAAATATGCTTTAGCAGTGCTTTGCTGCAGCAAAACGGCCCATGAGCAGTGCTGGGTCATTCTGTTCATTCTGCTAAACAGGCTGTGTGACATCAAGGGTTTCTCAGGGACCAAAGGTTCAGAGAATGTATTTCATTACTCTCTTAGGCAGAAGCCAATTGATCTTTGTTTATATAATCCTGAGGATAGGAATTTGTTCTGACTTTGCAAAGGAGCTACTAAACACAGTGTCCTATAAATTTTGCAAAGCACTAAGAAGTATTTCACAGCACTTTTTTTTGGTTGTCTGTTTTTGTTCCCTCCTCCATGGCCACTCATACAGGTTACACACCTATATGCATACAGGTTTTTCTAAACACTGTATTGCTGTCAAGTGACCATTTCTTACTTTTAAAAAAAACCAACTAAATGGCGAAGTAATTTTCTGTAATAATATAAGACTTAATGATCACATGAAAAAATAAAAGAAAAATTACTAATGCTGCTGAGGATTAGACTGAGTTCTTCTTGTAGCAAGAAGAAAATTGGCATATAGTATTTAAGTCAATCACTGGTGACAGAGACTAATACTAGAAATACATAGCTGACCTAAAGTATGGGTAAAAAAGGGCGGGGAAATTGCTGTCTCAAGGTAGTCTTTGGTGAGGCTATAAAAACCCTTAAATTTTGGCTGCAGAAAGATGTTTTGCTTCTTGTTTTATTCTTGTTCCTCTTCCAAGGATTTTCTGCTTGCAGGCAGTGTCTCTTTCTTCTTTTCTGTCTATCTGTAAAAAGAAGGCTGTACCACAGTAATCCTAACTGTTTTGGGCTTGTATAATGAGTAGACTTAGTTTCTGCCAGCCTCTTTGACCCAGCTTTTTATTTTGTAGTCTTTCCCTTATGAACAACTTTCTCTCTCTGCTTACAACTTCTAGCCTGAAAATCCTATGTGGTTTTAGTAGCTCTCATCTGATGGCAGTGAAACCAGAGGACCCTACTGTAGTCTGGGAAGAAGGTGATGACAGAGCCTAGAGCTCTACAGTTTGACTTCACTGGGAAGTAATAAAATGTAGAATGTAAATATTTTCTTCAAGATCCAATCCCAGAACATAGAGTGTTGTAGAAAAATAAACGTGTGGCCAGTTGTGTTAATGTTCTTGCTGGGAGTATGATACTGCTGCTTTTGATAGTCCTAATGTTTTTTGCCTCCCTGTAAGCGTATACCAAAATGACTGCAACTTCATTTAAAAATGAGAAGACATTTTAGTCATTAAAATAATCCTAATTTAGTTGATGTAAGTCATAAGAATGTTAAAAAAGAAGTAATAATTTAAACAATGACAAAGTTATAAGGTAGTGCATACAATGCAAGATTAAAGGAAAATCTCTATTCCCCAATTTATAGCAATTCAGAAAATCCTACTTGTTGGGACACCAATTCCTCTGTTTGTTTTAGGATGCTATTAGAAATGGAATCCAGAGATAAGTACTAAAAATAAAGAGCTGTTCCTGATCAAATCTAAGGTTAAAAAATTAGCAATATTTTTTTGTGTAGTAACCTTCTTTCTCATGCATAAGATTGCATAATTCCATGCTACCTTAAGTTAATGGATCTGAGGCTGACTGACCTTTGGTTTCTAAGCTTGCTGACGTAGCTTTCAGCTTCTGTTGTTATGAGGAAACATACTTTTAACTGCCTTGTTCCTTGTACGAGAACAGTAAAATTGTTGGGTCTACAGCAGCTTATCTGACTTGTATGTATTTCCATTCCACTCTGTGGAATTTGCGTAATTACGCCCATTGTGCCAAATTACCAATATTACCATGACATCTAAGAGCACAGTGTTGTGAACCACAACTCTGCTTCTATCTCGGTGGTTGCACAAGAGATGGATAGGGCTAAATGGAGTAGTGGATCTTGTTTGAATAAGTTGCTCTTTCCCAAGAAAATGCTGTCTTCCCAATCCTCATTTCAGGTATTCCTGTGACTGAGATCTGCAAGACACATTCTACAATCATTTGAATTCTAAGGGGTCGTCTTTGTTGAGCTCCTTTGGGACCTAACATTCCTAAAGGCTTTTCAGCCTCTTGTGGAATTGAGTGAGGGTCAGTATGCATCTGGTGACCCAGTGGTAGTGTTGGTCTTGGTGACACTAACTGTTACCTTTTTGGTAGCCACGACTTGGCAAATGCTGGGTACCCTGTGACAACACACTCTGACTGCAGTCACCTGCTGCTTAGGTGACTGCGGCACTTGCGCTGACTGAAGCATCAAGACCTTTGGCTAGTCACCCTTAGTGGAAATACTGATCCTTATATTTATCTTGAGATTTAGAAATTGAAGTGTTGAGCCTAGCTAGTAGATTTAATATGCTTCTAACTCAGAAGGTACACTAGTTTTTATTCCAGCCTCTGCAGTACTGGTGGATTATTAGTGTTCTGTGATACCTCCACCCTTAACCTTAATTAGATCGATGCTGTTTTTGTTTTCTCTTCCCCAGGGACAAGGCTGGTGGATATGGTATCCAAGCCCTTGGTGGAATGTTAGTTGAGTATGTCCATGGAGACTTCTTGAATGTGGTGGGATTTCCTCTGAATCACTTCTGCAAAAAGCTAGCAGAATTGTACTATCCGCCCTCTAAACATAATGTACAACGTAAAAAGTACGACTCTATCCCTTCTGTGGACACTTTTGAGAACCAAAGTGATGGAGAAAGTGAATCTTCAAATTTCACAAAGCAGAAAGGTGCTAGTAAGTTGGACAGCAGTGGCACGTATTCCTCAGAAGCTGTTTACGCTTCTGAAAACAGTTCTGGTGTCAGAACTGGTTTTACAGTGCCTTTGGAAAATCAGAATGGAGTGTCACAGAGTGCAGCAAAACTTCCATCCAAAATTCTAGAGCTGATGGACGGTTTTAGAGCTTCAAAGGTAAGGGAAGAAAATATAAAACTACTTGTTACATTGTAGTCTGATACATTTGTTTCACTGTACTCCAGTATGTACCAGTTATGTGAAATACTTGAGCTGGGGAAAGAATGTATTAATAATTAGTAAAAAAAGACCACTGAAGTTCTGGAGAATCTAAGATAGCTGAAGCTTCTGGTGCAGTGCAAACATTGTTGGGTTTGGTTTTCTGTATTTGTTTTTATGTGTTCTATGAAATGTCAGTTACCTATTTGATAATTTTTTCTCGTGAGTTGAGAGGGAAAAGAAGTTGGAGATTTTTTTTTTGCTGATCAGAAGGGTACAACCAAGCTGGAATTTATTCTGCAGAGAAAACATTTAATGTGGTTAACTCACCTGACTTAAAACTGTGACAAAAATTGTATATATTATATTTCCTTTCTAACTTCTAATGCTTTGCATTAGAATTCTGTGGAAGATACTAATTTTTTATTGCCTCTTAAGAATAATATTTTTTAATAACCTGTTTCATGTTCCATGTGTGTTTAACTGAATATCCATGCTGTATCTGATGGAGGCATACTCATAACAGCTCACAAACAAGGTCACATGCTCTGTGTATCAGCCAAGCATGATGAGAAATGCATAGGTGGACATTTTAAGTACTCCCAGATTTTCTACTCATAGTTCCAGTGTAGCAAGGACAATAGTGAAGAAGAAATGAACAGTGATCATTCTAATAGATCACTGATCTCCATCAAGTTATTTATGTTTTAGGAAGAAGTGAAAAAAAGTGCTAAAGTGGCAGTGAAATGCAAACTTGGAAATAAAGATATGACAGCTTTAACGTGAATGGAGGGAGGCACACCAGACAGTGAACAATAGTTTTGCTGAAACAGTGGAGAGTTGTGCTCAGCTCTGAAGGAAGACTGTAGTGTGATCATGTGGTGTAGATCTGTGGGCATGCTGCTTGCAGGCATGTGCTGCTTGCAGGCATGCAAAGCTATGCTGAGAGGTTTGGAATAAAGTGGCTTTGAGGTTGCTGCATTTGTGAACTGCTTGTGTATCCATAGGGAGCAGTGTATTTGAATGGGTGAGATGATGCTTAGCATTTCTTCAATTCAAATAAAAATAAATATGGAAAATCATCAGCATGTGGTTGTATATTACTTATACTGTTTACAGTGATGTGATGCTGAATTCCATTTTGTGCAGTGAAAGACAGTGGAGTCAGGAAATAAAAGGAGGAGCTTTGCTTTCCCACTACTCCAGTGTAAAGTCATAGTATAAAGTACTGAATGGTGTGTTGAACTAGTCAGATTTATTTTTTTGGTCTTCATCATGGGTCTTGGTAAAATTACCAGTAGCAATGTATTGTGATGTGACAAAACTCATCTTTCCACTTGTGGAATAGGTTTGAGCAAACAAAAGCATTTATTTCCACAAAAACTCTCAAGTTTTTTTCATTTTGATTCTTGAATATTGCTTCAAGAACTTTATAAGGCAGACTAGAATCTCCTGCAGGTGAAGATGTTGCTGCCTATTTTACTCTGAACAGCTCTGTTGCAGAACAGGAGGGGATCAGGATTAAATCCTTCGAAGTTAAAAAACTTTGAAGTTTACATGTTCCAAATTTACATAATCTGATCTGTACTCAGATCTTTCACATTTTCTCTTTTTTTTTTCTCTTTTTTTCTCTCTTTTTTTTTTTTTTTTTTTTTTTTTACACCTGAGAATTACTGAATGGTAGGTCAGCCAAGCTTTCTGCCTTATCTTCTCACCTTCTTTTTCTTGTTCTAATAGTTTACAGTTGGTATCAGTCTAAAGCCTGGACAGGTCTCAGAAGCCATCTGGTTGCAAACTAGATGTAATTGGCTCAGTATTGTGAAAGTCTGAATTATAATAAATCCCACCTGTATGTTCTTATTAGAGTAACAAAGGAAACTGTAAAAAGAGGTGAAGATGATAGAATATATAGACACCCAGTAGCAGACCTACCTCTCAAAGTTATTTCCCTTTGATTTTATTAAGCAGAATGTCAAGGCCCTTCTTCCCTTGATTACCTTTAGTTTTAAATTTCATTATAGTTACTTGCAGTTGTAAAGAAGTAGATTCTGTGATTGCTGCATTTGCCTCCATTGTTGTGCTCTCCATAAATTCTTTGGGTTTAGGTGTTTTACCTACTTCAGAATACAGAAATTGCAAATTAATTTTGCATGGAGAGATATATATTACCACATCTCATTAACTTTACTCTCTGGTTTAGTTAGCATATCTTTTAAAAAAGGTTCGGCTAAGGTTTTCAACTTAAGACTGCCATTGCCCATGAGCATTTCTTTACCATGAGGCACTAGCTGTTCTCTCATTCCCATTCCATGTGTACACGTCCTGTTAAGGTGTGCCAGGAGTAAAGTTGTCCTGGGAAGTTTTATTCTTTTTGTTCTTAATATTTTTTGGGTTTTTTCTTAATTTTAATATAATAAAGACCTGTATTTTAGCAACTGAAGCTGTTACGCTTAGTGGAGAGCTTTGAGTTCCTTATGTGTTGGGTATATAAAATTTAATTTGATCTTTTGGTCTTGGTTCATATGCTTAAGAATGTTCCATAAGGTCAAACAGCCATATAGATGGGGAAGTGCTAAATAGCTGAACAAAGAAATGGGTCGTCATAAAGAAATGCGTCTTCATACAAAATTTGTAGGCTGCATTCCAGAATACTGTGAGTTCCCTTCTCTCCCAAACACTGTTACTAAAAGTGCTGTTACTTGGCCAAGATACTGAAACCCTCTGAGAAGGAAGGGAGCAATTTTTAGGAGGTTCATTAAACTGCGTTGCAGTAGTTTAACAGTAGTTGTGTAGAATAATTCTAGGCAAACAGTATAGTTCTGTTTTTTTGATTGCAGTCTTTTAAATGCATCATGATAACAATTTCTTACCTACACATAGGCTCTGTTTGTAGCCTCTAAGCTGAAGATATTTGATCATCTGAAAGATAAAGGTCCAATGAAGGCTGTGGATATTGCAAATGATGTTGGAACCTCTGTATGTGGAACTGAAAGACTCCTTGATGCATGTGCTTCTCTTGGATTACTGGAGAAAACACCACAAGGTGATTAATGTATCCTCCCTGCAACTGCATGTGGTACTGAAAGACAGGCAGGACTGGAAGAGATGCTTTTAAGGTCGCAGGTTCTGACTTGATATTGTGGGTAACTTGGATTTGGGGAAGAGGGGAATGGATTGTTACTCCTTTGCTTTTGTTATTAGTAGCTAGAATTGTTTCATATGGGGGTAGGCTTTATGTAATGAACACATTCAGGTCTCCTTTATGGAGACTTTAGATTGTTTTTGCTCTCTGGACATAATATTGACCAAATGGCTAAGAAAAGGTTGCACAGACAGCAAGCAGTGTAACAGCTCAGATGTGTCATCTGCACTTGAATCACAACAACCCCATGCAGCACTACAGGCTGGTGGAAAAGTGGCTGGAAGGCTGCCCGGTGGAAAAGGACCTGGGGGTGTTGGTTGACAGCAGCTGAACGTGAGCCAGTGTGTGCCCAGGTAGCCAAGAAGGCTGATGGCATCCTGGCCTATATTGGCAGTAGTGTGGCCAGCGGGACCAGCGCAGTGACTGTGCCCCTGTATTCAGCACTGGTGAGGCCTCGCCTTGAATCCTGTTTTCAGTTTTGAGCCCCTCTTGACAAGAAAGACACTGAGGTGCTGCAGCATGTCCAGAGAAGAGTAATGGAGCTGATGAAGGGCCTGGAGCACAAGTCTGATGAGGAGTGGCTGAGGGAGCTGGGGGTGTTACACCTGAAGAAAAGGAGGGTCAGAGGAGACCTTATTGTTCTCTACAACTACATGTAAGGGTGCTGTAGCCAGGTGGGAGACAGTTTCTTTTTACAAGTAACAAACAGCAGGATAAGAGGAAACAGCCTCAAGCTATGCCAGGGGAGATTTAGATTGAATATTAGGAAAAATTTCTTCCCTGAAAGGATTGTCAAGCATTGGAACAGGCTGCCCAGGGAAGTGGCTGAGTCACCATCCCTGGAGGTATTTAAAAGGTGTGTAGATGTGGTACTTGGGAACCTGGTTAAGTGGTATACTTAACAGTGCTGGGTTAAACGTTGTACTTGATAATCTTAGAGGCTTTTCCATTGAAGTGATTCTATGTTTCTTGCTAAAATAAATGTCAAATTCCATTCCCTGCTGCAGCAGTACAGTCAGTCTTCAACAGATGATCAGGGTTTTAATAAGGAGAGTTCTGCAGTGTGTCCCTCTTCATGGGCAACTTAAATTTTAGTGCTCCTAACTGGAACAGTCCTTGAAGGTGTATGTAAGTGAGGGAGTCAGTATTAGAATTAAGTTTTTCAGTCCACACTATGTATTTCTAAGTTTCCAAGTGCATGTTTTACATAGTAAGACTTGAAATGGTGAAGTGCCAAGAAAAGGAAGTAAAGGAGTCTTTTTAACTCTGTTAGAGGACAAGACAAATGAAAAAGCTTTAAAGGCAAAATATAGTGGAGAAAGCTCGAATTCAGGGAAGAAGCCATAATCTAAACAAAAATACAGTCAAGAATGAGGAACTTCTAATACTGTCCCTTGAATATTAGGTATCTGAGATACTCTGGTTTAAAATAAAAATAATAAATCAGTGTGTATCTATATTTTCCAGCATCTAAATTCTTTTTATAAACTAAGTACTTACTCTTTTAAGAATGACAAGACTTTTAGAATTAATTACTTTTTCTGCAAAATTTGTACTACTAGATCATAAGATCAGGATTTACTAGCTATTTATGCAGGAAAATATGCCTTCAGATTTTAAACAACAGTTGTAAAGAACTGAAACAAAACTGGTTTCAATTGTTTTCTTTCCATAAGGTTACAGTAATACAGACTCAGCAAATACCTACCTGGCCTCAGATGGTAAATACTCACTTCATGGCTACATTATCCATTCTAATGATCACCTTTGGCCTCTCTTCACAAACTTGGAATCTGCCGTCAAAGAAGGGAGCAGGCAGAATCATCGAGCCTTTGGAAAGAAAGCAGATGATCTATTTAAGGTAATATAAACTCTTACTAGTATCTGAACCAGCTGTGAGGAGCCCAGAACTGACCTACGGGCAAATGGGACAGAGCTCAAAGTTTGTCAGTCTCAGAAATGGTAGAACTACAATGTAATTCACTAATCCCAGGCTTCTGTTCCCTTCAACTTTAGGCTACGTAGTGGAGTAGAAGTAGTGGAACAACCACAGAATATATTGGGAAATTCAAGTGCTGAGAGAAGTTCTCCAGATGAAGTGTTCCCATCCCACTGACACACTCTCAGAACAACCTCTGGGCCTGTTTAGTTTCATACCAGTTAGTACCTTACCACACATGCACTCCTTCCATATTGGATGCCAGTCTGTTGATACTGATGTGCATCCAATTTAGGCTGTGCTGTATAGTCAAAGCTGGTTTGTGTTGATGCAGTGGAGAAGTGATCTAACCTCCTTTATGAAGCTTTGTAGTTTTGTATAAGCTTCAAGCTGATATCTATTGCTGATAAAATTGTAATCCTTCTGCCATCTGTTTCAATCTGTGGCATTCCTTTCCCAGTGCTAGCCCAGGTGGATGTGATCAGACTGGAGAATCACTTAGGGTTATAACTAGCCTAACTTGTTGATTACCCATCTTGTGAAGCAGGTTGAGAGGCATAAATATTTGTACCTGTATTAGCAGAGAGCTGGTACTGTGAGCAGGAGAATATGTCAGGACTTCATCTCTGACAGCACTGCTGGCTTAAATTGTACTTCAGACTACATCCTGATGTCCTTAATTTGTATTTAACTTCAAGATGGTAATGAAGGCTTTCTCCTGAAGGAGATGTCTACATCCGTCATGTATAGTCAATGGAATGAATTAAGGACTTCTGGAGACTTAAAAGTTCTGCTAGGCTCATGTTGGTACTTAAATAACTGGAGGACAGAAACTCCTTTGGAAATCATTCAGAGTCTTTAAAGGGAGTTAAGGTACTTTGCTTCAGGATAGCTGTTGCAGTAGATGCCTAAATTTATATACAAATTAAGTGGTTTAATGTACATGAACTGAATCTCATCCTTTGTTAAACATCTGGGTTGTCAACTTTGCTTGGGTGATGCTTGTGTCCAGTTTGGACCTGGGCTCCATATGTGTACAGGATGGTATGTCTGAGCAGAATATATGGCCTGTCTGTGGTACTGTGTGCATCACAGCCTGGAGATACTTCCATTTCATGATAGAGTCAAAGCCAGCCCTAACTGGTGAAATCCGTATAAAAGTGAAACGTAAAGGGATTTGTGTGTATGTATCCTTGAAAAGGTATAGGCCTGAGGTTCTGGTACTGAATGCTTGCTTCTTCCCTAATCAGGAAAAACAGTATGATCTTTAATGTTTCTGATTTATGGTATGGTCCAATTATCTAGTTATTTTCCCATCATGGGAGAATAAATGTTTGAATGAAATGAAAGCAATTTGTGAGGTTATCAAGAAGGAACACTCTTGTTTTTCTTTGTCTCCTAAATCTATCCTTTCAAGATGTCTGTGTGATCAGAATTCTTGAGGGGATGCAAAAATCTGCTTATCACTACAGCAAAGGATTTGGATGAGCAAATAGTCAGTGGCACTTTTAAAAGACCTTTTCATTTTGGGAATTCTTATGTTCACCACATTCACCTACATCCTTGGTTGTACATAGTTTTAGTTAATTAATGAAAATAAACATCAATTACTCTGCTTTCCCCCCTTTTTAGGACTATTATCACAGCCAGGAGGTAAAGCAACGTTTTATGAGTGCCATGCACAGCATTGCTCACCTGACAGCAAGAGATGTGGCTACAGCGTTTGATCTTTCACAGTTTAAATCTGCTTGTGATTTAGGAGGTATGGCTTGTAACTGAACTTCTATGCAAATTAAAGGGAAAAGCTTGATTTCGGTTCCATACTTTATTATTTAAAAGATATGTATATTTTTTACTAGAACTGCAGTAATATTATCTACTGTTATTTTTTTCTGATATTGCAATGTCAGAATAAAAGAACAGTGCAGCTAATTGAAAGTAGAGTTATCTAAATGGTATATGAATGGTTTAAGATAAGTGAATGTTTGTCTCAATCAGTTACATAATTCAAGGCAGAAAAGAAGAGAGTTTGTGGCTCAGGTGATACAGCACTGGGCTGAGAGTGCCATTTTCAGCAGTTTTGTTCTCTCCTTAGAGAGCAACAACAACTCTCCTTAGGAGAGTTGCTCTCCACTACAGCATATCCAGGATTTTCAAAAGTAATGAAAGTAGTGAACTGCCACTACTGGGGTGTCAAACTTGGAAACACTGCACTGCTAGAACAAAAGCTTGGGTTCTTTTCTAGTGGGTTTGTTTTGTGTATTGTTGCAGTTATTAATATCTAAGATGTCCACCAAAATGTTGAAGACCAATGATATACCTAAAGAAACTTATTTTTAGCATTCCTTTTTTTGCCCTGTGCTTGGAGCGGCGAGAGGGAATGTTACTGCCTAGGGAAAGATCCACTGAAGGAAGCACACTTTATTTTGTGCCTGGGGAGGTGGACAGCATGTCAGAGGAATTAAGCCCATACCAGTACAAGCATTGCCACTTGTGCAGAGACTCCAAAGCTTCACAGTCTTTACTGTGCTGGAGAGTTTGTCAAATTCCATGTATCACTGCTTTGTAAATGCTAAACAGTTAGAGGTGCTCTTCAACAAGTAGAAGTCTTTGCCTTTTCATTTACATTTTGATACTCCCAAAAAAAGCCTGAGGTACCGATATCAAAGGTCACATTAGCAGTTCTGTGTCAGCAAGGAGTCATACCTGCATTCCACAAGCTTTAAAACCTTGCTCTAGCAATTAGGAAGTCCTGTTGCCCGTGTTAGTTGTGGAGCTGACTGTCTACCTCTAGTTCTGATGGGATGTCTTTATTTTAATGTTATATACAGCCTTGTCCCAAAAATGTCTGTAAATTCTGGGAGAAAATACTTGATTTGACTTCCTTAAATTTTTAACAGGTTGCACTGGAGCTCTGGCTCATGAATTAGTACAAGTATACCCAAATCTTAAGGTCACAGTATTTGACCTTCCAGAAGTCATTGCAAACACCTCTTACTTTCAGCCTTCAGGACAACACACTGCTCCAGTGACATTTGTATCAGGTAAATGTAGCACGCGATCTTTTGTCTGATTTGTTATCCTTGAGTATAGAACAGGCTCTTTTGCTGCTCTTCCGACCCCAAATATATCTTAGTACAGGGCAATGTAGGTTCAGCCATGCTAAATGGGGACATTGTATTTTTTAGTTGGTGGGGATAAAAAATGGTTGGAGAATGTGGCTAAATAAGTATGAATTAGTATTTTTTGAATACCACTGGGAGCAGAGGCTGCATGTGCTTGTCTGAGGCATTTCATTTCTAGACAAGTTTAACATGGTGACTACAAAGAACTTTGTCTCCTTCCCTGCTTTAGGCTTGCTCTCCGTTTTTGTAACAGAATTCTTGCCTGTGATCTGCTCTTTAACTACACTTTCCTTGCCTGCAAATCAGGGCATACCTGTACCTGTTCATTCTTGTTACTTTTGTACTCTGCTGAGCACCTTGTTTTTGTAGTATGTGCTCCGTGGTTTCTGTAGGAATGTACTCTGTTTTCCAACAGGTGACTTCTTCAAGGATAGTCTTCCAGAAGCAGATCTTTACATCCTTTCTCGTGTTCTTCATGACTGGCCTGATGAAAAGATACATGTGCTATTAAGCAAGGTATCAGCTGTTTGCAGACCAGGTATGTTGTTTTTGTGATGAAAGGTGCATGTTAATGTACCTTTAATGAGTACTGAGTAATGCTTTTTTAATACGAATGTACGATATTCTTCTGTTCAATCGTAGTAGCCTTTGCTTGAATGTCTAGGTTTGCATTATGATAATACCTACTAAGAAAAAGAAGGAAACAAAGCTGCAAATAAAACTATGTATGTTAAGCTTTTACTATCATTGCAGGCTTCACATACAGCTATATCATCTCCCCAATCTCTGCCATGCCCAGTCTTACTAAGCCCTGTATAATCAATTAACTAAGCATGTGCTTATTTCTGTACATAAAATTAGCCTAACTAAAGCTCCTTTGGGTTAATCAAGAAGCAGCAGTTTGTTGTGCTGTTGGTTTGCTATCTCAGTAGTGTCCAGAATATGGTAAACTGGCTGAAATTCTGTACCACTTTATGCACACGTACCAGGAGAAATATGTAGCCTCTTTGACTTTCTACTACATTTGAATCATAGAATCATCAGAGTATCTCAAGTTGGAAGTGACCCATAAGGATACTCAGGTCAAACTCCTTGCTTCTTGAAGGACTAACCAGAACTAGTTCATACGACTAAGAATGTCATCCAGATGCTCCTTGAACTCTGTCAGGCTGGTGCTGTGACTGCATCCCTGGGGAGCCTGTTCCAGTGCTTACCACCTTCTGGGTGAAGAACCTTTTTCAAATAGCCAGTCTGAACTTTCCCTAATGCAGCTTCATTCCATTTCTTTGTGTCCCATCACTGGTTCACCAGAGACAGCACCTCCCCTGCTACTGCTCCCTTTGAGGAAGTCGTAGATGGTGATGAGGTCACACCTCAGCCTTCTGTTCTCCAGTCTGAACAGATCAGGGGACCTCAGCTGCACCTCATGAATGTTGTCCTCATGGCCCTTCAACATCTTGGTCACATACAGTGAGGCATGCAAAACTGCACACAGAATCAAATAATACACTGAGTTGAAAGGGACCCATCAGGATCCTCAAGTTCAACTGCTGGCCCTATGCAGGATACCCCAAGGGTCACACCATGTGCCTGAGAACATTGTCCAAACACCCCTTGAACTCAGACAGCCTTGGTGCTGTGATCACTTCCCAGGGAAGCCTGTTCCAGTGCCCAACCATCCTCTGGGTGAAAAGCTTTTTCCTGATACCTGACCTAAAGCTCCCCTGACTCAGCTTCATGCTGTTTCCTTGAGTCCTGTCATTGGTCACAAGAGTGAAGAGATCAGTACTTGATGCTCCATTACCCCTTGTGAGGATGTTGAAGACCACAGTGAGGTCTCTCCCCTCAGTCTCCTCCAGGCTGAACAAACCAAGTGACCTCAGCTGCTCCTTTTAAGGCTTCCCCTCAAGGCCCTTCACCATCCTTGTGGCCCTCCTTTGGATGGTCTCTAATAGCCTAATGTCTTTTTTATATTGTGGTGCCCAAAACCCCACACAGTACTCAAGGCAAGGCAATACCAGCACAGAGTGAGACAATTGCCAGTGTAGTGATTTCGCATCCTGTGCTTGATGCACCCCAGAACACGGTTGTCCCTTTGGATTGCCAGGGCACACTGCTGACTCTTATTCAGGCAGTATTAAAGATCAAAGAAGACAAAAAGCAGAAAAGCCTGACCACTAAGATCATCTGATTCCTTAATCCAACTGTAGCTCTGAAGTTTGTTTCAGCGGAGAGCATGCAAAATAAGACCTAGCCCATAAACTATAATCCTGATTATGAATTATGAAAAAAAATTTGTGGGTGACTGTCTTAATCTTCTTTTGCAAAGACTGGGGTATGACAGATACTTACAGGAGTTGTTTGGTTCAAATAAAAGCAAGGCTGAGTTTAAGAGCATAGGCAGGAAGTGATCTGAACTTCTAGAGACACTGCTCTAAACTCTCCCTTCTTTTTAACAATTAAATGATTGCTTCCAGGAACAGATGACTGAAAGTAAACTTCTTTCACTGATTTCCACTGAAGACCATTTAAAAATCAGTCTGAGGGGACCTCTGTAACTGTCTCTGAGCAAAACATTTAAGTTAAAGCTAAAAATACTTAAACAGCACCACTTTTGGTTGTTTTGGAAATGCAGGAAATGCCTTGCTAGTGGCAGAAACTGTGCTTGATGAACAGAAGACACACCCTTCTGTAGCTGTGCTACAATCCCTCAGTATGACTGAAGGCAAGCAGAGAAGCGGCTCAGAATATAAACAGCTACTGGAGAAATATGGATTCACAGATGTACAAATTAAGATTACAGGAAACTTACTAGATGTGGTTCTGTGCTTCAAGAAGAGTCTGTCACTGTAGTGTACCCAGAAGCAATGTGGGATGCTGAATTTTCACCCCCTTGTGCAGTACACCCATCATCAACCAGCTTGTATGGGCAGTTTAGGAGCATTTTGGCCCTTTATCTGAAGCATAATTGTTACAGGCCTTGGATACAAGTTGGAGTGCAGCTTCTGCAGGAGTGAATTCTATGCATTTTAAAAAGTGTCTGAGACAGGCCAAAACTCCTGCATGTGAAATACCTTAATGTCCAGTTCTTCTGCAGGCTGCATTAAGCTTAGACTTGACCTAGCTGTGTACAGCATGTCAAGTTAAAACTGCCAGCTTGTATTGAGCTACATTAATACCTTATTTTTCTCAGACCTTAAAATTAAAAAGAATTCTTGCTCTGCAGTGTATTCAGTGGTTACTGCTCATTTATGTCAGAAATGAAAAATTAGATAATATTAATATTAAATATTGTACCATCTGCCTGATTTGGGGATGTTAGTCCTGTTTTTTACTACTGTGTGGGACTTTACTCAAAAATATCTCAAGGACAGTCTCTTTTAAGCACTTTTTCTACAAGCAAAAGTGAAAACAGAACAAACCTCAAACATCTTCCTACAACAGCTATAACATCACAGAGGAACTTCAGCAGCCTCTGATCTCCAGCCACAGTATGTACCTGCACAGGCTCCAGCTGAGAGCTGTTCATATTGTGTACTATCACTTCTGGGGTTTTCTGAATATGGTTGAATGACCATATATGCTTTCTGTCTCATTAACTGAGATGAGTTTTAGGATTTATGTATAAACCCTTGTATGAAAATTAAAAAATAAATGTTTCTTCATGCTTCAGTCTTTAATTGGAGAACCTATTTATAGCTTCAAGTAATTTGTCACTAATGTCACCTCTCCTAATGTTTATTTCTCTCCTGATACTTCATTGAAATTTATTTTTTTCTTTTTAAAGTGTACTTTTTAGTGGAAGCCTCTCTGGAGATAAAGGTTGCACTTTCAAACTAGCTTTCTTCTCTATCAGTTGTGAGTTTCTTGCTTGTCACTTGTACAGCAATAGTCCCAATAAACCAGTGTGAAAGAGGCTGTGCCAATACTGAATCACCAACCTCAGCAAATTAGAGAGGGTCAGTGAGGAAGGTTAAGAGTTCCATCTGCCCGGATGTTACTTAATCAGGAGTTACTTTGCTCCTTGACTAATGGGTAAAGAAAAAAAGCCACAGATTCAACTCATCAGGAGAAACACACTTACTACAGAGCATTTTAGGTGTAAAAATCAGGGAAATGTAAGACTTTACCATAGTGGGGTTTTTAGTTCTTAGCAAAAGCTTTCTATGAATGGAAATTTGACTGATCTCATCTGTGCAGACATTTAAAATAGAAAAGGCCAAATATTCAACACATGAATAAATTTGAAATGTTTCTTTTCCACATTGACATGAAGCTTGCTATTAGCTTAACAGGTTTGTATGTTGAGAGAGACTTGTTCTTGCAATCAGATCTCTCAGTTATTCATAAAGCTCATAATGCTGTGCTTTAAGCTGCTCTAAGCTGTTTGAGTCAGAAACAATGAAATCCTAAAGTTGGCACACCTGTAACTGTCACAGACTTTAAAACTGTGCCCCTAAGTACTATGTCTCTGACTGTAAAACTTGAATAGAATGTGTCTGGCTACCACACAGCCTTCATGTACTCTGTCATTAAGGCACAACACTAAGCATTAGTCCCTTGGGCATGGTGTCTGTTGTCCTGCACCACAGGTTTGCTCTCTTGGGATAATTAAGCATTGGAGTAGGTGGTCCAGGGATATTGTGGAATCTCTGTCCTTGGAGGCTTCCATGTGAGAAGCCCTGAAGAAGCTGAGCTGATTGTAGAGCTGCCCTGCTCTGAGTGGGAGGCCGGACTAGAGATCTCCTGTGGTCTGTTTCAGTCTCAGCTGTTCTACAATCATTTGATGCAGCCTGGACACCTGGGGAATTATAAGCTTATCTTATTAATATACAAAATGAGTTTTCCAGTTGCTCTGAATATCTTTTGCTGACTGGTAGAAGGAGTGGATTTAATCATCTAACACTAAAAAGATTTTCTAAGCAATATGCATAACTGAGGAAAATTGTCCTGACATGAAGAATGAGGGGGGTTAAACTTCAAAACTTTTTGATGATTATTAAATGTCTGAGGTTTACAAGTTGGAATGGCTCTGAAGAGATCGTCTTAAAGGTCAGAAAGATATGAATGGTATGCAGCACTTAATAATAAAATCACCATGAACTGCTGCTACTTTGATTGAGTTGGTGCAAGGCCAAAAGGCAAGTATGTATAGCAATGCTTGTTTTGTCAGTAGCCCTCTCTTGTCTTCCCTTTCCCCTCACAGGTGTGAATATGGAGAAAAAGACTGTGAGTCAGATCATTTAAGTTCTGCTTTCATCCTTAGGTTAGTCCCACCACAAAGAACTTGGGTCCTACAGAATAATGTACAGAATGTATTGAACACAAACATTGACTTCTCCTCTGCTTCTGTAATGCTTGCCATTCTTCTCTCTGCTTGGCATCATTTCATTATGAATGTGAAGCAGCAGTATATCCCAAAGTCATGCAACTCTATTCCTGTCTGTTTTCTATAGTCCTCATGACAAGTCTGCAGAAGTCATCCCCTTTTCTCCTGAAAACAGAGACATGCCTTGACTTGTGTTTGATCACTCCATACTGTGAAAGGGAATTTCCTGGGGTTTGTTAAGAGGAGTGGATTATTCATTTAATAGTGCATTAGTCCTTTAATAGCACAGTAAATCCATAAATGATAAAGGAAATCACCCAGGTCTTGTAGTTTGCACCCCTGTATATGGTAGCAGAAATTTTCTTGCCTGACAATGGATTAGAACTGTTGCATGCATTTGTTTTTAAATCAGGGTGTGCAGTTTTGCTGGCTGAAATGGTGTTGGATGATGAGAAGAAGAACAGGAGCACAGCTCTGCTGCAGTCTTTGAACATGCTTGTGCAGACAGAGGGAAAGGAGAGAAGTGGCTCTGAATATCAAGCCTTGCTGGAACAACATGGATTCACAAATGTTAAAATCAGAATAACAGGAAATTTATTAGATGTCATTCTCTGTGTTAAGACCTAGAAAAAATGGATTAAGTAGCAGTCTGGATGTCTTATGTTTGATGTTTTGTAATCATGCAAATACATTCTCAGCTTCCTATCAATACCATATACAAGTAATGTAACAAGAAATGTTATATCAGCTTTGTGGTGTTACTTTTAAAAAGGGAGAAAGATTGATTACATTTACTTTAGACTTCAGTAAAATGATGCCAGAGGATTCTGTGGCTGCACAACACATGAAGGACACAAATGGTGTCATCAGCCTGACGGCAGTATTCACACTTCTGAGAAATCACTGTTTCTTCATACTTGGTGCAATTAGAATAGTAGAGTTTTTAGACCAGCACACATTGCTTTGCCCTCTTCCACGAGGTTAATGTTGGTATCATTTTAATGTCCTTTGGCCCCATCAACATCCATTTTAATATAATTATATGTTACACCTTCTACGGTAAATAAACACTCTCTAATCAAGTCTGAAAACTGCTACTGCAATGGTGTAGTCAAGATTGGAAATGAGAACTGGAGCAGCAGCTTCCTGAGAGAGTCAAGACAGACTGCTCTGCTTTGAGAGAGGTTTCTGAAAAAAGGCAGTTATATAAAAGCACAAGTTTCTTCTGTGACTGTAATTCGAGATTAAATGTGAGGGCACCAAGTTTGTTTCAAGAACATTATCCTACACCTTTTTAGTCCTACTTAATTTGTGAGCTCCTATAAAAGTGAATAGCAGAATATGGGATTAGATAAAGAGAAAAAAAAAAGGTGCAGAAACAGAAGAAAAAGCGTGGTGATAGAGGAAAAAGGATTTCCCCCAGCCATATGCAGGTGAGCTCCCAAGGTGAACAGAACATGACAACTGCTGACTGAACAGTTTCCCATTACTTGTGCCTTTTACCTTCATTTTTCACACTGATGATACTCAAGAGTCTTAGAGTATAAAGTTCTTTTTAAATCAATAGAAAATTTCATGGTGAAAAAAATCTCAGTCTTGCAGACAATGTATTATGCTAAGAGAGTATTAACATTCAGTTATGAGCTTTTTTAAAAGGAAGAAATACCATGTTAGGCTGTGTGTGCCTCCCTGAATGTATGTACCACAGCCTTTCACAAATTATGTCCAAAATAATGGTCTTGTAACACTGTATGTGCATAACCCTCTGTGAGCACAGGATTCACTTCAGTCTATCTGTATTATGATGTAGAATACAGAAGAGCACACAATTTACTTTGGATCTTTTGATGTGCAAAAAAAAAAAAAGTATAGTGACATATCTAACGCAGTATATTGTACTAGAGCAGAGACAAAGGCTATGCCTGGCACATCTTCTCACAACATGCCCTCTGAGAGAGATGCTCTCATTTTGAAATCCTACAAAGTACATACATGTGTAAGCAGTGGTTTCTGGCACCTCAGCTGCTGCAGCTTTGTGGTTTACCAGTCATCTGTTTAAAAAACAGGTTTGGCCTTATTTACTTTGGTTGGAAACATCCATTAAAAATGAAAGCAGGTGAGTGTGAACAAATGCCCTCCAGCTAGCATAATTTCAATACTTTTAGAAAGAATAGGTATAATTTTGGACAGAAGTTTGACCATTAAGTTAAAAATACCAATTTCAGCATACAGTAAAATTAGCAAAGTTACTGATGGAAACCAGGCCTGTCTTGGTAGGGCCTGAGGCCCTGCCATGAGTGCTTACCCTGGCAGCATGCAGAGGAGGTTTTCACAGCATCTAACTTTGAGTGCCTATAAAAGACACTTGAACCACCCTTTCCTATTGTCCCTCTATTGCCCACAGGAAACTGCAGCTAAGTCCTTTGGCATTTCATTGTCTTGGATCAGTTCAGTGACATACAGAAGAACCCCATGATGTGATCCTTGGCACTGGCAGTGCTAAGGAGGAGGCAGGAACAGAACTTGGGAACAAGGATATGCCATGGATCAGCATTATCCAGAGGGTGGTGAGCATGGAGCAAAACCCATTGGTGCCCAGACAGTGCCCCAAATCTGCTCCTCTCCATCTGACAGGTGCTGCTGCCCCATGAGGATCCTCTGTGGAAAGCTGTGTCTCCATCCTAGACTGGCTTCCAGGAGTTGCCACAGAAGGAGCCTCCCAGCTCGCTTGCTTGCTTCTGCTGCTCATTGAATACTGCCCGGGCCCACAGACCCGCACCCCAAAGCCAGTGCTCCACCAGCTCACGTTCAGCTTCACAGAATCATAGAATCACAGAATCAGTTACGTAGGAAAAGAATTCTCAGATTATCAAGTACAACCTCTGACCCAAAACCATATGTCAACAGCTCATGGCACCAAGTGCTACATCCAGTCTCCTTAGACACACCAAGGGACGGTGACTCCACCACTTCCCTGGGCAGTCCATTCCAATGTCTCACCACCCTTTCTGTGAAGCAATTCCTCCTAATGTTCAACCTAACTGTCCCCTGGCACACCTTAAGACTGTGTCCTCTTGTCCTGTTGCTGGTTGCCTCAGAGAAAAGGCCGACCCTCACCTGGTTAAACCCTCCTTTCAGGTGGTTGTAGAGAGCGATGAGGTCACCCCTGAGCTTCTTTTTCTCCAGGCTAAACACCCCCAGCTCCCTCAGCCACTCCTTATAGGACTTGTGCTTCAGACGCTTCACCAGCTTCATTCCTCTTATCTGGATCCACTCCAACACCTCAGTGTCCTTCCTGGATTAAAGGGCCCAGAACTGGGCATAGTACTCAAGGTGTGGCCTCACGAGTGCTGAGTACAGAGGCAGGACCACTGCCCTGGTCCTGTTAGCCAGGATGGCATTGGCCTTCTTGGCCACCTGGGCAGCGCTGGCTCACGTTCAGACGCCGTCACCAGCACCCCCTGGCCCTTTTACGATGGGCAGTTTTCCAGCCAGTCTGCCACCAGCGCTGCATGGGGTTGTTATGACCCAGGTGCATTCTGCATTTGGTCTTGTTGAACCTCATGCAGTTGGCCGCCCATCGATCCAGTCCGTCGAGATCCCTCTGCACCCTTCGTGCCGGGCGGTGCGGAGACCCGCTGAGCTGTGCGGGCTGGTGCGGGCGCTACCGACAGCGACAGAAAGCGATCGCGGAGAGCGCTTGGGAAGACGACTGTAGTGGGGACAGTTGTGTGAGCAGCGCGATGACAGCCAGGCTGCCCCGCGGGGGCCGGGCCGGCGAGGTGGCGGGGCGGGGCCGGGCCGGGCCGGGCCGGGCCGGGGCGGGCGGAGACGCCCCGGGTGACGCGGCGCTGCGACACTGGCGCCGCAGCGGGGGGAGGGCGGGGGGAGGGCGCGGGGGGCGGGGCCCTCTCGGCGCCCGCCCCGCCCCGGAGCGGACTGGCCAATGGGGCGGCGGGGGCGCGGCCGGCGCGGCCCGGCATTAAGCCCATGCGCGGCGGCGCTCCCGCCCTTTCGTCTTGAGCGGCAGCGGCGTCTCTCTCCCGGCGGCTCCGGCGCGGCGCGAACATGGCGGACCAGGCCATCTCCTTCCTCAAGGACTTTCTGGCGGGCGGCGTCGCCGCCGCCATCAGCAAGACCGCGGTGGCGCCCATCGAGCGGGTCAAGCTCTTGCTCCAGGTCAGCGGCGCGGGCGAGAGCGGGTAGCGCAGGCGGCACCATTCACCGTCCCCTGCGGGAGCCGGGCCGGGCGAGGACAGAAGGACGGAGGGGGCGGGGGCCGCGGCCAGCGTGGGACAAAGGGCGCGAGCGTGGCGGCAGCGGCTGGCGTGAAGGTCACGTGGGCAGCGGCGGGGAAGCCGAAGCCGGTTCCGCCGTGCGGAGCGGGGAGGGGAGGGAGCGCCGGGCCGAGCCGAGCCGAGGGGGCGGCCGCCGCTGGTGTCACTTCCTGCCGCCCCCGCTCCCGGCGCCGAGGGCACGGCGGGGAGGGGAGGGCGGCTGCTCTCCGCCGCCATCTTGGCGACCTTCACGTGACGCGCACCCGGGCCCCGATTGGGCCGCGCCCGGGGCGGGGTCGGGCCGCGGCCGGCGCGCGGGGCCCGGCGTGACCCGGTGGCGCCCCAAGGTGACTCGAGTGACCTTCGTGGCGCCTCCGGCCCCGGCCGCGGACATGGTGGCTCCTCCCTCGTCCCCAGCCCCTGTTCCTCTGGCTGGCGGCTGTCTCGGCTTAACGCGGCTCCCTCAGGCGATTCCCACCCGCAGATCCGCCTCTGTCAGTAAAGGCTTTTGCTTCTAGGTAGGCCCGGTCGTGATGTATTTGCCTTATATTGGCCCTTGTTCCTTACAAAATCAGTTAGGTTGGTAAAGACCTCAGAGATCGTGAAGCCAAACCTAACACCACCATTTAAACTAGACTGTGGCACTTAGTGCCATGTCTAGTCTTAAACACCTCCAGGGATGGCGCCTTCACCACCTCCCTGGGCAGTCTATTCCAATGTCTAATCACTTTTTATCTGAAGTAATTCCTTCTCTAATGTCCAACCTCAGCCTTCCTTGGCACAGCTTGAGGCTATGTTGTCTTGTCCTGTCACTAGTTGCCTGCAAGAAGAGGCTGGCCCCCACCTTGCTACACTCTCCTTTCAGGTAGTTTTAGAGGAATTGCTCGCAGCTGTCCATTCCTATTTTGGCAAGTCTTGACCTCTGAGAAAGATCGCAAGCAATTTTAAGCCTATTTATTAATAATACCAACCATGGCCGTTCAGAATTAACGACTTCATTTGAAGCAGGTCTAAGCCCAGCTGTAGCATAGACCTGTTGAGGCATGTGGTCAATATTCATATTTTTATTTGCAGGTGCAACATGCAAGTAAACAGATTGCTGCTGATAAGCAGTACAAGGGTATCATCGATTGTGTAGTGCGTATTCCAAAGGAACAAGGAGTGCTGTCTTTCTGGCGAGGAAACTTGGCAAATGTCATCAGATACTTCCCAACTCAAGCTCTCAATTTTGCCTTCAAGGATAAGTATAAGCAGGTGTTTCTGGGAGGTGTAGACAAGCACACTCAGTTCTGGAGGTATTTTGCTGGTAACCTGGCATCTGGTGGTGCAGCTGGAGCCACTTCCCTCTGCTTTGTCTACCCCTTGGATTTTGCAAGAACCCGTTTGGCTGCTGATGTTGGAAAAGCTGGTGCAGACAGAGAATTCTCTGGTCTCGGGGACTGTCTAGTTAAAATCACCAAGTCTGATGGTGTGCGTGGCTTGTACCAAGGGTTCAATGTCTCTGTCCAAGGCATCATCATCTACAGAGCTGCCTACTTTGGGATCTATGATACGGCAAAAGGTAATATTTCAGAAGGCGTCTGAAAAACCTGGTTTTAGATTTGTATTGTCTGTTTTTGGATATGTGAAGATGAAGGGGGATTTTGGTGCTACATCCATGACACTGCTGTATTCAAGGGAAAACTTGAGGATGTGTTGATGGCAGCAGCCCGCTTTCAAGTACTGGTTTTGTACTTAAGGCAGTTGCTCCTAATGCCAGGAGAGTGTGTTGGTGACCATACACAGTTAGAATAATTTCTTTTTTGTTCAGTGCATTACTGTATCTACTTTGGACCAGTCCAAGTGTGTTTAGCAAAATGGGATTGAGCAGTGCTTTTGCAAAGCAACTGTTAAGCTTGACATTTGGGCATATAGGTCATTAATGCTAGTTTGTAGTGTAATGTTATCCACAGAGCAGTGACTTAATTCAGTGACTTTTTTTACTAAAAGAGTAGTGAATGGTCAAGTTTTCTCATGCCAGTCTAAAAAGAATGCTTGTGCTTAAATGGTAACCTGTTTTGATTCCTGAGAAAAAAGTCTTCTAAATATTGCTTCAGTATGTTTAAAGTTTGTGAAGTGTTTTGCTGCAATATTATTTAGAGTATGGGTCTCCAGTGTTTCATACTAGTTAATCTAGTAAAATAGCTGTCATGTAGTGAGTGAACCAGAGGAGGATGTGGAAGATAAAAAGCTAATTGCGTTTTTTGTTTTATTGCAGGCATGCTCCCAGATCCCAGAAATACTCACATTGTTATCAGTTGGATGATTGCCCAGACGGTGACTGCCGTGGCCGGCGTGGTCTCCTATCCTTTCGATACAGTGCGGCGTAGAATGATGATGCAGTCAGGACGCAAAGGAGGTAGGCTGTAAATCCATGGAGCTGTTAATGCTGTTTTAACAGCATTAACAAGATGGAGTTCTTTTTTACTAATGGCCATCCTCAGCAGTTACCATTCCTTGTTCCATAAGTCTGTTTTGTTACATTACACTCAAATGAGGAAATGCGGTAAGGTTCAACTTGTGATTGTCAGGATTTATGCTGAGGACTTTTCATTATGGAATATGAAATTTAAAAAACGGACTGCCCATTTGTATTGTTAGATTAAACAAAGGTATGAAAAAGAAGGCTTAACATTTTTAATACGTATTGTGTTACAGTCTTAAATTGTGGTTTGGGACATTACAGAGCAGTTAAGTGAAACAGGGCAGTTGTTAAAAATTATCTGAGATAAAATAGGAATTAAGAATAACTCTTTGCTCTTTTCCTGCAGCTGATATCATGTACTCTGGAACAATTGACTGCTGGCGGAAGATTGCAAGGGATGAGGGAGGAAAGGCCTTCTTCAAGGGTGCATGGTCTAATGTTCTCAGAGGCATGGGGGGTGCTTTCGTGCTTGTGCTGTACGATGAATTCAAGAAAGTAATTTAAACAGCCTAAATAGAATTGGAAATCAAGTTGAGCAGATCATGTAGAGTAACTACCATTATGGACCATTGACCTTCAAGAAATTCCTGTGAGTCTTATTTATCGGAGCCAGATGATACCTCTAGATGGGGCTAGAAACTGACATAGAGGACTGATCCATTTCTCTGTAATGTGCATGAAGACACTGAATCTGGCAATTCAGTGTGGCAATTTTTCTTTACAGCAGTGAGGAATGAGTGGCGTTGGTTCTGGGTCCAAATTAGCTAGGTCCAGTTTAAAAAGAAAAAACTCACTTGCCTGTGGATCAGTCCCCAGTTTCAAGTCCTATCTTATAGGACCATAAAATTGTATTTGAAAGCATTTGCTAACAAATCATGTTTTTTTCCACTTGTACTGAAGCACTATGTACCATTTTGCACAGCTGAACATCTAGCAATTTTGTTCTTAAATTGGGGCATTCTGCTGTAAAACAATAAACATACTTACTCAGTCTGCGTTGAAATTATTACATAAAAGCTTTGGGAAAGCCTCTTGTATTTGAAAACTTGTTTCAGATCATGGGTCCTCTGATACCCTTACACTGCATTCTGTAACAAAATAAGCTTTTAAAAAAATAATTGAATATGAGATCTTTAGAGGGGAGGGGTGGGGAAGCATGGGTTGTACTAACAGAAACCACTCCCATTCTTTGTGCCTGATAGTGTATGATGGGCTGCTGCAAGTGGCTTTTTGCATGATTCTTAGAAATTCATTTACAACTTCTGTGATTTTAAAATGGCAGGGGGGGAGGGGGGTTCAGTTGTAGTGCTAAGAAACCCCAAAGTACCAAGGACTGTCAAAAAGTAATGCTCTTGCCCTTGGTAAAACAGCCTAAAGTAAATATTTTTTTTGTTAAGTCAGTATGGGAAGCAAAATGGCATTCATGCAAAAACCCAGGAACCCAGTAAATGCCTTCAACTTCTGAGTGACCTATGTATTGTATTGTTGCTGCTGGTTGGAAATGTTGATTGTGCCATTCAAGATACTGTTTGGCCTCATTTGTGGCAGTGGTCAGTAGATCTGTGGAAGGCTGAATTTAATCTGAAATGAGTTGCAGTCTAATGAAGTTGAAGGGGTGTGGGGGAGGGAATGTGTGTGCTTCTATGTAGCTGTAAAATAATAGATCAAGGTGGGTCAGCCTTCAGTATTAACTGATTGATGTTTAGGGATGGTCAGAAGACCAGATTGAGCAATTTCTCATAACTGATCTTTGAGATAATGTAATACTTATGTGCCGTTCTTCATATGTATATAATCTTTTGTACTTTGTAATCTGCAAAGACATGGTAGAGGGACCAGTAAAGGAAAACAAGGTGTTAATCTTCATGTTTTATGAACTCTCCCTATATCTTGAGAAAGGAAAAGTGTGTTATTGTATGACTCATTGAAGGCTGACTGAGCTGTCTTGAGTTCTTCTGTGTGCCTTCTGAGATTGCTATTCAAGATGAAGTATTTAAATTACCTGCTTAGCTTTGGCTGGTTATTACCTTCCTCTTGAGCATACTTTGTGTTTTTCCTTTCACTGTTGCACAAGCACTGCTTTCAACATCTGTATGTGAATGTTAAGGACATTACACAGCTCCTTTGTATACAGGCTAATGGCAAACTTCATGTACCTACTGCAAGTGGTTCTTACAGCCTGTGTGGCAGTGGCAGCTCCCTGTGGTGCAGGCAGGTCATTTGGTGTTCACCCTGCCAATCAGTTTGCTGCGGAGCAGGGGAAGATGGTTTGTCTATATAAACACATTGGTGAGGTTTTTTTCTGTATCAGTGCCTTGCAAGGGTAGAGATAATGATGGGATACCTCCCTGTGGGTGTATGGTGGCCCAAGCTTTGTGAAAGGAACCAAACGTTGCAGTTACTTCAGCATCCTAACAGGGACAGGACTTCTACACCCAATCTCCCCTCCAGAACAAGGTTTTAGCCAAAAGAAATAGGAAAAGAAATAAAGGCAAGTGTAGGTGTTTAAGTGGAACTGCACTTTCCCTATGCTGTACGTTCAACATGAACTAATTTCTGGTGTCCAGGTTTGGGGTTTTTTTTAATATATGGCTTCCCTTAATTATGCAGCAGCAATTTCCAGTGTGTGATGCAGTTTAGGGATGTAAGAGGCAAACAATAAATGAGACTTTTAAAAAAACCCATTTGTTCTGGCCTTATTGAAACACTCTGAAATTTTTGAAAAATATGGACAGGAAAACATCCAGCATTTGTAAAAGAAAATACTGGCGTCTAAAGCCTATATTATTTTTAAAAGGCATTGGAAATAGCATTTACACCCTTTGAAGGGAATAACTAAAATACATTTGTGGGGAAATTTTACATTTAAAATCAGCTATTAGATTTTATTTCAATTCTCACAACTGTTAGACTTGATTTTTTTAAAGGCTTTAGATGCTATCTGTGTGAATCAGGTACGTACTAAAACTGCATAGGATCACAGGTGGCTGTGTTTGTAGTGGCAGTACTGAGCTTGTGAAATGGCTGACTGAGAGACCAGTATTAATGGTTATAATTGACAAGTAAAACTTTATTTTCCATTTTTGTCTTGCATAAGGTTAATTGCATATATTTGGATAGTTTGGTGTTGCTGGTTGGAACATGAAAGCAAATTTAAACACATTCTAAATAGCTAGTTTCTGCTTTAGAAAATAACTGGACATACAAATATTATGGTAATATTACAGTGGCATTGTACAGAAGGCCTGTCAGCCTACAGGTAATCATTATAATGAGAGGAAAGAAACTTTATAGCAATCATGACAGCTTTATTCTGAATAAGAGGCCTTGTTTCACATTGTGAAGAACCTCCTAGCAAGGCTTAAGCACATCTTCAAAGTAGGTGCTTGCAGAAAAGCTTAGCTGCCAGGCATTGTGGGTTTGAACAAAGGGAAAAACAAGTTTCAGTGGTTCTTTTTTTACCTGCTCCATTTTAAGTGGATTTTAAGGGCACAAACAAGTTTTATAGGTGATTAAATTCTTTTATAGGCTGGTTTGAAGTACTTGTCAGCAGGATCCGTAATTTTGTTTCATTGTCGGGAATCAGGTGTTTTTGGAAAGTTGGATCATTCTTCAACTGTAGTTATTTCCTCAGTATGACTTTTTGTTGGTAGATTTACATATCCTGTCTAAAGAGAAAGAAAATTCTGCACCATGTGGTAAGCTACAAGTTGCTGTTGGTATCATTCTGAGCATTAGTTTCAGCAGTACTAAAGGCATCTTGTCTTGATCTTTTAGTACTTCAGAAATGATTGCAAAACAGGAAAAACCAGTTTTAAGGTAAGTTAAGGAATGTTTTAATATGCATGATCAGTACTAGCTGTCAGCAGGAGGAAAAACAGGAGTTGGTTTAGATGCTGGACAACCTTAGCTGAGACAATAGAAGGAATTTATTCAGTCAGTATTGCCTGAATTTTCCATATGTAAGGATTGGCTAGACATGTAGGTAAAATATTTTGGTTGCTATCACACATCTTTACATTGGCTAACCTGGAGTACTAGGAGAATGCATGCTTCTAGGTGAGATCAAAGTACTCACAGAGCCCTTGGAGTTTAAGTATTGAGGGAAGATAATAAAAAAAAAAAAGGAGGGATAGTACTGGGGGCAGGGAGGAAAGGTTAAAAAAACAAGCCTGCTGTCATACTGAGGTTATGTTGCAGAACATCAAACCAAGATGTCTTGGGGACTTCTTTTCTAGGAAATCTGAAGAATGGGTAAAGCACTGCAGGGCTTTGTGGTCACGGTGTTTTGTGCTGCTTTACTGTTCTCCAAGGAAAATGTACGAAGAGTGTGTCTTGCAAGTTCTTGGAATATATTTAACTCCAGGCAAGAGGCGATAAAACTTGGTGAGGAAAGCGTATGGGGAGAGAATGACTAGAAAGTCATTGGTCTGTAGTAAGATGAGTAAAATAAAATGGATTCGAGGAGTGCAAGTTGTCTGATGCACTGAGTGATTTGGTTGGTAGGATCTTAAAGCAAATAAAATGGGCAGTTCTTTAACATGAGTGTTTTAAGGATGCAGTGCAGAAAGTTAGGGGTTTTTAAATCATGAGCTTTTTCAGTGGTCTGGGGAAAAGTATTGTGTAACAGGAGAAAAAATGAGAAAATGTGAAAGGTTGTTGAGTAAATAGATGCAAAATGAGGAAACGCAAGCTTT
Organism: Corvus moneduloides; assembly: GCF_009650955.1. NCBI lineage: Eukaryota > Metazoa > Chordata > Aves > Passeriformes > Corvidae > Corvus > Corvus moneduloides. The sequence goes on from NC_045477.1 coordinate 87,640,268, forward strand.
AAAAGGGTGTGATTAGCAAAGGACATTGCCAGTTTCAAAACAGCTCATAAATCCATTAGCACTAAGTGTCAGGGAGAGTGTTTGGTGTTCAGTGGAGAGCTTTTGAAAATGTACTTTTTGTACTTCATTATTATTTTGAAGAATTACAGCATTCAGTCAGTGTTAAAGGTTTTGGAGAGAAGAGGTAAAATAAAATTAGATTTTAAGAGTAGATCAAACTGTTTAAACATGTCAGAATCATATGAATTACCTTCACAGTGCCTGTTGGCAGGTATGAGGCAACGTGAGGGCTTCACTTACCTCTGGCAACTGCTGCTGCTACATTGCTCCCTGCATGGAAGTGGCTCTGCCACGGTTTGCAGACCACATCCACAAAGGCCTCTGGGTTGTAGTGGAGTGGTTTGAATGTGTTTGGTAGTATATGCACAGGAATTTGGAAGCCTCTCAACTTTAGAAAAAGCAAGCAATCAGTATGCAATTTTCCAAAAACTGCTTGTTACTTTGCTAGCTATTATTATTTAATATGATGAACTGTGGACTGCTGCTGCTCTGTAGCCTTAGCTCTGGCAGCCTGGTAGGAAGTGAGTAAACCTATCCAAGTTACATTCCTCCCTGCTTTCCGTGAAAGCCAAAGCTGGTAGGACCAAAGACAAATGAATCAGGACAACAAGCTGGTATATAGTTACCAAAACTAGAGAGTTTTAGTAGTCAGAGCTTTGGGGATTCTTTGTAAACAATTAAAGGAAAATTTATGTGTCACTTTTGGACACCTCATTGGAATGCGTGGTGTTGCCCACTGAATTGTAGGCAATTAGTGACTGACCTGATTTACTGACTTCAAGTATGTCTTTGCTTTAGCCAGCTGGGAGAAAGCATCCCTTCACTATGCAGTCACTGCTCAAATGGACAGATTTGAGAAGCATGAGTGGTTTGAAGCCTGGTTGTCATGATGTGTGCAGAAAGACAGGAAGAGTTATTTGCTGTTGACAGTGTGCAGGTGTGTAAGATACTGTAAACAGGAAAGGAATAAGGGTAAAAAGCAACAGATTTTAAGTGCATTAAACCGGGCTATTAAAAAGGCTTTTTAAAAGTAAGGCTAATTAAACACACAGAATAGGCTGCACAGAGATGCTACAGTATATTGATCAAATACAATTTGCACAAAACACTGAAATTGCTAATCCTGTGTTGAAGCAAGAGGAAGGTTAGTTTAACTGTCAAGTCCTTCCAGCCGCGTTGATTTGCATTCAGTGTGACAGCATTTTTACATGGGTATAGGTCAGGCTTCTGAAATATATATTCGTGTTATATTATGGCCATTGATGTTTAAAAATGCTAATGGAAAATGCTTTCTCAATTAGGTTATTTTTAAAGTAGGAACAGCAATCTTTGAAATCTGGTACAAACACAAATTACCGGTCTCAGTAGAAGTGAAAACTCTGGTCTTAAAATACCTCCAGGAAAACCATTTGTTTTAACATTGGCATAGAGCATTTCAGGTTTCAAAGCAGCATGGCTTCCATGACAGAAATTAGTTTTGGACCAAATGTAACATTTTTATAAGTCAGTTATTCTAGGCTTTGGCCTGTTGTGGTTTGTAGTTAAAAAATTTGACTGAATTGAAAAGAAGGCATACCTGGATATCTTCATCAGTTAATACATTAAGTTTGTCTCTTGGTTGTGGTATGGGAGGAAATAGGCTCTTGTAACTGCAATACCTATGGGTAGAAAATGGGATTGTGGAGAAATTGAAAATACTGCTAATATAACTTACACAAACATTTTTAAGGGCATTTTTTACTTTCAAGATTGAACATCTATTGCTCTACAAACTAAATGAGAAATAAAATGTTTTGAGGGGGGTAAGTGGTGGGTAACTATTATTACACTTATTGTTTGGGTTACTAAAATTTATTTTGTGGTTAGAATCACAGTAAATACATTATTAGTCAATGACTTTGAATAAGTCACGTGACATAACTTTCACCACTGAATGAGAAGTTTTATCAAAATAAGTATATGTTAATTTGGATTCCCTCTTGTCTGGTACTGTACACAGCCAATGGCTTCAAAGCAACCTGGATGTTAAATGCTTAAAAGTAAGAACAAAAAAGCTTTTTTAGGTTCTGGTAGAATCCATCACTTAATAACTTCAGCATCCATTCCCCCTTTTTCCCTTAGTGATTTTGCATGCCAAAGGGCCATCCCCAGCAATCCTGGTGGTAATAGTTCATGACGTTGATAATCAGATTATTTAAATTTGCAGGTAGGAAACTAGGAGGCTGGAGGAATGTGTTTCATAGATAATACTCTATCAGTAGTATCTACAGAAAAAAAGTTTGATTTACCTTTTGAAAAGACAATACTGGAGAAGTGTAACTGAGATTGTTCCAAGTGCAATCAGAAATAAAATCACGAAAATAAAGTAATCTTTCCCTTGACCTGAAACATCCGAGAAATATCTTAGCATGGCAAAAAACTGCCTTTGCAACTGTATGATGTAATGAATGCAAATTTCACTAAATTTTTTGAATGTCCCAAAGGACTTCAACTTGACTTTATCTTATAGAGTTTTGTCAAAAAATGCAGATAGATTTGATACATTTTAAGCCTTTTCAAATGTTTAAAATTTAGAGAATTTTAAGAAAATATTTCAAAATTTAAAAAAAGTTTTTTAGAATTCTGGAAAAGGAGAAGAATAAACAGAGTCACAGAACAATTAGCAGAGCAAAATTAGTGGAAAGGGTGAAAAGAAAGATGCAGAAGGAAGGGGATGATATTCATGGTAAAAACTTAGAGAACTGAGAGGCAGACTCATCAGACCAAAGACAAGAGTGGGTCTGGCTTGGTCTGTTTCTGTAGCCCTGGCATCTGAGTAACTGGTGCCTTCACAATCCCAGCTAATCAAAGGCTCCCTTGCCAGAGAATTGGAGCTTCTCCTCCATGTTAATAAAATCCACCCAGTTCCTTCCATGTAATTGGGTAAAAATTAAGATTTTATTAATTTTTGTGAATTTGAGGAAGAAAGGAAAGCTAACATGGTAATGCTGAAAAAAAAATAGTATTTCATAGTCTTACCAAACTCAATGGGTTCACTCCATTCTCCCCAATTTGAGCTTACGAGGCAGTTTGCTCCACATGCTCTGATTTTCAGAATGTATCTTTTTTTCTCATTGTAATTTTGGAATTCATATCTGTCGTTCCTTACCTAAAAGCAAAGTTATCAGACTGCATTTCACCTCATAGGCAAATACTAACAAAATTTATGGGTTAATTTCCTGATACAATTTCTATTTTAAAAAATTATTATTTTTTTACATATGTACTAGTTAAAAGTTTATCCTGCCATCAAAACTTTATGGTTTTTGAAGGTTAAAAAATTTTGATATTTATTTGGTCTTTGAATTATTTTATTATGCTTTATGGACACTTCTTTTTTTGTGTCCTTTTTTTGTGGATCCTAAAGAAATCTGAGAGACACAAAGCAGGAACTGGAGAAGTACCCTGTAAACCCCCCTTGCAACCTTCATGGGGATTAAACAGGCATGGATGGTGTCTGTCTTTGCTGAAAAGATTTCATGTTCTTGAGACAATACAATAACAGATATGTAATATTTGCCCTCATGATGCTTTATACAAAGTCTGGAATCTGTCAAGTCCTTCCAAGGCTGAGAGGACTGCTCATTCCTTGGGGGAAGACTGAGAGTATGTATTAACTTCCCCAGGTTTTGAAGATTGTTGTACTCCCTTTGTCTAGCTCTCCTGAGCTGCAGTGGTATTATTCCACCAATGTGAAAGAGTGTTTCAGGTTCTTAGTAAGCAAAATGTCACATCTGTCGGAAGCGAAATTTATTTGTGCAATAGATGGAATGCATGAAGCTTTGTGAAAGGCGTGGAAAATTCTGCCTACCCAATCCAAAAAGGATGCATTAAGTTTACACTTAAAGATATCACAGGAAAATATTTTTCTGAATTCTCATTGCTACCTTGATACAAAACCTGTAGTTCTAGAAGTAAGTGTTATTTTCTGTAATGGTATTTATGTGCTTAAGTAGGCAAAAGCACAATTTTGTATGTGACAAGAATGCTTACATGAGGAAGCTTTTTCTCTTCTTTGGGCTCATCCTGCAAAACAAAGACAAATCTTCATTTTTGTTATTTTCTCATCAAATAATCAAACATTTTTCTCTCTTTTGTTCTCACTTTCTTGCTTTTGAAGATCATAAATTATTTTAAACTGAAAAATCAATCGGATATTATTTTCCAGTAATGTCCCAGAATAACAGCACTTTGTATTCAGAGTTTTGTCTTCCTACATTTCCTTTTAGAAAAGGAAGAATACATTAATTATTTATCAGTAGGTGTGAGAAGCTGTATTTGTCACTAAGGGTATTTTTATATACACTATGCATTCTCATCCATATCCAAATTACGCAAGCAATCACATCATTCTACAAACATGGCAGATCTGGAAGCTGTGATTTCACAGTAGTTTGACAACCTGGGGCAGAAAATTGATGTGAATAGCAAATTTACTCTCCTTCCAGTCACAGTCTCTGTTAGACATCTGACTTTTCCATGCTCAGGGGCTTTCTGTGAAGAGCTACTTACACATCCTATGCAATAAAAATTTAATTAACTGGAATCAAACATTGGGCTGGATTAAAGAACCTGAAAATTTTGAAGAAAAGGGTAGGTTCAAAAACGAGTGAACAGATTCAGCAGCAGTGAATTTAGCAATGATCTCAGCACTGAAAAGCTGAGGTCCTGGAAACATCTTTCACAAGTAGTATCAGGAGAATAGCCAGCATCATGGAAAAGTCAGAAAGGTATAACTGGAAGGAACTTCTCATTACGGAAAACACATCCACAGTGTGTCTTGCACTATAAACCAGACTAGTATTTCCCCATCACTCATTGTCAGCTGAGTGCTTTCAGCTTAGGACCTGGTGGAAGTCACCAGCCTGTGCTGTGAATGAGCAGGGTGTAAACGAGTTGCTTAAACTTTAGATGTGTTGCTGTTTTAGCTGTCTTACCTCTGTTGGCCCCTCCTGAAAGGTGTGAGTTCTATCTGCCATCTCCATGTTGGTACCTCTGGTACCCTCAGCCCCTCAAGAGCCATGAGGCACCTACTACTCCACAGCAGGGAGCCCTAACGTGCACTGACTCTTAGGAGATAGTCATGCTTCTTTGCAGACACCTCCATTAAGGTGTCTCAGTCTAGGAGATTAATTTCTTACCCAAATGTAGAAATCTACACTGAACCCCACCCATTCTGACTGTGGCACAAGAAAGAAGAATTAACATGCATTTCTTTCAAATAAATGTTTTGATAATATTGCTATGTTGTGATCTATATCTTTATGTAAAACTTTCTAAGTATTTCACCCAAGATCTTACTGTCAAATTATACCAACCAGCTGGAAAGCTGCGTGTACTGCAATTGCTCCTTGAAATAGCTACCAAGGTAGATACTATTAATGCATGAAAGGTAAAAAATCCAGATAGTCCAAACAGCCTGCAAGGCGTTGGTCTTGTTTTTAATAAACAAATGAGACTTAATGATGTGTTGCTTTATTGCAGTTGTATATTTATGTTTAAACCTTAGCTGATCTTTCCTGATCTTGTGTCTGAGGAACTGCTACCATGGTAAGTTTCTGAGCTGCAGAAGTTCATGAGAGGTGGAATATGAGACAGCAGAGCTGGAGCAGGAGGACACCACAGCTTATGAGAGACAAGTTAATAAATGAAGGAATCAGAAATTTACACATTATAGATATACATGAGCATAGGTACAGTACCAAAGACAAACCAAGAAATTGTTTTTACCTTATTTTGTATGCTAATTTCATACTGAAAACACTTTGCTTTTTCCACATGACTTGTAAGGGGTGGATGCCATGTAATTATGCAACCTGCTGAATCTCTGGTACAATGGGCAGTGACATTTAATGGAGCAGTGAGTATTTCTGGGGAAAAAAATGGAATAATTAATACAGGCATGGTCAGTAATTGGCTACAACTCATACCTTCTCAGCAAAATGCATGTGAAGGTGAGGCAGCTGGTGTACAACTGTGTGCTGCTGATGCTAACTAAAGTTATCTGGTAAACAGTTTTTGGACATCTGAAGTAAATGAAGTTCATGGAAAAAAAGGTATGAAAGATTTAGTGTAATTCAGTAGTGCAATCAGCAGAGTGCCATTTTCTTCTATATCTGTTTTCCAACTTCATGTTGGCAATGCAAGTTTCCATAGGAAAAAGGAAGGAAGTTTTTATATGTGTGGTATTATTCATGATGCGTTAAAGGCATCTGAATTGGAGTGCCTATAATATAGCTGACTGTGTGACCTGATTTCTCTTGGAGCTTAAACACCTAGCTCACAGAGGTACCCACCTATTTGGCTAACACATTCCTAATTTGCAAGCTGAATCCTCACTCTGGTTTTAGGACATGTAGCTCTTGTGGCTCTCAGGGGTGAGATTAAGGGATGGTAAAGTAAGCCCTTAAGAAAGGTGGCCTTGAAAATCTAACTGTTGTGTTTCATTACTTGGAATCCATGACTACGTCCACACCACTCCTCTGAGCAGTTTTTTCAGGCTGCCTCTGCCTTTGCTTGTTTTAGTCAAGTTTTGGAACTATATTCTGTCAGCTGTTGGGAGCAAAGTCTGCCCTGCAGTGCAGGATCCTGCAATGGCTACAGGCTTTGTTTTAATCTTTTCAGAGAAAAATTCCCCACTTCTTTATTTTATAAAACAGTAATAAAATAAAATGTTCAGTTACTTACCAATTTTATACAGGTCAATGTACTCATCATAGAACTGGATCAGGGAGTCTTTGCTAGACCCATTCACCAGGAAGTAAGCTTTTTCAGTCCCTATGCTCACATTTTGGAAGATACATCCCATATTTCTGCCATTTTCATCTTTAATGTAAAGCTCACATTCCATCTCCTCTTCATCTCTGCATACAGCAAAGTATTTTAGTTAAACATGGGCACTGTGATGTGGTGAATGAGAATTCAGAATTCCCTGGCTCAAGCAGATTTACTTACCTTGAATTCTGCCAGTAGAGAAAATACTGTGTATCTGCTGGAGCATGCCTTCCTGCCTGCCAAGTGCAGTTCATGAGGAAAATGTTATAAATCACACAGGAGAAGTTTTCAATGGCCGACCCATTCATGCCTGCAAACACAGGAATATCCATGATGAGGAAAAATCATGTGACTCCTTCAAGCTGGAGGATCATGGCACACACTTAGGTATGTTAGACACCTGCAAGCTCAGCTAGTTATTGCTTGGATTAAGAATGACTACTGAGAAAAAAACTCTACTCTCACTCCATTTTAACTGCCTCTGAACTGTGAAACCTGTCAGTAAGTGAAGCATTCCACATGTAGAGGAAGGCACATTGTCTTTTAACACCGTCCATGCTGCTACAGAGAGAAGTATTTCTCCTTTTGCAATTCATGCCCAGGAATCCACTCCAGAAGTGTTTACACAGAGGGAAAAAAAAAGCTGAGACTATTAAAAGTAAGGTTGGACTTTTTCCTGCTGTCTAATCAAGCAGGCTCTTCCTTAGATCTTTCCACTGTCATGTGGGTGGCAGTGACTTGTTCTTTTGCTTTTCTGGAGCACACTGAAATGGGAACCTCATCTCTTTGGAAGGTCCCTCATGGTTAGGCTGTGCAGGCATGCTCAGCCTCCTGTCTTCTCCTTCAACCAATTTTCTGCTCCTTTCTGTGTTATGTCCTAAATTCAGTGAAAGAGTGGAGACTTCCTCTGCTACTGACTCCAGCCCTTCCAGTGCCCAGTAAAGAGGGCAACGTTATGGAAGAGCAGGGCAATCCTACGGGGCACCTGCACACTTGGAATGTAGGGCCAGCTGGGGAGGAACACCAAAGTCCTGGCTTATATTTTGAGGGTCACCATGGGTGTTTCCTCTGTCAAGTCTAGAGGAAGAGATGAGCAGTGAGCATTTTCTCTGCTCACATATGAGCAAGCAGATAATCCATCACCTTTGTCCTGTCTGAAATACCACAGCTACACACAGCTGCAGCAGCACTGGTGGCTGGGGAATTTTAGTAGAGAACTCTGAGCTGACAAGGGAGGGAAAAATGGGTCACAATAAACTCACCAACAGCCCAGCAGAAAAACATTTAAAAAAACAAATAAGTACTAATATCTTAATTTGTAAAAGCCAGAACACTTATTTGAATCCACACTTAAACCACTGTAATTTACTGGCATTATGGAACCTTATTATTAAAGAGAATAATGCAATTATAGATACATTTGTAGTAATACATCTCTTGCAGAGTGTTGGAGACTTATTACAGAGCAAATAATTTTAACAGATCTGAAAAAAAAAAGATTTTAATAGAAAATATAGCAGTTATCTACTGTGTAAGTAATTGTTTTCAAAGGCAATATTTACTTTTAAAAGATTTCAAATGGAGAAAACCTTAGCCAGACCATATACATTACCTCCAGGGAGAAAGGTGCATTGTTTTGAGATGTTTGTGTTTGGCACTTCAATGGTAAAGAAAACCCCTTTGTGCAGAGGAAAGTACAATTCCACTGGAAAGCTGCATAGTGGACTATTCACCTGAAAAGAGAACGTGTGGTTATTTTATTTCTCTGCTCTTCCTTTCTGATGTTAAATAAGGCTAGCTATGGAAGTGCAACTCAGTGTCTCGGTTTTGAAAGACAGGTGTCTGCTAAGGAAGGCAGAAGCCCCCCCCTTGAAGTGGCAGATATAACCCCTTTTCCCTTTAAGTTATTATATTTTGAAATCAAGGGCCTTTAGGCGAAGATGTGGGAAATAGGAATAACAGTTCTTTACTATATATATATATATGTATATAACCAGTCAAACAAACAACAACAACTCTGGCACTAACAGCAATCACAAACCCAGTGCCAGCCTTCTCGGCTGTCGGGCCCTTTCCCCTCGGGTGCAGTTCCGCTCGCAGCCGGCAGGGGCGCTGGCGGCTCCCGGTGAGCAGGGCAGGTGCGATGGTTCCCCCGCGGCTGCAGGGGGCGCTCCGGAGCGAGCTCGGGGAGCACGCGGCACCGGTGCCCTGGGATCCCGGGAAGGGATGGGACAAAGGCTTCACAAACTGCTGGGCAGCTGATCCCGGGCTCTCAGGAACAGCAGGCTGGAACAGCAGGCTAGAACGGCAGGCTAGAACGGCAGGCTAGAACGGCAGGGACGAACGCAAATCCCGGGTGGCAGGCGAGATGTATCCAGATGGGAGAACCCCACGGAGGCCCAGGCAGGCAGGGCGAGCAGGGCTACAGCGTAGCGGAAGCTCGAAGCAGCAGCGGGGCAGGGCAGCCACAGCCCGGTCTCCAGCAGGGCAGGGAAAGCGGCTTTTGGGGTCCCGGCGTTGTTTCCAGCAGGAAGAAAGAACGGCCAAAAAGAAAGAAGCAGCAGCTCCTTTCTCTGCAGCTTCTCTCTCCGGACGCTCAGAGCGAACTGACCCCACACCCAGGTGTAGACAAAGGAGTAGCCAGGCCCGCCCCACTCCCCTTTTTGTCTTTCTTAAGTACAGCTATTTGTCCCCTAGCAACATGCATATGGGAAAAAATTCCTTTAACAGGAAAAAAACTAAGACTAAACTGAAACCCCAACACTCAGGAATGTAATTCCGTGTATAAGTATGGTTTTTGCTCAAGAGCTAGCTCTCTCCTTTAGCACTCGAGGCTGATATAGAATGGAACTGAGGGATCAAAAGCACAACTGCACAAAAAGCTTTGCAGGTCAGGAGTTGGATGCTACGCTAGTGTGCAACAATTTCAGGAGTGTAATAGTACCCCAGTGGCATAACAGAAGATGGCTAATACATAGGGGAGCCACAAAGAAATTAAATCAAAGGATTAAGCAAAATAAAAGTCCTCATCTGACCTTCCCAGGTGTTAAAAAGGTGTCTATGGTGTTATATTAATAATCTTCAATAAAGATGTGATTTATTTTTGAATATCTATTTCTAAGGCACCTGCTTTGCTAGGCTAAATAAGTCATCTCTATCTCTGTCAAGCGTCCTATTTTTTTCTTTGGATAATGTGGGTTTATAACATAACCTGTGCTACAGGCATGATCCTGTTTACTGGGAAACAAGTGAAGAACTTCAGATAACAAAAATCCATGGCAGTTTGTGGATTTCTTTTTTTTCGAGGGGTCTCTTGCTCTGTCTCTTCAAAGTCTCTAGAAGTCTCACTTAGCCTGAACTGCACCTGTGGTGAATCATGAGTAGGGATGTAGCTTCTGAAAAAAAGGGGCTGTGAGACTATCTCTTCCTTTCTGCTTTGGTGCCAGAATTTCAGTTCTTTAGTATGCCTAGGATGCTCCTTTAGCAGTAAATGCACCCTGGCATTGCTGATGGCTTTCCACTGCCCCTGAGAGATCAAGCTGTAGAGTGCAAATGGCCACATGTCAGATGTTATCTGCAACATTCATTTTTTTCAAAGTAAGTGAAATTGATAAAAGGTATGATTATTTATCCCAGTGAATAGCAAGTTTACCTCTTCCTCTCTATCTTCCATATTCATGTTCATGATGGTACATTTGTACTTAGAGAAATTCCTGCTGCTCTCCCAGGACAGTTCCATTCTTCTCCAGTCCACATTCACATTTGTAATAGGTGATTCCCATGTGTCTGCTGAAAGTGTTGCAGCATAAGTTCAAAAAGGATATGATATTGCTTTTGTTGAATGCAGAGGATAGTATTTGTTAGGCTTAAGATGGCAATAGCCAGTTTCATTGCAAATATCTCTGATAAACGAAGAGTTAAACTTTGTTTCTCAGATTATATCTGCAAAAACATACTTACACTCCATACACTGGATGTCAGCATGCAAGGGATGAAATAGCATCATATACCACCAAATCATGCAAATGAGTCCAAGAGTAACAAACATATTTCCTTATCTGGAAAGAGATAATGAAACCTTCAGAAAGAAAAAGAAAAAGGGAAAACAAAAAAAAAAGGAAAGGAAAATCATGATAATGTGTATTTTGGTTATGAAAACCTTAATTTTTAAAAAATATTCCTTAGAAAAGCCAAGCAGAGGGTGTGCTTCAGGATGTCTGTCAGGCACCTCTTCTTTGAAAGAGCTGAATAGCCATGATACTGCCTGTAACAAAGTAGTTTGAGATAAAGAGGCCACAGACTTTCATGATGATAAATACACTCACTATATCCAGGGCAGACACCATGACTTAGGATTACCCTTTTCCCACATATCTTTCCTAACTATACCATCAGAAAGTCAGGTTTTCTTGCTTTCTGATCCTGTGAACATCTCAATGCTGTACTTTGTATTAGTAGCTAGAATGGTGCTGGTAACACACCAGTGTTTTGGCTGTTGCTGAGCAGTGCTGGCACAGCATCAGGGTTGTCTCTCCAACCCCATCCCACCAGCTCTGCAGAGGCCAGTAGGATGGGGGTGAGCCTAAGGCTGGGAGGGAGCATGGCCAGGACAGCTGACCCCAGCCGATAGGGATATTCCATATCACATGGCATCATGCTCAGCAATAAAACCTGGGAGAATGAAGGATTGGGGCGGGAGGAGGCATTCATCATCCAGGCTTTTGACTTCCAAAGCAACTGCTGTGTGTACTGAGGCCCCCCACAGGGAGTTGGTGGATATTTTCTGCTGATGGGAAGTAGAGAATAAAGAAGAGGGGGAGTGAGAGAGCAACGGGTGGCCTGCCAAGGTCAGGGCACCACAGTACTTTTTCCTGTTTGCTATCACAAGTGGTTCTCCACTTTTCAAACTACGTAACTCCCACTGTTCTTTGAGGTTTGCATCCAGCCAGAATAGTCTACTTCAAATTTATGTTTGCTGCAGCGTCAGAAACCAAGGAGTCAGATGTTACAGATCACTGTAGGCAATTTAATTTACTAAGGAAGTGTGAGTACCTGCAAAGGGCAACTCCACACTCATTCATGTGGTATGGAGGTCTGAGGAAAGCTAGTCAAACACTGGCATCAGCTCTTGTCAAACATTTCTCATCTTATGTACTGTTCTCCTTTTCTCAGAGGAGGTTAAAATCCTGGAAGAAATTTCCCTATTCCCAGCATTTTTTTTTTTCCTACATGAAGAAACAACTCTGGTTAAATTTTTGTTTGTTTTAGCATTGCCTAGTACTGCAACTTCATAGTAGCAATTTTCTTGATTAAAGGCAGTACTAAGGATAATTCTAAACCAAATTAAATTCTTACAAATTCAGGAAAAAGAGAAACATAGTAATATTTTGTTACTAGTCTGCCTGTCTATATTAATTTTTGTGGTCTGTTTTCAAACTGATTCCACTTGTGGTGAAAGCAAAAACCCATCCTGATGTTCCAAGCAAGTCATCCTGTAGTCTTGAATATTTCCAGAAGGCATTTCACATTTCCTGGAAATTGGCTTGATATGACATAGATCGTGGTCGCCAGGATTCAAGCCGGGCCAGGATACCATGCTGGGGTTGCAATAGACACAGACTCTTCACTGTAACCTGCTTATCTCTTGCAGCATCCATATTTGTATATCATCATACTGCAGTAAGGATGTGGCCAGGGCTTTTGGGGAGTGATGCTGAAGAATCTCAAGTACAAACAGTATGGAGGACTGACCATGAAATCCTCTGTGAGATACTGGTCTCAATTAGTTAGTTTCAAAAAGTTATTTCCACTTTCCCATGCTCTCAAGAACCTCTCCAGTAATGCACATGAGAACCTCGAGACCTGTTGCCCTTCTAGTCAACCTCTTAATCATATTTTTCTCCATTTTGGCCCTTCCGTTCAGTTCTGTTCACTCAACATTTTCCCCTCCCTTTCCTCATCTTATGTTCCTTTTCTAGGCATTTGTTTTCCCATTCTCTGGCAACTGTCTGCTCACCTTTCCTTTATTTCCTTTGTTTCATTCTTCTTGTCATCTCCCTCTCTCTTTTCTGATTACTCCTGTGCTTTCAAAATCTCCCTCAGGTTTCCTACACATGACTGCAGCCCCATATTGCAAGTACTTTTCACACTTTCTCATGGAAACACCCATCTGGGACACAGCCATAAAAATCGTCTGCAGCCCTGTCTGCTTAGAGAAGTGTTTGCTGGCACACTCTGGACATTTCACTGGACCTGCAGTGGAAAGAGCTGTAAGCATTCGCTTTCCTCATAAGAAATGACCATTCCAGCTGAATGCCCCAGCACATTGCCAGGTCCTCTGTTTCTTTCTCTGCCTGCAGGCAGGATAAGAGATGTAGGAGCTGTGGTGAGCCCTAAGCCATTTAGCTGGGCAATCCAGACCTTCTGCACAGTGGCCAAGCAAGTAGCTCTAGCACCGTATTATTAGGAATTTTCTGCGTCCAGGACCTCCACCCTCTCCCAGACTGGTCTTCTGCAGACAGGTGTGGTAAAGCTCTCTCTGGTCTGAAGACACCTCAGTATTGAAGGTGCCAGAAGGAACACTTATTTCAAAATGATTGTGTTATTTGGAGGATCAGACCAGAAGAACCGTACATATTCTACTGTAAGCAGTATTTCCTCGTATTTCATCAAAATAGGAGGTAAAATGGAGTCTATTAGGATGAAAATGACCAAACTGGATGATTTTTTCTGCTTTGCTTCTTTCTTCTTTCTCCCCTGGCCAGCCTCACAGATGTGTGTCTACCCTGCTACAGAGGGGAGGGCCCCAGGAGGGGAACTCAAGCACCTGGTTTCCACACTCCTCAGCTCTTAGCTCACTCCCTAGCTCTCTCCAGGACAGTTTGTTATAAACCCAATCTATCCACCTTATCAATGTGTCAGAAGTAAAGTAATCAGGTAGTCTATAGTAGTTTTTACAGAAATCATGTACAAAATACTGACTTAAGCACTATCAATTCTTACCCTCTCAATCTACTGTCTTTGCTCTTAGGCTGTAAGTGTGGGTTGGTACCAGAAAATGTCCCCTGAGACCAGTGACTTATTTGCTTGAGTGTCTCTGGGAAAATTACTCCTGCCCATGACACACTTCCAGAAATGAAACTTTGTATTTTACTTGCAGTGTAATGTGAGCACAAACTGATAATTATACATTACAGAGCTAAGGAGAATATCATAAACTTGCTAAGCCTTCCTGGAAGCATTGAAATAGGAATAGAAACCTTACAATGCATACCAAGCAATGAAATATTATTATCAAATCACTGCCTAAATACAACTATTTCAGTTTTTAGTTCAGTATTCTGATTTCTGTAGATGATACAAAACTGGGAGGAGTGGGTGATATACAACTGTTTTGCTCAGAGGGACTTGGAGAATTTGGAGAAATGGGGTGACAAGAATCTCTTTAAATTCAGCAAAGGAAGGTGCTGGGTCCTGCATGTGGGGAGGAACAATCCCTGGCACCAGCAGAGACTGGAAAAAGCCCTGAGCAACCTGCCGTAGCTGACCCTGCTCTGAGCAAGGGTTGGGATAGGACAATTTCTAGAATTACCTTCCAGCCTCAACCATCCCATGATTTTGTGATTCACTTTTTTTTTCCCCCCCCAATAAGTAGAAATCCACATTTTTCTGGTTAAAGTAATTTATAGAAAGTGTAAAGAGAATAGCATTTCTTTCAGTTATTGAAAAATAGATGTCAGAAAAAATATCAAATAGTGCAACAGATATCATAGACATTTCATAGTCTTTCCTGGATCTTGCAGAAATCTTTAGAAATTTTGTATACACACATTTCTACTTTTAATCAATTAGGCTAAAGAATCCTCAAAATTTTCTCTGGAATTCCTCAAACACGAAGGAAGCTGATCCAGATTTTGTACATGTTCAAGTATGACTGTACCTAACTTAATCCTTGGCAAACATTTGCGTCTTGTAAAAAATCTTCTGTGGCACAAGAAAATCAACACACAACATAGAGAGACATACCTCCTCTTGAAAAAACTCTCCTCATTTACCTTGTTTGATTTCGGTCTGCAAGCAGCAATGTGTAGTTGGTAATCACATGCAGAAATCAGTAAGTGTTTTGCTCTGCCAGTTAGCTTTATTTTTTTACTGCATGACAGTATTAAGTAACAAATGCTGCAAGTTAGAAAGCTGCTCAGTTTATCATTTCCCTTACTGCTTTTGAGCTTCCTTAAATTTCCTGATTGGCAGATGTTAACAACTTCACATGAAGTGATCATGCAACTGACTCTTCCTTCCTGTTATGTCAGATGAACTAAGCATTATTAGTCACAATATGCAAACACATTACCCAAAAAATACATGAATACTCAGTGGAATCACAGTATATGAATATGCTCACAGAAATACCGCCTCTATAAATAAACAGATTTTCATAAATAATATGTACTGGAAATAAAAGCAGTGTTGTGTGACTAGTCCATGTTTAAAGTGACTGCCTGTATATGTTGGTTATGGCCCCTGCACAAGCCCAGGTTCTCCTTTGAGGAAGATAAATCCTTAGCATGTATATACAAACAGCCAAGAAATTTCTGTCTTGCATATTTGCAGGCAAAGAAATGCCAAGGAAAATACCAGACCCAAATTTCTGAACTTTCTCACTGCCCAGCTGTGGGTTGTTTTTGTTTGGTTCATCTTAGGCTGCAGCATCATAAATTAGGTGCAAAACTGTCTGACTGCATAAATTAAAAGAAAATATCCCAAGCATTTACTGAATAAGATAATGTCACATTCACAAAAATCTTTGCAGTTACATAAATATGAGAGTGTAATCCGTATTGTTTGCTTTAACTTCCAGCAACTTCAGAAGTGGCTCTGGGTTATGCTGAGTGTTAGCCACTTCCCCATTTGTTTACATGATATCTGACATGCAGTTACATAATCTGCATGTAATGGATTTTTTTTTGTTGTTTCCTGCTGTTCTTGCATGCTTGTAGCAAGCTGAATTTCTGTTAGCCCCTACCTTCCACTCCCAACATGGGCACAATAGCAGGAAAGCAAAGAATTCCCTAGGCTTCTTAGGAGTGAGGGAGGATGCTTAGTAGTTAGTCTGTTAAAGGAAGAACTTTATTCCTACCCTTATTCTTACCCTGCTATCATTGAACCAAAATTGTAGGGTAGGTTTGGGTTTTTTTTGCTAGTGTATGTGCTCAGATCCACCAATAGCAACCTACTTCACAGACTTTTCAAATTTTAGACGTCTTTGTTTTCAGTCTGCACTGCTCAGTCTTGCTTGCCTTTACCCAGTGATTCCCACTAGAAAGATATGTTAATGTTATTTTCCATTTCAAAAGTCCTTGGGTGAAAAAAACTAGGTAAGTGACATGACTAACAGTTTAGTCAGAGCACATGTGGGGCAGGGATGAGCTGCAGAATTTTGTTTCTAGAACCACATACTAATTTAGGCTCAGTCCTTGTCAGCTTTTTCAGTACCTTGGGAACAGGACATGCATGTTTCAAATCTTCTACTCACTAAAGGACTTAATTTACTTATGCTATGTAGCCTAAAAGAAACACATCTAGTACACCTGTAGTCACAGTTCAGTGTGGTCTGAAATTGTCTAGTCATCAAATATGCTCTACTTGGGTACCACCACCCACCTCAGTGACCACTGCCACCTTGAGTAACTTTTCTAAAGTTAGATAGACGGTAAAGATCCTTCCATATCACACATAATTGTGACTCAAAGTATGTGTCAGTGTGCCTGATCAATTTTGATGAAGGGATTTGCATTCTGTTGTGGTGGCATGTCTGGTAAGGTTCTAGGTGATGTGAAGGTAGTATTACAGTATCACCTGACCAGCACCTTCAGGCTGCCCAAACAGTGGCTGAATTAGTTTTAACTGATCCATTTATAAGTCGTATGAGAAGTGGCTCACCATCCCTCGAAATGTTCAAGAAATGACTGGATGTGGCACTTAGTGGCATGGCTTAGTTGAAAAGGTGGTGATGTTAAGGCCAAGGTTTGGATTCAATGATCTTGGAGGTCTTTTTCAACCTTAATCTTTCTGCGATTCAATGATTTTGAACTGTAACCTGGACTAATTAATCAGGGTTCTGTCTGTAACACCTTTCCTGAATCAGCTAAGTATGTTATCCCTTTCCAGGAGAAAGCAGGAAACAAATTAGGAGCTTGTTTAAGTTCTATTTAAAAAGACCCCAATGCCATCTCTTGAGTGTCTTGATACTGTCTTTATTATACTTTACTATTCCCCTCCTTATAGCAAGCCACTGAATGGTTGTTCATGGCTCATGGCTAGGTTTTGGTGGACTGGATCCAAACTGTGCCTCCCCCTGGCAATTTTGCCCAAGAGGAAAGTTACTGTGCAAGGTTATAAACCAGTGCAGTCTGTTACAACCCCATTACTCTCTCAGCAAGTTTTGTGAGCATTTCCACTCTGACCACTGCTGCATACTGGGAAAAATGCAAAGATGGTTTACAAGTGTGTCCAGCATGAATTCAGCCTCTTTAAGATATTTGCTTTGTTGTTCTGATCTGCTGCAGAAAGCTTCCTAGGTGAGTCTTTGACCAAAAGCTAATCATTAGCTGTGCCAAAGGCAGAAGTGTGCCAAGAGCTGTTTGTGTTCAGCTACTGTATAAGCTGGAGAAAGTACAGCTCTGGAAGGCTCCCCAGCACTGGAACACATCCAGGAACAACTGTTCCCAGTGCTAGTTTGGCCAGGATTTACAAGCAATGTGCTGAACAACTCCTGGACATAGTCCAGAGGTTAGCTCAGGCCAGGGCTAATTTCTAAAGGTAGTTTGCATGTGTCCACCTTATTTAGGGGTTTAAGAAAGCGTGTCTGGACTCTTACAAGTAAATTGGCCTCTGTGCAAGAAAATAGTCCTGGGAATGTCTAGTCTAATAATCAAATGTCTAGTATCATTATAAAACTAGTCTAATAATGAAATATCAACGTTCAAATGTCAAGTGTGAAAATTTGAGCCAATCTCAATTTTCTAGTTGTCCATGTGTACTTGAAGAGCTCCAAAGAAACTTCTAGCATGAATTGACCCATTTTTGACAGTAGAACAATGGAATTCAGGCATCAGAATTTTTTTAATTGTATTCATCTCAATAAATTAATTATTAATATTTTTAATATGAGACAGAAAACCAATCATTTTTCCTTAAGATCAAAATATAAATAAAACTTCTTGAATGAAATATTTCCATATTATTTACAAAACAGAAGATATCCAATAGGGACAGCTTACCCAAACAGTTAAAATTAGCCAAAGCTATAAGCAAATACAATGGCATTTAGAAAGATTGCATGTGAGATATCATTCTCTCTTGGTTGCATCACTGCTCTATACAAGAAAAAGAAGAAAGTGGAGAAAGCCAATGTATTATTCCAGACTTTCCACAGGAATATAGAGTTGTCTAAGAAATGCACTTTCAGGCCCCTCCATTTTTCTTGGTTATCTCACAATGTCAGCAACTAATACTATCTCTTCGTTTTCAGATGTTATTGACTGAATTTTGTTCTCCATCAGCTGAAAGGAAAATAAAAACTTCCATCAGTCTTATACATAATGTTAGGTTAGCATCTACTTATGCACAATTCTGAAAGTATTTCACCTGTTTTTGCCGTGTGTCACCACCACAGTCTGTCCTGTTTCCTTACAAAACCCTATTTTGAACTGTTTTCTGCATCACCTTTTTTTCTATCCTGTGTGTATGACTTGCTAGTGGGTAAGAAGGAGAGGTGTGCACCTGGAGGGATTCAAGGTGGCAGCTTGGAGGGTGGGACCTGGTGGGGGGGACACAGGGCTCAGATGCCAGGATCAGATGTGAGGAACTCTATGGTGGTTGTAAATTAAGAGAGCAAGGAGATGTACTCGTCTCACTGGCAAATTCAGCCCTGCTCAGCTGGAGAGTGGCAAGAGG
The DNA here is from genome assembly GCF_009650955.1 of Corvus moneduloides. NCBI lineage: Eukaryota > Metazoa > Chordata > Aves > Passeriformes > Corvidae > Corvus > Corvus moneduloides. Next base: position 87,659,099 of record NC_045477.1, read on the forward strand.
GCTGTGATGTCTGGGACTCTAATTATGAGATTGCTGATGGTGTTGCTGTGGTGCTGGTAGAGGCAGCTGTGCTGGTTTTGTGTCCGGCTGCCTCACTGTGCTCTGTTGTGTCATTGTTCATGTCTGTGCCTCGTGTTGGGAAAGTGAACAGCCCTTCCTGCTGCCTGAGTCTACCAATGGGACCATCAACCTGTGCACCTGTGAGACTGGAATGGGAGAAACCTCGTGATTCCGGAAGAGCACTACGTTTGACTTCCCTTAACAAACTTGCCTGCTGATTTTACTTTGTAATTCTTCAGGATATGGCAAAAAGAAGAGTGATCCTTTGTAATAAGTACCTTATCATTTAAAAATTCATCCAGTAGAGCTTTGTACGTATTTCACACATTTGATATAAAAATAGAAAGAGAACATACCTCTAGGTTTGTATCACCCAGTGTCAAAAAAGCAGGTTTTGGTCCTGGGATCTGTGGAAATGCTGCCTTCCAACAGCCAGTCCTGGAAATCAAAGGGTATTGAATACAAAATTAAAATCGAATAACTGTAATGTGACAAAACCATTGCACCCTTGAAGCAGCTCTTATCTTCCTCTTCAGTCTTAGAAGTGAACTGAAAAATATACATAATCTCAACACAGAATGAACACATATCAGGAAAACATTAATAATTTGGATGGTAATAGATTCATTTTTGATTCAAGATTTACTAGTAGTAAAATTCCTTCACTGAAAGAAAAAGGAATTTGTCCTATGTCATTACAAACAGTGAAAAGTGGGGGAAAAATTTTAACAAGTTGAGAGAGCAGTATCTTTTCTGAATTACTGTATATTTCTATGCAAAGTGCATCATATCATAGAACATCCTTTCTGTTTCTGTTTCACATGTGGTTTATTTTATGTATCCTACAGAGACACCTACACCTTATTTGTTTAAGCACTACAGGTGTTACACACACCCACAGAAAATAAAATAAATGCATAAATTAAGTTTACCTTTTGCAGAACAAAACTGTGATGATTGCAATTAAGGGTGTCACAACTGCTACCACAAGTAAAATCCATACTGAAGAATATATAATTTCTTCATTTCCTGAAGGAGAAACATTTATTATTATTATTGTTATTGTTATTGTTATTATGAATAATAATAGTTGTTGTTATTGTTGTTGTTGCTTTTATACGAGGAATAGATCATAGAATTCCAGTACACAGAATGACTTGGGTTGGAAGTGACCTTTAAAGATCATCTGATTCCAGCCACTCTGCCATAGGCAGGGACAGCTTCCACTAGACCAGCTTGAGCCCCAACCTGGCTTTGAACACTTTCAGGGATGCAGCATCCACAGTCTCTCTAGACAACCTGTGCCAGTGCCTTATGACCCTCATGGTGAAGAATTTCTTCCTAAAATCTAATCTAAGTCTACACTCTGTAATTTTAAAGCCATTCCCTCTTGAACAATCACGACATGACCTTGCACAAAGTCTCTCTTCAGGTCTCTTGTAGTCCCTTTAGTACTGGAGGACTGCAAGAGGGTGTCTCTGGAGCCTTCTCTTTTCCAGGTTGAGCAACCCAAACTCTCTTAGACTTCAAGAGGTGTTCCAGCCCTCTGATCCTTCTTGTGACCCTCATGTGGACTCACTCCAACAAATCCATGTTCTTGCCATGCTGAGGACCCCAGAGCTGGATGCAGCACTGCAGGTGGGGTCTCACCAGAGCAGAGTAGAGAGGCAGAATCCCCTCTCTTGCCCTGCTGGCCACCCTGCTTTTGATGCAGCCCAGGACAGGTTTGGCTTTCTGGGCTGCAAGTACACCTTGTGGGGTCATGTCCAACCTGCCATCTACCAGCACCCCTAAGTCCTTCTCAGCAAAGCTACTGTCAATTCTTTCATCCCCCAGCCCATACTGATACCAGTGGTTGCCCTGAACCCAGGTGCAGTGCCTTGAACTTTTTGAACTTCATGTTGTGCCAAACGTCTACTGTGCTGACTGACTGTGGTGAATGTCAGTCTGAAAGGTTTTGCTTGGTATGAAATGAACTCTGTAATTTATCACTTCAGCAGAAATGTCTGAAGGGAAGGAATAACATTGATCCTATTTGTACCCCCCTTGCAGTAAGCAGGAGCTCACTACAGCTGCAAATGTATAACTTTTTAATGTTATTTCCAGTGTTAAAATGTTAAGAAATCTATAAAGTCTCTTCCTGCTCTTCTCTGTAGCCTGGTGTGAACCAAAAAGTTTGCCAATCCTTTGTACATCTGTGTGTCCATATGTGCATGGCAATGTGTGAGGTAGACAGGACATCGCTGGGGGAAGAGTAGCCCAGGGCATAGATTTGTTCTTACCAAACTCAACAGGTGCACTCCATTCCCCCCAGGCTGGGTTCACAAGGCAGGCACTGCCAGCTGCTCTCATTTTCAAGAGATACTTCTTTCTTGTGTTAGATCTTGGAAATGTGTGACTATTTACCCCTTCCTAAAGAAAACAGAAAACTGAATTGTTCTCTTTGTTCCATGCCTAGGTGTCGAAAATATACATGTGCCATTTACCAGTGAAACTTTTAAGAGGCTATGAAAGCATTGTTTATTGAAGTAGGTTGCTGTTCCAGAGGAAAAAAAAATCATCATTATTATTTATATATTTACCCAAATGTGTATCTCAAAAATAACCTGACACTTGCTAAACTTTTTACATTTAGAAGCATTTCATCTTTTACACTGTAAAAGTATAACCTATGATTTCTTATGATACAATTTGTTTCATTGATAATTTCCCACAGCACTTAGAGAGGTAGAAAAAGGTCTTGAACCATCTCATGTCAGTACTGCTAGCACTGAGTGATTTGAGGAAGGTGTCTGTGCACCTGCCTCAGTCTTTGCATTATGACTTTTCAGACAAAGCATAACTTTCCAGCCAAACTGTAAAATAAGTAGAAGATTGCAATAATTAGTGTTACCAGAATTTACTGCAATACTCTTGCTCTTGGAGACTTTTGCATAGAGGTGGGACGTGCAAGCTGCACTGATTAAAAGGAGGTGTGGCATACTTGGATGACAGCCTCCATCCTAAAAGGACTTTTGTGGTCTATGTTTTTCATAAATAAAATTAAATTCCTAGGAGATGCTTTATCTTTTCTCTGCTGTCAGTGATGTGTAACTTCAAACTCTGTTCCCAATATTTGAGAGGGAGAGTGGACAATATAATGAAAAGTGGAAGAGTTTTCGAAATACTTACAGCAAAACAATAAAGTTCTGCCCTTGAATGTATAATAAATTACATATGCCATGATGATTTAGCAGTTTGACACATTCATGAAATCTATAAATAAGGATCCCATAAAGCATAGGACACTGAGGACATACTGATTTAAAGGTATTTGCATACTATTTACTTTTCACAGTTGACAATGAAATGAACATGTATTGCTAATTAATAGAACAAACAGACTCACTTGTATAGAAGTATATATGGGTTTTCCTTTAGGATTATCCTGTAAAATGAGAGAAAAAGAAACGCAACTAACTTAATTTTTATCATTGCTTGTTTTATGTTTCAATTAATTTTTATATACTGTCCCATTTTTCTGCATTCTCTTTCTTATGTACTTTATGGTTCGTTCAGAAGAACTAATGATTTCTCTAACATTTAGTATCTAATATCTAATTCATCTACAATGCCGATTAATTCTGCTATGGAAAGATATTTGTTTTCCTTATCATTGCAGTTGAGATATAAATTTTATTTCTGACTGGTGATTAAACTGGAATGCAACTGAGCCTGACCTGAATGGAAATGATAAGTTTATTCTTACACACATCAGGGGGGAGAAAAAGATGATTAAAAAAAATCTGTGAAATAAACTTTTTAGTTTACATCTAATGTTTTAATTTTACAATAAGTGTCACTGTATGTAATTGCAAATACTATGTAAATACTGTTTTCTTTTAGATGAAAGTATTTGGTACTGGCATGGATTCACAAGTATTTTAGGCTGCCCTCCACTACATTTTTGACAGACAATACAATTTGCTCATCTTTTCTGAATAACTACCACATAATTTACTGACCACACACAACTGACTCCAGACTATATCATCTCCATTAGACTACTAGTTATATATTTTTGTAATTATTTTGCAATACACCATTTTAAAACAAAATTCAATTAATCCAGACTTATTTTTTCAAATAATTGCATGCATGCTCCTGTGGCATCTGAACATGAGGGTGTTCAGCCTGGAGAACAAAATGCTCTGGGGAGAGGTTACAGCAGCTTCCAGTACCTAAAGGGTCTTACAGGAAAGCTGGAGAGGGACTTTTCACAAGGGTAAGTATTAATAGCACATGAGGGATTGGCCTTAAACTGAAGGAGGGTAGGTTTAGATTAGGTATTAGGAAGAAATTCTTTACTGTGCTGGTGGCGAGGAGCTGGATCAGACTGTCCAGAGAAACTGTGGATGCCCCATCCATGGAAGTGTTCAAGGCCAGGTTGGATGAGGCTCTGAGTAACTTGGTCCAGTGAAAGGTGTCCCTGACATGGCAGGGGGATTGGAACTAGATAGTCTTTGAGGACACTTCCAACCCAAACCACTCTAAAACTTTATAAAGCAACCTGCTGTCCAGGACACCTAGTATCTGCAATCAAGATAATTTTGCACAGGGATCAATCTAGGAGAAATATCTGGCCAATGAACCCCTTTTTGTTCTTCTTTATAGGCCCAGGGGTAACCTGGAAGATTTCAAGGGTGATTACAGAGCACTGGGGGGATGGCGAAGGGCAGGAAGTCTAGATGGTGTCTCTTCAGGCCTTCCAGTGAGAGGGAAAGCCTTGAGCAGAATTGCAGTCATTCAACAGGTCAACACCTGGCTGAGTAACTGCTGTCACAGGCAGGGCTTTGTCTTCTATGACCTTGGGATCCTTTTTGAGAAATGGGGGCTACTGGACAGGCATGGGATGCATCGGACCAAGGATGGTGACTGTGTCCTTGCAAACAGGCTTGGTAACCCGGTCCTTCTACTGTGTGTAAAGGAGTTCCTTGTATGCATAGAGCTCTGTCTGGGGATAAATAATGAGCCAGTAAGAGAAGGCATCAGAGGACAGACCAGCAGAGGTGTAAATGTAGTAGGTTCTTGTTCCAGATCTCATGATCAAGAAAAAGCAGATGAGACCCTCTACAGGAAACTGCATAGTCAGAGGCCTTGGTACTCAAGGGAAAGTGCCCCCGAGGGCCAAGCTACTGGTTGATCGACAAGGACAACCTCCTCAGAGCACAGGAATCATGGAATCATAGAATTGTTTAGCTTGGAAAAGACCTCTAAGATCATTGAGTACAACCATTAACCCAGCACTGCCATGTTCACAATTAAACCATGTCTGCAAGTGCCACATTGCAGGTTTAAATGTGTAAGAATGACAAGGGGATAGGTGATGGAAGCATAGCAATAACCCACATTATGCTTATCATGAAACCCTTTACGCTTTGTTAAGATCACTATTCTACATTGCAATAAATATTGTTACTTATGTTGCCTTTGGCTGGATTTTCCCAAAACTTGTTCCGTATTATGTGCTCTACCCTAATCAGCCATGCGCTTTTTGTGTGACAACTCAGAAGGTTATTCATATAGGCATCACACTTGGTGCTCATGAGGTATCTCATAAACTCAAGCCCATTGTCCTCTGCCAAGGGCTGCTGCTCTACAGTGCCTGGGATTTCTTCACTTGCCCCTTTACCTCACTCAGGAAACTACTTGGGAACCTTTGCTGGGATGCTGAGGTAATGAAAGTCTTCTGACCATTGCTCCATGCTGGTGTATCGGATGCTGCTTGAGTCCGGGCAGGCACAGCAACTGGTGGAGGCCAGTCTGATCCTGACACCTGGACTGAACACACAGCCACATGTTTTTTGGAGTGCTTCAAGGGATGGTGATGCCATCACTTTCCTGAACAGCTTGCTCAAATGCCTAACCACCCTAATATTTGATCTAAATCGCCACTAGTGCAACTTTGAGGCCATCTCCTGCTGTCCTGTGGTTTGTTTGTTGGGAGAAGAGACTGACTCCCAGCTGCTACAATGTCTCTTCAGGTGGATGTAGACTACCCTGAGCCTCCTTTCCTCCAAGCTAAACAACCCCAGCTCCGTCAGCTGCTCCTCATAAAACCTATGTTCCAGACTCTTCACCAGCTTCACTGCCCTTCTCTGGACAGACCTGAATGGTCCATTCTGGTGTGCAGAAAATCAAGCAAGTGTGACAGGTTAGCACGACAGGACATGAAGACTGAGTCTGAACTCAGAGACAAAAAGGAATTGTACAAAACGTAGAAGAAGGGATTTGGGAGGAATACAACAACATCATCTGCAAATGCAGGAATGGAGTCAGGAAAGACAAAGCTTAGCTGGAGTCAAGACTAGCAAGGGAGGTGATTACAAGAAAGTTTTTGATGAGTTCATTGACAACAAGAGAGGTTAAGAAGAAAGCAGGCCTATTGCTCACTGAATTGGGAGAACCTAGTGACAAAGAACATAGGGGAGGTAGAGGTATTTGGTGCCTTTTTAGCTCGGTTTTCGTTGCTAAGTCTTTGCCTTTGGTTTTCTCAGATATCCTAATCCATAAAGCTTTAACAAGAAACACTACTGAAGAAGAAACATTTTTTTCAAACATGAAAAAATGTGATTGAAATTACGTTATTCATGTTTTTATCCTTTTTAAATTTTTTTTTGTTTGCTCCCAATGCAAGAAATTTCAATTGTGAAAAGTAAAGTTTAAAGGCTGACTGCAGTACAGCATTTGTTGCTCATAGTGTATTGGTAAAAACCCGCAAGTTTAGACCTGGCAGTGATAAAGAAATGAATTTGGCGGAAGAATTTTTTATGGCTAAATCCTCCAAAGATATGATTATAGTTGCATCTTTTAAGTCTCAAGGGAGCCTACACTGCTCAGTTGCTGTAATAATGCTGGACTTTGACATAATTAGGTAGGTGAAAACCACTAATGATTAGGAAAAAAAACTAGAAAATTCAGACAAGGTATGAATTGAGTATTCTTTATAAAATGGATATTACATATATTAAAGTTACTAAAAATGTATTGTTTTACTGCAATAGACTTTTATTCCAATGTCACACAGAGTTTTCAGTAAGGTTTCTTTGTTAAAACAGCCAAGTGATTCAGAGAAGTAATGCTGTTTCATGGCAGATAGTTTGGCTTGCAAAAAAATTCATCCGTGAAATAGCAAGCCCAATCCAGACTAAGAAATTCCGAATTTCAGAAACCTAGGGAATGCCTTCAATCAGCCACTAAGTGGGCGGCCAAATCCGGTTGTAGTTCAGTAAGATTTTTCCTTTGTAGTCTCTATCTGCCACCCTGTGGCCTTTTGATGCAATTCTGCCACAGTGGTTTACATCTACTCTTGGAACACGGCAGCCTCATTCCTTCCCTATTGCTGCCCGAAGACTTGTGAAGTCAAGGTCATACCCTCACTAACCTGTCCTTAATTACGCGGCTTTTCTGCTTTCTCTCACATTTATTTTCCATTTATTTATCGTTGCAAATCTTCAACTTCTGGACCAACAGGTATGATGCTTATATATCGATAAGCTATTTGTGTTTCATTTATGGAGAAATTTCATTCACTTCCATTAACTCAAACTTGTTAAGTGAATGTACAGTTCTCTTTTCACTATTTAAAACCCAGCTCTGCCCTTCCACAGAGATCCAGTCTCCACTGGAAATAGTCCAACCCAGGACAACTCCAACAGGTTTTAGTGTAAGAAGTGCCTTTTCTGACTGCTGTCACAAAGCTGTGATATGTTTGAATCTTGATTTACCATGCTTCTCCTCTGGGACTGTCTCAGTCATCCAGTGTATCTCCAGCAGCATCTTACTCAAGGGAGCAGAGATTTAAAAAAAAAAAAAAATGGGGCAGTATGGCATAACAGGATTTGGTATGGACCTGAAAAGTGCAGTCACAAAGGAATAAGATGCTATGTATGGGGAAGGCTACATCATAGAAGAGAGACTGATTTTCTTTCCACCCATGTGCATTGCTAAATGCAAACATATGAATTAATATTGTGTGAGGACATTCTTACCTTGTACTTTATGTTGATTTCATATTTAAAACACTTGCCTTTGTTAGAATGACTTATTTGGGGTCGTTGCCATTGAATAATGCAATCATTTTTCATTTCATCACAGTTGACTGTGATATCTGATGGAGGCATGAGCTTTTCTGAAATTATATAATCAAGAATTGAAATAATTCACTTTTTAAAAAAAAAAATCCCTTGATCTCTTTTTGATTTTATGAAAGAGAGTGAAATTGCAAGTAACACTCCATGAAGAAAGATGCTAGTTCATATCTATTTTTCTTAGGACCAATTAGAAATAGTTGAAAGACAAAAGTTTTCTAAACCGTGTACACAGGATGAGAAAAAAACGGGACTAAGACAGGGAACATAATATAGGAGAATACGAAGACACAACTCCCCCTCCATTTACTTTTCTAGATGAATAAGATAAAGTACTGTCTTCTTTCTAAGATGATGTTTATTACTGCAGAGTAATATTATTATATTATTATATTATATTATTATAGCTGCTGCTATCCCTAAAGTACGAAATTCAAAGATCTTTTTTTCTCTAAGCCTCCTCACGATGTTTCTGTGACACGAAGGTGTTGCTTTCAGTCTGTTGTGAACTTTGCAGTTTATTCCCTCCTTGCAAAAGTAGCCATACAAGTTTAAGAAAGACACTCCATTTTTAACAGCCTAGCCAACTTCTTCATATATCTCCCTTCACTTCAGAGATGTAAGCAAAATTATGAGGACCTTTATCTTTTGATCATTGCCAATGACATGATTAATGGAACAGCAAAAGACAGTCACTCATGGCAGAAAGGGTGACAAAAGGCTGATAGAGGAAAGTTTAATATCAGCTACACTACTGCTTTACACTACTGTCTTTAGGGACAGGCCTGGCCTATTTTTGATGGGCTACTTGGTCTAAGAACAATCTTGTTTTATCTGCCATGAGTGATGTTACAGGTCAATTTCTTCTTATAGAATGAAGCCTTTTTTGTGCATTTTTTTAACGCAATACCAAAACCAGTGTGACATTTCCAACAAGAATTTGCCACAGTAAAAGTAACTGCACAGGAGGCTTTCAAGTACAGCACCATGTGCATAAGGTATGTTGTATGTATCTTAATTCATTTACTCCAGGGTATGGTGTCCTGTATGTCATCCCCATTGGTAATGAAAAGCAGAAATCAGTGCTCAGATAAACTTCTAAAAAGTCTCCCCTCTCCTCTGTTGAAAGGTGTTTGGCCATCACTGAAAAGACAGCAGGGAAAAGTACAGTTTGTTAAGTTTTGTGGACCTTGCTTGAGAAAAACCTAAATACCATAAGGGAAGATTGCTAAAGAATCTGAGACAGAATGCAGCTGTGGAGCTTTCCTGTTTGACTCCCCTCTTTGTCTTCTGCTTCAGGAATAGGTTTTCTTGAGAAGGCCACAGTCTCTTACTCTCAACTCTAGATAAGACAGGGTACATGATTCCTTCTCAGGGATAAATGCTCTACTATTTTAATACAGTAATTAAAATAAAGCCAAAATAAACTATTTACTTACCAATTTTATACAGGTCAATGTACTCATCATAGAACTGGATCAGGGAGTCTTTGCTAGACCCATTCACCAGGAAGTAAGCTTTTTCAGTCCCTATGCTCACATTTTGGAAGATACATCCCATATTTCTGCCATTTTCATCTTTAATGTAAAGCTCACATTCCATCTCCTCTTCATCTCTGCATACAGCAAAGTATTTTAGTTAAACATGGGCACTGTGATGTGGTGAATGAGAATTCAGAATTCCCTGGCTCAAGCAGATTTACTTACCTTGAATTCTGCCAGTAGAGAAAATACTGTGTATCTGCTGGAGCATGCCTTCCTGCCTGCCAAGTGCAGTTCATGAGGAAAATGTTATAAATCACACAGGAGAAGTTTTCAATGGCCAACCCATTCATGCCTGCAAACACAGGAATATCCATGATGAGGAAAAATCATGTGACTCCAAGCTGGAGGATCATGGCACACACTTAGGTACGTTAGACTCCAGCTAGTTATTGCTCAGTTTAGGAAAGACTTATTTCATTTTGTTTGCTAACAATGAAAGATATTTGCCCTGAAAGATTCAATGAAGAAATTTTTTATGTATAAATCCTCCAAAGATAGTATTATAGCTGCAACAAAACAATTTGTGTGAAACAAAAGCTGGTGATCTCAGAAGTATTGCATAAACTTTATGGACATACATTGACATACAGGGTGACAGCATTTTAAGTTCTAAAGATTGTTCTTCTATCTCCTATATATAAAGTTTAGGATGAATAGATGTCAGGCAGGTGGGTAAACAGCTGCAAGCAGAAAATATCAAAATAGGTCACAGCAATATCCATCAACTCAAGTTACCCAATGTTGAATATGGTAAGTTTGCTGAGGGTGTTAGTTCTTGTGCTTTTAAGGATGTAGGTCAGATACAAAGCTTTACTGTGAGGGCAGTGAGGCAATGGAACAGGTTGCCCAGAGAAGTTTGGATGCGCCATCCTTGGAAGTGTTTGAGGCCGGGTTGGATGGGACATTCAGCGACCAGGTCTACTGGAACATGTCCATGGAGGGTTTGGTCCTCTCCAACATAAATCATTCTGTGAATATGATTCTATGACTGAGGAACAGTCTCTCACTTTTAAAAATTCAGTATCAAACCCAGTAAAAAATCAAAATTTTGTCTAGGTTCTTTCTTAGCATGCTGCAGGTACTTTATTTGCAAAAAAATCTTCATTCAACTTAGTTCCATATATTCCTCTGACAGCTTTTTAGATTTTTATCTGGGACATGACCCCTCCAGTCCTGGACTTCCTGGAGACTCAGTAAATACCTCAGCAAACAAAACAGTTGGAAAGAAAAAGATGGACCTACCTTCTATTTCAAAATGTCTTTACCTTGTTTATCTATTATAGTCTTCAGGTTCAGAGAAGATGGAAATACTATATTTTAAAAGGCTGTATAACTATAAATAGGGCTGTCTCCCTTGCTGCTTGTGTTTTGGGGAACCGTCTTAACATCGGAAGTGTTGCAAAATAAATGTTCATCACTTCCCCACTGATTCATAGCAAATTTTTGTAATTGCCCAACCCGGGAGTACTTTTAACACGAACAAGAAGTTAGCTGGTTAAATTTCTCTTTTCATTGCACCAGAGCATGCTGGTGCTTGGGAATCCAGCAAGTGCATAAAAATATTTACTTTTACAGGTATTTCTCTCTAGCTCTAAACAATACTGAGAAGTACAAAGCATCTCTCTATACAAGTCATCTCTGGGGGATGGAGGATGGGGTTTCTCCATGGAAGGCATCGGGGCAAGGCCTGGCAGTCCCAGCCCACCCCAACTCCAGTCCAGATCAGGGCAACTGGGGACCAGGGCAACCCCAACCCTGACCACCAGGAACCTTCTTGGGGACTGGGAAGGGTCATGGGCCTGAGGGTGAGCCCAGCTTGGCAGGGCCCATGTTCGGGCAGGGCAGGGCTGTGGGAACCCAGAGACTGTCCCTGCTGTGGTATCACTGGGCAGGGGCTGATGGATCCAGGGACTGATGTGGGGTTCTGGGCTCTGGGCAGGGTGAGGGAAGCTCTGGGGGTTGGGCAGGGGTAAGCAGGCCTGGGGGGGTTCTCAGGGAGATGACAATGCAAACTGTAAATGTTCTTAAAGCAGATGGAAAAAGGGGATTTCAAATCTTGGGTATGATGTCTTCAGATAAGATATATCACTATCAAAAGGTGGGCTTGTCCTCAGTCCATTTCTCCTAGGGTGAAAATAGCCAAACCACAAACCACCACTGAAACAGAAAAAAATTGTAGGTAAGCATCCAAATACAAATAGCCATTCCAGGCCCATTCTGTTGAGCATTTGTTACCTTCTCGGGTCACAACCATACATTTTCTAAAGAAGAGGGTTATTATAAACAGTATAAAACATCAAAACCTCCCTTATACCCTGAAAGCCTTTGTTTCACAGAAGACAATGTAGTTTGCTTAATATGGAGATTTAAAATCCATGTAAAGTAATTTTATTTCTTCACATTGAAATTGAAGCATCACAAGAAAATATGACATTTTTCAAATACCAAGATATTTCAACATTTTCCTCTTAAGAACAGGCAGATCCTTTCTGCTTGGAGTTAAAAACCTGTAGGAAAGAGAACAGTCCATGTACTTCTCTACCACTCCCATTTCTTGGCTACTATATTTGGAAAAATTCATCTGCTGCCCAACAGTTTTCCTGGATGTTCCAGGAATTGCCTTTATCAAAATCCCATGGTCGTTCCTATCCTAGAGCTTTTTTTATTGACATATGGAATGATTTAACCATATGAGCAGTAGTTCTTATATATCAGCTATTCTTACATAACTAGGATACAGTTATTTCCAAGGGAGGAAGCTGAAGGTAGTGCAGTGCTGACTTTCCTTGGAGACAAAGAGGGCTTACTTTCTAGAGACCCAGAAATGCCTGGGCTCATGAGTATTTCTGCTTCCTGGATTCTGGCTAGAGATTGGTGACTGATGAACTCGAAGTGGACAGTTGTTTTCTGGTTTCATTCTCTTACATTGATTGTCAATAGTAGTTATACTGAGTTGTCACTGAGGCCAGCCAACACCACAAAGAGGACATCTGACCTGCTTTTTTCTCCTCAACTCATGTAGTATAAAATGCACAGGTGTAGTGAAGCAAGTCTACTCATCCTACTGGAAACTTTTTGTCTGCAAAAATATTTTCTAGCAAAAAAAAAAAAAAAGAAAAAGAACCTACCACACTTCTGCTCACATGCAGTACTAAAAGCATAGAGCAAGGCATGAAAAAAGAACCAATGCATTAAGTGGCACTCAATGGTTGTGTTCACGCATTTGATCACATCTGTTAATAACTCGGTGTTAGCTGGGGAGATGAGCAACTCCCTTTGAGCATCCAGAACTTAAAAAACTCCAGTTGTCCACAGAATCAAGAATCACGAGAGAATCAACAGAGCATGGCCTGGTCTTTTGTGGTTTCAGAGGTAAAGATCTAAGGCAATGGTGGCTTTATAAGGACCGATTCATGGACATTGACTCTCTTCATATGCTAGTAGAGAATAACAGTATGACAAAGTTTTTCTGAAGCATAGTTATGAAAAAAAGAGTGGGAATGACGACCATATAGGTGTAAGTGGATATTCTACCAAAAAGCATGTTTAGTCAAATAAGCAGCTCATTTTGGTAAGAATCACTATGACTACCCTATCACTTTATAGATGTCAACAGACAAAGCAACTGAAAGCTTGGACATCAGGTCTGAGCCCATGGTAGTCATTCAGAGGTAAAAGAAGTCCATTTTCAGAAGTATCACTGTACTTCCAGAATAAATAAATTCCATACATAACCATGTAGGCAATTTTTTGAACATTCACTGTGCTGTATAGACAGAGGAAAGGACTTCTGATCACAAAGAATGAAAAACGCCGCATTTATTGTGTCCTCATCTTTGGAAGATGAGCACTCAATTTCGTGGTCGTAACACACTGCATTTCCTAGAGTAGGGTAGTGACAAGTACCCAAGTAATAAAATCAGAGCTGTAAGAAATGCCATGGAGAGCCAAATGGGACTGTGGAAAATGAAGGAAGTCAGAATTTTTGTTTGCCTGCCTGTCCATGCTTCCACTCTGAAGATCTCTTGAGCCTGCAGAGAAGGCAGAGGGGAAGCAGTGTGTTTTTGTGTGCTCTGTCAGATTATGTATCTCTGAAACACAATGAGGAAGACTAGAGCTTGTCTTTTTTGGATTTGGGTACTTTGTTTTTAAACTGGAACATACTGCAGCAAAACAATCCAAACAGCCCACAAGGACAGTGGTGTTTTTGCAGAAAAGGGAACTGTTCTACCCAGGGGACTTCTTGTCTATATTTAGGGCAACTCCTTACCTAAGGCTTTCAAAAATGCAAACAAATCAAAAACATTTTAAAAATTCCCAAGCAAAGATGGTGCTACTGAGGGTAGCAAAGTCTGTCATCTTTCAGAGGCCAGAAAACTAGTGTTGAGTGGCCTTGCTATGACCCAGGAGTTGGAAGCAAAATGAGAAGAAAAGAGGAAGAGAAAGAGAAAGAGTAAAGGAGAGAAGAGAAACCTGGACAGAGACACTAGGGCTGTTTACAGACTTTTGGCTCTAATGGGAGTAAAGTCATTGCAGAAACAGGATCAAACCCAAATTTTCTCAAAAATCACAAAAAGTTGAAGAATAGTTTATTGCTCCAACTAAAACAGGAGTGTTCACAAGAACCGTCTGGGTGTTTTGCTGTACTGGTGTGTTACAGTTTATGTGTATATCACAAAAATACAAATGGTAAACAAGATCCTCAATTTTTTCCTTGGAGCAAGATCTTTCTAGTTTTTAGCACAGAACAGAGGAACAGCCATAGGTGACCAGAATAAAGGACTTCTTCCTGTGTGAGCATCCAAGCCACTTAGTTAAAAGGTTGTAAAGCCTGACCATCCTTTTCCACTGACTTTGGGGTCTTTGCCTAGGGATGGGAAAGTGATATCTTAGTCCCACTCCTACTACCATCTCCGCTGTTTCCTGGATATGATTTATGGTCTTCTCATTAGTGTGCTGATAATGAACAAGTTTTCTTAAATGACTTTGCTGTCTCAGCAGCTTCCACAGTGAAAGCAGTGGGTATGTAAGGGGTGCCTCAATGGGCATGATCAACTCTAAGTGAAGCAGGATGGAGAGGATCCAGTAGACTGTATCTGTTTAATTGTCCTTAGATTAAAGTAAGTGTTGGCTTTAGTTATCCACATTTAATGCAGGTGCTTTTCTCTTTTGGCAATACTAACTCAAGTAGAAGGATCCTTCTCTGGCACTGTTTTAAAAAGACATTCAAAATAAATTTTTGTGGTAGCTGGTGTGGAGTCTGTAGCTCAGACCCAGGAAACCATAACCGGTCTGGAGAGATGGTCCCACGAGGAACCGTCTCCCTGAGGCATTCAGAATAAATTTTTATCGAAAGCTCATTTAGAAACACAGAACCATAGAAAAATTTAGTTTCAAAGATGCTCTCTTGATGGTAACCTAGTCTAGTGGAATTTTATTACTGAGAGGACTTTATTTTCCATGATAGGATTTCAGCTACTTGAGATTACTTTAACCATCCTGAGACTTGATGGAATTATAGAATCATAGAATAACCTGAGTTGGAAATGACACACAAGGATCAATGAGTCCAACTCTTGGCCCCAAGAGTCACACCATGGGCCTGAGAGTGTTGTCCAAATGCTTCCTGAACTCTGTCAGGCTGGTGCTGTGACCACTTCCCTGGGGAGCCTGTTCCTGTGCACATCCACCCTCTGGGGAAGAACTTTTTCCTAATACCCAACATAAACCTCCCCTGACACAGCTTCAGGCCATTCCCTTGGGTCCTGTCACTGGTCACCAAAGAGAAGAAATCGGTGCCTCCACCTCTATTTCTCCTCACAAGGAAGTTGTAACTGCAATGATGTGTCCTCTCAGTCTCCTCTGGGCTGAACAGACCAAGTCACCTCAAGCCGCTTCTCATACACCTTCCCATCTTAACAAACACGGTGAAGGCCCTTCACTGTTTTTGTGGCCCTTCTTTGGGAACTTTCTAATGGCTTTATATCTTTATTGTGTTGTGGCACCAAAAACTGCACACAGGAATCGGGGTGAGGCCACCCCAGTGCAGAGATCAGGACAATCCCCTCCCTTACCCGGCTGGTGATGCTGTGCCACAGGACAAGGTTGGCCCTCCTGGCTGTCAGGGCACCACTGACTCATATTCAATTTCAAGCAAATGGAAGGTCAAAATATGTGATTAGCCTCTAAATTGAGAGGTTTCTCTCATATCTCCTTATTAATTGGAAGATTCAGGCTGTGATACTTCTGCTTCATCCAGGTGTTATAAAAACACATAACCGGCCGGAACCACTTGCAGTTAGCAAGTGACAGGCTTCTGCTGCAGAGTTCAAATGTTCAATTTCCAACATTTCCCACTCAATACATATACACATCTACATCTGCTACCTGTTAGCAATCATATATTAAGTAATTTTTTCATCTAACACAGATATGAAGAGATGATCTTTAATAGTAGTCATTTTGTATGAGCAAGTGATGTTTCTTAACAGGCTTGATCTTGGCTGATTTTCATACAGTGGGCCTTCAAACAGATGTCAAATTTTATTCCTGATCACAATCGCAGTATGGATGTACCTTTTTTGAGACACTAAACCACTGGAGATCCTGAATAAAACCCTAAAGTTTGGTTATTCTTACTTATTCTTTTGCATCATGTTGAAAACCAATATAATAACTTCCAAAGCAATACTGAAATTTTTTTTTTCTGAAATATTGTAGTATTTGTCATAATAAAAAACAGAAAAAGTCCAAACTTCAAATGTTTATAGAAAATGCAACCAAATACAAAGAGGCTTTTAAAGATAATTTCTTGGGGAATTTCCTCTACAGTCAATACTCTTCTCCCTGCTTCCAGGAGTAACAGAATATGAAAACCTTGTTAATTTTTGCCAACAAGATATATATGCTTTAAAAAAATCAAGTTGCTCATTTCACTTGCATTCCATCACTTCTTCAAGACTTATTATTTCTTCAGTTTCTTGCTTTTTTAATAGATCCATATCTTCTGTCTATTAAAGGAAGAATATAACATTTTTTTTAGGGTTTGATGCATGAGATTAGTCACAAGGTCATGATTTATGAATCTCCTGTCATTCAGAGTTGTTATTTATTGTGTAGAAGCTATAGAAGGACTCTGTCAATTAGAAGACCGAAGTAAACACGTCTAGATATTCTCTCCATATAGTTCCCAAAGAGGAACAAAAGACATTTTTACTAAAAAGCTGGAAAATTCATCTTTTAAAACAGAAATTTAACATGATGAAGGAAGAGAAAGTAAAAGATTTTATAAAGGCTCGCCAGAAATTCAGTGTGTCCCTGCAGACAAATTTTGGCTTCCAGACCTGCCTGCTGCCAATCCAAAGACTGAAAATTGCAGCAAACTGCAATATGCTCTCTAGAAGGGAAGTTCCTGCACTGTTTGTCTGTTTGTTCCTTCTCACGAGTCATTCCAGTGTTCTGCATAAGTTAGCACCTCTCAACACTCTGCTCCACTTTCTTGCTCACCATACCCTAGAAACTTTTTCTCCTTTAGCATCATTGCCAAATACTATCATGGATCTAAATATCTGCTATGGAAAAACTACTGTAGATTTCTTTGTCCCTTCTCTCCCTGCCTGATTCTGCATTATTATTGTGCTGAGAAACTTACACTCAACATTATTCTAGTGATAGCATATGGCTTATAGGGAGAGCAGGGTGAAACTGTATTTTCTCCAGTGCTTCAGGTAGACAGATGACAATTATTTCATAAAAAGTAAAACAGACAAGTTACTTGTATATCGACCTTCTCTTTCCATACCCTAAGAACAAGAAAAAGAAAGAAAATTGATTCTTGCTTGTCTGCATCTTTCTAACACTACGGTCATACCTTTGGAACTAAATTTTTTAATTTCAGGCAAATGGAAAGAAAACATACCTGGAAGTCCATTGGAGAGAGCTCATGGAATGGGTCTTTTGGCTGTGGTACAGTAACAGATGTTCTTTTCAAATAAGCCCTTCTACAGTGACAAAAAGGTTTGGTGAAGAAAAGACTTAACATGCAATATGTTAATATTGCATATTAACACATACTATATGTGTTAATATGCAACACATATTATATAATGTGATATGAACACATACTATATAATAATGCTTTTGAGGTATTATTTTATTTCTCTAAGATAAGCAGTATTCTTCTACGTCAAAAGTAGCTAAGAATTACGTAGGCTGATTACAATATTATAATTTTGTTGTTCAGAATTTGGATGACAATAATTTATTTTATGACTTACTAAAGCCTCATAAGAAGCTGTTTTTTTAAGTATATGAAAGGGAAATATTATCAAAACATGGAAACAATTTCATGTACCAACCATCTGCATTGCAGGGTCTGATGGCAGGAAAGTGGTACTGATACAAGGCCTTGTCCCGGTATTGGAAAGCATTGAGTTATATTAACCAAGTGGATAAGAAAGTTTGGAATCAAAAGTATAGAGCACACTTGAGGAACATCCAGGAGATGATTCCTAGTATAGCTCAGTGTCGATTTTCTCCCTCTCTTATCTCCTTTAAAAAGAAGCCACAGATTTTCTGTTGGGGGAAGAAGTGTTATTTCAACTATAGAATAAAAATTTGCACAAGAAATAAGTCTTACACTGCCACGCAGAGAAAAAGTGTGAGACCTGCTGCCAGCCCTGGTATCAGAAATAGCACGTATGGTGAAGTAGATGTAAGTTGTTGTGTTCCTGAAAATCAAGCAATCATCAAAGTGCTGGTTAGCATCACAGGTCATGAAAGATTGCACAGCTATGTGCAATCTGCTTTGCATCAGAGTGTCAAACACTGTATGAAGGGATGACTCCTTTAGCTTAGCACCTCACTGCTCTGTAGCACATGAAGTAATAGGATGGCTGACAGCACGTGGACTGTCTACAGTAACTTAAGACCTGAGGAACTGAGTCCTACACAGTATTTAAGTATCCAAGGTGGCAGAGAGCAACAGCAGGAAAAAGAAGTTTATAAAGTCAGGAGTAAAGATGGAAAAAGTAAAACAGCTGGCAACAGACCTCAAAAAGGTCTGCTTTGTTCACTATTCCAGTGCAAGAAGCACTGTCTCCCAAGAATGCTTGGAGAGCTCCCTAAAATTAAGAGACATGCCAATTCTTTGACTCTCTTTGTCCTAACAAATCAATGTGTTTCCATCCGTAAGCATGAAGTAAAAAATAAGGCAGACAGGTAATTACTGAACTAGGTCAAGGAAGGGATTTTTACTCTTACCAAACTCCACAGGGGTGCTCCACTCTCCCCAGTCTGGGCTTACTAAACAAAGGCCCCCATCTGTTGCTCTGATTTTGACGCTGTACCTTTTTTCTGAGCTGAAGCTTTCATATAGGTAGGAGTTATTTTCAATGATTGCTTCCTAAATGCAAAACAAGTAGAATGAGAATTTTTGTATTATTTTTATATAATTATGATAAAATTTTACATTTTACATTTCACATTTCTATAATCTTTCTGTGTACAGACTAGAGTGAAATCACAAGTAGAAAAATATCCCTTAATAAGTTAGATTGTTTCATCCTAATTCCTCTTGTTCTAACATTTTTATTACTGGGTAATATGAAGATCGAATTTGCCATATGCTTCTTGGCTCCTTAGACTCCACTAAAGACCTGGCACTCTTTTTTTTTGTGCCATCTTTATACTGGCTTAATCTGTGAGGTAATATTTTCTCACCTCTTGTGTCTCAATCCTTTCCACAGAGCATTAATAAAGAAAAATTTCTCCACATTTTTTGTGTCTAAGTGTTACAAAGAATCATGACCCAACTTTTACATATATATGAATTTGCTAGGAAGTAAAAAAGAATGTAAAATGGAAGATTTTGTGAAACAATATCAAGCTCCACATGTGCAGGTGTTTTTGTGCAATGTTTTATAAACAACATTTTGAAACTTCAGATTTAGAAAACTTATCAATAAAGAGAATGTGCAGCACATTGAAACAGGCAGTGTGAAACCAAACCAATTTGGTTGGAGGATGCTCTGATACAGAAGAAATTTCAATATAGCATAAATGTTACATTAATACAGACTTACTGTTTTAGATGTGGTTTTGGTGTTTTTCTCAGCATCAGCCTAGCAACAAGAGAAAAGTTTAATTTTTAAGATTATTCTTTTTATTACTGTATACTAAAGAGTCTTCTCTCATGAATGCTTGATTTTCAGAAAAAAAAGTGTATGTAATATTTTAAATGCCTTCCTTTGAAGACTGTGAAATTAAGCTGTTCTTCCTCTAAGTGGTTTTTCCTCCCTGATAATGCTCTGAAATATTGTACCGTTTAAATTTGATTGCAGAATTGAGTATTAAAGCACTAAACAAAAAAATGCTCAGGTTGACAAAATCTTTACATTTTACTTGTTAAAACAAAGTATCTAAAATTTACGAATAAACTCAGACAATGTTTTTTCCATTTTTTTTTTTTTTTGCCTGTGTATCTTTTGCATTCTTAAACATTTAATTTAGCTATGTTATGTCTCCTTTTTTCTTTTTTTAA